>NC_137826.1:41850748-42556919 GCF_963921795.1 Nannobrachium achirus | reverse complement strand
ACGGACCCCTGGGGGACGAATCAACAAAAGAAAGTGGGTTGCTAGTGATGCTAGTTTCTAGTGCAGTCACAACTAGAGACACAATTCTTCAGAGGAAATCTACTTATGGGGAGACAAGACCGTTGAGGCAATATTGTCTCCATGTTAGGAGGTTTGAGGAATCCCCCAGTGAAGGCACTGTAACGGGCCCAAGCAAACGCACCACCAAACGCAGAAGAAATCAAAAAGCAAATTAAGGCAAGATGTTATTGAATTGTTTGAGGAAAATGACGCAGAGGAGAGAGGGAAACAAGGACGCGTAGAGCCTTGTCACCGGCCAGTCACTTTAATGAAGAAAAGTTGCTGTGTGACAGAGTGCAATAAAGCCAAACATTTCAATAGGTTTCTTTATTGTGTCTGTAATGTATCCCCCTGATCAAGTTAAATACAGTACCCGGGTACCCGCCTGGATGCAAGCATAAAGGCATGAAAGTGGAATTGTGTGCTGTCTTCTTTTCTGTAATTTTAGAACTATTTGAAAATATGGTGAGGCAGTTAAGGAAATCATTCAGAAAATAATCTCTATGAGTCAACTTATAATTGTGCGATTGATTGATTGAAGACTTTATTAGAATTTGCATAGGAAAAGGTACAGTTTCATGACGGTACAGTTCACTGGTACAAGGTAAAACTAAGAGGAGATCCTAGAAAAGCACTTGGCTTATTTACACAGGAAATCATTGAAGTATCTCATATAACATTGAATGACCGACGGATAGAACACAGTACTAAGCAGTAGATATAGTAAAAAGAAAAAAAAAAAAGAAAAAAAAGAACTGCATAGAAGATATATACAGTAGGTGTGTCCAGTTTTGTGTCCAGTTTTTACTCAAGAACTTAGGACATAAAACGGCTAAAACACCTCAGCCACAACAAGATGGTTTAAACAGAAAATGTGAAATGTAATGCCTTAAAATGGTGAGAAATTGTGCTATAGAAAGGCTGGCTTGTTTACTCATTCGACAGAGAGGCTGCCTCTCTAATCTCTTTATGCAAGGTGTTCCATAATAACGGAGCATAATTGGAGAAAGCTGCATCGCAATTCTCTTTCTGGTTAGGGTTATGCATTATCTAATAAGCCTGTAGTAGAGGATCTGAGGGCTTGTGAAGGAACATAAAATGACGGGGAGTCTGTGATGTACTACTTATCTATAAGGAACGATAGTACCCAAGTCCTGGCATCACAGCATAATGTTTTGTATTGGATTTCCCATAGGGGAATCTTAGAGCAGTGTTTGGTTCCATGTGTAGTGTATACACTGTCAGAGTTACAGACTTGTAAGGGTCAATTTAGACACCCATAAATAGTCCATGGGCCATACGAGATGTCGGTATCGGAAAGGTGGCAAAGGTTATCAAGCATTTTTGAAAAGCTCTATATCTGTAGATTATAATTTGGTATGATAACCCTTTCTGAGACACGGCTAAATTGGTGTTATCAGCCGCTAGAGTTGGTGTCCCATTAACTTTACATTATAGGAAAAAAAACAAAAAAAATAATCTGCTTTAAGTAGCATATTCACACTTTTGCGGGGGCCGTTTTAGCCCAATGAATGTTTTTTATGCAAAACAGATGTTTGCAATGGATTTAGAATCATGAAAACCCCCTAGTTTGACCCCTCATAAAAAAAACTACCCTGCCGATTTTGTCAGGTATGTGACTAACATCTGTGTTTGGAGAAAAATTATAATAACCTCTTTTAGATAAATGAGTACTTTTTTACTCACTGCTTCATATCCATATGAGTGAAAAGAAATTACAAAAATAACGCCGTGACCCAGTGGGATAGCGCCCTCTAGTGGCAGTGGTGTCAGAATTCGGTAGGCTTACTCTTATTAACTTCAGCTGTATTTACCCTTCAAAATGGCTGCTGTGAAAAGGGACTATTTTTGATCAAGGAGCTCATAACATCTAATTCCTTTGGGAAGAAGAAAAGAAAAAAGCACTGTGACCAAACACAGTGATTATTCACAACAGGCAATAGTTTTGCTGACTCATGGTGGTTTGGCACATTTGCTTCCACACATATCGTCGTTGTCGGGTGGAAACCTTGTATGTCCAAAACCATTCGTTTTTTATATCATTTAAAACATGAACTAAACTAGTGAAAACTGCTGTTTTCACTACTTTTGTGCGACGGCCTTGTCTGATGAAGCAGGGCTTTACTTTGCAAAAAGAAAAAGTACAAATTTGAAACTTGGAGCTACAAGGTTTCTGCCCAACAGTGACAATATGCAAAAGGCAAGAGAAATTCTTAATGCACATGCAGACAGACAAACAACCCAAACTCATACAGTCAATTCTCCAGTGTTTAATTCAACCCTGGACTCCAGATTTCATTGTGCACAGCACAACAAAAACAATGTAATTTAATTGCAGTAATAATATGTTGTCGCCTTCCATCTCGACTCCCATCTTTGTTGGAGAACAGAAGGTTAACACCTGCGGCGTGAAACAACAAATTAGCCGCGGTGCCACTCCTGCCACCATAATAGCAGCTCTCTCTGATCTCTCCTTCCTTCTCTCAGCGTGAACGTTGTGACGGCCAGGAGTGGGAGAGGAAGGGGCAAAACACACATGAATGAAGCCATGTTTAGTTGACAGCGGCCTCTAGGGAAAATTGCAAAATCCCATTGCGTTTCATTTCATAGTAGGGGTGCGAATCTTTGGGTATCCCACGATTCGATTCAGAATCGATTCTTGGTGTCACGATTCACGATTTTTTTAGATTCTTTCAAATCCAAACGATTCGAATTCAGAAATGATTATTTTCCGATTTAAAAACAATTCTCGATTCAAAACGATTCTCGATTCAAAATGATTCTCTATTCAATTCATATCAGGATCTGCTCCAGTCTGCTGGCATGAAAGCAGAGTACATTTACGTAGCTTTTATAATTGAAAAAGTTTTATCAACTTATTGCAATAATGTAAAACGAAAGTAAATCCAAGACAACATGTCTGATTTATTCATGCTTGCACACATTCTTTTAACTTGTACAAACACAACATAATATCTAATACAATATCATAATAAAAAAATCATAATAAAAAATCATAATAAAAATCATAAAATAAAAATCATAATATCGATTTTTGGAAAATGAGAATCGATTCTGAATCTTACCATGTTAGAAACACGATTCAAATTCAAATTGATTTTTTCCTACACCCCTATTTCATAGGTGCCCTCCACACAAGGCGCGGTCACCGCCTCCTAGCAATTCATTTTCAATGAGAGGCGGGCGGCTTTTTCGGCCGCGCAGCGAAGTTTTGGGGCGGCGAGGAGAGCGGGCGCGGTCCCGTGAAATCCACCGCGTGCGTGCTCGTTTGTGCATGCGTACACGGGCGGTGAGAGATGGATTGTGTTCATCTTTGTGAAATACCGCACGGCATTTACTCACTGAGCGAATGTGTTTGTGTCTCACCGCGGTGCGGCCACCGCTGATCCTAGCGGCAGCCCCGACGGCAACCGCGCCTAGTGTAGAGGGCACCTTACTCTGCATTCACACATGAGTGAATGAAACTCTGTAGTGTGCATGCCATGCCGCTATAGGTGGCAGTGATCTGGCAGTGCGCGACGCATGTCCGTTCTGCTTCCTATCACCGCTGTTGTTTACGTATCTCACCATGGCAGTGTGCAGGCTCCACGGCTAGTTGGCTTTGCAACGTGAGCCATGACATCACACGTTGTGCGGATTCCCTGTAACTTCCACCCTTGATGGAGGTTTCACTTTGTTGTGTTTTCAACCCCCAAAAACGCTGTTTGTCGTCTAAACGGAAGGCATATCTGACATTTTATTTTGTTGTTTTCTCTAGAAAACCGCATTGTGTGCACGGCACCTGAGTCAGAATCCTGCTTTGGTGAAGTTAAAAAACTATTTATCCCACACGCACGCTAATGTGTAAAAATGTGTGAACTATTCCTTTAAGCTTCAAACAACCCTATCTCTTTAGAGTGTGCGCTGAGCACTACTGGCCAATCAGAGAAAGAAGGGCCGCTCCAGCAGACATGCTGGACTGAAATGATATATAGACTGGTTAGAGAAGGAACTCCTCAGAATTCTCCGGTGTGCAGCCAAGCTTGTTTTGGCTGGATACTGATTCCTGCCTGTCGTGGAGCGACTTAAAACATCGCAAAATAGAGGCTTGTATTCTGTGTCTCATGAGTATTTGTTGTACATATTGTAACATAAGTTGTTTTGAGTAAGTGCTTGCACGTTTTCGGCTACCTTAAGAATATATATATATAGAACATTGCCATGCCAGTGTTACGTTATAGTGTTCTTTTAATTAGTATTTCCGATTCCTCTATTGACACCTCAAAGATTTTTTTTTTTTCCCGTTATACGTATAAGATCACTTTCAAGTGTATTTGTGAACACCTTGTTGCTTATTTCTCTCGCAAAATCTGGCAACACTGGTCGTTACTGTTCTGCTTGCCACTACAATGGGTCTAGGGAAAATGTCTTTTAAACTTGTATTGTTGCTGCCAATGAGGGCATGTGAGAACACCCATTTCCTGTAAGTTATGTTACTTATTATTTTTTGTTTTTCAGAAAACAATTCCGGAACTGTAATGAAATGCTCTAAGGTTGCCTACCTCTGGGATAATTCTAGTTGCAGTCATTTATTTAATTCTGGTTGTAGTCAGTTATTTATGGACAGATCTGAAGGATTACGTAGGCACACACACCATGTTGGGTTATTTTAAAAGATCTTATTTTTATTTTTGTCCTAAGTGTAACAGTACAAATTGTAGTTTCACTTGGCAGCCAACTATTATTCAATTTATCAGGCTGTTTGGTGCTGCCGTTGTTCTGGTTGTGCAGGAAAAAAGCTGGTGAGGTTTGCTGTTGTCTGGCCATGGTCAGCATTGGTCACCGTGCCATTCTTCTTTCTGGGAGCCAAAAATGTCCCAACAACTGCTTGAGGCGTAACGTACGCTCTGATGGCTTAGGCCGTGATTATAAGGACTCAAGTGTACAGGCTAAATTAAAGAACTTCAGTGCAATTTGATAAGGAATATACGCCTTGGTTGTGTGGGTGTGCGGTGGGTCTCTCAGAGAATACAACGGCCCTACAGGTATAATCATAAAAAAGCCCTCCAGCTTACGGCTAAATCCTGAAGGGTCCCATGCAGGTTTGTGGTACAACATTGTGTCGGTTGCCTATAGTTAACTTGGATTTGTGCTGTTTTCACATTGAGGACAATAATTGATAATGTTGTTATTGACAGGTGCATTCGTGACCCTGTCAATAGGTTCACCCATGGTGCGGTGTCTCCCTGTACTTTGTTAGTTATTCGATGATGGGGTAAACAAAACTATGTGCTCTATGAGTTAAACGAAGTAATATATTTATACATGTGCCATGCCATTACTGGCATGTCAAGGAGGGAGGTATAAAGATACAATATTCCCCAGCTATGAATATTTTAATTGGGGTAAAGAATAACAAGTCTTGTTATTCGCTTTTATGTGAGTCATAAAAGGGGGGGTTAAACTTTTTGCCTTCCTGTAATCTTTTACTCCCTACTTTCTTGTTATATCAGTAGATAATACAGCCTTGTTGTTCCTCTGTCCATATTTTGTGGTTTTGTTTTTGTTAAGTATTACAGTCCAGCTGGAGTTTGTAGTCCCGAATATATAGAGGACCATAGAGAGGACATGGGGGTTAAAAGAGTTCAAGTTCACAGTCTATTGCCTTAGTTTTTAACATAGTGACACTCCTCACTCATCACATCACATTTTGTCACCCCTATCATAGTAATAGCACCTAAAGATTCCGCTGAACAAAACAATGGCTCAAACACTCTCTAGACTTATACATGTTATCTCTGATCAAGGAGGGGCAATACACAATGTGCAGTCCCCTTTGCACATGGAGCTCACATACACACACACACACACACACACACACACACACACCCACACGCACACACACCAAGTCCTGGTGTGGAGGATACAAGGAGGGAGATGGGGCTAGCTGTGTTCTCTGGAAGGGAACCCTTATTTATTTTGTCTCAATGCCATGTAAAATATTAAAGTGGCAATGGGTGATATTTTGGAATATTGGGGTACGGAATCCAATCTAGGGACCAGCACGTGACCTGGCTGTCTCGCTGAAGATGCAACGAAGAAAAATATATTCAATGTTACACATTTAGATGCAAATTTTATTCTGTAAAGCTTGTAAAGGAATCTGTGGGACCAACCCAAATGATTACCTAAGATTTAGCAAAACAATGTTATTATTCAATACTCAGCATGTTACACGACATGATAAAACTGTGTTCAACATTTTAAACTGGGTGATCACTAAGAGTGATCAAGGAGGGATTAATGTGTAAAAATGTGTGAACTATTCCTTTAAGCTTCAAACAACCCTATCTCTTTAGAGTGTGCGCTGAGCACTACTGGCCAATCAGAGAAAGAAGGGCCGCTCCAGCAGACATGCTGGACTGAAATGATATATAGACTGGTTAGAGAAGGAACTCCTCAGAATTCTCCGGTGTGCAGCCAAGCTTGTTTTGGCTGGATACTGATTCCTGCCTGTCGTGGAGCGACTTAAAACATCGCAAAATAGAGGCTTGTATTCTGTGTTACCTTTATGCATTTGCTGTTCATATATTCATGATTTGGGAAATACTCCCGTGTAATCATTAAACAATGCTGAGTTTAATAGCTGAACTGGTGCTCCTGTGTAACGTCTCATAACTGGACTCTAGGATATAGGACGGCGCATCAACGCACACACACAAAAAGGGCCTTTTGACTCAAAGGCTTTCAACTTTCAGGAAATAACAAAAAATACGCACTCGGTGCCGCGCTGTGAGCTTGTATATCTGCTATTTTTCAATAGCTAAAGTTACTAGGGCCCCTCCACCTTGGGCCCACTTTCCTACCCCTTGTGACGCCCCTGGGGACAATGACAGAATAAAAATCAACTGAATGGCCGGGAATAGAACAAAAAGGGCTGCAAAGGCCCACTCTCCTTTCACCCTCCTGAAGATCGGTTGACATCGGCGCCCTGACCTTTATGTCAGTGGTGGCGTGCCTTCGCCGCAGCGCAGGTGCGGCCGTTAACACCAGCGAGCCCCAGAGTGGTTAAAAGCGGCACACGCCGGAACGCACAGGGCACAAAAGGCCGAACAGTCCTCACCTTCACGAGAGCGAGCTGTGGGAGACATAAACAAAAGAATATCAGAGAGAGGAGGAACAGAGAGAAAGAGAATAGAGAGAGAGAGAGAGGCACAGGTTGAAAGATGTGAGCGTTTTGTGTGTGGTCGTTATTAGCACCTGGCTGGAACCTACAGAGAATGGAGGAGATGGGAGGACACTATAGCAGCACTTTGTGTGAACTCCTTTTCCTATACTGTATGTATTTGAACCACTTTCCACCTGGCGTTCCTTCTTGGGCATTTATTATTATAATCTTTTGCGCTATTTTTGAAAATTTGTGAAGTATGAAATAGGGCTTAAATGGTACACTTTTTAATTGGCATTGGTAAATAAGCATAAATGTTTCCACAGCGATGACAACCATACCCCTCCACTGCTACTGTATTCATCTCGCTGCTGGCCGTCTTTTCTTTATGATCCTGTCTATTATATTTTGTCTTTGGCTGACCTGTCTGTCAATCTCTGTGCTTGCCTGCTTGGGCATGACAGTATCTGACAAATCAGCGGCACTGTGCTGGTGAGGAAGGGCTAGATTTATCAACCGACGGACACGTACAGTATAGCAGACATGGCATTGCACAATTAAAGAAATAAACTCAGCACAAAAAGAAAGGAAACATGACTTCTGCCTATTATATTTCCCCTTTAATAATATCAAAAAGTATTGTGTTTTTTTATAAATGTTATCCTTGATTTGTCACCTTTACAACAAGGTACATCTTGTATGCATCTGGCTTTCGAGGCATGAGCTACACAGCCAAACGTGTGGGTAGTGCCAACCAAAATTTTGCCAAAATGGCTTGCAATACTGTTCTATGGCATTTACTCTCGTTCTGGGCTTCCCTGACACTGAGCTTAACACTAACAAAGTATAAAAATGGCCAATATGTGTTGTTGTTTTTCTTTTCCTTATTACTGTGGGAGAGTGCAATCATTCAATGCTCCAAGCAACAAAGGTGAACACCAAAAGAACAGTATTGCAGGCCTGCCAGGCCATTTTGACAATTTTTGGAGGGGCGCTACCCACACGTTTGGCTGTGTTGCTCATTCCACGAATGGCAGATCCTTACAAGCTGTACCTCGTTGTACCAACGATAACAATGATATCAAACACAATATTGGCATAATTAGAGGGGGGATAGAATGAACCGAATGTTGGCTTGGGTCGGCGCTATCCACACGTTTGGCTGTGTTGCTCATTCCACGAATGCCCGATGCTAATACAAACTGTACCTCGTTGTAAAGGTACACGAATCAACAATGAAAATTATATAAAACACAATACAACACAATTTGATATTATTAAAGGGGAGATATAATGGACCGAAGTCAAGTTTCCTTTCTTTTTGTGCTGAGTTTATATACAGAAAAAGGAAAAACTGCACCAAGCTGTAAGGGTTTCGCCATAATCTCTCCCTACGTGTAATCATCATAATCATTACATTCAGAGCAGGTCAGGCACCTACCCCTCATCATGCCCTGCTTTGTGTCCTTAATTACTTTACTTAATTTGCAGTGATGTGTGATAATGGTACGGCTTGAGCGTAAATGAATCAATATTAATAATGGGATGGAATTATCAGAACACATATATTGCTGCTAGAGGGAGGGTTATGCCTTTTTAATTTTTTCAATTGATCTGTAATCCTTTCATTAAAAAAACCTTTAAAAATAACCTTGCATATTCATACTGTATGTGGCTTGTTAAAGGAGAATTCCGGGCGAGTGCTTTTCTTAGAGTATCTGATGTTATTAATTTCCTTCATTATTATGAAAGTCAGATATATATTTATATATATTTTAATAGAACGGGTACACATTATTATGTATCATTATTTTATGCTTTAACTATTGAAAAATAGCAGATATACAAGCTCACAGCGCGGCACCAAGTGCCGCGCTGCGAGCTTGTAGATCTGCTATTTTTGAAAAATCGTGAAAATTAGAATTTTGACCCGATTCTATAAGTGTCTTTTGAATCCTTCTAAGACCTTTCGAAAAACCTGTGTTTCTATGTCAGCAATCTGGCCAGCCATCGTCAAAGAAAAGGTCCTTTTCACTTAACTAGAGCTCAGTTAGTCTGTTCTTGAGAGACTACTATGTCAGTGGTTCTCAAACCTTTTCATGTGAAGGACCCCCAAAATGATATTTATTTGGCCACGGACCCGCATCTCAAAATATCTAATTCCAGGGACCATCCAGAAGCAAAATTTGAGTTACAAACGTTCGCTTTGAAAATACATATATTCAAAGATTTGCACGAGTGCCGCGCTGCGAACTTGTAGATCTGCTATTTTTCACTGGTTAAAGCATTCAATAATTCTAGGCCTAAATGGGTTAAAAAGAACTGTCGAGTGATACAAATTTATACGCGATTTAGTTTAAAATCCTGTACTGATCGTTCTGGGCTATCACAACATCAGATTAACGTAGTAAAACGGCTAGTCCGAAATTCTCCTTTAATACACAGCGCATGGTCTTATCGTACATCAATGTCCACTTAAGTTCTGCCCCAACCTTATAAGCGCGCATCAACATGCCCAAGTCAGCTTTCCTAAGACATATTGCCAACGTATGTCCATTCTTAATCCTAACACACTGATGCCCTAATCCTTATGCCCTCAGCCATGTGCATGCACACACACATGTACTGTACAGTACTCACACGCACACACGCACACACGTAGGCACACACGCACACACACATAGACACACGTCTACTATATACAGTATATGGTAACTAGTATGACAACTCAGGGCGACATGCGACATGCAAGGTTAATTGTGCCATTTCTTGGCCATCGGGCCAGTGATGTATATCGGACCAGTTACCCATATGTGGAGACACATATGAAGTTAGATATGGGCTTAATATTGATGACATCAGGGATCTTCATGTATGGGCATAAAAGGGATTCCCATGACTTCACAGCATACACTCACTCCCTTTTATGCCCTTACATGGAGATCCCTATCTGAACCAGCCACACAGCTATGGGCCATGTCTTGGCCATCTGGCCAGTGATGTATATCGATGACCTCAGGGATCTTCATATATGGGCATAAAAGAGATTCTGGGGAATACCCATATATGGACTTTTACATAGGTGATGTCACCTGTGATATCACCTGTGATATCACACTGATGTGTCAGGGGAACCACAGTGTCAGGTGTGACCTTCAGAGATACACGGATACGTGGACAAGATGTGATGGATGTGTCTTCACAGTGACATCAGAGCCTGATGTCAGAGCAGCAAACCCATAGACCGTAAAAATGTGTACACACACAGAGACAAGCTGTGGCATTTCTCATGGTAAACTGCGACCTTTGGTCGCAATAAAAAGGGGCAGGAAAATGGAGGTTGTATGTGAGGTAGACAAACATACCGGTAATCTGACTATATTGTATCTTTTCCTACTTCCGGACACTTCCAGGTAGCACTGGTTTTTCAGCAAGCCTTTTATTTTTGAGTGCCGGATAAAGCATGCAGAAGTAACTAAAGCTAACACAGCTCTCTAGGGGATGGGATGAGTTCATGAAGTTAGTTTCCCAGCCCTTTGAGGGATTTGTTGAGTGAGTGACTCGTCGGAATTACATGGGAGCGAGAGTCATCGCTACAGCCTTGAAGATTCACATCCACACACGCATTGAACGCACGCACGCACGCACGCACGCACGCACGCACGCACGCACGCACGCACGCACGCACGCACACACACACACACACACACACACACACACACACACACACACACACACACACACACACACACACACACACACACACACACACACACAAATACACACACTATATATATACATCACTTGTGGGGACATTACATAGATTTCCATTCATTTTTATGCAAGTCCTGTGGCCTTACCCTAACCTCTATCCCTAAACCTAACCCCTAACCCTAACCTTAACCCTAACCCTAACCCTAACCCTAAGGTTAGGTTTAGGTTTACCAGTTTACCTAAACCTAACCCTAACCCTAAACCTAACCGTTGTGGGGACCTACTATTTTGTCCCCACACTGTCAGAGGTCCCCTGCAGGTGACTGTGTGAACATGCCTTTAGTCCCCATAAGTATAGCTAGACAAACACACACACACACACACACACACACACACACACACACACACACACACACACACACACACACACACACACACACACACACACACACACACACACACACACACACACACACACACACACAACCCACCTAATTGTGTTGTCTCTCCTGTCTAGACAGTCAGACCACAGCCAGTTCAAAGATAATGCTACTCTTTGGGGCCGTATTAGCCAAGCCAGGCCCTCACAGCTCAATAAATTGGTATCAAACTCCCCTCCATGGGACTCCTTTCACTTGGCTAATTGGCCTTGCATGCTGTTGTGTCAGCCACCCAGGTTCCGTTGTATCAACCCCCACAGGTTCCCAGAGCTAAACATCCGTCCAATAAGCACACTGAGATGCAGGGTTGTCTTTGTGTCTTGCTGGATAATGTGTTATTTCGGAACACAATTGTTCTCCATTTGTCTATCCCAGGGGTTCCCAAACCTTTTTGTCTCAGGGCACCCCCTAAATATTTTTTTAATCCGAGGCACCCCCACAGTATAATTTTCACTCCCAGCACCTTATATTTATAGCATTTCGTCGTTCTCGTGTGATGTCCAAAGCCGTTTGTTTTGTATTTATCATCTATAAAATGTACTAAACTAGTGAAAACAGCAGATCGGCTGTTTTCACTAGTTTTGTGCGACAGTCTTGTCCAATGAAGCAGGGCTTTGCTTTACCAAAAGACGTACACATTTGAAACTTGGAGATACAAGGTTTCTGCCCGACACGACGATATTTTAGTGATTACGTTGCGAGGAAAACATTGAGATAATAGCCATTTTGGTTAGAACTGACTGAAAATAACTTTGTACTTCAAGTTTAAAATTATACTAAATATTTTTTCCAGTGTCCAAATAAATTCCAAATGTTATCAAATTATCTCGCGGCACCCCTGGACTGTCATCACGGCACCCCAGGGTGCCCCGTCACCCACTTTGAAAACCCCTGGTCTATCCTACTCCTCATTCTAATTCTAGAAAATAATCCTCCTGCATTGCAGGCTTTTTTTTTTTCTTTCTTTCTTTTTTCCTTTCTTTTTAACAGTTTTACTGCACTTCTTTATAGTATTATAATACAGACTTGTCTACATTAATCCTTTACATAATGTGATGGGTTCTATGCATTTGATGGAACCTGAGACAACCCTCGGATGCAGTGAAGCATATATTATCTGCAAAATATATGTAAATATGCAGAGATGTGTGAGTGTGTGTGAGTGTGTGTATTATCTGCGCATGTAATGTGGAGATAATACATAGGCCAAAAGTGAAGGGTTATGGTATGTAGGCTAACATCGGCATAATGGGTGGTAAACGCTGGGTTTCTCGGCACCAAAGCCCTGACATTGAATACTTAAGAGGATTAGCCGGCCTTCAAACAAATATGTTACTCGAGATAAATCTCTCCGTGAATCTTTACAAGATGAAATATTGTTGCTATATTCATCCCTGGATAGCCAGGATCATGTATGAACCGACATGCGGACATGGTATAGCATCATGGGTCCAGACCCCTGAATTACTGTTATATTTGCACTTGCTGTTGAGCGATTCAGAGGTCTTACTGTACATTGCCCTCGTCCACAGCTTCTTTTTCCAGGTTGGAGAAACAACCAAGCCAATCAGTTTCTGTGTGGGCAGGACTACAGTGTGGCTAGCAGGGGGGGCTGCAGGATGAAATGACGGGGCCGTTGAAAATTGTCAGGGGGCACATATTTTTTTTATATAGGCTAGTAATACTGAACATTATTTTTATTAATCGATGGCCAAAACGCAAAACCTCCTATGTGAAAAATTCACTTTTTTGGGAAAATGAAAAAGAAAATGTGTGTTCAACATTAAAACCTATCTACTATTTCTAGTCACATGACATTTTTGGCAAAATGAGGGGCAGAACGATCTTGCAGACAGACTGACCATGTGCAGCATAGCCTGTTGTCCTCATTTTAAGTGAAATCCAAAAATCATGAAATTTGCAGATACGGAGGTTTTGCGTTTTGGCCATCGATATATTACCTACAACAGATGCCAGTTTTTTGGAGCGACTGCACTGATTTATTTAACTAAAGTGTAGGGGCAACTGTGTTTCAATACTGTTATTGTAATCTCTATGACAATAATAATATTCAGACAATATTTTAGTTTTTTTGTTTTTGATATTTTCTTGACTTTACATAGAATATAAACTGAGGGGGCACAACTTGCAACTGAGGGTGCAATGCCGAGCATGCCCCCCGTAACGCTGGGCCCGGTGGCTATAGGTCAGTCATTTTGATGCGTTAATAGGCCTAGAATTATTGAATGCTTTAACCAGTGAAAAATAGTAGATATACAAGCTCACAGCGCGGCACCAAGTGCCGCTCTGCGGCTGCGAGCTTGTAGATCTGCTATTTTTTTTAAATCATGAAAATTCTAATTTTGACCCGATTCTACGGTATTTGTACTTTATTTGAGTATTTCCAATTTTTAATACTTTTACTTCTACTCCACAAAACATACATTAACAACTTCAGCCATACAGTACCCGTATTTTCCGGACTATAAGGCGCACTTAAAAGCCTTTAATTTTCTCAAAAAACTACAGTGCGCCTTATAGTCCAGTGCGCCTTATATATGGATCATTCATTGACATTGACATTCCCTTTAGCACAGCTCCATCTGTTGGATGCATAACGCAACGGTAGCGTCTATTATGTGCGCCTTATAGTCAGGTGCGCCTTATATATGAAAACAGTTTGAAAATAGACCATTCATTGACAGTGCGCCTTATAGTCAGGTGCGCCTTATAGTCCAGAAAATACTGTTTATACATTTTGGCCATTTGAAAATAGCCGATCACCCACAATACAACACATTGTGAGCTTTTAGATCTACTATTTTTATAAATTTGAAAACTTGAAATACGACATTATGACATTAATACAGAATACAGATTTTGGATAGAACAGAAAAGATGAAAGCAGGAGAGAGAAAAGGGGTTGTGCATAATGAGTACTTTTACTTTTGGTACCTTAAGTATATTTTGATGCCAATACTTTTGTACTTTTACTCAAGTACATTTTGAATTCTGGATGTTTACATGTATTGCAGTATTGATACTTTTACTTAAAGGGGTAGCCTACTGTCACCTAAAGGGGTTGTGGGGCAGATTACACTGTGACATGAGCTTCTCTGAAAACGGTCTGAAACAGTCTGAAGCTCATGTCACAGTGTAATCTGCCCCTCGCCCCCCAACAACAGCTGACCAGTACAGTAAGTAGTTATACAGCCAGGCTATACAGACAATTAATTTGATTGGCTTATAATTGCGCATCCCCACAATGACATCATAAAAATATTAATATTGTTTTTTAAGATGATTCTTAAAGTGACCGTAACCCTTTAGGTGACAGGCCCCCTTTAACTGGAAGTCACCGTTGTCTTCCCCTTCGTCATTCCCAGTGCAGAACATTGATTATGGGTTCCATTATGGATGTGTGTAGTACATTATGTATGGGAATGACCTGCCATGTTGTATTTTTAGCGCTACAAGACTGCACTGAATGTTCATACAAAAACATTCTCAACTGGCCTAGGGGATAATAGAATGGCTTCGTCTTAATGGGTTTTGTACCAATTTTTGACCCCTTGGGCGGTCTCTCCGTCTGTCTTTCTGCGCGGCTGCCTGCAGTGTTTATCATAAATGTGCTAATTCTTTCTCCAACCTTATCCCTAGCCGTTACCCGAGCTGAACAGACCCCTACCATTCTGTTTCAGACCCCTCTCAAAAGGCCCTCCTAAAGGCTGTTCCAGAATAATAGCGTGACACAGCTAGCGTTCCATTTACCGCGAAATCACCGCCCGCCGCTGTACTGCTCCCATTGGCTTTTCACCAATTAGATCTTATCTCTTTAGTTATTTGTTTGTTTCTATTGCAGACTATGTTTATTTATTTATATATTGTCGTTGTCGGGTGGAAACCTTGTATGTCCAAAACTCTTCGTTTTGCATTTATCATTTTAAAAATGATTTAAACTAGTGAAAACAGCAGATCTACAAGCACACAACGCCTCGCGGTGCGAGGCGTTGTGTGCTTGTAGATCTGCTGTTTTCACTACCTGTGTGACGGCCTTGTACGATGAAGCAGGGCTTTACTTAGCGAAAAAATTTACAAAATGTGAAACTTGGAGATACGAGGTTTCTGCCCGACAGTGACGATATATATATATTTTTAATAACAGTAGCGCATCTGGGATTAGAGGGTTTACCTCGGGTTGCCTCTCTCCAATCGTCGGGTGAATATAACTTTGTAACCCATCTGTCCCAAATACAGCTCATTTGGGATAGATCAAAAAAGATGAAAGCAGGAGAGAGAAAAGGGGTAAAGTATTAAACAGGGTGGGGGGGGGGGGGGGGTTGGTTACATAATGGGTGTGAATCTCATCTCTCTGCGACATTCGAATAAGGAATAATGAGGCCATTTTTAGACTGTCTAACCAGGAACATGTAACATTGTGAGAGAAAGAGGAAGAATGCTGGTTACCACTGGATGTAAGACAGCTTTGTTCATTGGGTTATTTGAGCAGAAAGATGGGAATGAAGTTCTGGATCCATTTTGTCCATCCAGTATTGCCCGGAATAGAATGGTGCGTAGATGGAGATGTGATCAATGTACGTGCAAATAAACTGGATAAGGTGCAGACATGCAAACAGCCCCAAGGTGAAAAAAGTGACAACATTTTCTGGTGGTAAAATGTGCGTGGCAGGACATTTTGGACCTTTTTCAGTCGGGTCAATTTCGGGTGAATTTGCACGATTCTAACTCGGTTAAATAGTGACTTACTCACACATACTGTATACAATACATGAAGCAAAATTGTCCACCGATTGTTCTAGATGTAACGAAGAAAATTAAATGAAAATATAATATAGCCTAGTTATAGGAATATCCTACTGCTTAGGGACTTGTCTTTAATAGACAGGCATAGACAGAGACACAATGCGCGCTGTGAGCTTGTAGATCGGCTATTTTCACTACTTCTTAAATAGTATTTTTTTGTTTTCTAAGATCATTTCGGAGCGGCACTCGGTGCCGCGCTGTGAGCTTGTATAGCTGCTATTTTTCATTAGTTAAAGCACAACATGTGAGTGAATCCTTGCAGGGCCCAGAATGTGGTGTGACACTCCTGATGATGATGCTGATGATGCTGATGAGGATGAGGATGATGATATAATGAAATCTTCAAATATATCTTATCATAATTTTTACTCATTCTTGTCGACTCCCTTGTATGTGGGACGGCTTGGCCAGTCAGCAGTTATTCCCTTAATGTAATACTTGAGGAGAGACCAATAAACATCATTAAGGATACAAAGTCAACAACAACTCCCCTGATGACTAGACTAGTTTTTTGTGTGTATTTTTTAGTTTTTCCTTTTCCTGTTTTTTTATGAGCTGGGCTGGGGGACGGGGGGACATGTGTCATATGGTAGTTTGATGTGAACAGTCTGGACAATGTCAAAAAGATGACAATAGTTTAATACATTATTAAAAACAAAGTCAACAACAAAGTCACCGTTTTACAAGGAGAGCAATCAAATTGTTTAGTGGTTTAATCAGCGGCTGCTGCCTTATACAGCACTCGCTTGTGTGATAACACTCGTTGGCATCGTAAGCCAACTGTGACATCAGCTCCCCTGCAACCTCACCTTGAGGGTCTTGAGGGCTGTCCGTCATTTCGGGGCAGTGACATGATTGGCAGTGGTGTAAAGTAACTAAGTACTTTTACTTAAGTAATGTACTTAAGTACAATTTTGAGGTATCTGTACTTTACTTGAGTCTTTCCAATATCCAATACTTTTACTTCTAGTCCATTACATCTCGGATGCAAATATTGTACTTTTACTCCACACTCCATTTATTTGTTTGTTATTTAGTTACTTTGCAGGTATAAATTATAATATTATAAAACATATATAAACCACTTTAGTCCTATTTTATACCTTAGCTATTTGAAAAGAGCCGATCTACAAGCTCACAACACGTCGCATCGCGATGTGTTGTGAGCTTGTAGATCTGCTATTTTCAAACATTTTGTACTTTTACTTTGGTACTTTAAGTACATTTTGATGCCAACACTTTCATACTTTTACACAAGTACATTTTGAATTCTGGACTTTTACTTGTATGGGTGCCCTCACACCAAAATACCTATGAGAGTGGAATCCGCGTTCCTCCAATGCATTTCAATGATAAGGGAGCGTTTTTGCAGAAATCCTCTGCTGGCATGAAACTGCTTCACTCTCATTGAAATGCATTGGCGGAACGCGGATTCCACTCTCATAGGTATTTTGGTGTGAGGGCAGCCTAACAGAGTATTTCTACATTGCGGTATTGATACTTTTACTTGAGTAAAACATTTGAATACTTTTTCCACCACTGATCATTGGTTTCCAAAGCCGTTTAGACGTAGATTTGTTAGCGTCCGTTCTTGTATTTTGATGGTAGGTGACATCATCAGCTGTTCCGCTCACTGTAGAGCTGCGGCGGCAGGTAGTGGTAGTAAAAAAAGAAAAAAAAGTGGAAAAAAATAGGTAAATAGTTGATCATTCAAATTGCCCCTGAGACATGTCAGTGTAAAAAACATTCTGCCACTCTTGTAAACTGTCCCTGAAAAGTTGCCACAGCGTACAACCCTGGTCATTACCAGAGCTGCCCGCTGAATACACACACACACACACACACACACACACACACACACACACACACACACACACACACACACACACACACACACACACACACACACACACACACACACACACACACACACACACACACACTCCATCATACACTATAATAGCATATCGTCATTGTCGGGCAGAAACCTTGTATCTCCAAGTTTCAAATATGTACGTTTTAAAAGTAAAGCCCTGCTTCATCATACAAGGCCGTCGCACAAAACTAGTGAAAACAGCAGATCTACAAGCACACAGCGCCTCGCGGTAGATCGGCTGTTTTCACTAATTTAGTTCATTTTTTAAATGATAAATACAAAACGAACGCTTTTGGACATACAAGGTTTCCACCCGACAACGACAATATGCATGTGCACACACCATACATAGTACATAGCCCTTATTACAACAATGGCGTGCTCACACACACTACTCACTTGTCACATGCAGCACTGCCCACTGTCACGTCTCATATCACCCCTGACGGGAGAAGAACTCGGCAGCAGGATAGCGTGTCAGCAGCGGCTCATGACACGAGAGGTCTGTTTGGCTCCTCCACCAACATGTGCCTCAGGTCTCTCTCCCCCTCTTTCTCTCCCTCTCTCTCTCTCTCTCCCTCTCTCTCTCTCTCTCTCTCCCCACATTCACGGCAATTTACAGCTTGGCTGCTTTGCACAATGGTATCCTCATGTGACACCAATCCTTCCTCCCCTCTCCCCCATCAGTTCACCACACAACCCCGTACAGTGTGATAAAGAATAGTCTACTCCGCCGTTACTCCGCGTCAGTCCGGGTTCGGTTGGTTATCTCAAATTCAAACATCTTATTACATCCTATGTCATGGGTATTCAACAGGGGGTCCGATCTACAAGCTCACAACGCCTCTGTGAGCTTGTAGATCGGCTATTTTAGGCAAAGAGCTTTGGTGTAGAGGGGAAAGAGCAGACCAAGTACAGAGTGAAAGGTCATGGTTGTTAAGTATTGATGGTTCAAGTGGTTAAATATCTGAAAACACAAATTGACATGAATCCAAAATACACTGACAATTGTGCTGTCAAACAATGAAACTACCGGTATATGGAATCTATGAAAAGATTGTGGGGGTCCCTGCTTCATCTCTCTTTCAACTAAGGCGTCCTTGGCCTGAAAACGTTGAAGACCCCTGACCTATGTCATTATGGGAAAGTGTTATTTATGGACACTGCTCGCTCTTCTTGCTAGTTTGAATGCACGCACCTCTTCCAGTGCACTCGCTATAAGCAGTTCACCTGGGCGTGCCGCGCGCGCTCTCCCCGTGGACGACCGACAGACACCGGTTGCTGATGAATGATCACCCGTTTATTATTGTGTTCCAGAACACTTCAGCCGGGGAGAGGAGGAGATTACATCTGCCAGCTGCGCGTAGTAAATCGCCCTCTATGGGAAAATGCGCGATGCTAATAAAACTACTCCAAAACAATATCTTAATATAAGCCTGCGCCCGGCTGTAGGTTTTGTGAAGCCATTGCTTTGCACGGCTGATTTCTCACACCACAGACATCAGCATTTTTCATCCGCTGCGTGGCAAACAGGGACGCATAGATCAGGCTGAATGCAATGAAATTACCGCAATAGCGTAATAGGATTAGAATATTTTCAACTTTGTGCAAAGGGATATGAGGAGGAATGAAGTATGAAGGGCGAACGCAACTCCAATTCAGTTTGCCCCGACTGTTTCATAAAGCAAAGTTTAATAACACACATTTTAATTGTTTTCGTGTCTACGTCAGGGGTGCAGTTCATACTGGGTCTATATAATTTTAATTAACCACCACACCGCACTCTGTTGGTTCTCTGTTCTCTCGGGACCAAGTTAAACCTACGGCGAAAGTCTGGAGTTTGATAATCTTTCTGTGTTTGCAACTTGAGGCCCTGCCATCAAACAGAACTACAGACATTGAAATATAATGACGTTTCTCTCGCTCTCTCGCTCTTTCTGTGTCCGTTTCTCTCTTTCCCTTCTCTCATCCATCCTGTGCTGCTTTGCTCCATTATCTGTCTGCTCTGACAGAGGAGGAGTGTGGCGGTAGCTTTGAGCAGTGGTTCTTAACCTTTTCAGGTTGCGACCCCCAAAATAATCATATTTTAACTGGAGACCCCACCCACCCTGATGAGCACTAAGAGTTGAGGCATTACATTTTGTATAACACGGTTCTATTGTGAAAATAGCAGATCTACATGCTCACAACGCCTCACGTCACGAGGCGTTGTGAGCATGTAGATCTGCTATTTTCACAATTTCTGACTCTTGTCACTTTAGAAATGTGCCAATGTGATACCCTCTCTACACTGTTTACTGTTGAGTGAGAAGACAATGTTGCACATTAAGTTAATCATCTGGGAACCCCCGAAAATAATTTGGGGACCCCCCCTGGGGGTCCTGACTCACAGGTTGAGAACCACTGGCTTTGAGGGCTGTGAAAGGCAGGTGTCAAAGCATAGGGCCACTAGATATACTAAGTACTAGCGGCAGCTCATCCTCACCCACACAGAGGCCACGTCAAACACATGCACTCCTGTTTCACCGAACATATTTCATGTACAGTACAGTATGTTACATGCACGAGTGACAGCATGGTTTGATGGGTGCACCTTGGTATCAACGCCTTTACATTCTGCTGTCCATTGTGAGACGTTCGTATGTCTGTAGTAGTATGTGCATACCAGCACCCACGCACAACACATAACGCATTACAGACATAAAAACACATCGTGCAGGTGTCAAAATTGACATTTAAACACACACACACACGCACGCACGCACGCACGCACGCACACACACAGAAGATATTGTGATGGACATGGAAGAACAACAAACCGTATTTCATTACTCAGTGAAGCGTGTAAGAAGTAAGAACAGTGAGAACTTTTTTTTTCTTTTCTTGAAACACAAATTTCACACAGCGACGGGATCCAATTTCAGTCCGGCCGCCCTCCAATATGTTCCCTTCGCCGACTGCACCCCAGTATTAAAAATGCATATTAAAAAAATCGATGCGATACAATCAGTCCACTTCACACAGGCCATAACGGTGCAATTTGATATGCATTCGCAGGCTGCTGATTGCATTTGCAATGCTTTTTGTGCGTGAGTAAATGCAGCCCCCTCCCCCCACTGAGGCAATAGCCGGAAGTTCTGTAGCCGGAGCTTTTACACAGACAATGGTAGAGTGGAAACCATTTTGTTTTTGAGTGGGGAATCAGGAAGTCATTAACAAAACTGGTACATTAGCGCAGAGCCGCAATGGCGGACTTACTGATACAGATGCACTTTGGTCTGCCAAGAGGGAAGGAGCCGCTCGATAAATCCCCCCCCCCCCCCCCAAACACTCACACGAACGAACGCACTCACGCACGCACGCACGCACGCACGCACTCTACCTGGCAAGGTCTAGCCGGCCATAATGAAACTGGCAAACAAACTACCGGAAGTTTGGCCGGAGTGCCTTACCGAGCCAGCCAGTATTAAGCCAAGCCCCTGTGGTCGAAAATCCCATCATTATTAAGACTGCAAGCATAAAGAGAAGGAGAAGGCGACCCAGCTTTCAAACTGCTGAGAGAGCGGAAATAAGTGTATTAACTGGCAGTTTCTCAGCTGTCGGTGTGGGTGTGTTTGGCTAGGGAACTTCCAGTCTCCCGTTAATGTAATGTTAATAAAAAAAACAAAAAACAAAAAAATCACGAGAGGCGGGGGCGGGAGTGGGCCGTGCACTATGAGCAGGCTTCATCGCTACTGCTATCTCCTAGGGCAACTCCTGCCTAGCTAAGCAGAAAGCGCACAAAGGGATATGAACAGTTTACACCAGTGTCCCTGATGCACTTAGTTCATCTAATGATAGTATCAGCACTGTGGTGAACTGAGAGCTCGCTGGGAGGATGGATCATGACCTGGTCCGTGTCCAAACATTCTGATGACGGAGATCTGGTGTGGCTGCAAAGATCATAGCATAGAGCAGGGGTCCTCAACGTTTACAGGCCAAGGACCCCTAAGTTGAGAGAGAGAGATGAAGCAGGGACTACCCCAACAACATATTCATTTAGTTTCATTGTTTGACAGCACGATCATCAGTGTATTTTGGATTCATGTCAATTTGTGTTTTCAGATTAACCACTTGAACCATCAATACTTAATAAACTTGACCTTTCACTCTGTACTTAGTCTGCTCTTTTCCCCCTCTACACACCGAACCTCTTTGCCGAAAATAGCCGATCTACTCGCGAGGCGTTGTGAGCTTGTAGATCTGCTATTTTTGGCTAAAGTTCTCGGAATAATGAATGCTAGGGTTCAAGTGGATAATATAAAAAAGGGGGGAAAAACAAGTTTCTATCACACAAATATTTGGAGGACCCCCTGTAGTAACTCTGAGGACTACCCATAGGGGGTTCTCCAAATGTTTTGGCTCAGGTCACCCCTGTAAATAACTTAATCATCCACGCCATGGCACCGCTGAATGACACTGTTCACTTTTAGTACCGTATGTCATATTGCGCTACAGTGTACGTAAATATATGTGAATCTTTCCCTCTAAGATCCATTAAGTCACAAGGAAAACCTTTTCACTCAGTGGTGAACCACTTGAACCCCAGCATCCCTATTCTGGAGGCAACATTCACTGAAAATAGCAGATCCACAAGCTTTAGACTATATTAGCGAAGAGACTTGGTATAGATTGGAAAAGAACAGTGCAACTCACAACCGTTTTATCTAGTCTAGACAGTGTCATCCTTTAAATCCCTCCTGAAAACCCATCTCTATGTTAAATACTTTTCGTAACTTTTCATTTATTTTTACTGTTAATTTTTTCGTATTTTTGCTTCATTTACTATATCTGTATGTGTATATTATATATTCTATGCCCACTGGGCTTTTATACACTGATCTTTTGTTGTAGTTTCCTAAAAGCTCATTATATTGATCTTTTACCTTGCATGTAAAGTACTTTGTGACTATGTCTAGAAATGTACTATACAAATACGTTCATTATCATTATCATTACCATTAAAGTGGTTCAACTGAACTGAAGTGATAAATCCCAAATATTATCACAGTATTCTGTCGCACCCACTTTGAGAAACCCTGGCATAGAGTATGATTAATTTTTCACCAAACCATTCAGTGAACCCTCCCGTCAGGATAGTGTTTCAGTATGGGATAAAGGTGATAGCTTTCTATTCATTTGCAGTGACCCCTCTATAAGGTGACAAGTGGGCCCAAACCATGCCAGGAAAATACCCTCCACAGCATAACAGCCACCGGATTTCTGTACTCTTCAGGGCCTGTACTTTTCTCTCTTGGTGTGCATCAGTGGTGTTTACTTAAGTACTGTTAAGTACAGTTTTCAGGTATTTGTACTTTACTTGAGTATTTTCAGTTTTCAATACTTTTACTTCTACTCTCAGAGGCAAATATTGTACTTTTACTCCACTACAATTATTTGAAAACTTTAGTTACTAGTTACTTTGCAGATATAAATTACATCATTATAAAATATAATTAAACCACTTAAGCCATATTTTATACCGTGGCTATTTGAAAATAGCCGATCTACAAGCTCACAACGCATCCGATCTACAAGCTCACGACGCATCGCATCGTGATGTGTTGTGAGCTTGTAGATTTGCTGTTTTCAAACATTTTGTACTTTTACTTTTGGTACTTTAAGTACATTTTGATGCCAATACTTTTTTACTTTTACTCAAATACATTTTTAAGGGTGCCCTCACACCAAAATACCTATGAGAGTGGAATCCGCGTTCCGCCAATGCATTTCAATGAGAGTGAAGCGGTTTCATGCCAGCAGAGGATTTCTGCAAAAAACGCTCCCTTCTCATTGAAATGCATTGGCGGAACGCGGATTCCACTCTCATAGGTATTTTGGTGTGAGGGCACCCTAATTCTGGACATTTACTTGTAACAGAATATTTCTACATTGCAGTATTGATACTTTTACTTAAGTAAAACATTTGAGTACTTTTCCACCACTGGTGTGCATGCACTTTAAAACCCACCTATGGTCAAGGCTGACTCACCTGATCATATCACCTTTTCCCCACGTCTCGGTACACCAGTGCCTATGGGTTTTGCGAACACAGCTGAACTGCCCATGTAATCCTACTATAACATCCTTGTAGTTGGGGACGATGGACTGTCCTTGCTGACACGGTCTGATCGCGTTCAGCGCTGACATTGTCAGTCGCCAGTTTTTCCTTACGTATCGAATGTGTGCCTTCGACCACAATTTCTGACCCTATTTACTGAAACGCAGATGCAATTATTTTCGCTCTTCCTGTTGAAACACTAGCCGAGTCGAGCAGTATTTGTGGCTACAGCTCCTGCCAGACGTGCCTCAATAAGGAATCCTCTTACAGTCACTTTTATGCCGTCTTGATCCAAAATTGAGGTCAACAGCGCCTGTTCAGCATTTTTTTTTTATCCCACGATTTTGTAACCCATTTTCCGCCCAGGGCCGATTGCCTAAGCTGTAATCCTGGGCGCTACTCTCCCCCTGCCAACCTGGGGACAGCCCCGAACTGAGCTCATGCTTCCTTCTATGCACGAGGAGTGAGCAGGCCCCTTCTTATCACCTGACAGGGGGGAGTTTTCCAGTAGGACAGCGTGTGAAAGGATCACGTTATTCCAACCAGTTCCTTTCCCCTCCATCAGCCACCCTGGCTGGCCAGGGGGAGGCGGTATAGAGACCAGGATTACTGCTTGTTTTTGTGAGGGTACCTACCAGTACCTAGGGGACATGGGGAGAACATGCAAACTCCATACGGAAAAGGTCCTTTCACCAGCCCCAATAGGGTATGGGCACTGATGACGCGGAGGAGAGAACACGCCCCTAGCGCCCACAGCGTCCCCAGTGGGAATCGAACCTGGGACCTTCTAGCTGTGAGGCGATTCAGCATGCCACAGAGCATGATTGGATGTTCATTGATGAAGTCATCATTCACAGTATGATGCAGTCCACCTGTAAGGAATCAGTTTGAATACACGTGTTGGCTTTGGACCACACACACATGCTGTGCACAACGCAAATCTCTCTCTCCATCTCTCTCCTCTGACCATAAAGTCCTTTATTATAGTACGAATTAGCAAAAGATAGCCTATCTACAAGCTGAGCTGGTAGATCGACTGTTTCCGTAACTTTTGAAATGCCCAAAATACAGTAGGCCAGGGGTCTTCAACAGGGGTCCGGGACCCCTAGGGGTTCCTCCAAATCTTTGTGAGATAGAAAGTAGTGTCCATAGTGTCCTTATTGGGAAAACTTTAGCCAAATATAGCAGAGCTGCGAGGCGTTGTGAGCTTGTAGATCGGCTATTTTCGGCAAAGAGGTTTGGTGTAGCAGGGAAAAAGAGCAGACTAAGTACAGAGTGAAAGGTCAAGTTTATTAAGTATTGATGGTTGAAGTGGTTAAATATCTGAAAACAAAAATGTACATGAATCCAAAATACACTGATTATTGTGCTGTCAAACAGTGAAACATCAATCTATGATAAGGTTGTGGGGGTCCCTGTTTCATCTCTCTCTCAACGAAGGGGTCCTTGGCCTGAAAACTTTGAAGACCCCTGCAGTAGGTGATGCCAGGGTGAAAGTGATTAAACAAACACACAGATGTTTGGTGTTTTTTCAGCAAACCAGTGAAACCACACAGCATGTGTCTCTTTGGCCTTTTCCTTCACCAAGTTGCCAAATTACTCAGCACTGTTCGTTATTAACGGCCAGCAGCTGTTATGTCCCCAGCCACCGAGGAGTCCCTGCAACGCACGCACGCACGCACGCACGCACGCACGCACGCACACACGCACACACACACACACAGGACAGAGATAGTGTGGACACTGCGGGCTACAGAGCCGCAGCAGAAGGGCAGGATAGAGGTGCGGCAGCACTGACAGTCGCATGTTAATCAATTAGCAGACAACACAGTGTGCTGCAGGCCACTGCTGGGCTGACACTGCACGCACGCACGCACACACACATGTACGCACGCACGCACGCACACACGCACGCACGCACACACACACACACACACACACACACACACACAGACAGACAGACACAGACAGACAGACAGTTTAGCGAAACGGTAACTGGCAGTGGTCCCAACATCAACAACTAGCTGCCAGATCACCGGTGTGTGTGTGTGTGTGTGTGTGTGTGTGTGTGTGTGTGTGTGTGTGTGTGCGCGCGCGCGCACGTTCGTGCGTAGCGAGCGTGCATGTGCGTGTGTGTTTCACACCGAGGGAGGCCTGCTGATCCAGATTGTCAGGGTCAGCTCCACCCGGGCGTAGGCTCACCTCCACCCCGTAGCACCTAGCATCTGCTGGGGTGGGGGGGTCAGCAAACGGACAGCTCATCATGGTGCTGTTAATGGCCCGCTAACTACTGCCAGGACAGCAGCTCTCTCCCCGCGCCCCAGGGCTTCTCATTCTCATCACACTAATACCAGCACCATTTCCTTCATTTAAAAAACGATTTAAACTAGTGAAAATAGCTGATCTCCAAGCACACAACACCTCGCGATAGATCTGCAATTTTCACTAGGTTAAAAGTCTTGTATTAAATGTGGCAGTCTTGTATGGTGAAGCAGGGCTTTACTTTACCAAAAAAACATACAGAATTGAAACTTGGAGATGGAGAGGTTTCTGCCCGAACGTAGGATGAGCGGCACAGTTAACATCTGACATGGCTTCAATGATTTGCACTCCTAAGGCGGAGCACAAATCCGGCGTTAAATTATTCACTGAACACTAGGTAAAATATCTTGGGAGAGCTGGCAGCAATATGAGATATTTAGGCCAGTCGAGGGGACGCATGTAGTCTTTGACTGACGAGTTTTCATTTAACTTGACTTATCCTCACATTTTTACACTTGTTTGATGTCTGTCCCATCAAAGGTGGACCAATCACAGCTTATGACACTTTTTGGTGGAAACATTTTGGCGTTTCACTGAATGGCGTTTTTTTTTTGGGGTCAGGCATTTATGAAGATCACAAGACTAGGACATGCACGCAAGCAGAAAACCTGCAACATGACTTTCTGACCAGAAATAAGGAGTATGGGGCCCCTAGTATAGGGTGTCCTCAGAGTTACTACAGGGGGGCCACCACATCTTTGTGTGTCAGGATAATTGTTTTAAATTAACAACTTAAACCCTCACATCCCTATTCTGAGGAGAGCTTTAGCAAAAAATAGCAGATCTACAAGTTCTCAGCGCCTCGTGCTGCAAATTTTCGTCAAATAGGTTTGGTGTAGAGGTAACAAAGAGCAGACCAAGTACAGAGTGAAAGGTCAAGTTTACTTAGTATCGACAATTTAAGTAGTTAAATGTCTGAAGAAAAAAAGAAAACACATTAACACGGATCCAACATGGACTGTTGACAGTGCTGTCAAACAAGTCTATGAATCTATCTTTGAAATCGATGAAAATCTGCAACACAATTTTATCCAATATGTAAGGGGGGGTCCCTGCTGTATCTCCCTCTCAGCTAAGGGGTCCTTGGCCTGAAAACGTTGAAGACCCCTGGGTTAGACCCTTTAACACACAGGTGACTAACAGGTCATTTTGACCTCACAAAGATCACAAAGTGCAATATATAACTCTCCCCGTGAAGGTTCCTAAGTATGAAATAATATACCATTATACCACTCTCTCTGACTGTTAGTTATCGGTCATAAAGACAGGTCTCACCCATTCCTCCCCCTCCCAGAAGCAAGGAGATCATTTCACACCTTTTGCGCTCCCCATTTGAGAGGTCAATTGAAATGCTAATTCACACTTGGAAGACAATAGAACCCCTGCTGGCAGTAGGGGAGGAGGTGTTGCTCTCCTGGGCCAAAAGGGAGAGAATTTACCTGTCAATTTGACTGATAAATGCAGTCAGAGTGGAAGTAGTTTTTTTTACAGTCACCCGAGTGTTAAAACTCATGTCCCCATTCTTTCCCCACCCCTTCCTTTCTCCCCGTGCAGGAGACTACGTGGTGCTGACAGTGTTCTTCGACCTGAGCAGGAGGATGGGCTACTTCACCATCCAGACCTACATCCCCTGCACCCTCATCGTGGTTCTCTCCTGGGTCTCCTTCTGGATCAACAAAGACGCTGTGCCCGCCAGGACCTCTTTAGGTATGCCTTCATAGAGTCTCATCAAGACATCTAAAACAGGGGTATTCAACAGGGGGTCCGGGACCCCTATAGGAGGTCCTCAGAGTTACCACAGGTAACTGTGCGATAGAAACTTTTTTCTCCTTTTTTATATTGAACCCTAGTGTCCACTGTCCATATTCTGAGAACTGTATAGCCAAAAATAGCAGATCTACAAGCTCACAACGCCTCGCAGAGCGAGGCGTTGTGAGCTTGTAGATCGGCTATTTTCGGCAAAGAGGTTTGGTGTAGAGGGGGAAAAAGATCAGACTAAGTACAGAGTGAAAGGTCACGTTTATTAAGTATTGACGGTTCAATTGGTTAAATATCTGAAAACACAAATTGACATGAATCCAAAATACACAGATGATTGTGCTGTCAAACGATTTAACTATGAAATCTATGAAAACGTTGTGGGGGTCCCTGCTTCATCTCTCTCTCAACTAAGGGGTCCTTGGCCTGAAAACGTTGAGGACCCCTGATCTAAAATGTATTTCGGCAGGCCTCGATGGCGTCGTGAGGCCTGGTGTTACGCTTGTTTGCAGGCTGAAAATAGCCGTCCTACAAGCTCACAACAACGCGTCACAGATCTGATATTTTCGGAGGGCAAGCAAACATAAAATGTCTTGTCTTTTAGTTCTACTGGGCTTCTTCTCCACTAGTCCCTCCCTAACATTTTATTCTAACAAATTGTCAATATATGTCTAGTCTTAGTTCTAGTCATCGAAGCGTAGTTTTGTTCTGTTTTCACCAGTGAAAAAAGGTAGGCAATGAACATTTTTTCGTCATAGTTTTAGCCGACAAAATCAACACTATTGCGAGCCTTTCTTTCTTTCTCCCCCCCACGTCTTAAATTCTATCCACGATTAAGAGCCTTATTTTAAATTGAATCCCGGGTAGGACATAAAAGTTATGGATTGCAGCTGTTTAGAGAGCAGGGGTGGAGAGTAATTAAGGACAGGCCTGACTGCTAATGAATTTCATTGGTATGACTGCAGCATATGTGTGTTTGGGCTAGCTTGACTGATTATGAAAATGAATCCAAGCATAGGCCGTTGTTTTTTCCTCTCTCACATGGTTCACTGAGCAATTACACAAAGCAAAGGGATTAAAAAAAAGAGAGAAAAAACAGCATTCATGCCTCTCGCATTGTAATTTTGTAAACTAAGCAGTTTTCGGCTGTGTATGAAATGTGCTACCAAATTAAGTTTGGACTAGTTCAGAAACAACACACGACTTCTGAGAATAAATATTTGCAAGCATTTACATATTCATACTGAAAGGCCCGCAATTCCCCAAATTCCCAAATATTATAAACTATTTATATTCTATTATTGTTCTCTTTTCACTGCATACTTTTTCCTGCTGCATTTTCCTTCGTGTCCTTACCAAAATAACACAGCAAAAGCCTTTGTGTTAATTTAACTGAAGTGTGTACATATCATTCTTCTGAGTTAAATTAAAGCTACACTATGCACTTCAATGTGTTTCATAACATTTATGAACAGTGGCGTCAATTGGGTATGGCAGGGGTATGCAGCTGCCATACCCTGGGTCCAGGGGGGAAAATAAATGTTACTTTTAAATATAAATCCATGAATGTCTCTTTGTCTATCTGTTCTGGTTATTATGTTGTCAGTTAAATTACAGAAAAATAACTACAAATGCAAAACATTACAAAATGGTCACTTTAACAAGGTCACTTATATTCTCCACACTTTTATTCTCCCCATCTTGACAAAATGGTAGCCTATATTCCCAGGTTCCGCAGGTCAGCTGCACAGGTGCAATGCATTATTGTTAATTGTGGCACATTTACTAACATGCCAAGTTTAGCTGCACTTGAACAACCATTCCAGGCTGCCATATCCAGCTCAAGAAACCGTAGAAACTGGGAAAAAATAGAATGTACTTCTTAAAATAAATGTATCATGCCTTGTTGCTAAGGTATGGCAACATGACTGGTGTCTTGCACGCGCGCGCGACCCCCGCGTACCTTCGCGCGTGCAAGACACCAGTCATGTTGCCATACCTTAACTGACACCACTGTTTATGAATGGAGACCAAAACCACTGCAGATGTGCTTTTTTTGATTGATTGAATACTTTATTAGAAGTTTGCATATGGGAAAAAGTACAGGACAGTACAGTTCACTGATTCAAGGTCAACTAAAAGGATAAACACCACAAGAAAGCTTTGGAGCTGAAAACGCAGTACTGCTAGTTAGCTATACACATAATCATATAAAGTTATTAACATTCTCTACCATAGAGCTTGGTCAAAACAAAAATAGGATTGATTAAATCAAGTCCCGGATTGCAGCTTTAGGAAACGTATGGTTGAAAATCTGCATAGTACAGTCTGTTTTTCACTCCTTCGTACAGTAGATCCTCCATTCTGTAATTCTCTGCTCTCGCTGCCCCGGTTACCCCTCAGAGACCATGGGGCATCTGCTCAGGAATCTAGTCCATCTTGATTAGAAGGGCCTATCCCGGCACATATGTTTTTTTATGCATGTCTTAATGAGGCATTATTAATTATGCAACGCAAAGGAGGGAGATGCAAAGATGCCGACCTCAGCGTAAAAAATAATGCAGGTGGCTACTCTCTAACTGAAGGCAAGAAAAGAGACACACAAACACAAAACAAAGTTGAGGGCGCGGACAGGTGACTTTTTGAGGAAATTCGTCAGCCTTTTTTTTTTTAACTTGCCCTTGGTTTATCCCGAGGGAAGGCCATCCTCAGAGGAGGTAAAGAGTGGAGATCGTATATCGTCGTTGTCGGATGGAAACATTGTACGTCGAAAAACCGTTGGTTTTGTATTCATCATTTTAACCCTCTAAGGCCCAAATATAGAAATACTTGAAATAAAAAATTGAAAAAAATCAGATGGTGTTGTAGGAGTCCTAATCACAGGAAAATGTAATGTTTTTTTCAAAAAAATGTTTTTGTAAGGTTTTATAGCCATAAATCATAAATCATAAATCATGCTCTAATTTACATATGGGGGATATTTTTCACAATAATAACATATGTACATGTTCTAGACATTCTAATGATCACCAAAAAAAATAGTACAGGCATTTTACTTATGTTTTTGTGAGGAATAGCTTCCATGAAAAAGTAAGATGTTGTTCGTCAAAACTCTGGAATGTCAGCGGGTGTGGCGGGTGTGAATGTCAGCCCCTGTGGGGGGTATTTATATGCAAATATTGTGGGCAATGGCATTGTAATACTAAACAATAGAATCCAATGGTGATGTTTAGGTGGTAGGGGGAGCTAAAATAAAATGATTTAAACCTTTTTTTGGATAAAATACAAACGTTGTAATATTACAACAGTGGGCCTTAGAGGGTTAAAAGTGATTTAAGATAGTGAAAATAGCCGATCTACAAGCACACAACGCCTCGCACCGCGAGGCGTTGTGGCTTTGCTTTACGCTAGAACGTACAAATTGAAACTTGGAGATACAAGCTTTCTGCCCGACAGTGACGATATATTCCTTAGTCAGCTGCTGCCCCCCAACAGACCCCATGTGCACCACCTCCCTCCCCTTAAGGCCCGCAAGGCTCTGAACCCCTGATGACCTTCTCCTGTCTTCACCGTGTGATCATTAGTGAACAATGGCTGAATGTTAAAAGCAACCCAGGGCTCTCTGACATCCCACCAACAATCGTCGGGTTTTATACGTCAGGCGGGGAAGGCTTTGTGCAGCCTTTACCGCAATCATTCTTTCCGTTATTAGTTACTCTAAAAATAGTCTGCTTTTGTTTTTGTCTCCGTCGCACAGGCTGCTGGATTATTACACGTTTGTTTTCCCTGACGCTCTTCGCCACGAAAGCCGCATAAACACGACCGCGCTGTTAATTGCCCACTGGATTTGGTCTCAGAGTCAAAATGTCTATATTCCTCCCCCCTCCCTGCAAAGATAACAGGAGAGGTGAATGCAAGCTAGTGGGATGGGGGGGATTAATGGTGATAACAGTAGTTCTTAATCCTTCAATGGCATCCGGCAAAAATATCAAAAATCGCTCAGAATGCGGCAACATTAATCTTGAACCCACAACGACGTCCCGTCGTTCCACGTGAGAAACAGACACAAATAGCAGATTCCTCCCCCCAATGGCCTATTAGGCTGGCTGTCTGGGTGGTTGATGGGTTGAATGGTGGTCTGCTTGCAGAGTTTTTTTTTCTTCCTTTGGCACACTTCTTTGGCACACTTCCTACTGTAATCTTGTTCTTGTTAAACTGGGGTCAGCGTCGCGTGCCCCCGGCCTCCACCTCCGTCCACATCATCAGAGAGAGAGAGAGAGAGAGAGAGAGAGAGAGAGAGCGAGAGAGAGAGAGAGAGAGAGAGAGAGAGAGAGAGAGAGAGAGAGAGAGAGCACCAGATGGTGCATACAGACAGGGGCCTCACAGGGGGGGGGGGGGGGGGGAGTGGGACTGAGTTACTAGGGCCCAAGGTGGAGGGGCCCTAGTAACTTTAGCTATTGAAAAATAGCAGATCTACAGATCTACAAGCTCACAGCGCGGCACTCGATGCCGCGCTATGAGCTTGAAGATCTGCTATTTTTGAAAAGTCGTGAAAATGTGTGCAAGCTCGCAGCGTGTATACAAGCTCGCAGCGCGGCACTCGGTGCCGCGCTGTGAGCTTGTACATCTGCTATTTTTCAATAGTTAACATTCATGGGGGGGCCCGCAGTGAATCCTTGTACCCAGGGCCCATCATTTGGTGTGACGCCCCTGCATACAGAGGCACAGTCTCGGTCAGTGTCGGCTGATCCTGAAGTCCAGGAATGTAATGCTATATGGATCAAGAGGAAAGCCAAACAGTTGGTCATCACCCTCGCTGATGCCTATATCGTTTAAGTGTCACATTATCTACCAAGTGTCTGCAATTACAATGGCGTGTGCATTGTGCTTTGTAATCCCTTTGCTTTGTTTTCTTATAATCCATGTAAGCGTTAGGTTTTCTGGGCAGAGAATATCTCGGAATAAGAGTGATCAGATGCCGTTAATCGTTTGCATTCGTTGTCAGCTTACAGTCTGTCAGTGTGACTTTCTGTCTGTTACTACAACAGCTCTGTTTAAAAATAACCTCATTGACAATCAAAAAATAAATAATAATAATTATAATTATGTATATATATATATATATATATATATATATATATATATATATACACATGAATACACATGGTGTGCTCTTTCTCCCGTAACCTTCTCCATTTATAAAGTAAGCGTAGCTAGAAGAGATCCAGTCAAGTATTGTGCGTGTGTGTGTGTGTGTGTGTGTGTGTGTGTGTGTGTGTGTGTGTGTGTGTGTGTGTGTGTGTGTGTGTGTGTGTGTGTGTGTGACATCACTATAGTTGTTTTTGTTAGGTTTAAGCAGTGAAAATAGGCTCTATCAAAACAGTTTTGTAAGAGAACGACCCACATTCGTATGCAAGACGAGTCTTTTTGCTTGTTTGTCTCTTTCACAGACATCAACTTAAAATGAATAACGTGGAGAATCCAGTACATTAAAGGCACAGCAATCAGTGGCATCTGTCAGTTTGAATGACAGAAAACCGGCATATGTCACCCTTTGCTTTAACCCCGTCTAAATTTTGATTTGAGCTTCTTTGATCTTAAGATCCAAGGCTCTACTGTGACATATTCTTCCACGGATGACAGGATTTCTGTTTGTTAGTTAATAAACAAACAAAAACAAATCTTAAAAAAAGAAAGTTTTTAACAGTTTCTTCCCAAATGCTAACACTTTAAATAATACTTTTAAATAAGTCCAAATTATATTTCCATAAATAGTGGGACAACTCTGATCATACAACCCTTTTAAGAATGTCCTCTATTTCAGTTTCATAACAAAACAGAGAACATCTTATATCAACATCATATCTAAATCATCTATTATCTTTCTTGGGTTTAATTTTCATAAAACAATGCTGTTCTTGTTTGTGTTGTCTTATGATACCACACATACAATTCTCTCAGATATAAATTAACACTCAGGATTGTGTGGTGTATAGCCTACCAGAGGTCTGTAATTCTGAATATGTGCAAATGGAACAACCCTTATAGGAGTAAATTTGTTTCCAATTTAGTTGAGTTATCTCTGGTGTACGATTGTATGTTCCCATTTCCAGGAATTGCCACTGTGCTCACCGTATGTTCCCATTGCCAGGATCACCACTGTGCTGTATGTGTACGTATTCCCATTGTCCAGGAATCACCGCTGTGCTGTATGTGTATATTCCCATTGGCAGGAATCACAACTGTGCTGTATGTGTTCCCATTGTCCAGGAATCACCACCGTGCTGACGATGACCACGTTGAGTACCATTGCCAGGAAGTCTCTCCCCAAGGTGTCCTACGTGACGGCCATGGACCTCTTCGTCTCCGTGTGCTTCATCTTCGTCTTCGCGGCGCTCATAGAGTACGGCACGCTGCACTACTTCGTCTCCAACAGGAAGCCCAGTGCCAAAAAAGACAAGAAGAAGAAAAATCCGGTGAGCGTCTTTCCAAAAACAAACAGGCTCAGGTGTAATTTCTTTTTATCATGAAGGTCGATTGGTCGAGTGTCGGTTTCAGGTATTGTGTTCAGCAATAAGTATAGAAACTGCTTGGTGAAGTTCAAGGCATTCTTCTGATCTTATGCATTATGACTTCATGTCCCTACATTGATTCAGTAGACAACTGGATCTCAATCCGGGGTCCTTGAGGGGATTCCAGAGGGTTAAATGACTGATAGTTAGGAACCAAAGGTCTGGAACCAGTGTACATACGGAACCAACTGGACCCATCCATTCGACTCCATTTGTACTCTTTAATAAGTGAAATTAACAGTGATTTACTTGACAGTGTAAATTGGGGTCCTAGAGAAAATATTTGAACGGTGCTCCTGGAAGGAGCTAAGCTCCAACATCTGGCTTTGTCCAGGCTCTGAAGCGTGGCCTACATCTGGCCTACATCTTGGCACAGAGCGCACAAAGTTTGTTGTGCGCCCAGGGTCACATTGGCCAAGCTTCCCCGGGGGGCTTAATGAAATGAACACATAAATAGCAATGCTCACTTCTTATCAAATGGGGGTCTGTGGTACACCAAACTGGTCCTGAAAATGAAAAGAGTTAAGAATGACAAAGATATGTTTTGTTCAGTAATCCATATATACTGCAGGGCAGGCACGTGCACACATGGACATCAAAGGGGGCTTGAGCCCCTGCCCTTTTATCAGTATGTAAGAAGTGCCCTCTCCAGACCATGAATGCAGTTTTTACTAAGGTGAAAGAAATGCAAATGCCCTCTTTCCATGGCATACCTGAAGGCAGCATTCAATAGAATTGCCTTGTCCAAACTCTCCTGAACTTGAACGCAGGATTTTATGTTGAAAGAATTGCCCTCTCTGTGTAGAAATCCATGCCATTAAGCCACATCTCCAGTACTGACTTGATTATGCTTAGTTGAGTGTGGTTTCACACACCGAAAATAGCCGACTTTCGGTGCTTCCACCAAAAGGCCATTTCGGAGATTTCAGCCCCTGCCTCCCTAAAATTCTCTGCACGTCCCTGCTGCAGGTGAAGGGTCAACGTTTTCAGCCCTTTGCTTGTCATTTATAGATCTCCCCCTCCTGTCCCTAACCCCACCCAATCACCACCCCTGGTGTATTATAGAGCACAGGGATAAGCCTTTAGGGACATCTCTTATACCCTGTGTGTCCCTAAGGGAGCATCTCCCCAGAGGTCACCACCTCATGTCACTCACGGGGGCGGTGGCGGTGGTGAGGGGATCAGTCAACCTGTCCTTAATCTGTGCAACACATCTGTCACAGCACATCACACATCTGTAATCTAGACCCCGTGTCACGTAGCATAACAGGAGTGAGTCTCTCATACTGAGTGTATAGGACAGCGTAGTGGCTCCCTCTAGTCTAGAGCAGTGGTTCTCAACCTGTGGGTTGGGACCCCCAGGGGGGTGTCGCCAGATTATTTTGGGGGGTCTCCAGATGATTAACTTAATGTGCAAAATTGTTTTCTCACTCAACAGTAAACAAACCAACAAAAAGTGTATAAAGGGTACAGTACATGCACATTTTATAAAGTGACAATTTAAGTACTTTTTAATACATGACAAATTAAACATTGGACAAATTGTCAAATAGTAGAGGAAGAAATTGTGAAAATAGTCAATCTACATACTCACAACTAGAACCGTGTTTTACAAAATGTAATGCCTCAACTCTTAGTACTCGTCAGGGTGGGGGGGTCCCCAGTTACAATATGGTTATTTTGGGGGTCGCGGCCTGAAAAGGTTGTAAACCACTGGTCTAGAGCACTATTTCCCAAACATTTGGTTGGGACCCGTGTTTGGGTCGTGGACCAATTTGTTGTTGTTTTTATTCCTACATATAGAGATATATAATATTATTTAAACAGATTTAAAAGATAACTTTTCATCAATTAAAAACAACTATTAAAAACCGCATGTTATTAAATTCTAACATTTTTCATAAGTATTCCATACACAAAAACTTTAATTAAATAATCTGTAAAAAAATATAAATAACCTTTTTTCTATTGATTACTCACACCATGGAGACTTCAGTTCAATAATATTTTTTTGTAATTGTCGCATTCCTGAGACAATAATTTGATAATAAATTTACCCCATTGATTCTGACCCAAATGCATTTGGGTCACCATCCAGAATCAATGGGGGTAGATTTACTATAATCAAATTTTTGGAATGCAACAAATACAAAAAAATATTATTGAACTCAAGTCTCCATGGCGTGAGTAATCAATAGAAAAAAAAGGGGGGGAACTACTCCTTTAAGGAGTATTGAAAATAGCAGGCGTTCCACATACTGTAGCTCCATATTTGCCTCGCCATTGACTTCCAGTATAAATCCATATTTCAAAAAGTGCAATATTTTATGTATAAAATATTTGAACAATAAAAGGCAGACCTATATTTTTGAGGCATGGATGAAAATAGAGCATGCACACCATGACCAAAAGCTTAATTTCTTCATTAAAACCCAAGTCTACGGGGCAGTGTCCCCCCTCCCCCCTCCTATAATGTATTAAAAGTTGTATGGAAGCCAATGAACCAAACATTTAAATTAACTTTTTATCCGAAAGTGCCAAGGAGGTGAAAGGGTCCAAAGTTTTGGGGAGAATAAATAAATAACAAATAGGGGAAAACAACATGAGCGGGCACTTTAGCGAGTCCACAAACTAACATTTTGTCAATCCTAGTCAGAGCAGCAACATAGCGCTGAGTTTGAGCGTTGAGGTCGAACCGGAGTGCTCTACTTTCCATGGCTGTAACTAAGGTTCTGCTGCGGCCTCTAAAGTAACTGGATGAATGCATGAATAATGAACAGGAAGGTGGAATGCCAGTTTACCATCTCAGAGGGGACGCTAAGGCTCTGCCTGCCAAGTGTGTGCGTACGTGCGCGTGCGTACGTGCGTGCATGCTTGTGTTTTGATCTATACGAAAAGCAACATAGTAATACTCTGTTACAAGTACAAACGTATTGGCATCAAACTGTACTAAAAGTAAAAGTATGCAGAATGTCCCATTTTCAAGTTTTGAAAATAGCTGATCTGCAACGCGTTGTGAGCTTGTAGATCTGCTATTTTCAAATGGCTGAAGTGGTTAAGTGTGGTTTGTAATAATAATCAAAATCTACAAAGTATCTAGTAACTAAAGTGTTCAATTAAATGTAGTGGAGTAAAAGTAAATGTATTGGAAATTGGAAATACTCAAGTTAAGTACAAATAACTCAAAATTGTACTTAAGTAAATCTACTAAGTTACTTTCCACCACTTTTATAAATTAAATATAAAAGCACAAGAACAAAAAACTACTTTTGATTTCCTTTAAGCTGTGTTCCATATGAGTCGTCTTCTAGAGATACTAACAGTCTAACACTGTGTCCTATTTCAGAGCTGTGATGTTTTGTTTTGGGGTTTATTTCTCTCCCAAAATACTGTATTATGCAGCCACCAGTGTTTTATCTAAGATCACTCTGAAAATGTATGCGCACTAGATCTGATAACACATATCCCAGGGCTTACTGTCTGATCAACCGGATGCAAACAATCTTTTGATGTGTACCACATAAGACTAAGCTAATAAGGAAGACTGAAATAAATGAATAAAAATAAACTAAATATGTGAAACATTCTTTAATGGCTCAGATAAGATTACTTATGCATACCTCAGCTTAAAGTCATGACAAGTGCCAACGTTACCACATGGTACCACAATAAACCTAACACATTAAATGCTTATAAACCATGCAGGCTTTGTATTATGCTATAATTAACCTCTCTCTCCTTTCTATCATTAATCTCTCTCTATTTGTGTCAGTCATAGATGTTCCAAGGAGTATTTTGGGCGTGTCATTACAGGCAAAAAGAAAAAAAAATATTATTATTATTATTAATTTAAAAAATAGCCATTCAACAATAGATTGGATATTTTTTTAAACTCTTAAATAGGGTTTATATGCTTAAAAGCACCACCACCTGTGATACTGTGTGTTGTACTATGCATATCCCCCTTGTCTGTTGTGTAATAAGTCTCTTTTACAGCACACTGCCAAAACCTGAGTGTTAGTCCACTGAGCATGTTAAAAAGTTTACACTCAGGATTTGCAGTGTACTGTAACCTACATGTCTCTTTTCTTCCTTTCAGTCAAGACAGTAGAGCTGTATGTTGTATTATCTTAATGTGTAGCTGTCTGTTTACTTCAGTGTTACTCTCTCTTTTCTTGTATCCACGTTCTTTGTTTCCTGTCCGGACAAAAGCTCCTCCGACTCTTTTCGTCAAAGGTATACTGCCTGTGTCTGAGCTTACCCTCTGTACTACTGACTGCATGTGTTTGCTGCATTGTGGCTCTTTGGGCCCCTAGCACTGCACTGCTTTGACCAGTACTGCCTCTCCTTACAGTATTACCCTCTCTCTGACCACCTGTGTTGTCAATGTACTCCCACTCGAGTTCCCCGGGCAGCAAAATAACACTGAACCTGGGCCCCACGCAGCGCACAGTGCGGAGGCAGCCAGCCAGCCAGCCAGCCAGCCAGACAGACAGACCTATACTCTACTTAATGTGGTTTTGTTTTGAAATCTCAAATAACCATCCCACACATAGTGAGGGTATACAAGTGAAAAAACGATTGCATCAGCCAAGGGGCCCTGTATGTATGACAGCGTTCTGGCTCCCTCTGTCCTGTGTCAAGCCTAATTTATGCTCTGTCACGCGATGGCGGTGTCGTGCGACGAGATTAATGGACCGAGAATAGAAGACCTGCAAGCTCACAACACGTCGGAGCCTTGACGCGTCGCGAGCTTGTAGGTCGGCGCGCGACGAAGTATGAATCAGGCTTTACTCTCCGCTGTATTTGTATCTATGGTAAGCTAGTAGTCGCTGCAACAGCTTCTTCTTCTTCTTTTTCTTATTCCCCCATCTCCTGCCAGTAAATCTATAACCGTGTGTTTGTTGGGCTTCTAAACCCTGACGCTTCCTACAGAGTCAGCAGAGCCTTAACAGACTGAAATAGACAACCCCGAAACCGTGTTAAGTCTAATTAGAGCTCGGGTCCGTTCAGTGGATTAACACAAAACGTAATCTCTAAATACCCAGAAAATGCACACCAGGTGGGCGGGCGTCAGCGAGGAGCTAAATTTAACCCGACGCAATGCAATTTGAGAGGAAATAGTAACATATAGTATTTTACCGAAGATAATTTACATAAACTTAATATATAAAATATATGAAATGCTAAATATTTATATATTTATTGTATTTGAATAGGTTTTTACAAAGATTTTTTGCACAAATCACCTATTTCAACAGGTAACTATATTTCGAAAGGCAAATTTGTTGCTAAAATGAGTAATAGAGTCAGACTTCATGGCATGGCTGTGTCACTCGATCACAAATAAATCAATTAACGCTTTATATATATATATCATTTATTTTATTTTGTCATTTATTATCATTGTCACGAATCACATTGACACTTTTTTCAGCTATAAAGTACAGCATTCTTTTGCAGAGCGACACAGCCACGGTACAATAAACTGCGTGCTCGACTTTGGGTCACCCAGGAGGGTTGTCTACCTTTCAGCCGGTTAAAGTTACAGATGCCACTGTGTGCTGTGTGGTATGTTTTCTTTGCTAACCCCTGTGGCCCCGGGGCCCGTGGCCCCACCGCTGCCGTGCGACGGGACGCTGTCTGTGCTACTTCCTTCTGCTTGAGCTTCCACCACCGCTTCCTGCAGCGCAGCCAATCCCCTTTGAGAACTGACTCACATAACCTGCTGTGCTAATCATTCCAGCACCATGCAGCCGAACTGGCTATCTGTTAATTCAGAAAAAAAAAAAGAAAAAAGGGGGGAGCGGGGGAGAAAAAGCATGTCGAAACAAACATACTTTTTTTCATGGTTATGTATCGTTTTCAAGGGGATGACAGCCAAACTTGTGTACACTAGTGCTGGGCAAAAAAAAAGAAGAAAAAAGTAAGCCACCAGGAATGACAATCCACGTGGGAACTCTACCACATGCTTACCAACATTTCGCTATTTGTGAGTGAGTGACAAGTAAACCCTCTCTTGTCCATTGTTAATATCTAACAATAAATGTCAGTCAGCATGAAGCATGTTTCACGGTGCCCAGTGTGAATACACCTGGTAGACTATAATGTTGTTTACAGTTGTTGGGGTTATTTTATGTACACTTACATTTCAAAACCGAGACATGAAAAAAGCTTTTAAGTGACAGAAAGTGGCAGTTCTCTACTCTAAAAAATGTGCAGTGACGATAAATTTGTTGGAGGCTGGCCTTTGGACGTCTCTGCAAGCTCACAATGTACTGTATTTCTTAACGTTGAGGTCAACGGCAGAGTTTATCTGCAAGGTCAGGGAAACTTCGACTGCCAAGAGGAGGGATTGAGCAGTTAATCTTCCAAAGAACCAGAATTCCAATTTGCGCAAAGGTGGCATGGCATTTTGAGATAAATCGTGATGAAAACCTCGCTATTTGAATACTAATTGTCTCCCTTTCAAGTGACAGGGCAGAGACGTGCTGATGTCACTGTCCTATTTTTGGGAGTCTTTCATAAATGAAGGCCTCTGTGCCCTCCAGCAGCGAGCACAGCTTGAAATGCAGTTTATTTTAACACGTTAAAGTGGCAGGAGGAAGAGAGTGGGCTGAGATAGAGATGCGTTGTACGTCTTCCAACAAAACACTCGGTATCTCTCAGCTTTTAGATCCCTGATGCATCATAAGCCAATTACAATGTGTCCTGAATTTCTTCCACTGAAGCTAGCTCCCCCCAATGTCATCCACACAGAATCAAAATTATGTAATTTCAGTGAGTCATTGCACACCAAAAAAGACTTAATGCTTTGATCTGCAAATTTTATCTCACAGTATGTTGTGAATTTTTGTACAGCGACAGTGCCATAGCCTCATTACCATTAAATGTGGAGTGGAATTGCCCAGCACTAGCATCATAAATCTGAAAAAATAACCGTATAAAAAAAAAGGAAACCTCAGCAAGCCAGCTCTATCGCAGAGTTTACCCAAAGGTGTAATTTGCATCATGAGTTCCATGGGGACTGACCCATTGTCAGCTAATGTATAGGCCTAAACACCCCTAATTACAACCACAGGTGCTAGTTATATGGGCCCATTTGTATTACCCTGACATTCCCTTCAAAAGGATCCGTTGGCAAGTTGAAGGTGCAAATTACATTTCGCTGACTACCGACAGAAAAATGAATGAGGTCCCCTGGTGTTGCGTTGCACAGCACAATGCCGCGGTTGAATCCATATAGTGCTTCGTTGCAGTGACTCTGGTATGGCTAACAGCGCAACTTTTCTTTTTGTCCTGTTCAAAAGCAGACACCCACGGTGGACATCCGCCCGCGCTCGGCCACCGCCATCCAGATGAACAACGCCACGCACATGCAGGAGAGGGACGAGGAGTACGGCTACGAGTGCCTGGACGGGAAGGACTGCACCAGCTTCTTCTGCTGCTTCGAGGACTGCCGCTCCGGAGCGTGGCGGCACGGCCGGTTGCACATCCGCGTGGCCAAGATAGACTCGTACGCGCGCATCGGCTTCCCCACTGCGTTCGGCCTCTTCAACCTGGTCTACTGGGTCTCATATCTCTATCTCTAAAGGGTCTTGTCGTGTAGCCAGCCTTATCGTACAGTTCATCGCATCACATCCGTTCATCCGCCCATCCTCTGCTCCGGCAGGAAAAAAAAAAACATTTTCAAGGAGGAGACCAACTGAAATCCACAAAACTTTGATTTGACATTATCTCTTCTGTTGTTGTTTTTTTAGTTTGTTTTCTTTTCTGGATGATGAAATTTGTATTCATGACTTTTACTCTCTCTCTCCAGTATTAGTTATATGTTTACAATAACGACAATGCAAAAGTTGTAGCATTATAACTAACTAACTGGCATGAAGGCGTCTGATGATGTGTAGTGAAACAATGATTGTGCTAGGGGATAGCAAAACTCGGCGAGTTCCATTACTTTTGCATGCCTTACAGTAGGCTTTAACAGATTCCCTACTGTTACACACGGATGCTTTCCTTTCAAAATGTGCTTATCTCTCCTCTGTGGGCGCAGCATCGATTGCTTTGTAGGATATCTATGAACCGTGAAGGTCTTCTTCTCCCTCTCCTGAGGTGACACTAACCTACCGATATTCCAATTAGTCATATGTCCGGCATTTTCTGAGCGGCATTACTACAATTTTATTTAAATCCATCTAACGTACAAAAAAAATCAAAGGCTAAATCTGAAGCACTTTAATAGAGCAATGTTGGACAGTGAGTGTGATTTTTGAGATTCACTTTGATAAAATGTATTCTGCTATCTGGTACAAGTAAACATTATTATTATTTTGTTTTCATGTGAGGTTTCACAGAGCTAGATAATGCTATTTATGATCAATGGTCACCTGTACAGACCCTGTATATATTTTATTATTGCGTAGTGTTTTACATTTATTGCATGCACCTTTCAGACCAAAAGAAAAAAGAAATCAACACATTTTAAAGTCTTTTATCGTTGGCTGGAAGCGAAACAAAACAAAAACAAAAGAGCACTGTCCGTTATCATTCAGAATATCATTATATTTTCTTGCAAGGAAAAGTGGGAAATGAAACAAAAACTAAACATAGATTTTTTTGTAATCTCTTTTTTGTTTGTTTATTTCTCTCCAAGTTGAGAATTATCTTTATCTACAAGCAAGATCAGTTAAGAATTGTATTCTGCTCTCAGTAATACCAGCCTATTAGCCTATACTGTATAGCAAGGGTCTTCAACAGGGGGTCCGGGACCCCTAGGGGGTCCTCAGAGGTGCTACAGGGGGTCCTCCAAATCTTTGTGTTATAGAAACTTTTTTTCTCCTTTTTTATATTAACCACTTTTGACCCCAGTGTCCATATTCTGAGAACCTTAGCCAAAAATAGCAGATCTACAAGCTCGGCTATTTTCGGCAAAGAGGTTTGGCGTAGAGGGAAAAAAGAGCAGACTAAGTACAGAGTGAAAGGTCAAGTATTAATAATTGACGGTTCAAGTGGTTAAATATCTGAAAACACAAATTGACATGAATCCAAAATGCACTGATGATTGTGCAGCCAAACGATGAAGCTATATGGAATCTACGAAAAGGTTGTGGGGGTCCCTGCTTCATCTCTCTCTCAACTAAGGGGTCCTTGGCCTGAAAACGTTGAAGACCCCTGCTGTATAGGCTGTAATGAACTCTCTGAAAAAGTATCTTGTATTAAAAAACAATGACTTAAAGGTTATATACATAATAAGACGCTGGTGGCTTGCATACTGGTTTTCTGAGCATATAAAGGGAAATGGCATTAAAACATAATTATGTTTACCAACAAAAGAATGCATATTGGGTTCCTACACAGTAACTTAACTTTGAGGATTTTGCTGTGCACAAATTACATGCAATGCATTAAGGTAATTTATTCTGTGTAACTATTACATATCAATATAAGTGTATTTCCAAAGGCTGTATCTTCTCCCAAGTATTATGACTGCGTCACTATTCTAATGCAAATACAAGTACTGTGTAGACAGGTAAAAGTATCTTATATCTGGCACTTTGAAACCAGAGGATGGAACAGGGCTATCTTGAGTATATACCTTCAGTATTTAGGTATATTGTATTTAAATATAGAGTATTTAAAGACAATGGGGAACAAAAACAATCACTGTTTTTAGTTTATGTATGAAATATTAGTAAAGTTGACAGGTACAGTACAGGAAAAAAAAAGATAAAACGTCATCTAGGACCAGATATGTAGGCTTTATTTACACTCTCTCTGTGTCTCTGGCTGTCTCTTTAAAGACACTGTCAATGATCTGACTTTGACAAGATGATCTCGAAGATGTTTTCGGTCATTTATTTCTCTTTTTTATTTTGTTTCTTTATAACACAGTGTCAAAATGAGTTGAGAACGAAGGCAGATAGAGTAACAGTTGTGAATGTTTGACATAATATCCTTCACTGTTAAGTATACCGTATAATCTCTCACAGTTTAACTTAACACGAAAAAGAACATAGAGCAGGTGCCTCTACCTGACTCTGTATCTCATAAGCAGGTGTAAATCACATTGTTTTATGTATATACATTTGAAATGGGGGGGGGGACACCATATCAAAACCATATACTTTTTGTAAAATGTATATACTATATTTGTTAATTTCAGCATTCCAACAATACATCATTCTATATTAGATCTATTGTATTATGCTGGGCTGACTCTATAAAATATATCATGGGTGGGGTGTTTATTTATCTATTTATTTAATTGAAAGTTAACTGTATTTTATGTTGATATAGCCCCTGAAGAGAAACATAGAATGCTAATGTTGAAATGAGAGAGACACATTTGTATTGATTTATTTTATTTTTTTTGTTCTATGTGGTAATGGAGTTTGATCTTGTTGATCTGTGTATTTTCTATGTTGTGACCTACATGCTTTGGGCTATGAAAAAAAGGCCCCTCAAACGTATTATATCCGTCTAATAGTTCCAGTTACCCGTTACCTGTGCAGCTTCGAAATTTTAGACTCAACTGTTTTCAGAATAAGAAAAGAATATATAGACACTCCACTGCAGTGGCATTCAAGACCTTTGCTTAATTTTGTTCTTTATTTATTTGGTATAATGCTGCCACTTTCATTTGTACCACTGCAAACCACCCCCATGGTTTGAATGGATTTGCTCTAACCAATGACAGTAATCATACACGTCCTCTTGCCCTCTATCTGCCAAGTTAGTTTAACTGAGTTAAAACATCATCTATCCGCCACTGCCACGATTCAGAGAGTTTTTCCACTAACCTTTGAAAAACCATAGAATATATGCGCCATGATCCACCCGTGGGTGGTTCTATTGTGAAAATAGCCGATCTACATGCAAAATAGTTGATCTACATGCTCGCGTTGCGAGGCGTTGTGAGCATGTAGATCAACTATTTTCACAATTTCCGCCTCTAATATTTGACAATTTGGCCAATGTTTAATTTGTTATTTTAGAGGTATTAAAAAGTCCTTAAATTGTCACTTTAGAAATGTGCAGATACCCTCTATAATCTTAAACTTTATGTTGGTTTGTTTATTGTTGAGAGAGAAAACAATGTTGCACAGTAAGTTTATCATCTACGGACCCCCCAAAAAATAATTTGGCGACCCCCGCTGGGGGTCCCGACCCACAGGTTGAGAAACACTGTCCTAGAGTCTGGGGAAAGAATGGTCCGATCACGATAATCTATTGCAGAGTTACAGGCAGTTGAATGCTCCTGGATTTCCTCCGGTGCAGAGAGAGGCTACCATTGGAATGCATGGAATTTGGCAATTTCCTAACCAGACCATGGGCAAATAATTACATGATTTTTTTTTTTTTTTTTTTGCGTTCACGTGATCCCCATGCACGGGGGAAACAAGCGGTGACTGGTGATAGGTTAGCGAAGAGCGCTGCCTAGCATAAAAAACTCGTCATATTACGTCTTTGGCAGTAGATGAGCTAGAGTCCTTTCTCCTTTTTGTATTCAATAGTGTTTTTCTTGTGTTGCAAAGCGTACGCTTAGTATTCTTGACTTGTCTTAAAGCTAGATTTATACTCCAACGCACCATGGTGTTGTTTGGCCACAACAACTGATGTACAAGCTAAAAAAAAAAGTTCAGCATCATCACCGCTGTACTACGGAGTATAAGTTTGGCACATATCTTTCATATCTGAAGGAAATATGTATGTCAATAGTATTGTACATTGGTCACCATTAATATTTTTTTAGTTTAGAGAAATACATGGAATGGGGAAAAAATGTGTTTAAGTGCCAACATTAGCCACACAACATTAGTCATACAAAATATCGAAACTCTACTGTAGATCTACATGTACATATGTTTATTATTGATTGGAACATGGTAGAGATTATATGATTTTCAGATGGTTGCAATGTGCTATTTTTCATATCTCATACTGAATCAGAAGAAGTTTTAAGTTCACATTGAGTCACTTAAAATAAAAAGCGCAAAAAGGTGCAAGGTACAACATTATTAAAAAAAAATCTCTTGAGTTTTGTTTTGCTCATTTGGACAGCAATCAGACCATACACATGTTATGCAAGTCAAGCTCAGATTGTTTACATGCCCATAGCACAGAGAGCCTAGCATGTCATGTCTGTAAAGAATGATTTTGGAAAAAAAGAAATTGTATTTTATTTTCCATATGGATAAAGCTTGTATTATCAATGTTTCGCGTCTTTTCACATACTGTACTCCAATATAACGGCAAACCTATATGAAGGTTCTCAAGTGAAGCTGAACAGTGTTGATAATCACTAAAGTGTGCATAGCACAAATAGGTCAACTAGTTAAGTCCAGAGGGTTTATTTAAAGGAGAATTCCGGACTTCAGACCTTTTATTACTTTAATCTGATGTTATCATATCCCAGGACAAGTAGATTTTTTTTTTTATCGAGTCCATCGCAGCTCCGATCCCACGCTGTGGTGTACAATGCTAATCCGCTTATTTGTATTGCTCAAATGTATATATATATATATATATATATATATATATATATATACCAGCCTACTACGCTACGTTCAGTGGATTGGTTTTGTCACTTCGCTTCTCAGTCTGGCCAAACTCCTATCTCCAAGGCATGCGGGATATAGAAAACTAGTGGAAACCTGCACTCGCGGCTTCTGATTGGTTTGTGGTGCGGGGCGGGGCTACCCTAACCCTACTTTGATTCATTGGAACAACATCCAATCAGCAACAACGTTGCCTACATAACGGGTGACGTTCAGAAATACAGTCAAATGGAGCCTTGCCAGACTGAGAGGCAGAGTGACAAAGCCAATCCACTGAACCTAGAGTACCAGGCTAGTACCCAGTACCCAGGCTAATTCACGACAACATAGTGGGACATACTGTCCCACTGTGTTTGTGTCCCAAATGAGCCACCGTAGTGAACTATGGTGGCTCAAAGTAGAGATCTCAAATTCTGCCCGAACCCCACTGAACCCGACCCGACATTTAGGGTAGGGTAGGGCCCAAAATCTATGCTTATTAGTCAGGCCAGGCAGGGCCTCGGGCTCAATGAAAAAAGAGATATATATATATATATATATATATTATTATTATTATTATTATTTTTTTTACTTTTACTCTGAGTTCTCAAATTCTTCCCAAACCCGACCTTACCCGACTCGACCCGGCGTTTTCAGGCCGGGTCGGGCTTAACATGTATGCTAATTAGCCTGCCCAGTTAGGGCCGGGCCTTCATTTTCAGGCACGTTGAGAACTCTAGCTCAAAGGGGACTTTGGATGACATCACAGGAGAAAACTGTGACGACTTAAGGAAGGACAAACACTATGGACAGTATGATGTCGTTGTGAATGACACATATACAGTATACACATTTTTTTTAGCAATACCAATAAGCGATTTAGCATTGTACCCCATCGTGCGTGATCCCGCCTGTGGTGGGCTCGAGAAAATAATATACATAAACAAATCTATCACTCGTCCTGGGAAATGATAACATCAGATTACGGTAATAAAAACCCTTGTCCAAAATTCTCCTTTAACCCTGTTAAAGTTAAATTAGAACTCTGGATTTGCTTGCTACAGAGAGGAACTTCAGTTAGTTAAAGGAATCTGGACTAATCTAAGCTTTGGCTCATCTGCCCTCAGGCCTTTGCCTCCATTATCGTACTGTATTTATTTTCCAGAAAGCGCCTCTATTATTTATCTGGGGACCCACACAAATGATACCTATATGTGAAGAGCACATGTAAATAATTTCTATTATTATATATTTTGTCAGACTGCAGAAAACATACCATGATGTATTTGCGGAACCATGATGTACTTGTTTCCAAAAAAAGACAAAACAAAACAAAAAGATCTCATCATGGTTACCAATAGACATGTTAGTTGTTTGCCATCTAAACATACAGTATACCTACTGTATTTCTTCAGTATTGTATGAAAGGGCACTGATGAATTCTGTTGGGATCTGCATAATATACTATACATGTACTGGAAAAAAAAGAGAAAAATAAGTCCTTTTCATAAGGGAATTGCACACAGCTGTGGTATTTTACAATAAAATGATTGCATTCAATTGTGTTTTGTGTTTCTATATTTCAACTTGTCCATACCCAGGAATGTGCGCACTCAGGAATGGGGGCGGCAGTGGTTCAAGAGGTAGAGTGGACACTTGGGGACCAGAAGGTTCCTAGTTCGATCCCGGGCTCCCCCAGAGTTAGCGTTAAAATGTCCTTGAGACACTGAACCCTTAGTTGCTCCTGATGAGCAGGTTGGTGCCTTACATGGATTCCTCCGCCATCGGTGTATAAGTGAATGGGTGAATGGAATGGAATGCACAATCATTGATTGCTCTATAAATGCACCATTTACCATTTGCCAAACCAAACTCATTTTATAGTAGGATGTTAAAGGGATATAGTAGGATGTTAAAGTAGGATGTTAAAGGGATAGTTCACCCACAAAATTGTTTTTTTTTTCTATCGTGGAGACTTGAATTGATGGATATTTATTAGTTTTTTCTTTTTGTCCCATTCCAGTAATTTGAGGAGACTCTTTGTGTCTCCATAGGGAACCACTGCTGGTCATTATATTAATGTGACAAAAAAAAAATATATATATATCCATGAATTCAAGTCTCCATAGGGTGAGTCCATAGAAAGGACGTTATATTTTGGATCTATCCCTTTAATACACAGAGATTGAGAGGATTATTCAGATGCACACAGTATCTACTCAAAGGTTTTCCATCCACACATAAAAGATGCCTAAAGCATTGGTCCACATACAGTAACTATAGAAACATCTTTGTTCAATATGCATACATTTGAGTAGAGCAGCGAAATTAACAGTGATTACCTGCACTCAGACTTATAGTATTCAGCTTAAAGGCCATTTTTATCCTGCTAACCTCTGTTTACTACTACTGCCAAACCACTTTTCAAAGCATTCGAAAGGATTGGTTAGATGTTCAAGATAGTCACTGGATTTCGGTACAGCAGTGAATTTCAACGTGCGGTTATTTCTTGTTCGTTTTCTTTAATGCATTTTAAAATGCAGATGGTTCGAGAAGTAGCTGAAAACAGACCCTGCATAAATTCAAACATCCAACCGTGCAATGAAGTCTAGCCATTTCCCCTGGCAGCTTCCTCAGGTACTGACGGCTGCAACCCACGACTTAAACATCCCTGGGGTAGGCAACACAGCCTGGCAGAGATAATGCACTTCACTGTGAGGAAGAAAGTATGTGGCTGCTTATATCTAGCTTTATATTTTACCATAACCTTTAATACTTCTACAATACATTATGATATCTGACTGCTTGTAAGAGCCTAGATGTCTCTATTGTTTATATTACAGTCTATCTTGTTATGGTTCAGCCTGTCCTTGAAGCAGTCAAGCAGCTACAGCAGGGGTCTTCAACAGGGGGTCCGGGACCCCTAGGGGGTCCTCAGAGTTACTACAGGGGGTCCTCCAAATCTTTGTACGACAGAAGCTTTTTTTCCCTCCTTTTTAACCACTTGAACCCTAGTGTCCATATTCTGAGAACTTTAGCCAAAAATAGCAGATCTACAAGCTCACAACGCCTAAGCTCACAACGCCTCGCGCTGCAAGGCGTTGTGAGCTTGTAGATCGGCTATTTTCGGCAAAGAGGTTTGGTGTAGAGGGGAAAAAGAGCGGGCTAAGTACAGAGTGAAAGGTCATGTTTATTAAAGTATTGTAAGTTCAAGAGGTTAAATATCTGAAAACACAAATGGACATGAATCCAAAATACACTGATGATTGTGCTGTCAAACGATGAAACTATATGGAATCTATGATAAGGTTGAGGGGGTCCCTGCTTCATCTCTCTCTCAGCAAAGGGGTCCTTGGCCTGAAAACGTTGAAGACCCCTGAGCTACAGTATAACTATGATCTCTGCTCTGTGGTCCTTGGCAGAACTACCGTACCACTGACATGAGTGTTATTGTACTTCTCCCCTTGATATCATGTACATAAAGCATAACCATCACCACCAAGAATATTGTCTCGACACCTATTGCCTCATCAATTGCTGATTGATCCAGAATTCCACGACAACTGGCTGTCCATGTATAATTGGAATCTGAGGTATATACTATACAGTACCTAGAGTATTTCAAACAGTCAGTCAAAGAGAAATCTATCCTGTCCAGGTGATACCGGTACATCTCAGTTAATAACGTTACATCTCAGGCATTACAGATTTTCCATCCATCGCTCCCCTTTTTGATTAACTTAAATAATGTAATCACAGAAGTGCCAGTTAGGGACATACAGATGCCCAAAGGGAAGAGTGTTCCAAAATATGGGGAAGAATTTGCTTTTTATAGAGGTAAATAACAAGCCAGCAGTGTGCCACCGTGGCCAGAGAAAACGGGCTTTCTGAGTATACTATTCTCTGCTCTATTGCAGCAGCAATCTGCCCCCATTCTGTTCTGTTCACAATTTGTGAACAAAGCCTATCCATTTTTGTAACCAAATAATTTCATATCATGACAATCTTTTTGTCCAATGACATTCAGGCTTATATACCAAAATTGCGTACATACAGAGAAATGAAGTATAATTATTATACAGAAAGATATGTTTTATTTAACCTGCCAAGAAAAAAAGGTCACTCTGTGCTCAGATTAGAGGAGGTATACTGCCTACTCCATATTGAAACAGGTCGTTATGTTGGGTTAGATGAAGAAGAACGTATCTGTCAATTGTGTGATCTTAATGAAATAGAAAATGAGTATCATTTTGTTCTGTATTGTCCCTTCTATTCGAGACCCAGAGAAGAGTTGTTTAATAATATTGACTATATTTTGGATATCAGTGACTCACAACTTATTAACTGTCTATTTGAAAAACATGTATTTAAACTGGCAAACTACTTTGAGAAAGCTTGGGACTTGAGAAAAAAAGCATTGTACAACCAGTAGGGGTTAAGTACCATAATGCTCTGTTTTGCTTTATTTTTCTTTACTTTTCCCCCCCGCTGGTATCTATATTGTAGCCTATACTGGTAACGGATGTATAGAAAAAAGAAAAAAAAGAATGTACTTAAGAAAATTGTAACCTTGTTTGAAAAGGTGTCATATAATCCCATAAGGGATGGGCCACGAGGTGGCATGACACTCAAATAAAATCATTCATTCATTCATTCATTCAGTCATTCATTCATCATTCATTCATTCATTCATATAGGTCAAAATACGTGGCTATTTTATATTTAACAATGTCACTGTATATTTTCTTGGCAGTGTGTAACTATTTATTGGTTTTCTTTTGAGTCAAGGCCAATGGTTTTGCTGACTGAGGCCAGAAATTCTGCTTCTGAAGAGGGGAGGGTGGGTGTGTTCGTTTAATTACATTTTTGCCTTGCAGCACAGTATAAAGCAGAATGAATTACTAATAGCAAAGCACTTGGTTCCAAATGATAAAATGCATCTCTTCCTCGTTGAAATGTTGCCCGCTTTCCCCACACTTTGGGACTAATACTCACTGAACCATCTATCATCCATTTAACTCCTGCTTAAGTTTCACAAAAACACGCCTAATCATCAAAATATATTGCCTTTCTGTTTCACGTTCAAAGTTGAGTTTGAAAACAATTGCCTGTAACCCAAGCTAAATGCTTACTACCCTGTATCTAAGGTGGTCCCCCAAAGTTGTATTATTTTCTCTGGTACAGATGTCCAGTAGGTGAAGATTTGTGCAAACTTAGTAATCCAGGGTGTCTTTATATCCAGCCACGTTTTAAGAGAGTAATCACATTTGTGTCCATCAAAGCTGTTGTGCTCGATTATAAAAGAGAACATCCCACTAAGCACGCCGTCTAAAAGTGGTCTAATAGTGGTATAGATTTGAACGTTTTTTTGTTGTCTAAATGCCCATATAGGGGTCAAGGACTGACAGATACAGAGATCTCCATATTTGGGCATGTCACCATGCCCATATATGGGCACAGGGATCTCCATATATGGACTTAAAATGTACAAGGGCTGACAGATACAGAGATATCCATGTATGGGCATGAATGGCACATGGACCGACGGAAACAGAGTTCTCCGTACAGTACGTGGGAATATCTGATCTGTGTTGTGACAGTGCCGCATAGTGGCCTGAACCCTTGATGTGAGCGAACCTACTCTAGCACTCCATAAGTCAACTGTGCTGATACATTTTTGCATATTTCAGCATGTTCCCATACATGTCTGAAGAACTCCACCTAGACACTGACAACACCTGTGTGAGAATGTTATTCATGGACTTCAGTTCAGCATTTAACACAATCAGCCCCTCCAAACTGGTTAAAAAGCTCATTGACCTGGACATTGAACCCCTCCTCTGTAATTGGGTCTTTGACTTCGTAGTAAATAGACCCCAGCATGTCAGGATTGGCAACCTCTTCACTTTCGACTGCACACCTGACCTGTACATGGCTCAAACCATATTATCAAGTTTGCAGACGATACCACAGTGATTGGCCTCATCAAAGACAACAATGAATGTGCCTATATGGAGGAGGTACAACATCAGGTGAGGTGGTGCGCTGAAAACAACCTCACCCTCAACACCGCTAGAACGAAAGAGCTTGTGGTGGACTTCAAGCGGAGCAGAAGAGTGGATCACACTCCCATCCTCATCGATGGGGTGGAGGTGGAGCGTGTCACCAGCAGCTTCAAGTTTCTGGGGGTCCATATATCAGAGGATCTTTCCTGGTCACTAAATACATCCTCCATGATTAAGAAGGCCCACCTGTGTCTCTTTTTCTTGAGGAGACTGAGGAAAGTCAACCTGTCCCACCTAACTCTTTACCGCTGCACCATTGAAAGTACCCTCACCTAGCTTGGTATGAAAATTTTACTGTTCTGGAGCGGAAATTGCTTCAGAAGGTGGTCAAAACTGCCCAGCGTATTATTGCGACCGTAGGTCGCATTTACTACCAAAACCTCCACCGGCTGTCCGTCTGTCTGTCTGTCTGTCTGTCTGTCTGTCTGTCTGTGAGTCAGTCACACTTTTGCCCTGCTCATATCTCCACAACCGTTGCCCCCATCCATGCCAAATTTTCCACACACACTCCTTACCTGCCAAACTACAACCTCCAAGGACCCCCGGAGCTCCAGGGACCCCCAGGTCCCTGGGGGACCCCCAGGTGTAAAAGAATGTCCCTCCGTGAGTCAGACGTCACACGTCACACTTTTGCCCTGCTCATATCTCCACAACCGTTGCACCCATCCATGCCACATTTTGCACACACACTCCTTACCTGGCAAACTACAACCTCCAAGGACCCCCGGAGCTCCAGGGACCCCCAGGTCCCTCGGGGACCCCCAGGTGTAAAAAATGACCAAATGTGCAAAAATGACCAAATGACCACCCCAACGGGGCTGCTCACGGGGAATTCCTGGGGACCACCCACTCCTGGTGCTCCAGAACGGATGCAAAAGTGGTGGCGCCCCAAGTGGAGGACCCCCTCCACTGCAGCTCACATAAAATGCCGTAACTCGGGCTAGGAGCGTCCGGGAGAGCCAGGGCTGGTACCTATTCGTCCGCCAAGGCAACGCGGAGACCCCACCCCTCATTTCTCACATGCCCCTCTTCTAGCGCCACCTTCAGGCCAATTTTTAAAACACATTTTTGGACACTGCTCCTACAGTTTTTGCCCTAAAATCACGCAAATCGCTACACAGTATGTCTACACTCATCCCATCAACATGAATCTGTCCCATATAGCGCCACCTTCAGGCCGATTTTTAAAAACACATTTTTGGACACTGCTCCTACAGATTTTGCCCTAAAATCACGAAAATCACTACACAGCATGTCTACACTCATCTCATCAACATGGATCAGGAAGATTTTGGAAAAACACATCTTTGCCCTATTTGTGGAGATAAGCGACCTACGGTCGCTTATCTCCCGATTAGGGAGTCTTACTGGTAGGCTCGTCACTACCATCAATTGAGTCTAGAGACAAACAACGCTGCCGGTCTAAGGCCCTAAGCATCATTAAGGATGCCTCTCACCCCAACAACAGACTATTCCACCCCTCCCGTTCACAGAGGCGAAAGGGCTACAGATGTCTCAAGGCATCAACCACCAGATCCAGAAACAGCTTCTTTCCCAGTCATCATCCTGTTGAACTCTTAACCCCCCCCTTTCCCAGGACAAATTAACTCATATAATGACTATTTTTTTTAAGACTGTATTTATTGGTACATGTGCTGCTACTTTTTCATTGCATTGGATTGATGCCATCAAATTAATTTCGTTGTACACTTGTGTTCAATGACAAAAATAAAATAAAATAAAAAATACATCCATCCAGGTGGAGGAACCAATGTCTCTTAGAAAGATAGTTGGCTTGCAGTCAAAAGCTCCCAAACAGTTTTCCCTGTACCGTGTAATTCGAGACTGAGCTTGTTGAAGTGTTCAGTGATCAGCCAGAAACTTAAGTTTCCAACTTCCTCGTCCTCAACTGAACCTCTGGGGAGTCTTGGTCTTTTTCATCCAGAAGGACAGGCATCAGAGTATCCTTGAAAACCATTCCACAGCTTAACCAGCTACAGTAAGTACTGAGTGCAGGGGGATATCTGTACAGTATGTGCAGTCCATTACCTCAAGCAGGAACTGGAAGTGCCTGCGTGTGAGAGTAGATCGTTTAACTATGATTATGAAGTTAACTACAGTATCTTCACCACTGTAGCCTAAACCTCAAACACATCTGCTGCCGTTGACATATGAGCTTGTCCATGAAAGGGTTAATACCATGACGCCGTTGACGGGTCACCTCGTCACTGTTACTGTAAATACATTAAAAGTATTATTGTAGGCTATACGGCATGTGCGTTGGCTCTCGCCAATGTGCCTGGCACTTTGGCAGACTGTTCAGCGCACATACCTGGCAAATCGGATTCCTGGGGTTCCCGGCCGTGACGCTACATTGGTGGCAGCGGTACAAATAGGAAGAATTAATCCTCTGCGTTGTAGACCTGGCCGGCTTGTAGTCGACCACTGTTCCCCCCTGAGTTGCGTTTGAACCCTCTGGTTTCAAAGTCGATCTTAGATCCTGGCCGGCGCGCGTGGTCGCGCTTCCAGGTAGAGGGGACGACTGTAGGCTATACGGTATGTGCGTTGGCTCTCGCCAATGTGCCTGGCACTTTGGCTGACTGTTCAGCGCACATACCTGGCAAATCGGGGTGCCGGGTTCGCCTCCCGGCCGTGACGCTACATTATTACTTACTGTACATCGCTCCGGTCCCGCCCGCATCGGTAATGTCCGCGATTTGTTTACAACGCACGTTGGGCGTGCACGCGAAGTGAAGCTCCTCCATAGCAAATCCATTGAGAGACCCATAAGAGACTTCTATACTCAAAAAAAATAATTTTGATCCCAAGGCTGGCCTGTTTACAGCACAAACTGCACTCGGCTGGGCGCGGCCATGTTACTTTCCTGGGCCCACACTGTCATGTGACTAGATGGGCTAAACGTTGAAGTAAAGTGATAATCCATCGGCGCAAAAACAACCCCGCCCGGCCCTTCAAAATAGAGGATGGAGGAAGCGGCGCGGCACCAAAGAACAATTCATCCCTTCAAAGTAAGAGGCAGCAGAAGTGTTAAGCTCAGAATTGATCCTTTTTGGAGGTAGGTTTCCTTGATATATTATGGAGTGTAGTTTCATGATAGGGTCAACAACCTTTATGACAATTAACTTGACATCTCCTCTACATGTATCCTATCCATCATTAATCTCATGTTTTCACCTGTACGCGATGCGACCTCGAAGTGACACCGGCAATGGACTGCTGTTCCACTCGGTAAAGGGTTCCACTCACTCTGAACTTCTCACAGTACGTGCCAATCTTGCTGTGCATCGCCCTCTCCTTTGACAGTGTCTGTGACGTGGAGAGAGAACGAGATAGAGACAGAGAGAGAGATAGAGATAGAGAGTGACACAGAGAGAAAGAGAGCACTTGCGGAGCACAAGTTTATATGTGTCTGATTTGAGGTGATAGTAATAATAATATATTGCTGTGTGTTATATATACACAGTACTGTATGGATAAGTGTTGTGATGATAAGTGCTCTGGATTTAAGAGCAGAATGATCAGTGCAGACTGTGGTGGCCCTGGAGGCACATCCTTCCAGCACCGTAGAGCAGCATGACCAGTTGTATAATATCTCAGTTGTGTAATATGGGAAAGGGAAGGAGAGAAGAGAAAAAAAAAAGTTGAATTGCTTATGCTAAGGGCCTTTTGGGAAACCTGCCCAGTACATTACTATCAGTCCAGATACAATTCTACCATTTGGAAGCATGGTATAAATCACATCTTTGCTTGAAAGAAGTTTGTCATGTACAGCTTTTAGGGTCGTTTGACAGGTCAATGATTCGATTGTAACTATCTCTGCTCCAGCAGTGCCCTCGCCGCAGTGTAGCAGTTGGCTGACACAGACCCTTATACCTGGCACCTGGCCCCCCTTTCGCTCCACTGTGCAGGGTGGCAGCTGCCAGGGGGACAGAAATGGCTGTGAAACCCTCCGATTATTACACAACCATCTGAAACATAGCGCAGCGTCACGCCATCAAAGCCTAGCCCTCTTTCATCTGCTGAGTTACAGGCTTCATAGCATGGGGGGAGCTGGGAGTACAAGGTGCCCTGTATTAATAATGCAGTCTGCACATGGCTTGCTTTTTGGCTACGCTGTGTTATAGCGTCCAGGCAATGGCTGTCACAGCCTTGTTGATGTGTCCTTGAACAGAGATGATATACAGCATATCATCGTTGTCGGGTGGAAACCTTGTATGTCCAAACCCGTTCCTTTTTTATTATTATTTTAAAAGAAAATATATCGTGAAAATAGCCGATCTACTTCGGCCATCATACAATTATCACTCTTATATATATGATGAAGTAGGGCTTTCATTAAAAAAAAACAAAAAAACATACACATGTCAAACTAGGAGATACAAGGTTTCTGCCAGACAATGACGATATATATACAATCATTTTCAAACTTAGATGTGAGTGGCAACTACAGTTGAAGTTAAATTGCATAACTTCTAACAAAATGGGTCTGTTAGATAAGAGGTTGTAGTTATGGCCTCATTATTAGAAAAAAGAAAGAAAGAAAAGCTGCCAGAGGGAGCACTCTAATCCTAAACACGGTGCATGCATGTTGACAGCCTGTCAATGTTTCTTGCATTTAAGGTGCTTTTTGAACACTACTTGATGGCACCATTAAATGTTCTTTCTGCACTCAAGCTTCGAGCTTTGTGCTATGCTTTCATATATTATAATCAAAATGTGCTTGAATACCAAAAGTAGAAAGTTCTCAAATGTCCCATTTCACAAGTTTTCAAAGGACCAAATTGTATAAAAATCTTTTGAAAATGGCAGATCTACAAGCTCGCAATGCGTCACGATGCAACGCATTGTGAGCTTGTAGATCGGCTATTTTCAAAAGGGCCGAAATGTTTATAGGGTTGAAGTGGTTAATGTATCTTATGTAATAACAATCTAAATCTTCAAAGCAACTAACGTTTTTAAATACTGTATACTTGTAGTTGAGTAAAAGTACAATATTTGCTTCTGATATGTAGTGGGGTAGAGGTATAGAAGTACTGAAAACTGGAAATACCTAAAATACAGTACTTTACACCACTACTGTGAATGCATTTGACATTATTGTAGAATCAAGGGCCTGGAATTCATGTATGATACATTTAACTTAAGCCACATAAAAGTGAACTATAAATTGATGTAAAGGCATCAAACTGAATTGTGTGATCTTAATGAGCTATGCTTGGCAGGAATTGCCTTAAAAAACATTTAAGGGTCATTTAAAAAATGAACAATAGCCTACTGAAAAGACTGTATCACCTTGTCACATCAATATGCTGCAGTCTTCATTAGTGATGAATAATAAAGTTTGAACTGCTCAACCCATGATGCCACTTTTCAAATGTCAGCCATGACTTCGGTTCAAACCAGTCCTTTCAATGAAGGCATACCATGAACAGCATTCCTATTCCGGGGGGAACATTCACGTAAAATTGCAGCTCTACCAGCCTGAAATCATGACACATTGTGAGCTTGTAGATTGTCTATGCCTGCTGCGAAACACGGAGTAGGAAGAGAATATCCGCCTACAACGACATGCCCACCCCCTGATGCGGTTACCAGGGTTAAAGTGTTAATTAAAGAGAAAATGTGTTTGTTGGAATCTGAAACAAAAGATTATGCTTATTTTATACAGTATGTAGTAAGTAGAGCGACATTACGAAAATTGCGAGAGAAAAAAAGCAAAACGAAGCACATGGTGGACGAAGAGCATGATGTACTGTAACATGACTTGTGAGCAGCAAGATTTAGGGTGAAATCACAGCCACTTTGTGACAGAGATAATAAGATTCAACTTCAGTAATTAGCAGAGACTTTAGTGTCTTTAGGGATCACTGACATCTATTTGCCACCCAGCTTTTTTTTACGCTCGCAGCTGCTTTCCCCCGCATTCAGGTCACGTTCAAGCCTTGTTTCTTGAAAATGATCCCAAAGACTGAATTATGCATTGGTATATATCACGACTTCTACCACTTTCTAGTGCAGTGGTTGATGGATGTGAATGTTTATTTATTTGGCATGCTCTAATGCATCCACATCAAACGTGTCAGTCTGCGCCTCTGCTGGGACTGCCTTTTTGGGTGCATATCGTGCACATACCGGCCTCTATGATGGAACATTTTGCATTCACTTCCAGTTTAGAGCATTTTGAAAAATATTCTCAGATGCATTTTTTTGGTCAAAACAATGCTTTTTTCTACAGCCCCTAATTGAAGAAGGGACGATCGTGGATAGAAATTGTATTTTCCGGGTGAAAGAAAAGACGAAAGTCTTCCCGGTCATGTGCTTCTTGTTTACATCTGGCCGTATGGTGCGTTCCAGTTGCCGGCAAAAATGTGTTAAGAAAGTTTGAATTCAGCATAGAGCTGGACTTTTCTTTGCCAAAACTAACTAGTGTGTTGCTGTGTGTTGCTGATGTGTGTAGTGTTGTCAATATCAAACATGAAACGCTTCAGTGAATCTTGATGGTTAGAAGTTTATTCTACTGTCTGGCTGAAAAGAGATTCTCAGCAGAGCAGTTTCATGTTTACAAAATGGCAGGGTTGTCTTGTTTCTTACAAAGTTATGCTATAACTGGGTTTCAGGCCCACAACAGCCCATTGGCCCCTCAAAGTGTACATTTGACAAGGCACCGTAATTGCATCTGCTCCTACAAACTAACCCATTCTGGATAAAAGGGTGCCCCACACACACACACACACACGCGCGCACGTACACACACAGACAAAATATGTATTTATGTCCACGTAAACAGAAGTACAAGAATGCCTTGTACAAAGGACATAAACACTGCCAGTGCAGTCAGATAATAGGAAAACAGACAGTCAAAAAGTGCATAGAAGGCAGAACATTGTTACACACAATAATGTTGGCATACTTGTCAAACACAGCAGACAACAATCATGGGTAAAGAAAACAACGCCTCGTCTAAATTGAGCGGCTTCCTATAATAGCTGATACTGAACAGTACCTTGCTAACTGCTTGGCCCTCCTTTTGGAGAGGTAGGCCACGTGAAGGCCCCTCATAACCAACTTGATCACGTGCCCTAGGCGGCTAACAAAGAAAAGCAAAAGTTATAATCTGTAACACACGCACACACACACACACGCGCACACATACACGCATGCTCAAGGGCAGTTAAATGGTAGTTATTCTCCCTATCTTTCTACTCACTTTTCTATCCAGATTTGTCCAGCCAGGCCATCACACTGGCAGCCTTCCTCAAGGGCAAACCTCTTACCTTTAGGCCACTATTGCTTTTTGAGCTTAGTGTTGTTTCAAAAATGATATACAGCTGCTGCCACCAAACCTCATTGACTACCACTGGAGTGTCCTCCTCAAACAAACCTCCAAGGACACATCATTCTTTTTTTTTTTTAAATCTTCTACATGACATTGTTCGGTGAAGTTGACTGTTGATGCATTGCGGTGTTTTATTGGATGTGTTCATGCCTGAATCCTGGCGGCAGGTAAAATCATTTTTACATGTTTATGGAGCTCAATTCACAAGGTCTATGAAGTCATAGAAGAGAAATGGTCATAGCTGCATTTCCCTCTGTGCTATGTTCCCTCAGTCTGGGCTACACTGGAGTTAGGGTTGGGGTTAGAGGACAGCACATTCCTGCCAACACCACCAAATGGAACAAAATGGTTTTGAACATAGCAGCAAAGCCGTCCTTGGAACCCCACTAATCAGTGGGATCATAAGTGTGGCAGTGAACAATAGATAGAAGATTTTAATTACAATTAGACCAGAATGGGGTGGGTGGGGTGGGGGGTATCCACTGGACAATTAATATAGCATCGTTATCAGGGTGGAAACCCTGTATGTCCACATTCCATGGCAATTTGTCCATTTGTTTGACTTCTTTTCATGTGTTTCCTTTGCCCAATGTTTTATGTAAAGCACGTTCAACATGCCTTGATGTTGAAATGATCCATACAAATAAATGTGCCTTGCCTGGGGAAAAAAGGAACCTGTGTTCTAATGTAGTCACAAACTCTTAATACTTTTCAATTAATGATGTACAGAACGGAGTTATAGAAAGGAGATCTATAACTTCACAACACATCATGTTGCCAAATATAATTAAAAAGCTACCAAGTGCAATTCATTCTGAAGTGGAAATTGGGTAACAGGAGTTAAAGGAGAGGGCATGTGGTCACCAAAATCACTAGGGTCCATCCTGCCTATTAGATTGTAAGATATCCTGTGTGCAAAGCTGACATTTTGGCCCAAGGGTGGTGCTTGATGAAAGGTCACAGAGTCAATCAAATGATACATCTTGGTTCATCCTCTGGGGAGCGTGACTGCACTCAGCAGATTCCACGACAAGTTGTCCATTAGATTTTGAGATAGCTTGTGTGCAAGTGGCCTAAGGGCAGTGCTATGAAGCCACGAGGTCGCCAAAAGCAGTAGGGTTCATTGATTGATTGATTGAATACTTAATTGACAGTTTGCAATTTGTACAGAGGTACTACGCTTTACAGTGATTGTTAAAAGGACAAAACAAAACGCCCTAGGGGCTTGTTTCCACTGTGGTTCTGTGTACACAGCAAATCCCATGGCAATCCAGAGTTTTCAAGATATTTTGTGTGGGAGCAAAAGTATTGGACAAACTGACATTGCCATCCTATGCCACTAGAATACCAAACATTATATAAAAACAAGCGTTACAGACAAGATGTGACGTTCTCATGCTTAACTGCTATGGTCGCAAAAATTATATTTATTAAATATATTGTAAAAAAAAAACATAAGTCAGTTGAGTCATAGGTTGCTTTAATCACTAGATCCACTCCATCCACGAAGAACAAAGTGAAAACAGGGTGTTTTTTTTCCTCCACATTCATTCATTTGAAGTTTCACCCTGGAGACGTGACTCATCATTTACCGCTGCTTTGACAGAAAGTAAAAAGAGCACTGAGACTTCCCAGCATGCTGTACCTCCTTCTTTCCTTCGCTCAAAGGAGACACAAAGACACAGACAATCCCCTCCCAAAAAAGAGCAGTGGGCTCTTGATTCAAAATAGGATGCATTGATGATCTGTCAGATGATCTGTCAGTACATCAAAAAGGCTCAGGAGCACAGCTCTCTGAGAAGGAGCGTTTTTCTTTGAGGAAAACTAAACTGGCATTCAACACCTCTCCCATTAGCGTTCACTTTCTTTCCTTTTTCCCAGAGCTGACTACCCATGTACTTTGAAACTTGGTGATAGTTATCTAACTTTCTTGCCAGTGAATAATCCCCATTTCCCCCCCACGTCCTCCCATGAATGCCACGGACACCCATGCATTTTGGTTCCTCATTATAGGCTGGCCCCACAAGAGGACACAGCCCCATGTGTAAAGATGCAGCCCCATTATGTTACGGCCCGGCCTAGGGGAGCCTAGGCCTAGACTCCCTCCTTCCCCAAATACCCCTACATAGAACTTTAACCCAAGGCAAATACAATTCTAAAAGCATGACGTAAAGGCTGCTGTTTGGAGGCTGGCTAGGAGGAAGACGCCAGCAACTGGAGGCAGCCATCTTTTATAGTTTCCACTCTGGTCACAAGAGCCAATCAGCAGCAGTAGCTCCACCTATTAATTAAAACTCACAATCACACTCAGCCACCACTCACGCCAGCTGAGAACCACTCACTCAATCAGCACCACTCACAGTGTCACACACACACACACACACACACACACGACACACACACACACACACACACACACACACACACACACACACACACACACACACACACACACACACACACACACTGAGGGGGAAACAGATATACATCGGGCAACATACTGGACAAATGCCTAATTATGACCCCAAGGTCGTAACACCTCCCCCCAACAAACCCAGACTGACTGACTTCTTCACTGTGACTAAATCTAGGAAATTAGAGCACTCCATTGCTTTAGGTAACCATACAGTAAATAAGGATCTAGATAATATAGATGATCTAGATCAGCTTAATGTTGCCAAAAACTGTTGCAAAAAATACATTGCAAATAAACTTTTTTTTAGGGAAACTTTCTCACAGATGAGACGTCAGGAATGCATCTTTTTGTGTGATGTTGAGAAAAAGATTGGATGGGCTGTCATCTATGAATCCGAATTGCTTTGCTTTGAAATACATTTTTGAAAGTGACACCTTGTCATTTCTGCCAAAACAAGATAACCGTAGAACCTTTTGAAAGATTGTGAGTAAATTCTCTGTCGGAGAGATGACAGATTGAAAGAAATGTTTTTGTGTGGGCCTATACTTGAGAGATTTTGGAGCTCTTCAGTTTCTCATTGATTTCCGTTCCACTGCACTTGGAATCATGGGTGGCAGGGGCGTCACACCAAATTCTGGGCACTGGGTACAAGGATTCACTGCGGGCCCCACATGAATGTTAACTATTGAAAATATTGAAAATGCGTGCAAGAAACCTATTGTCAAGGACCCCCAAGATGATATGTATTTGGCCACGGACCCCCATCTCAAAATATTTAGTTCCAGGGACCCCCCAGAAGCAAAATTTTTGTTAGAAATGTTCGCTTAAAAAATACATATATTCAAAGATTTTCACACATTTTCACAACTTTTCAAAAATAGCAGATCTACAAACTCGCAGCGCGGCACTCGGTGCCGCGCTGTGAGCATGTATGAGCTTGTATATCTGCTATTTTTCAAAGTATAAAATAATTAAGCCCCTCCACCACCTTGGGCCCTAGTAACTCAGTCCCACTTTCCTACCCCTTGTGACGCCCCTGATGGGTGGCAGCAGGTAGCATACATACAAAACTGTGTTGCCTGCCATCATATGGTACGTCGTGGTCTTATTACTATTCATGTCTCATTGATATTTATGAACAACAAAATCTAGGCTGAGTGAAAGCTCCTCGCGTCGTTTCACACTCGGCGCAGAGCGACTATCGGAGAGATAATCAAAGCCTGAGAAGTCGAGCCGACTATGCTTGTTTCACTGTTTAGGTTCGGAGATGAACCACGGTGTGGTGATGATGAGTTTTGACAAGATTGATGGAGCGCAGGGAACAGCAGGCAGGGACACAAGGATGTGTGTGCATCCTGATCACATTGCACTGGGACGGGAGATGTATTGCACAGAAATAATTCATTCATATGTAGGACTGGCGGTGTACAATGAGTGTAAATGTGACATTTTAATGACAATTATATAATTAAATTAAATTAAATATTAATTCAATTGTATTGTATTGTCAAATCACAATAGGACCCCGATTGAAAAAAAGACCACACAGGGATTTATTTGGTGTTATCCTTTGAGCATTCTTGTGTAGACCACTAGACCATCCAGCAGGGACGTCCTGGCCATTGGGAAAAGCGGGACAACTCCCGAACGGCCGGTTCATTCCCAGCCGGTCCATTAGGAAAAAATTAAAAATAAAATGTTGGCCTTTGTTCCATTTTGGGGGCTGGGTGGCCAACAAAGTAAATCGTCACTGTCGGGCAGAAACCTTGTATCTCCAAGTTTCAAATTTGTAGATTTTCGCAAAGCAAAGCCCTGCTTCATCATACAAGGCCGTTTGCACAAAAGTAGTGAAAACAGCAGATCTACAAGCACACAACGCCTCGCGGTGCGAGGCGTTGTGTGCTTGTAGATCGGCTGTTTTCACTAGTTTAAATAATTTTTAAAATGATAACTAAATACAAAACAAACGGCTTTGGACATACAAAGTTTCCACCCGACAACGACGAAATATAACTCGTGTAATTGGTCCACTGGCTTGTCACTTGTCATGATCTGAAATGGCAAATCTTTGAGTAGCAGCAGCGCTATAGAGAGAGATCTCTCTCTATAGCGCGCAATGAGGGCCTCTCCAACTCTTTTTCCTGGGCTGAATCAGGGGCCCAGCACGTCCCTGCCATCCAGTACCTTTTCCTGCTGTGTGCTGTGTGTGTCTTAGGTTACGACCCCTTACACTTACAGCAACAATGACAACACTGTATATTCATGAACAATGATCAGCCTGCCTCTTGAGGTCATCTCCCATGTCATCATCATCAGCATCCTTTATAAAACCCGGAGTACAATCGAGGGTCAGGCCCTCATTTTCAATACAGCCGAAATACAATACAATAATCAACAGCAATATACATTTACAGCAATATTAAAATATAAATCAGAAGACAGAATACTCAGAAAAATAAAATGATATTCAAGGGTCTAAAACAGATATTAATTAAAGCAGTTACAATCTAAAACAAAAGTGATTTTTAAGAACTTCTGGAGCTCATTCCAATCAAATGGAGCACTGACAGAGAATGCTCCCTTACCTAGCTCTGTTTCAACAAATGAAACTTTGAGTTTCAGAAAGTCACTCATGTCAGATTTCCTCACTCTCCTCATCCCGTGCAAGGCATTCCAGGCAAAAGCCTTTCCGATGAAGCAGTCAAGGAAAAAAATATAATATTTGAAGTCCTTGACTACAGTTCCTCGCACACTGTCCCGTTGGCAGTGGCAATGGCTTTGTCCTCCGTGTTAAATGCCATCACTTTGGGTTTCTTGGCATTGAGCTTGAGGCAGATCTTCCTGCACTCTGTCTCTACTGCCAGAAACGAAGTTCAACTGAATGTTGTTGGGAACACGCCAACCAGCATCCTGTGCACATTCTGTCATAGTAGCACGAGCCAGGTCTGAAATGCTCACATGGTAACTGGAGAGTGGAAGAGTCATTGTTAAATTGGCAATTTTTACCCCAAAAATGTAAAAACAATGAATAACTTGAACTGCATTCTGTCTAGGTGCCAACTTGTGCCTTGTGCCAGGGACGTGCTGGCCATTGGGAAAAGCGGGACAACTCCCGAACGGCCGGTTCATTCCCAGCCGGTCCAGGCCGGCCATTAGGAAAAAAAATTAAAATAAAATGTCGGCCTTCGTTCCATTTTGGGGGCTGGGCGGCCAACAAAGTAAATCGTCACTGTAGGGCAGAAACCTTGTATCTCCAAGTTTCAAATTTGTACATTTTTTCGCAAAGCAAAGCCCTGCTTCATCATACAAGGCTGTCGCACAAAAGTAGTGAAAACAGCAGATCTACAAGCACACAACGCCTCGCACCGCGAGGCGTTGTGTGCTTGTAGATCGGCTGTTTTCACTCGTTTAAATCCTTTTTAAAATGATAAATACAAAACAAACGGTTTTGGACATACAAGGTTTCCACCCGACAACGACAAAATTTAACTCATGTAATTGGCCCACTGGCTTGTCACTTGTCATGATCTGAAATGGCAAATCTTTGAGTAGCAGCAGCGCTATGGAGAGAGATCTCTCTCTATAGCGCTGCTGCTACTCGCAATGAGGGCCTCTCCAACTCTTTTTCCAGGGCTGAATCAGAGGCCCAGCACGTCCCTGCCTTGTGCACAAGTAGGCCATGTATGGCCTACTTGTGCACCAGCAGAGCGTGCCATGAGGTGCGCTCACCACTGGCATCACCACTGGCGATACCACTGACATCACCACCACTGGCATCACCACTGGCGATACCACTGACATCACCACTGCTGGCATCACCAGGAATGCTGGTCCCTCATTGGCACTTTATCATTTATTTTAAACTGAATGTGACCATAATTTACTGAACTCATAAATAATGATGATTTAAAAAAGACTGAAACTAGCGATTGTAAACATGAAGTGTTTATGAAAAGGTTTACTAAGGAAATAAAATCAATGTAAAGTTTGCCCAAAACCTCATTGAATCATAATGAGATTATAATGTATTGACAGTGACACCAGTAGAAGGTGAAATAGCGACATCTGCTGGGCCATTAACTGGAACAGCAGGCTGAGAACCCAGAAATGGGCTTCAATAGAACACAGAATGGCATCGTCATAGCCTGCAGAGGACTCTCTCTCTCTCTCTCTCTCTCTCTCTCTCTCTCTCTCTCTCTGTGTTGCAACTTGCAGATGAATAAAGTTGCGGAGAGTATGAATTTTGCCAGCAGTAACGGCCACATACGCTTTGCAAAGACTGAGGGAGGTGAAAATAACTAGTACAGCTCCCATACTACTGTGATTTGAAACAGGAAAGTGCGTCAACATTCATGTAATGTCATCAGTGACCTTACCTCGTTGGATTAGACAGACAGGCTGAAGCATGGTACTATGCCTGCTGTTTCCCTCACAGTTGCTGCTTGATTTGTTAAAGAATGTTACTAATGAGAAAACAAGAATGATCAAATGCTGTCACACCACCATGTTCTTTCTTGCTTTTCCACTTCTCTGGCGCCAGGATTCCAAGATTATAGCAATGGCCAAAATGCAAAACCTGCAAATTTCATGATTTTTGAATTTCACTTGAAATGAGGACAACAGGCTATTGTGCTGCACATGGCCAGTCTGTATGCAAGATTGTTCTGCCCCTCGTTTTGTAAAAAAAAAAAAATGTCATGTGACTAGAACATGACATTTGACAGGTTTGCAAAAGTGGCAAAATGTTGAAGCTCAAAACCTCCTATCTGCTGATTACTAATGATTGGTGTCAGGTGGTGAAACTTTTACCACACTAGGGTGAGTTGATAAAAAAAATGTAATGGTAATACTTGTAACAGACCTGTAGAATATCTTGATCTCAAAAGGAGCATAATTAAGTGCCTTCAAACATGTTATTTAGCAAAATAGCTTAACTATTTCTACGTAAAAACCTCCTATCTGCATGTTTTCGACTGCAGGTTTTTACCTAGAAATAGCAGATAGGAGGTTTTGGTGTTTAACACAATTTTTCTTTTTCCCCAACAAAGTGAATTTTTCAGATAGGTTTTGCATTTTGGCCATCAATAGGCCCCCTAGGCCGTTACTGCAGTCGGCAAAAGGATAAACACATGGAAGGAGCGTCAGGGGATGGCAATTGCCAACCCCTAGTGTTCACATTTAACCTTAAATGCCTCAAAGAGTGTCCTGTTATAGGCAGAGGAATGCAACAAATAATCTCCATGAATTCAAGGCCTCATGGGTGCGTAATTGATAGAAAATACGATTTTGAACTATTCCTTTAAGCAGGTGCATGTCCGACACCACACGCACATACACGCACACACGCACAGTCGCACGCACGCACACACGCACGCGCACACAGAACCAACGACAAGATGGTATTACAAAAGTGGTCACCATGATCTCATATTCTAACCCAAATGTGTGCCACAACCAACCACGAACATAGCCCACACACAGCGGCTGCTCACATATTATAGGTGGCATAAGGGTGAGAGAGCAAAATGAAGGCGGTGTGAATATGTCCATTTTGGCATATTATCTGTCTACGGTCACCAAGACCCATTAAGCACAGAATGACCGTGGTGGCAAATCACAGGTAGTACTCAATACCTGTCCTTGGAGATGGATGGGGTTGGGCTGCCCTCGTTTAATAATGTTCTAACTGGGCAATGGGACAAATTGCTTTCAGTGTGTCACACAATCAGGGATGGAATTTCATCATTTTCTGGGTAAGGCTTTTGGTGTTGTCCGTTTTTTGAGGACATCCAGGTCAAATGCCAGGGCAGTGCAGGAAGGCCATCAAATAAAACAGGGACTTCGAGGCCACAGTAATAATGAATTTAACTTAAGGTTAGGGATAATCATATTTTGAATCCATATTAAAGTATAACTATCAGTGAAAGAAAAGAAGCAAAATCTATATACAGTAATTACCAATATTTGTAAAACTCATATGTCACATTCAGCGCCGTACTAGTCAGTAATTTTTGGAAGCAGGGACGATTATAGATTTTGATGGTGTGATTATAGTCTCGTAAAACCATGGTTTCTAAATTGTCGCTTGCAAATGTATTCCAACACTAACACTATGAATTTACAAAATCGTACATTCGTAGTTTAGAGGCTTCATTGTATTTTCCCCACACAATTTATCTTAATTCAAGGTGAATTTCACTTACAGTAATGACAATTGCAATTTTTACAATATTTATTTATTTATTGTAGGCTATCATTAATATAAGATGAACTTTATTGATCCCCTGAGTGAGAATATTATTAATGGGTGGGTAATAAACATTGTCATCATCAACTGTCATCCATCACGTTTACTTTTTTATTAATTTATAATAATCTATTCAATCTAACGCACACACACGCGCACGCACGCACGCACGCACTCACTCACTCACTCACTCACTCACTCACACACTCACACACTCACACACTCACACACACTCACACACACACACACACACACACCCCAAGTTTAATTTGTTTCACTTGTATCTGTACTTAACATTACAATGACGCTGACAGCATCTCTCTGAATCTCTCGGTCTCACGTTTCTGGGCCCTATCCTACACACAGTTGTCATTTTCATGACCAGTTCCCATGTTGTGTGAGTACCTAATGTACGTATTTGTGCCCACTGAAACGTTACAGTCTGACGCAGTCCCTCAGCACAGTATTTCTCTGCTATATAAAGAGTAATTAGATGGTAGATTGACCTATAGTCGGGTTCAGAAACGCATGTGCACTGCTTGCAATCAAAATCCATCCGGATTCATCACATCATTCACATGGTAGATGACATTGCTGAGAGACTCAGCAAGACTGATTGCTGGACCAGATTATCCATATTATTGTTGCCTATTGCATTGGTGTCACCAGCCAATTTGCCGTGCTGGGAGGCACCAAATACGTAAAGCAAATCGTTTTCATTCTCAGGAAAAGCAGATCCATTTTTCAAGCACTTGAATTATTATTATTAATAACAATTTGATTAATAAGAAATAAGAAAACAACTTTGATTTTGTGCATGAGCAGTTACGTTTCCTCAGAAGAAAAAAAAAAAACGCATCCAACTTGGCGTATCTGTCATTTAAATAACGTGACAGATGCAGGCACCTGCCTCTTCACAGAACTGGTGGACAACCCCTTTGCCCCTTGCAACTTAACCCATTTAGACCTCAGGCTGATTCTACAAATGTCTTCTAAATCCTAACAGTCCCCGGCGGGAATCGAACCAAGGACCTTCTAGCTGTGAGGCAACAGCACTACCGACTGTGCTCACCGTGCCCCTCCCCCCATTTCCCATATTAGTAGTAGTTAATTTTAATTTAGGCCGTTTTGAAGTTCACAGAAAGTGGCGCAGATCAGAGAGATGGCTATGCACAAAGAAGGTAAGATTAATCGTTTTTAATTAATTTTGAATTTGAGATAATTAATATCCTTCAACAAAGAATAGTGATCAAAGTTTACGTGATTTTTAAACGGGGCCTACACTCTGATGCTTAATGGATACTCTGTTGTGTAACAGCGTCGTGTGCAGATCTATAGCAGATAAAGATGGTCATATCTACAGGATCACGTTAGCGTAGAGATCTGCTATTGTCAGCGCCTGACACAGTCGTATGACAAAGTATAGCAGGCGTTAGTCACAAACCAGTGTTACAGTCTGCCTCAAGCCAGTGAGACTCACAAACAAGCCAGACATCCCTAATGCACAGATGTCTGGGATTGTGACTATACTGACTGTTTATTAATATAGTTTCATCTTTTGACAGCACAATCGCCAGTGTATTTTGGATTCATGTCAGTTTGTGTTTTCAGATATTTAACCACTTGAACCGTCAATACTTAATAAACTTGGCCTTTCACTGTACTTAGTCTGCTCTTTTTCCCCTCTACGCCAAACCTCTTTGGCGAAAATAGCCGATCTACAAGCAATGCCTCGCAATTGTAGATCTGCTATTTTTGGATAAAGTTCTCAGACACTTTTTTATATTGAACCCTAGCATCCATATTCTATCTCACAAGGATTTGGAGGACCCCCTGTAGTAACTCTGAGGACCCCCTAGGGGTGTTGGACCCCCTGTTGAAGACCCCTGCTGTACACAGTAGTCTATACCCTCTGTTTAAACAACAATGTAGAGATATACATTTTTAACCATATTGATCAGAAATCTCAGCTAAGACCCTATTGGGTTCTTGTTTCCACCAACATTTCACTGGTTAAACTTTTATTTATATTCTTTCATGCGTAAGTTACGAAATAATACATCTATAATTGTATTCAACATTTCGAAATGACCAGCTGCCATGATTTAAATCTTTGTTGCATTTAATATACTTTACAATGATCTCACATTTACCACAGATTTGCTAACTCCCACGTGCTGACAGTGAGCGATAGAAACACTGATGAATACAGACAGTATGAGTACAGTACTGTACAGCCTAACACTTGGCGCACGCATGTGTAAGGGTGGCCCAACTCACATTAACTGCCAGTGTTTAAACTGGTACCCTTTTGTCATCACCTTGTTACTGAATTTGCCAATAAATAATTGTAAATACACCTTTTTGGTTTGATGTATATCATTAAGTATTACCATTAGCAGATTATATAATTATAAGTTTCCGACAACGCCACCTCGTTTAAAGAGGAAAGTAAGTGCACAAAAGGCACTACCTTTAAGGACACACAAGTTCGTTTACGGGATATCAGAGCAATATGAACCATGAGGAGAGACTGACCAGGACGACAGTTTAGAAAAGTATAACAAATCTTTATTTCTAGTGACAGCGGCCTCTATAATGCCAAAAACACAATAATAAAATAAAAGGGAATCCTATAATCCTACGGCGCCAACTAACTACAAAACTAAAAATAAGAGCACTGTCAACAATAAAACATTAATTCAAACCCCCCTTCTTTCTCTTATCGTAACGTTCTTGGTGACAATTAAAGTGCACTTAGTTTAGGGTACCGGCTCGTTAAGGCCTCAAATCGTAATAGTATAATAATTACGATAATTAATTATAATGCAAGGAGCGCAGATTTAAGGACGAATAAATGTTATATAACTAAGCAGATATGAAATAATAGGCAGAGTATCGTTTCAGCAGGTGGGAATAGTGACTTCTACAGCAGGTGGGATGGCACACACAGCGGCACACAGCTCATCTTTGGTCATCTACGTCTTTAGTCCACCGTTCTGTGAATACAAAGAATACGCCAGTATCCTTGTCGTGACGACTATACAGCTCAACTCTAGGCCAGTGACTTTAGTGACAGTGGTGTACAGGATTGGATACTCACACGCAGGCAGGCTTGTGACCTGCCGCTGCGAATAGTTCACACGACACCACAGTAGTCACAACGACCCCTCTCGTTAGCCGGGTAGCCGGTTCGGCTCGTCAGGACCCTCTCGCTCGTCTCTGGATGGCCGGACCCTGCCTGGTACCGCTGACACCCGGATCACCGTCTGGAATCCGCTGGGTTTGTAAGGTAAAGCGCTACTCGGTCCTAGCACTTTAGTTCAATAAGGTTCAGTTCAGTTACTGCCTGGCTCGGCCTGTGCCTGTCTCTCTGCTCATCACAGCCGGCCACCTGAGTCACTTCCCTCAGCCTGCTCCACACACACGTCTGCGCCCCTTGCTTGTCAACCTAGACTGAGCCTGGCGTTCCTCTTAAAGGGCCGCCTCCCACTCTGCCAGCCGCCCATTGGCTGGTCATGACGTTAGTCCCCCATACCTTGGCCAGCACCGGCATCTAGTTATCCTATCAGTTCGCATTCAGACTCACACATGGAAAGAGAGGAGGTTTTAAAGGGGGACAGCAATACAACATTATAACCAAACGAAACATATTATACAAATTATACAAAACATGTTCAACAGAAGGAAATAATTGTAAAAACAACAATTATTAAAGGAAAGAAAAATAAAAAGAATAACGCTGCTTTCCACCCCCTCACACTCCCCCCTACTTGATCGTTAGCAGTCCCTGCGACTAACTCAACCGGGCTGTACCGCACAGACGGCTGCCCAAATTAACTCCAGCAGAACGTCGGGGCCCTGATACCTCCCTGAAAGCTTCTTCCAGTTAGGCTGTCGTCTTGGTTGAATGCATCCTCCCTTTCTCCGCCTCAATGGGACGGCCTGAGCCTCGTTCCCCCAGGTGACCTGCAACTGGGGTTCGTCCTGGAGCTTCTGAAGGGCCATCTCCTGTTCCTCAGACAGCTGCTGGTGTTCTCTCATCGGGGACACGCTCCGTCTGTTGGCCTCTTGCAACTCTGCGCTGAGGCCCGTTATGGTGATCTCCAGCTGGGCTTTCTCCTGGCTCAGCCTCTGACGCAGAGCACCACCTCCCTCCAGCTCCACCGCCTGTTGCCTTACCTGCAGCTCCAGAACACGCACCTTCTGGTCAGCTGCTTGTGCCTGGCTGTTATACTCACTCTCCATCTTGGCCCATCTGAGGTTGGTGTCCTCCAGCAGAGCCTGGGTGCTCTCTGTGTGTCTCCTTTGCAGCTCAAACTTCTCCTGCTCCTCCTTCAACGAGTTGGCGCTCTGAACCGCCACCTTCCTCAGCTCACCGATCTGCTTATTTTTGCACTCACGAATGACCTGGGTTTCCCGCCGTAGGCCTCGAACTGTCTCCTCTAGCTTGCGGACGCGCTCCTCAGAGTCCCGCTGCTTAGCTCTATACGCCTCAATTTCGCTGTTCTTTCTGTCCAAAAGGGCCCGTATATCCCGATCGTGTCTCTGCTGCATTAACCTAACTTGTAATCCTGCATCCGGTAAGCCACATAATGGAACTCTCTCCCTCGGTACCCCCATAACCTGACACTCCCCAACAAACGCCTCATTAGCCCTCCTTCCCATAGGTGGGGGAATAACCCCTGTCGCACGGGCTCCGGCAACAGGGCCCTTTAGTTTAACGACGGCTGATTATTAGTGCACCATCTAGCTATGTGTCCCGGTCGTTTGCATTGTCTGCATATTGGCCTCCCCTCCCCATCCCATTCATGTCTCTGAGGTGGCGCGTACCGGCGTGCAGGTGGCACATAAGGCGCCTCAGGCGGCGGTGGTTGGGAACGCACAGCAGGAGCGGCAGCTTGGATGAGCGGTCGGAGTTCACTCATCAACTCTTTCGTCATACCGTGCAACTGCGTCTTGACATCCTCCATTATTTCTCGCTTCAGTTCATCTCTCCACGCAGAGGTCTGTGGTGGCACAGGGACAGTTACGGGGTTAATAGCATGACAAGCGATTTCAGTAGCTGGCGTACCTCCATGTTCCGTGTCCAACGTCAAGGCCTCCTGTCGCAGCGCGGCGAAGTCTTCGTCAGGGTGGCGTCGAGCATATATTCTCAGTGCTTGACCAAGTGGGCCCTCAGTTAACCCCATAAGAAACTGGTCTTTCAAGACGGCCTCGGAGGGGGCTGTAGTCGCATCATAACGCCGCAACCCACAAAATAATTCTCTAAGTCTCAGAATAAAGGCACTGACACTCTCTCCAGGGCGCTGTGCGCAACTATAAAATTGTGAGCGTACCTTTGCAACAGGGATTGTTTCCTTGTACACGTTATCTAGATGAGCAAAGATTTTGGCCACAGTATCTCGATCCCCCTCATCCAACACATTAACTTGCCGTCTAGCTTCATCAGTCAAGGTTTGTAATAGAATGGCAACCTTTTTAGCCTCATTAACATCTTGCGTCCCCAATAGCCGTTTAATCTGTACTTTCCATTCCCTGTACTTAAGTTCACCCTCTGTACCTCCAAACGTGGGCAGCCACGGGGCGCCCGGATACACCGGCATCATCATCATATTACAAGTTCACAATTACACACTTATTCAATCTCTCCTCTATATTGCTCTGTGTCCGATCCTGCCGCTACAAACGTCAATTATGTAAGGGTGGCCCAACTCACATTAACTGCCAGTGTTTAAACTGGTACCCTTTTGTCATCACCTTGTTACTGAATTTGCCAATAAATAATTGTAAATACACCTTTTTGGTTTGATGTATATCATTAAGTATTACCATTAGCAGATTATATAATTATAAGTTTCCGACAACGCCACCTCGTTTAAAGAGGAAAGTAAGTGCACAAAAGGCACTACCTTTAAGGACACACAAGTTCGTTTACGGGATATCAGAGCAATATGAACCATGAGGAGAGACTGACCAGGACGACAGTTTAGAAAAGTATAACAAATCTTTATTTCTAGTGACAGCGGCCTCTATAATGCCAAAAACACAATAATAAAATAAAAGGGAATCCTATAATCCTACGGCGCCAACTAACTACAAAACTAAAAATAAGAGCACTGTCAACAATAAAACATTAATTCAAACCCCCCTTCTTTCTCTTATCGTAACGTTCTTGGTGACAATTAAAGTGCACTTAGTTTAGGGTACCGGCTCGTTAAGGCCTCAAATCGTAATAGTATAATAATTACGATAATTAATTATAATGCAAGGAGCGCAGATTTAAGGACGAATAAATGTTATATAACTAAGCAGATATGAAATAATAGGCAGAGTATCGTTTCAGCAGGTGGGAATAGTGACTTCTACAGCAGGTGGGATGGCACACACAGCGGCACACAGCTCATCTTTGGTCATCTACGTCTTTAGTCCACCGTTCTGTGAATACAAAGAATACGCCAGTATCCTTGTCGTGACGACTATACAGCTCAACTCTAGGCCAGTGACTTTAGTGACAGTGGTGTACAGGATTGGATACTCACACGCAGGCAGGCTTGTGACCTGCCGCTGCGAATAGTTCACACGACACCACAGTAGTCACAACGACCCCTCTCGTTAGCCGGGTAGCCGGTTCGGCTCGTCAGGACCCTCTCGCTCGTCTCTGGATGGCCGGACCCTGCCTGGTACCGCTGACACCCGGATCACCGTCTGGAATCCGCTGGGTTTGTAAGGTAAAGCGCTACTCGGTCCTAGCACTTTAGTTCAATAAGGTTCAGTTCAGTTACTGCCTGGCTCGGCCTGTGCCTGTCTCTCTGCTCATCACAGCCGGCCACCTGAGTCACTTCCCTCAGCCTGCTCCACACACACGTCTGCGCCCCTTGCTTGTCAACCTAGACTGAGCCTGGCGTTCCTCTTAAAGGGCCGCCTCCCACTCTGCCAGCCGCCCATTGGCTGGTCATGACGTTAGTCCCCCATACCTTGGCCAGCACCGGCATCTAGTTATCCTATCAGTTCGCATTCAGACTCACACATGGAAAGAGAGGAGGTTTTAAAGGGGGACAGCAATACAACATTATAACCAAACGAAACATATTATACAAATTATACAAAACATGTTCAACAGAAGGAAATAATTGTAAAAACAACAATTATTAAAGGAAAGAAAAATAAAAAGAATAACGCTGCTTTCCACCCCCTCACACATGCACACACACACACACACACACACACACACACACACACACACACACACACACACACACACACACACACACACACACACACACACACACACACACACACACACACACACACACACACACACACACACACACACACACAGAGAGAGAGAGAGAGAGAGAGAGAGAGAGAGAGAGAGAGAGAGAGAGAGAGAGAGAGCGAGAGCGAGAGAGAGAGAGCTGCCTTTTCTTATCTGTCAAACAGATCTGTCTCTGGGGTATCCTTAAATCCCTGCCAAGATAACTCTTGGTGTGTTTATCATTTCACATGCGGCATTTATCACATGTTTATTTTTAGTTTTGGTATACGCCTTGTTAGCACAGTTTGTGGTTCCAAAATGCAAACCAATAAGTGGCAAAAAAAAGGCAGCCCTTAAGCTGAAATGACGGACAATTAAACAAATGCCCCTGTAGGGGTGTAAACCTTGCCTGCATCATTAACATCTCTTGTTATGCTTCTCGGGATTTCAACCACGACCTTTGAAACCCATAACGTAATCCTCTCCTCGGGGCACATGCCTACTAATCATTCCCACCAAGTTCTATAAAGATGTGGCCCATCCTTTCTCGATTTTGACATTGACATTTATTTGACCTATTCAACACAAAAGCAAAACACAAATCATCACTTTGGGGCAGCCCACTAATAAGTCTCACTGAGTTTCATGAGAATCTGCCCATCCATTCTCAGGTTATCTTGCTAACAAACAGACAAACAAACAAACAAACAGACTGGACTGATTACAATACCCGGCCATATGTTGGTCTAGGCGGGGTAATCCGACTAAAGTGGTCCCCAGACAGACCTTTCACTGATCTTTCCCTTCACTGTTAACTAGCCACTTATGAGTCCCCTACATGGGGAGGCCATGTCCACAGTTTGACACATTTGAACTCTTTGCTTATAATACCTTAATGTACTGTATAGTTAAATTTAAAGATCAACATTCAAAAGGAAACCATCAAGTTTGGCTCATTGTCAAGTAAGAGAGTCACATCCTCTGGTCTCCTAAACCCACAGAAATCGATCAGAGTTAAGTCTTTGTGTCATCCTACAGTGTTTGATAATAGTCCCCTTTCACATGACGCCATGTTAGCGTTGGGTAAGGGCGACATTCATTTTTGAAGACAAGCAATTTTAAAAAGAAGAGAATCGTCAAGCCAAACATTTTAGCAATGACACAATCATCTATTTATTCGATTTTTGTAATTAAGTGTGCCTGCTATGCAATGGCAAAACACTTATTATAATCCGCCATACTTAAGTAATTAATGTTCTTGCAAATCTCTGCACGTAATAACTGCCGCACAATTTACGGCACTATATAATATATACATAAAAACGTGCGGCTCGGCCGGGAATGGGTTGCTATTACTTTTCTTTCCGGTCCGCGTTACCATGGCGGAAAAAAACCCATTGACTTTGAAAGGGGACTTTCCACCGCTTTCCTCCTTTGTGGAAAACATAGGTGGAAACTCTCCTGAACTTGAATGCAGCATCTCATGTTGAAAGAATTGCCCTCTCTATGTAGTTACTACACAGAGAGGGCAATTCTTTCAACTACACTGTAGTAATCCATGCCGTTAAGCCACATCTCCAGTATGGACTTGATAATGCTTAGTTCAATGTCGTATCACACACCGAAAATAGCCGACCTCCAAGCTCACATCGTGTCGCAGCGCGACGCCTTGTGAGCTTGGAGGTCTGCTATTTTCAGCCCCTGCCTCTCTAACATTTTCTGCACTTGCTTTACACCACTGGATCTGGAAGGATGCATGTCACCTCCACTGGCCAGGCACACTCACTCCGCCGGAGGCCCTGGTCTGGATGAGTCACCGCGGTTCTGGCTGTAGCTGAGTCATTCCCACAGGGGGGACAGAGAACAGATACCGCCGAAGGGGGGCTGAGGATGATGCGATGGGTGGAGTGGAACGGATACCTTCCACGTGTCTCTCATGTGCACCTGTTATTTAACTCTGCTGAGTTACTGTACACGTCCCTGGAGCAGTGTGTGGTGTCCGTATAACGTCACACTGTAGCTGTACTTTTGTTCTTAAGGCAGTTATGACATGCTGTTTTCTACCAATCATAACAGTCTTTGTCCTGGTCCTTAAAACGTGTATTAAAATGTTAAAACTGAAAACTCCACTCCAGTGAGCCATGGCAGGATTACACGAGAAGTGTTCACGTTGCATTTTTTCTTCCTGTAGGTGTCGTAGTTCAGGAACTTCCTTGTTAATCGTCGCCTCTTTTGGAACGTAACAACCACAGTTGTAAATGTCAATGGTAAAACTGGAACGATACAAAGTGGAAAGTAACATGGTAAATGGACTATTGGAACGATACAAATACACTGTAAAATATGGGCAAAGGTGATAAAACCACACCCTCCCCTGGACGACGTTGCGTACGTCGAGAAGCCAATGAACTCACTTTTCTGAACCTAATTATTCAAAAAACTATTGTAATTGAGGTCAGGAAACATGAAAAAAAAAGCCAAAACAAATAGCTGTTCCAGGTCATATGACCTTTAACGGTTGGTGGTTAAACAAAGTTTGCATTAAAAAAAAATGCATTATGTGTAACCTTAGATAAGAACTTAGTAAACAGAAAACGTACTGATATTATGAATATAAGGCATGCCACACAACTGATACAAAATACCATCTCCCTCACAGATGCATTTTGTGAATTAGACACAGTGTTAGACACAGTGCCTGCACAATTTCATACACAGCAACTTTAAAAATACCAATAAAATGAAATATTTAGAGAATAAAGCAACAATATCGGAACAAAGTTCAAATATTAAGAGAAAGATTACCGACACGGATCGGCGGTCCTGTGCAACCGCCTATACGATGGACTCGATGCTAGCTTGCCCACATATGGGCATATTTTGTCCATAATGTATATGCCTAAATATGGGTGCATCGGTTGGATTAACGATTCTGGACAACCGCGATCCGACTGAGTGCTGGGCACGGCACTCAGGTCGTCGCACGCGCCAAGTTGAGTGGGTTCGTCCTGAGCCTTGTATTAGAGAGTTCTGCCTATGCGGGGTCAGAAACAGTGGTTCATGTAACTCAAAATGTCACTTTTCCCTCAGACTCCAATGCAATCTGTAAACATCCGGTTTGCGCTTTGTCACTATTCGCCAAACGATGTGTATGTATAAGACCTGGCCCCATGAAGTGAACGGTGTTGGTGCGACTCTCGAATATAGAAGGCTCTGGGTTGGTCGGACGGTTCTCCTGAACTACAGACAGAAGGACGGGCGGAAGGACACGCAGACAGAGATGTTGTGCATTTATTGTAAGATGTTAATTCTTCCCAAAATAACAAAAAACAGCAGATCTACAATGTCACAATGCATCGCATTGCAATATGTTGTGGCCTTGTACAGAGGATGAGAATTGTGTTTGAAAGCAAAGTCGGTTTGTACAACACCAAAGTGTTTCTCTGTCCACGACTCATGTGCGTGTGCAGTGTGCAGGGGTGCGCGCTTCTCAGAAAATAACACAGCCGTGGCCTGCAAGCGTACACTTTGGATTTCAACAGCTGGTTGGATTATTTCTTAGTGTTGCATTACTGCCACCTACTGGTCCTCACGTGTATAGGTTTTGTTGGTGCACGCAGTAGAGCCCTTCACGGGGCCCCCGATTCCGAAATGACCCGAGGACCCGAGAAACCTGTATGGGTTTCGGTCAGTGTTTTATTATAATCACTCGGAAATCGGTCGCATTACCTCGGAAATCTGGGCTGTCTGTCATTATGTGTATTACCCGAGTGGTTCAGAGAAGACCCATACTCCCGTACTGTGTGGGTGACATGTGTACTTTGTGCTTTTTTGCAAACTGTTAATAAAGCAATCAATCAATGTGTGTGTGTGTGTGTGTGTGTGTGTGTGTTTGTGTGTGTGTGTGTGTGTGCGTGCGTGCGTGCGTGTGTGCGTGACAGGAAGTCCTGGGTGCCATTCTCAGCACTTGGTCTCTGTACGTGTTGATTATACATGCGTTTTGCAGCCTCTCAAAGACCCCTTCCCATTCGAAACATTTAGTATAAGCCAATAACAGCAGTGAGACTATAACGAGGTCAAAAAGCCACTGGTGATTTCCCCTCATTCAGATCACATTATCTCTGGCAGCCATCTGCCGCGGCCATTTATAAGCATGAATGTCACACTGCTTTGTGGAGTACAGACGCCATCATCGAATTTGCATCACGGTCCGTGTCGAGTCATGGAAGAAATCACCGGCATCTGCAAAAGGTTGAAGGATGGGGGGTTGGGGGGTTGGGGGGGGGGTTGGTGCAGAGTGTTTTGGAACACATTTTTTATTTTAATTAATTATTTACCTTCACCTTCAGCCTAAAAATGAATCCATGGGGTCCGTGGGCGTTGGATGGCCTTTCCGAATATGTTGCGGGAAGGTCACATTGATTGATGAGATCCCCCTGGATGCTAATGTGAGTTTAATCAGATTTTGCTTTGATTCTCGTCATCTTTTTTTGGCCCCCGCTCACAACCCGCCCCGTCTTTACTTGATGTCGAGCCTCAAAGACTGCCAGTGTCCCTTTATTGAACCTTTCGAAAAAACTTCGAAAAATGTACAAGGTGATGCCACGGATAGAAGAGCCCGCGTTTTCTGATTTCAAAGGAAAGCCGTGCACGTCGCTTCGCACATGATGAAGCCATTGAACCCAAGTCGTCCATGTGCCCAACAGATGGAAATGTCAGCCATCAAATCAAATCAAGGGACGCACAGAAGCTCAACGCATTAAAACACAGCACGCAATGACTTACAAACATAGTTGACTATGACACAAGGGTGATTCAGTTTAATTGAATGAGGTTAGTTAGTGTTAACGCCGCCACTGGGATGTGTCTCCAGAGAGAGAGCATACCGACTGGAAGGACTCCCCGAATCCCATGGAAATGCTGCATGAAACAGATGTTCCATTGCACTGTGCAGCGGCATCTGGCACAGAGTAAAAGTATCAATAATGTAGAAATACTTGAGTAAAGGTACAAAAGGATTGGTATGAAAATGTACTCAAAGTACTGTACCAAAAGTAGAAAGTATAGTCATTATGCGGTGCGTCACAATTTTTCGAATCTTTTGAAAATAACTAGGCCTACAACTAGAACTACAATAGCTACACGCTCACAATGTGTAGATCGGCTATTTTCGAATGGCCAATATGTATATATATAGGGCTGATGAAGTGGGTAGTGTATGTTTTATATTAATAATTAAACTCTACAAACTAAAGTAACTAGTAACAAAAGTTTTCAAATACTTGTAGAGGAGTTAAAGTACAATATTTGCCTCTGAGATGTAGTGTAGTGGAATAGAAGTAAAAGTTCTGAAAATTGGAAATACTCCTGTGAAGTAAAAGAAATACCCCACAATTACACTTGTACAGTACTTGAGTACATGTACTTAGTTACTTTACACCAATGGCATCTGGTTTGGACCAAATGGGAGCAGCTGCTCTAACACAAACTGTCTGTTCAGTCACTATCCATCTCCATTTCAACATCTTTCTCGTCACATTTTCAAATAAAAGATTACCCAGAATCAGATTATTTGCAATGGTTTTGCTTTTGCGGTGTGCCTAAAACATGTCCAGACATGCAGGCTAGGCACTTAAAGTAACAAACAAACAAAATCACAGTGAAACATGTTTTGCGATTAAGACAGGATAAGCCAGCTGTCTCTAATTTGGTTTGTGTGGTGCAAACAAGGTTTGCGCCTGTTTTACAAATTCAATTAAATTCTATTAAAAAAGTGGCTTTTACAAATTATATTAAAAAAGTGGCTTTTAGAGATGACACAGAATATGTGTTTATTAACACACATTGACAAGGGATTTCTGCATCGTTTGAAACGGAGGGCATGCATCCCCCTTAGGTGCCACGAGCCAACAGATGTTGGTGGTGGAGAAAGTTGCCATTCAGTCACAACTGGAAACTAATTCTGTAGAAATCAAATGGAAGTTGCTTGAATAGAAAATCTTATGTTTGAGGACACCGTTTATTGTCGTTTCTCAGGTAACTCTCCTCTACATACAGGTAGTTGGCTTTAGGTACAATATAGAGGCACCAAACCAAATACAATCAACAGTGGAATGAGATAGGCATATTATGTACGAAATAAGACTACCTGTTCCGAACCGGTTCAAAGTGGTTTAAATTGATTGGGTCAATCAAATGCTTAGACTTGCTTAGCGTGCATCCGGTGGAGCGCAAAGCTAGTTCCATGGCAATCCTACTATTTGATTTTGAGAAGTGGTTTGTGCAAGAGGAAAATCTTGGCCTAAGGGTGGCACTATAGAGGAAGTGCCGTGAGGTCACCAAAAAGAAATTGAGGTCATCCACCAGGGAGCGCGAATGTGCTCAGCAAGTTCATTATATTTTCAGATGTGATGTGTGCTAGGGGGAATATTAGTCTAATAGCGGAGCTAGAGGAAAGGCCATTGGGGTCACCAAAATAAGTCGGGTCCATCCTCTGGGGAGCATGAAGTTGGACAGCAAGTATAGAAATACAGCCAGTAGTTGTTTGAGTGACAGACGAGCGGACATGTTCCTTATGGGACCAAAGTGGTGGACGGATGCCATCCTTTGAAATACAGATACAGTAAACGGCAGGGTTCCCCAATAGGCGGCCCGTGGGCCATTTGCGGCCCGCGGGGGGCTACTGTCTGGCCCCCACCAACCCCAGTAATAATGGTGGTATAAGAGCAGCAACAACACTAGTATATCGTCGTTGTCGGGTGGAAATCTCGTATCTCCAAATTTGTATGTTCTTTCGCAAATCATACAAGGCCGTCGCACAAAAGTAGTGAAAACAGCAGATCTACAAGCACACAACACCTCGCACCGCGAGACGTTGTGTGCTTGTAGATCGGCTGTTTTCACTAGTTAAAATCATTTTTAAAATTATAAATTCAAAATGAACGGTTTTGGACATACAAGATTTTCACCCGACTAAGACGAAAACTGTCGCTGGAGTAGTGGGAACGCCACCGTCGCCCCCTGCAATGTTGTGGCCCTCGGCTTGGTACCCTAGACATAATTCGGCCCTTGGGGAAAACTAATCGGGGAACCCTGCAGTATACGGTATACTCTGGAACTCTGAACAAAAGGGGAGACCTGGGATGTGAGACTTGTTTGTGTTTTGTTTTTCACACTCAAATTGATTTACTTAGTGGGGTACAGGGGGCAAATTCATACACCTACAGTAGGCTAATTAATTAATGATGAATTAATGATGAACTCATACGTTAATTCCATTGGTTTATGGTGAAGTTAGTAAGGAACAAATGATGAGTTCATTATGTGACAAATACATCTTGAATTCACAAAGTCAAAGGAATCATGTATTTCAAAAGGTTTTACAATCCGTTGCACAGGATGACAAGCACCGGGTTTCTCCTCACCTCCCATCATCAGTAATAGGCAACACAGCGGTGTGAAACAGCGCCACCTCAGTCTGAACAGGGTAGTGAGCAGACTGTAATGGTTAGGAGTACATACAGTACATGCTTCAAATACACCTACTGTATATACTGTAGCATATGATACATAGTTATCTTGTTAATATATTTGTCTGAATGCCTTACCAGGATGAGATGGATTTCCTTTCTTTCTTTCTTTCTTTCTTTCTTTCTTTCTTTTCTTTCTTAATTATAGTAAAAAAAAAAGAATAGTATTATTCTATTAGTAACATGTGCCATGAAAATGTTAAAATGTTTTATCAATAATTGATGAAAGAAGTCTACCGGGATTGTGATGTCTTGAGGTTATACAAAATGATTGAAATCTTTCCAGAACTACAGACATACAGTACTACAGATAATGTAAAGCTTGGTGAAGTGTTAACACAATCCTTCCACACCTCACACAGGCGCGCGTGCGCGCGCACAGAATCAATTCCTCTCAGTCTCCCTGGAGAGGCTAAGTAGACCAGACAAAAGAGGAGGACAATGTAGTGAAGATTAAAATGTGTTCCTTGTTCCCGCTGTCTGTCAGCCTGTACCTGAGGGACCTCAACCCTTAACTAGATTCTACGAAGGCTGCGTATGTGTGTGTGTGTGTGTGTGTGTGTGTGTGTGTGTGTGTGTGTGTGTGTGTGTGTGTGTGTGTGTGTGTGTGTGTGTGTGTGTGTGTGTGCGTGCGTGCGTGCGTGCGCGCGCGTGCGCGTATTTTTGTGAGTGTGTATTTTTGTGAGTGTGTTTTTGTGAGTGTGTGTGTGTTATTCTTTCTGCAAGGTCAATGTGTTCAACCTTCTGTTTTCGCTCCTCTGATATAGAATTGCTCATGTCCGTGACATTTATATTTTCTCTGTTTTAGCTATCAAGAGTATTAAGAAAAAATACAGTGGTGAAAGATCCTTCAAATCAGAGAGAATGTCAGTCTTAGTATTATCTGTAATGGTGGATCCTCAAAACACATGCAAGCTCAGGTTAATCTTTTATTTTATGCTATCCCCAGAGCATGTGTCAATCAGTGTTGTCATTGCTGTTGATAATCATTATGCAAGTCGTTACAGATAAGCAACAGCCTTGATGACAAGTGTAATGACATTACACTCACATAGCTGTCATGCATGCCAAAGAGAAAGTTGCTGCATATCCAGGAGGCTTTACTGGCGTACACCTTTCTTCACAAAGTTCACAGAAAAGAAAACGCAGAGTGATTTTGTTTTTACATAAAGGTCAGTCAAACATAAGCAGTGGCTACAAGCGAGAAGTAGCACTGTTGCAACCCACTTCAGCAGGGCAAATTCTGGTGAAAATGGGCAATTCAAGAGGACACCAACTGTACCATCTGATGAAACCCAACCAGAGCTTTCAGTCCATCATGGATTGTACAGCCAGTCTAATTTAAAAAATCACACCTAGTGTGAAGTGAGCGGTGCTATTTATATGTTAATTTCATCAAGCGCCCCACCAATCACAGCGTGTCCTGCAAAGCTTGGTCAATGGGACCCTGCCCTCGGCGTACAACAAACTTTGAGCCGTTTGTGCAGCTCAAAAATCTATGATCATCATTTTGCATCAAAGACAAGGAAATTGTATGCAAATGCCCTTCCTGCTATGGAGTTGCATGCAAATTCAAAAGTGATCCAGCACTTCAAACCATTGGAGAGGGTGAATATCAAGATCCTACAGTAGGTGTTTCTCTTCTCGTTAGCTTTGTTAAACAGATGCTAGTTTGCTATGCAAATATCTTGGTCTCTTCTTCTCAAGTGTTTCTTAGATTTCGTTTTTTCTTGACTGCATTTCTCTCTGCACTGTCTGTGACTATTTATGTTGTTGTTTATTGACAGCCCATGCTTACTCTTTATACCGCACGCACACACACACACACACACACACACACACACACACACACACACACACACACACACACACACACACACACACACACACACACACACACACACACACACACACACACACACACACACACACACACACACACAGCTCTGGATAAGAGGGTCTACTAATTGCCTCAGTGTACACTTTTAATTGTATGATGTTCACCATATGCGGTACGAAGCCTCTGAGCTTTTAACCTTATTATAACTTAACAAAGTTGTGGGCTTTTTTGCTGACAACACCAACACCAATTCCGGAGGGAAGGCGAGGAGATGGGATAACAATGTGTTGTGCAAGTTAAACAAGCACCAGGCTGTGTCAACACAATACAAACTGCAATACATGATAATACATACAACTTTTATAGAGCTTTTCTAAGTACTCAAAGTCACTTTACAGAACAAGATAAAAACAACTTTATTTGGAGAAAAAAAGGAGGGGAGTTGGGATTTATGTAGGGAATGCAAGTCTGAAGAGGTATGTTTTGAGTGTGTTTTTTAAACGTGGTGGGGAGGCCATAGACTCCTCCGGCTCTGGGACGTTGGTACAAGAGGACTGGCAAGCTTCTGGAATTCTGAAGCATGCTTCCTTGTGTGTCACAGAATGGGATGCTCGGTAGGCCAATCAGAAGCCCTCTTTCCCACTGCAGGGGGCAGTGCCTTCCACAGTTCCACAGTTCCGCCAGTCCTGTTTTACCAGTCGTGCCAAGGAACCGCAGCGGCGGAAAAGGTATCTAGCTTTTTATATCTGTGGAGGGGGCAGCTCTGATGTGAGCAGGGAGTGAGTTCCACAGTGAGGGGGGCCACCGAGAAGGCCCCGTCACCCCAGGTTTGTTTTTTTGTCTTGGGGACGTCAAAGAGGTTGGCATCACCCGACCCAACGGCGCAGGGAGGGATGTGGCGTTGGATGAGTTCAGAGAGGTAACGGGAGGCTGGCTGTTGAGGGCTTTGTAAGTAGTAGTTAGTTAGTTTGTTAGTTTGTTATTTTCACAACACATACATGTCAAATCAAAAGCATACAAAATGGGTGTATGTTACCCCTCCCATCCCCCAAAGTTCCCGTTCTGAGAGAGCCACAACCCTGGTTAGTCACCGGTTAGTAATTAGTATTTTGAAGTAAATTCTGTGCTCAACTGGGAGCCAGTGGAGGTCACCTCCACCCTCCAATATACCCTCTAATGCAACATTGAGAGCTTGGTTGTAAAGGTTTCTTTGGATTCTTTCATATCTACACTGTCCACACAGGACAGCTGAAATAATACTGGACCTCTGTCGACCTCGAGCCGCTCTCCTGGGAACAAGAGAAACCTGTCGGCTGTCACTCGGACCTGTCGTCCAGAGGGTGCTGAAGCATTATCCAGACACACATTCTTATCTCAGCTCCCAGGGGGGGGGAAACCATACAATTGTACTACAATTGTAAAATAACTCAAAGACGCTGTGTGTGAAGTCTGAATGTGGTTCGTGCACAAGCGACTGACGGCCTTCGATGCCACAATGGAGACAGAAGGGGCGCTGCTGTTCTTTCTGCTTCTCAACCATCTCCAGTGGAAAGATATACTGGATATATACTCTTTCATGGGATTGAAGATGAGCTTAAAGGACAACTTCACACATTTTCAACATATATATCCATACAATTGGTCCTCTTTAATGCTCATGCTAAAATGCTATGTCTCGTCTCATTGTTAACGCGAGAACAATGGCTTCCATTATAGAATAATAACTTTCCAGGAATAGAAAGCCTGCTGTTTCTATACGTTTGGATTCCCCATCCATGATGTCCACTGGTAGGCGGACTCCACGGCCCTCCTCTGAGACATTGGTGGTTTCACCAGTCACATCTGTTTGTATTGTGTTTAGTTTTGTAATATAGTTTTCAAATACATCTCGGCTGATGTTTGTAGATAGTAAGGGACACATATGAAAATCTGTTAACTAAATCGTTACCAAGAAATGTCTTTACCAGTGTGTTCATAAAGGTGTGTAATAACATGTATTAAAAGGTTGAAATTCAACTCCGGGGGGAAACCCTGAAAAAAAAAAAAACCTGATCAAAGTTGGGGTACCAATAACCGACATTTACATATAAAGTTGCATATAATTTTCAATTAGTTGGATAATACTGATCCACCATGTCAAATGCTTCAGGAGTCAATGCTCGAGTCCTCTTCAACACCATCATGAATACCATTCTTGCATGTAATGCCTTACAAACTCCACATGCTGAGATGCATGTGGAGTTTTACATGGAATATGCACTTTTATTGGAATATAGAATGTTTGATAGGATCATTTCTGTTCTAGTCCTTTATAATCCACAGGCTTTGATTTGGATATTGATACAATAGGAAGTAGATATTTCAGTGCTCTGTGCCACGTGGGTCCCTGGCATGGAAGTGTCTTTGTGAGAAGAGAATTGGACGCACGCAGGTTTTAGCTTTTCTTTTTTTTTGCATCCGGCTGTGAAGAGCAAAAGCTCTTATAATGAATGTCATTAATAGTGGAGAGTTACACCATCATTCAGCCCAGGTCACTATTGAGGATGAATGGATCATACTGTGTAAAGCCTACAAGTGGATGGAGATGTAGAAGTTGGAAGGAACTTTTATGATGATTCACCCTTAAATAGGGTGAAGAAATAGAGAGGTGTTAGTAGACAGACACCTTTATAAACCCATTGGTGAATAAAGGTTGCAGTAAGCACCATGCAGGCCTGGAATTTCGTCATTTAAGGGGCAAGGCCACTTGGCCTTTGCTTTGGTGTTGTCTATTTTTTGAGGGCACAAAGGCCAAATACCAGGGCAGGAAGGCCATCAAATAAAACAAAATTTTAGTCCATTGAAAGAATTCATTGACTTTAAGGGATAAGGATGATTTTAAATGTAATGTGTAGAGACATCTGCAGGGAAATAAATAAACTATGGTATTTACAATACATGCTCAGCCCTGCACCAAACAAAGTCACTGGATTGGTTTAATGAGTGCTGCCATTACAATATAGTCAAAGATTTACAATTATTATTATTATTTTGCCATTTGCAAAATAATTGCTCACCAATAGCTTTCTTCACCAATGTGTTCATTAAGGTGTCTAAAAACTGGGACAATATAAATTGGCCAATACGTTTTTTCCGGTCTGTCTTTCAGCAGCGGGAAAAGGCTCAAATGGGCGGGCAGCTGCAGTGCCCACGTTGCCCGGCGCTGGTGCTTCTTTGTGGGTGCCAATCAAAGTTGAGAAGACCTGGTGTGAAAAAGTGGAACAATATTAATTTGCCATGTGAGCTTGTGGGATGTCTAAGTAAGGGCCTGTGGGGTTGCTGAATCACACCAGGTCTTTTCAACTTTGATTGGCTCCCACAAAGTTTCACAGAGCAGAATCTTCAGAGCTGGGCAACGTGCAGTTGCCCGCCCAGTTGAGCCCTTTTCCCACTGCTGAAAGAAAAAGTTGGGTTGGAGGTAATTCTCGACTTCCCGCAAAGTTTCCCAGAGGAGTTCGATGGATAATTGAGAGGTGTTAGAAGACACCTTAATGAACACTTTGGGGAAGAAATTATTTTGCGGATGGCTTTAAAAGTTGGTAATTTGTAAAAAGTTGGTACAAAAGTGCACATTGGTCAGTGCAAAAAAACAAAGAACACGAAAAGTGACACAGGAAAAATCCTTAGAGGTCAGAGTCAGAACTATTGTTCCAGTTAAGTTAGGTTGCAGTTGTCCTAGGTTACAGTTGTCCTTATCAAGCGACTTATTTATTTTAACTTAATTTTAATTTTTTATTTACACAGGATCAAAGGTTTTTTTGGTCATTATACACCGGGATCCTGGATGGCGTGATTCTAGGCTTAAAATAATTGATATAAATATTTTTGTAAATCTCTATGGGGAAAAATGAATGGACAATTTTCTTTTGTGGCACCAGAAAACCACGGCCACTGCTATGCCCTATTGAGAACAGTTAAACAGCACTCGTGAAACAGATGATTGAGTGAGTGAGAAGGTTGCTACCTGCTGCTTTTAATTGACTGTGCAGTGTTTTCTTTTTTCTTTTTTCAGCTTAGGGCCTTGACCCGATACAAAACGGCCTTCTTGTTGTTCACTGAGGGACCATAACTAATTACGTGCCATTACGTTGGAAGTGCTCCCCTGCCTCCGTGGCCTATTGGAAGGAATGCATAATTTAAGCCGATCGTAAAACCTTTACCACTTAAACAATGCTGTGGTAGCGCTGTTTCACAGGCCTCTTGTAAAGACATTAATTTCCCCATCACATACAGTGCTTGCCACATGCAATTTCAGCCGAATCTCTGTGGATTCCTTCAACACGTATGTAATCACAGACAGTGATATTGTATGGGCTAGGCCTTCGTGATTATGTTTTCTCAGAGTCCCCAATCCCTTATCCCATCACACCATGGTCTCGCGCCTTTGGCATCAGAGAGCTTATGACTGAAGATGAGATTTTGCCGCCGTCTTCAACATAAAGAACAGCCACCCACCTTTAGGGTCAGCAGCAGTCAGTGCATCCGCAAAAAGCTGCGATTGGCTGTAAACTGACCATGGCTACTGCTGCTACTTGCAAGGTAGCCATGTGAACCATAACAGCACAGTGTCATTGCCCGAGGGCTGATGCATTGGCAAGTAGTGTGAAAGCAACAGTAGCCAAGGTCAATAGGGATCCTGGGTGAAGCAGCCCTTTTCATGATGCATGATCTTTTTTAAAGGTCCTTTCCCCAAATAACCAGCTAGCAGGGATGACCTCATGTTTAATGTTAATTTATCATGGCTGGACTTGCAATAAAGCATGTGTAGCCGAAGATGACCTTGGCTCCACCGGAGACGTTTGTAACAATGACTGATCGCAATGCTGAGGTATACGTGAGGAAAGTGGGGCTTTGAAAAAAAGACTTAGAAAAGAAACCTACAAGTCGTTAGCACCGTACCAGAAACAGTGGGAAAATAGACTGTCGAGGTGCCAATTTGCGCCTTGTGCACTCCTGGCCATTAATGGCCTACTTGTGTGCCAGCAGAGCGTGCAAGTACTTGGATCAGTGCTGGGTATGATGTGATGACACTTGTTTGTTGGTGGTGACGTCTCGGTGACCTCACAACAGTGAATGTTATTTATATCAGGTCGCACGGCTGGAAACAGACAGCACCGAATGCAGTACTTGCGCGCTCTGCTGGTGCAAGTAATAATCCAGTAGGCTATGAAGGTGAACACACAAAAAAGATTTGCCGGAATCAGTGTAAACTATTAATAGGGTCCTCATCAGGACATGTTTGATACTTCAGTCTCTTTAAAGAGATGGGTGGATGAGGGACAGCTAGTGAGCATTTTAAATCCTGGTCCCATGCATATTGAATCAAGTCCCAGTGGTGACCTGCCTTTCATCATTTTATGTTATTTGTAAACCTCACTTACATTATTGTGAGAGTCATGAAACACAAAATCACTTTTTCTATAAATATATATATCAATGAGTCACTTGTGATAGGGAGCGATGATATGGTTCAGTTTGCCCATATGCGTGTGGATTCAGAGCTTTCTGCTGTCTCTGTAGCTATTTCTGTGTATTTCCGGTTTCTGGGTAGAAAAGAAATGTTTGGCGCCACTCATTACATACCGGTATTTGCTCCCGGCGTACCATTAGTTCGACGTGAGGTGGCTTATCTAATTAATATTAACGTGTGTTTTATATACTTTAGATTTGTATCAGGGGCGTGGTTTCACTGTAGGCTGCTTGCAGCCAGAGAGCAGAGCCAGAGAGACTCCGTCAACAGACCGCCCACACTGTGGTGTCTGTGTTTCCTGGTTCTCTCTCCCAAGTCAAGTCACAAGTCAGACAGTTCTTTAGATTTTAGGGTAGTTTCTTCGTATTTGGTGTTTTATCATATTAGTATTTTCACAGCTCATTGACTTGTTCCGAGCCGAATCACCATGTGTTTACATGCATTATTTGGCCTGTGAGAGAGCGCTGTTTTGTGGCTGCTGCTGCTAATGTCGACCATGGTAAGGCCCCAGGGCTGTTCGACTGTTCGACGGAAAGTAACAGCACTCGTTACATCAAAACAAGTATTAAAGGTTATGTGACATATCTTATCTAACCACACCATATATGAGGAGAAGAGAGATTCAAATGCATTAGGCCTACATGAAGCAGAGAAACTGTGGCTTTGAGTTAAAAAACTGAATCATTACTGTATACTAGCTCAGGTATAGTTTTCTTGACTCTAAAGGTATTAGAAGTGTTATATGTTATGAAAGTTCTTCCAATCTTCTCTTTGCCATGTCTTGACTCATTTAGCACTCTCAGCCTCTGTATAACTTCCATGCGCTCCACTTTAATACTGTCAGATCTTAGTTCCCTCAGTAAGAAGAACAGAAGAACCTGAGAGATGCGAAGGGCGGAGATGGGAGACATCAGAGAGGAGAGTGGCCCCGGGCACTATTCACACACACACACACACACACACACACACACACACACACACACACACACACACACACACACACACACACACACACACACACACACACACACACACAGTCGCACACGCACGCGCACGCGCACGTGCACGCACACACACACACACACACACACACACACACACACACACACACACACACACACACACACACACACACACACACACACACACACACACACGCACACGCACACGCACACACACCACCTGTCTTGGACTAGAGCCAGAGCAAATCAGTGCAGAACTACTGTTACTGCAGTCAAGCTCCACCCAACAGATGTGTGAGTGTGCATGTGTGCACTTGATTGCGTGCGTGCTTGCAAGAGAGAGTGCCTGTGTGTGTGTGTGTGTGTGTGTGTGTGTGTGTGTGTGTGTGTGTGTGCGTGCGTGCGTGCGTGCGTGCGTGCGTGCGTGCGTGCGTGCGTGCGTGCGTGCGTGCGTGCGTGCGTGCGTGCGTTCGTGTGTCTAAAAAGAGGAACAGAGAGTTCATTCCCTTCACAGAGATCAAAGCTGCAGCCCCCTTACTGCTAACAATGTGATGTGAGCCACTGGCGGCTGTCTGGACCACGTTACCACCACTGACCTGGCTAAAAGTCTTCACTTGGACTAAGATAGATGGCCTTATTTGGCCAATCTTTGCTAGGAGCGGGCGCGTTAGGCAGGCAGGACATCAATGGGGAGGCCAACGGTGCAGTCAGCTGTTACATCTCACTATCACAGGCAATTGACTCCCAGCGTCGGGAGAGCACGGCAGACATTAGTGAAGTGGTCGGCGGAGTTTGCAGGTTACTGCGAAAACAAACTGACTCCGGGGCCAGGAAAGTTTACCCAGCCAAGAGACATTCTGTACAATGGTTAAGTCGTCGAAAGCCATGAAGAATATTGCGAGATTAAGCAGATCAAGGCGTGCTCCTGAAAGAGACTGTGAAATATTCAAATTTCTCGTAACATGGCCCGTCATAAAATGCTAAAAGCCATTTCCTCTAAGCGCTGTGGAGTCACTCTCATGCACCACATTACGTGGATATTGTCATTGGCAATAAACATTGCATAACTGAGAGGAATAATAATGCAAAAATGTCGAGTCACAGAGATAGGGGTGAGCATGGCACAGGGAATAAACAGATCATTGCCAGTGCTTTGCAGTGGCAGCAGCAGCAACCCCAACTTAGTTTTTTGTACTTGGTTCATCATTCTCTGAATGCCAAATATGTTCTGGATGTCTACAGCGGGCCTGTTTTGAGAGATTACTGCCGTGTGTGAGATTACTGCCTGCAACCAACGGAAATAAAAATGTATCCACTATAACTATCCATGCATATACTGTTGCTAGATCATCTGAGGTTCACCCACCATTGTCATGCCTTTCTCAGACAAGTGCTTCATATCCCCCAGTTTCTTTTTTCTGTGTGTATGTATGTATAATGGGGGGTATACCACTTCAGGCTTAACATGCAGTGTCTACAGTCAATGCATGTGCTTCACGACTAAAGAAGATGGATTGCAACTGGCTTCCATCCGTCAGTCCACAACTGGATCGCTAGCAGTAAACGAATACTATGTTCAATCTAAAGCAGCCATCAGTGGTGTAAAAAGTACTTGAATCGTTTACTTAAGTACAAGTATCAATACTGCAATGTAGACATACTCTGTTGCAAGTAAAGTCCAGTACTTAAGTACAGTACTTCAGTAAATGTACTTAGCTAATTTACACCACTGGCGGCTATACAGAATGGTGAGCTCAGCTGTACGTGTCAAGATCTGCCTTTGCAGAGAAGAAACACGTTGATGTAAGCCACTGGTTCTCAACATGGGCTTGAGCCCCAGAGGTCTTTGAGCGGGTTCCAGATCCCAGCAATTAACAGTAAGGGTTTTTTCAGTGCAGAAGACGACTGGGGTCACAAAGATAAAACTCCTTTGCGCTTGACAATGACTGATACAGGCTATCCATCTAAAGGCCTTTTGTTTTGTGAGTATAATAATAACCCTGTGGTATGAAACACGCAGAGAACTAAGATGATTATACCAAACATTGATTGATTGATTGATTGATTGAAGACTTTATTAGAAGTTTGCATAGAAAAAGGTACATGACGGTACAGTTCACTGGTACAAGGTCAACTAAAAGGAGATCCTAGAAAAGACTACGCTTATTTCCATTGGAAACCATTGAAGTATCTCATATAACATTGAATGACAGACAGATAGAACACAATACTATGCAGTAAATATAGTAAAAAAAAAAAAGTAAATAAAAATAAAATAAACAGTGCAAAAAAATATATACAAGTAGGTAAATACAAAGAAGGATCGGGGGAGGCTGGGCTAGGTTTGTTATTGCCAGTTGCGAATGGCTGCTGCCTGCAAGTGGTTTTTCAGGGCGATTTTAAAGGATGCTAGGGAACCACACTCCTTTAAGGCCTTCGGTAGGGCGTAACCTTCTGTGATAAAAACAAAACAAAACAACATCTTGATGTTTTTAGAATAAATATTATTGCAATATTCTTTCCCTGTTAAACATTAGAAGAAAAGACAAGAACAACCGCGTTCTACCAGTACATTCATCCATGATTCCCATGTTGAACGTGGTGTTTTAGCAATTACATGTAGTGTTATTCCATGTTCACCAAGCGGAGAAGTGCGTGTACCCCCCCACCCACCAAAGACATGCCATCAACGCGGTGGAGAGAATTGAATGTTCTTTTATGTAACACAAATGCTCATTGATGCCCCCCCCCCCCCCCCCATCCTTTCCTAAAGACTAGATAAACTTTGAATTATTAATGAGAAAGGGGGAAAGGACTGGTTCACTCAGTAGGCAGGCACCAAAGGGACCTTTATGTTGACAACAGATGAGATGCTATTGAACAGCGCTTCGGAGCAATGCTGCTGCTCAAAGAGCAAAATATTTTCTTTTCATGGCGAACATGCTAGTGGTGTTCTATATGGGGTAGCAAAGGGACAAGCAAAGGGTTTGTCCATGGTAAACTAATGGAATGTATACTATTTGAAAAACATTTTGAAGCCCTCTCAGGACCAAGGTTCACAGTATGTCAATGAGTGGATTCTTGAGGGGGGAAATTACAGTCTGTGGTGGCTCTCAATAGGGCTCTTATGTATGATATCTGCAAGTGCACACAACAATTTACAATGTGTGACTTTTATGACTATATGACATTGTGTTCAAGTCTGTACTATATGTGTGTTTGTGAGATAATTTGTATGGGGCTTCTGTCAATATGTAATACAAAGGACAACTGAAGGACTTTTATTTTTTAAACAGGCTGTGCTCTTTGTGGATAACAGTAATTGGGAGTCAATATTTGCAATAAACAGTCAATGTTAAAGTGACAGGATGTCATATTGTGTTTGTATAATTATGCTGACTTGCTTCCGCTTTGCGGTAACATAACATGATCTAATCAGGAAGCTTCATTTGGCACAGAGGGGAGCAAAAATAATAAATATGCATATCACTGATGTTTGTTTTTTAAGGATGTCATCTCATATGCTAATTGTGTTAATTAAAAACCCACTGCATAGTTTCCCACCCAGGCCGAACCCGCTCTGGGCTCAGAAAATTTCTATGCTCAATTTCACCCCAAAACACAGATTAGTATAGATTAGTTTTACCGTCAACAGCGTTGATTTGTCAAATGGTTTATGAGTTCCAATAAATACATTCAGTGAGTTTTTGTGATGTTAAAATCTGTTGCCTTGTTGGGGCGTCCGCTGGCCTACTGGTCCAGGCGGATACCACTTAGGCATTGCATGGATGCCTGGTGCCGTCACCAGTTCGATTCCCAATCGGGACGACCTTTGCCGCGTGTCACTCACTCCCCATCTCTCCCCCCATTTCCTGTCAGTCTACTGTCCTATCAATAAAGGCATAAAAGCCCAAAAAACAAATCTTTACAAAAAAGAAAATCTGTTGCCTCAAGTAACCAACCCTAATCAAACCTGCTTTGTAATACATCTAGCCTATACAAATAAGCGACACACATGTTCACCTCCATATACTGCAGAAGAATGGTGCCGCTCATCTTCAGATACGCTTATCCTGCTAGCAGGAAACAAACAAACAAACAAAACAACATTTAACACACAATTGCGTGATTACTTGAGATGGAGACCTACTGTACTGTGCACAGGGACACAAGAGGATCTACACCTCACTGACTCCCAGAATTGTCAACAAAGTATTTCCCCCATGTCTAAATGAAGTATTTTTGATTAGGGGATTGGTGACCTATATTCAGGAAAAACACTAATGTCTTTTACACAGATCCAATCTCATTTCATTGAAGTAACGCCGCCTCCAGGTACTCCAGGCTCTGGCTCCTTAGAGAGTTGTCTTACTGCGTAATCAAACACTATGGAATTTACATGATATTGAACGCTCAATTGGCGCAGAGATGAAGTACCTGTCTACCACCGTGGAATCTATGGGTTTGAATGCAGTGCACCCGGTTTGGCTGAGCGTCTATGCAAATACCTTTGTATGTAATAAATGGCATGGATTCAGCAGATCATGAATAAGGATGATACTAAGGTTGGCTTTTTATGGCATCTACTGTATGGTTGACAAATGTATTTTGAGGTGAGAACTGAGAGCGAACCAGAATGGCTTCTACCTATTTGGCAGTGTGTGTTGTTTGCTAGTGAAGAGAAAAACTTAACTCTTATTGTGCTTAGACAATAAGGTTTGGACCTTATTAACGTTCGGGGTGCCAATCCCGAACTAGTTCGGCTTTTTAAAAAAGAAAAAATCGAGCCGGGCCGCCGGCCGTCATCTGTTTACACGGCCCGCGAGAGCGCCGCGCTGCCGATATTTGCCATCCACTCCTATGCAATCCAGGATCTTTAGAGCTAATTTTCTCTGTTCCATGCATATCCATGAGGTGTGCAAGGTTTAATCACGGCTAGGTGGAGAGGTGCCATTTCCACCAGAGCTATTTATACACTGTGAAATACTGTGAAATAATGTATATATTTGACAGTGATGGACACAGGGGCGTCATTTGCAGCAATAGGCTTATTGGCTCCATTCTATGCTATGAGGGCTGCTGGGTTCTGCTGCATGGTGAAACTGGACGACAGGGGCATTTCTGCCTAATAGACCCAATGGACAGTTATGTGGGATCAATATAAGTAGGAAAATGGGCCTTGATGTTATTTAGTGCAGAGTTGTGCAGGTATGAATGTATGTGTGAATTGGAGAATGTAATGCACAATCATTGTAAAGCTCATTGGAAAAAGGCGCTATATAAATGCACCATTTACCATTTACAAATGCATGCACAGACTGATTTTGACTCATTCACTCACACGCAAGTCTTTACCTTCAGACTTTAAAGGTATCAGAGGCCTGCCAGTGAGCCCTGTGTTTGAGCATCCCCAGTTGGCCCTCAGCCAGGTGGACAGTCAATCTGGCAGTAGGTAAACAGTAAACACATGGGCGTGACATGGTTTGTAGATTTGAAACATGCAGTGGGTAGCATCAGAATCAGAATCTACTTTATAGTCTCGGTGAGAGCAGCCAGCAGTGGACCTGGTGAGACGCAGGAGGAGTCCGGCCAGGAGTCAACCCTCAGAGCCTCGTCCTTCCACGTGCCAGATTGGTTTACCTCCCGGTTCTGGCAGATTGAGTCGGGCTGTCTTTCCCTTATAGGAGTGATCATGGGTAGCTACTGGGACGTAAGTTGGGAGTCTCTGGACTTGATCAACCGGCTGGGTCATCTGGGCAAGGGTGTATATGATGTTGCGAGACCCGAAACACCTATCGACCTAAGGCTACATCACTGATGTGATGATACGTCCCAGGTGCATCCATGTGATATGAGTTATAGTCACAGGTTTACATGTGTAAAAATGTGGGTGAAATGATTTTTTTGTGCAAGCTCCATAGTTTTATGTCCTCAAGAGAAAGCGAAGAAGACGGAGGGGGGCAAGGGGGAAGAGAGATCGTTAAAAACAAAACAAATTATCGACATATTTACACATACAGTACATGTATCTGAGGTAAGTCATAAGGTGTGGTAGAACCTGCGTTAAGTAGCATAATAAAGACCAAGGAAACTGTCGGAGACAGAAGGCACGCACATAAAAATGCTGATCCCCCCCCTCCCACACACACACAGTGACAGCGTACATATGCACACAAACTCAAATGACAACGCATCAACCATGATGAACACGTACATAATATATGCGCACATGCATGTACACACAGGCAAGCGCTACGCATCAACACGCACGCACAGGGAGTTGCAAGTCGGCATGGCGTTCAGAGCGAAGTGTGCACGCGGCACATCGTGTCGTGGCATGTTTCATCACACAACAGCTGTGTGTGACGATCCAATCTGTCTAATTTTCAAATCAAAGTCGAGGCAGATCTGTCGGACGCTGCCGTGTGAATTGGGAGACAAATTATTTACGAGGCACTAACCGGCAGAATCCTATTTGATTAATCTCCCATGCCTTGGCTGCAGTGTGACAGTCTAAGGGAAAGTGATGTGGCCGTTTTTAGAGCCACACTGTATGAAAGTGGAGACCGTTTAAGAGTGTGCAATGTTTATTTGATAGGCTCTGTGGTGCTATGTATGACACCACTGCCTACTCATCTCCTTTCTCTCTCATCCATCCTCACGAACCATATCAATGGCTACATTATGGATGATGGATACATTATCATAATAGTAGTATAAATAATGCTATCCATTGTTGTTCTGATAGTAGAAGTCATAATTACTATAGGCCTACCGAAAAGGATACCTAGCTAATAATCCTTATATAAGCCTTAATACATTATAAATGCCCTATAACTAATTTATTCATTTTAAAATATAAATATTTAATCTCTTTCTTTTACTCAAGGGGGTCCATCACAGGTTGATGATGTAATTTGTCCATGTGTGGTGCAGCCCTATGGAGTGTAAGGAATGCATGTGCTAATAAATACATATTTATGTAAATATGTTATATAAGGCATACAAGGCTTATTATCCAGGCATACCTTTTAGCGCCATATGCTGCATGACAAAATAGAGGCTATACCCACAGCAGTCACTAGTCACTGCTTTCAAATCACTCCTACTTTGAAAACTCGGGGCAAAATGAAGTCCAGATCATGCAGCACATCGCTTTCTGCTGGAAAGCTATATCCCATATAAGTCCTATATTGCCTGTGTGCGCCAATGAAGGGAGCCTGAACGATGTCATCAAATATAAATAGGCCACCACGGAGCATAATTGCCATTTCCATTCTATGCTATTAAACTGCCACACAATACCCATATCCCAAAACTATCTATGCATCACACAAGGCCATTACTTAAATCTACTACTCGGTGGATTTGGCCCAGAGGTTCCTGGTTGTGTTGCTATTGTGACCCACTACATCAAATATTCTTGCTGTGCCCATGGTAATTGTTTCCTCACTCTCAGGCCCGTCTCCAAATAATATTTGGAGCAATATCTTATTATCTCATGGGCTCTGTGGATGCAAAGGGGACATGCTGCTGCATTGTGTGAGAGTGCCCCCACTGGTAGAGGAGTGCAACTGCATTTTCTCACATGTGTTAGACCAGTGGTTCTCAACCTTTTCAGGCCCCAACCCCCAAAATAATCCCCCCCCCCCCACGCTGACGAGCGCTAAAAGTTGAGGCATTACATTTTGTACAACACGGTTCTATTGTGAAAATAGCAGAGGTATTAAAAAGTCCTTAAATTGTCATTTTAGAAATGTGCATATACCCTATAGGCTACACTTAAACTTTAGGTTGGTTTGTTTACTGTTGAGAAAACAATGTTGCAATGTCCCCTGGGGGTCCCGACACACCACTGTGTTAGCCAATTGCTATCTTGTGGAAGGTATGTTTCGTTTTAAATGTAAAAAATATTTAAATGCATGCAAAAAAACAGAAGGAATCAGGAAAGTAAACATAATCTGCTATCTACAACAATTTATATCCACTTCTGCTGCATTCTTGTGAATTATGTCTTCCCCAGAGTGTGGATAGAACCATAATATTTGTCTAATCTGACATTTCCTCGATAATATAAATCAAGTGTTGCCTGTGTGTGAATCCCACAAGTGACTGAACAAGAAAAGAGACTATAAAGGAGAAACATAATTCAACCAGTTCTGGAACTTGGCACTGCAAATATTGTCGAGACACATACGCTATCATATTCTATTTTTATCCAGGTAATGGAAATCTGCACAACGCCAGCGCTCGTTGACACATTAGAAGATGTCAACACGTAGCTTACGTCTATATAAAAATATCACGATGCATAATTAACAAGCTGCAGGATATCAGAATCAGCTGCTCAAAGCTACAGTCAGAGGTGTGTGTGTGTGTGTGTGCGTGCATGCGTGCGTGCGTGCGCGCGTGCGTGTGTGCGTGCTTGTGCGCTCTTAAATAATCTTAAAGACCTGTACACAGGAAATGCCTTGTTTGGGCATTTCCTGCTAAGAGCAGTTTTTCTTGTAGGCACTACTAGTAAGACACCTCAGGGTGACTTGCGACCTCGGGGTGACAATTCTTGGCCATCTGGCCAGTGATGTATATGGGACCAGTTACTCATATATGGAGACCCCTTCATGATAGTTATGTTATGTCAAAACATGCCCATATATGTCCTTAATATTGATAAGATAATATCCTTAATACCGTAATGTCCTTAATATTGACAATATAGGAATCTCCATATACCCTAACTTTCTTATTTTCGGCCTGGGATTTATGACATCAGAAATCTCCATGTATGGGCATAAAGGTTTTTTCTTTTTCTGGGAATGACCATATATGGACTTTTATACCCTGAGAAATCTCGTAGCTTGTCTGACTGTCAGTACAGGAAGTGATGTCACGCATAAGTTCTTTTCTTTTTTTGGGAATGACCATATATGGACTTTTATACCCTGAGAAATCTCGTAGCTTGTCTGACTGTCAGTACAGGAAGTGATGTCACGTGACATCCTTTTTATGCCCAAATATGAGTCATTCTGTACCACATCACTGTGACTCACTGACGCGTTATTGGAAATCACACCGCAGTTCTGGGCGGAGCCGTTTGTTTACACATCCGTCGGCAGGTTGGTTACTCAGAGCGTTAGTTTCACTGAGGTTAAGGTTAGGGTTAGGCATAGTTTTACTGAGGTTAAGGTTAGGGTTAGGGTTAGGCATAGTTTTACTGAGGTTAAGGTTAGGGTTAGGGTTAGAGTTAGGGTTAGGTTTAAGTGATCGCACCTCCGTGCGGTCCAAGCGAACAAAAAGGAGCGCTCCCTAGCGCCAGTTCAGCCAATCAAAAGCTTCCATGGGCGGGGTTTGCCCAGAACTGCGGTGTGATTTCCAATCACGCCTCACGGACATCACACTGACAACACTTCCTGTACAGCCAGACAGACAGACAGACAGTCAGTCAGACAGACAGACAGACAGACAGACAGACAGACAGACAGACAGACAGACAGACAGACAAGCTACGAGGTTTTTCAGGGTATGATGTGACCTTCGGTCGCAACAAAAAACCTCCCCTGATGACACATACAGTACAGGTGAGTTTCAATGATCATCAGATCATCAGAATCACTGTTGGCAGAAGACTGATGCTTCCTGGTATACAAATACACCAGTGTTCTGAAGCTATACCCTAGAGTGCACCGCCATCCTTTGATCTTTTGGGCAGTGTGCCATGTTATACCTTAGAGTACATCTTCTGGCTGGAATAATTATTTCACTGCCTTTAGTAGAACACCCCCTACAGCCCTTCAAAGAAAAAACTAGGCTCTACATGTATTTTTCATGACTTTGAAACCATTTTTTCAAATACTAAATCATAAAACATATAATATTGTCGTCGCACAAAATTTGGCCTATACGTTCGCAGCCCACCTATCTGACCAGAGTTAACCATTCGGCAGGCATGGTAAATTGGAATCCTGAATAATATTTTGCTATTTTTTTTATTGGAATCATGAAAAGTTTATTTTATTTTATTTCTTTTTTCAAATGCATTTAGTGACACTTATGTTAACTTTATGACCTTAAATATAAATACATTGGACATAAAAAAAAGACAATAACATTTTAATACTAGTCATTGGACTAATAATATAGACTGAAGTCATGTTTGGAATTGTAACATCTGAAATCAATAATACATTATTAGGATATTAGCCTGTGGGCAGCATTAAGTGAAGGTGGGGGCCGCATGTGGCCCCCAGGCCACCAGTTTCCCATGTATGAGCTAAACAGTTTGTTTACATTTCTTCAGATTTGTGCTCATGCAAGCTCAGAACATGTTCACAGGATTAAGAGGAAGAAAGAGTAACACAGAATGCTCAGTATACCAAAACATGTTACTGCATGCCAGAAGGGTGTAAAAGATAAATAAATAAATCCGTCCTAAGGGCAAGTGTGTCTCTGGTGGTAGCTAGCGGTCCTGGGAAAATGGCATCCGAGACATCCTAGTTCCCGGCACAGCAGTCACAGGGGACGTGACTCTTTCGCGCTGAAACCGCCAATTACGGGAGCCCTCGCCGAAGCAGATACCGAATGAAGCCGTGCTCCCTGATGCTAATTCCAGCTCTAATTATTTCAGACAAAGCATCTGGGGCTGACACCGCAGGCTTCAGAGGGGATTGACTCTCTCTACCTTCGTGCCAACCAGTCGACAGGCGGCTGGAGGAGAAATCGTTGGTTCGATGGAATGTTTCCCACAGCCCGTCCCAGGCGGGGAGGTGAGGAAAGGGAAGGGGATATAGCCTGATCTCAGACTCAGTTCACGCAGTAGTCTGAAACTGTGCCTATTCTGAGCGATTTACGGGGGAGGGACTTTTTTGCGAGCGTGCGCGAGTGATCGCGACGCACGGTGATCGAGACGCACGGTGGACGCGACGCATGGTCGCGGAGTGTGTGTGTGATTGTGTGTGTGTCTCTGTCTGTGCCAGTGACTGCTTCCACACATAACTGCGACCAGAAACATGTAATCAACATTAACAGCTTGGTGAAATCAGCGCGTGTGTGCGTGCGTGCGTGCGTGCGTGCGTGTGTGTGTGTGTGTGCCTTCCTCAGCCTGCCTGTGTGTGTGAACTTCGTTTGAATCGTTTCAACTGCTGCGCGGATTGGATATTCGTTAGACCTACCCCCACCCCCTGCGCTCATTGGACGGGCCGAAAATAAATCCTGATTCATGTACTCAGCTCCAGACCAGAGAAAAAGTCCACTCTGAGAGTAGGCGGGGTCTATGGTCTGGAAGCAGGCTAGGAAGGGGAGGGCATGGTGAATTAGGTGACGCTGTAGAGCAGTGGTCCTCAACCTTTTCACGCCTCGACCCCCAAAATAATCATATTTTAACTGGGGACCCCCACCCTGACGAGCACTAAGAGTTGAGGCATTACATTTTCTATAACACGGTTCCATTGTGAAAATAGCAGATCTTGTCATTTTAGAGGTATTAAAAAGTCCTTAAATTGTCACTTTAGCAATGTGCATATACCCTATGTACACTTAAACTTGTTTTGGTTTGTTTACTGTTGAGAGAGAAAACAATGTTGCACATTAAGTTAATCATCTGGGGACCCCGCAAAATAATTTGGGGACCCGCCTGGGGGTCCCCACCCACAGGTTGAGAACCACTGAATTAGGTGACGCTGTAGAAGACAGGCGGATGGATGGACGGAAAGAAGGGGGTGCGGGGGTGGGTGGGTGTAGAGGGTGTGTGAACAAGACAAAGTGTGGGACAGGGGAAGGCAGGAAGTACACTCTTCTGTCACAGCCAAAGACATGCGGGAGGAGGTAATCTGTAGTCACAGGGAGCACTCTGCTGGATTGCAGTATGAATCCCCAAGGAGCTGTCATGTTTTAGCCAGCGCTGGTTTGCTTCTAAAGGCTTAGCGTTCAAAAAGAATCCCATGGCTGCGTTTGTGTTTGTTTGTGTGTGTGTGTGTGTGTGTGTGTGCGTGTGCGTGTGCGTGTGCGTGTGCGTGTGCGTGTGCGTGCGCGTGCGTGTGCGTGTGTGTGTGTGTGTGTGTGCGTTTGTGTGCGTTTGTGTGAGTCGTGTGTGTCGTGTGTGTTGTGATTTCTGTTTCTCATGCTTGAACAGGGCCAGAGTAAATAATCAAGCCCATTAACAATGATTTTCCCAATCACTCCCATTACTGGCTCTGTGGCTGAGGATTGACCATGGGTCAAATGACAATCCTTTTAAAACCATCTGGGGATTTCAGTAGGACCGCACATTCTCACTCACTCACAGACACACCCACCCACACTCTTCTTTTTCTTTTTTTTGGGGGGGACTGCGATTAAACAAAGTTAACCACATTATATACTTCAGCTCTGATGAAGCAATCTGATTGGTTGAAATGGCTTTCTAACCGTGCGAATAATGAGCATTACCACACAGGTCTCATCAAACAAAGAAATCAACTGTGCCCCGTCACAAAATAGCCGCTTTTATTGTTTCCATAGGCGATGCGTTGTAAGCGGCTACACTAGCAGTTTTCATGTGAAGTTCAGGGACATAGTGGCGAAATCTGGCATTAAAAAAACATACATTTCAATCAAAAATCTTAATTACAATGAAATGAAGTTGATTTTTTTAAGGGCAGCTGTTGTATAATAATGCACACTTGTGTAATATTGCTTAGATGGTATTTCCAAACACATCCTGTGTGGATACACAGGATGTGTTCGGAAATACCTTCTGAGAATCTGCTCCGATTTCTAAGTGCTCTGGTTTTGACGTCATAGTAGAGGAGATATAATTATTAACTAACATAACCACTTTCATCTTTTAAAATGCATTATATGCATTCAATGTATAAACATGATTTATCAGAAGATGCATGTTGAATAGCCACTGGTCTAGCGTACCAAACAAGTTGCAATTGTCGCTCAGGACAACCCGGCTTTTCAGAAGCAGTGGTCAGTATGGGCTGGGAGTAGATCTATAGCACTCATTTTCGATCATCAGCACACTGAACTCTCTGAATTTCGGAATGACTAGAGAGAGCACTCGGTCGCTCACCGGTACTTAATTTTCCCCATCTCTTGTACATACAGTGTTTGTATTTGTTGATAACTAGGGGTTTGTCATGATGCTGAATCCATTGCAAGCATTTGTTTTGCACAAAAAAACTTCCTTGGGCTAGAAATGGCCCCCAAAAACACACACAAAAAAGTGAAAAGTGATGACTCATCACTAAACCATCGTTTTGTGGGGCCATTTCTGCAAAACAAATGCTTGCAATGGATTCAGAATCATGGCAAACCCCTAGTTCACATATGTCAAAGTCATGGCCCGGGGGCCAGATCCGGCCCGCGAAAGAATTATCTATGGCCCCCGGGATAATATTAATTACTATTGGAACCGGCCCGCAGGTTGCAACCTCAAGCAAAACAGCGTAACACAACATGCTAAATGTACCGATAAGGCCAGCCAACCACAAACCACATTTCATGCTTTCCTTAGACAGACAGCTGAAGCCAACCAATCACAAACCAAAAAGGGAAATTTGGATTTAGAATGGAGGATGTAAAACAGTGCTTTCATGTGTTGTGTATGCGGCCGTGACTTGTGCCGTCCTCCACATTGTCACATCGAAGCAAAGCAACACAAGCAACGCTGTACAGTTCAATGAGAAGAAAGTAATTTCCCCATGAAAATAAATAAACGCTGCATGCTTACAATGCATTGCCGCGATCTGTGACAGACACATTGTGAGTTTTAAATAAACATTGAACCAGTCCGGCCCTCGACTCGCTTTTATCCGCTTCGTTTCGATAATTTTGTTAAGCCAACCCACTATTGACTGTACTACTACCACGTGGTGTTTACATTTCTGACCAATAAGGTATTCAATCAATCAATGTCACAACTCATGACACTTTGATTTATCTCTGTGCATTCCAGTATTTTTGTGGCGTTACAGGATCTACATTGAAAGCCAGAGGCGACCTACCTACAGTATAAGGCATATATCGTCGTTGTCGGGTGGAAACCTTGTATCTCCAAGTTTCAAATGTGTATGTTCTTTCGCAAAGTAAAGCCCTGCTTCATCGCACAAGGCCGTCACACAAAAGTAGTGAAAACAGCAGATCTACAAGCACACAACGCCTCGCGGCGTGAGGCGTTGTGTGCTTGTAGATCGGCTGTTTTCACTAGTTTAAATCATTTTGAAAATGGAAAATGCAAAACGAACGGTTTTGGACATACAAGGTTTCCACCCGACAACGACGATATATATATATATATATATATATATATATATATATGTTACAGTCATTTTGGGTAACTCAGTGAGACTGTGGTAAGAGCGCTCGTTTTGTAGTTCACCACACACCAATCACCACCAGATGGCGACAACAGCCAGTCAGCCATTCACTAGTGCAGGCGCTGACGTCACTCGTTTGCGACTCTCTTTCGTTTATTTACTAGCCCAGCTCGGCTGTGTTTAGCCATTAGCTTATTATGCCTTACTCTAACCCTAACCCTAACCCTAACCTCAGTAAAACTATGCCTAACCCTAACCCTAACCCTAACCCTAACCTCCGTGGGGTGCGCGCTATCATTCCTGCCGACGCGACGTTGTTGTGGGTCAAAGCGACCGCTTGTTCCGCCCCGCAACGCACGACAAGCGCTCCGTTTCTCTATCTAACCGTTTCTCTATCTAACCGTGACATATATATATATATATATATATATATATATATACTGTATATATATATGGCAGGCAGCTGAATATAGCACTGAAATCAAGAGAACATTGATCCAAAAGCCCGCTGCCATTTGTCCCCAGCTATACTGGGCCTGTCACAACCCCCAACACTAGTTTGAGCATTTCTCAGCTGTTAATGTGTTCCAGTGGCAACCTTTAGTGCTGTACATCATTCCAGAGCCACCACAGGGTTGTTTATGACAAACAAATGCATTTTGAGTGTTAAGTTGGAAATTCTAAGCTCCTCTTGAAAAGTATTTGGATAAAGGTGACATGTGCTTACCCATCCCCGTCATCCAGAGGGACAGTTTTGTTGTGGCTGGCTTGTTCTGCATTAGATTTCATTTGAAGTGATTTTATTTGGAGCGAAGATGCTAGCTGAGACGTCGTTTTCACTTAGACTTTTCACTACAAATCAAAAATCCCTTGCAGGACAATAAAGACCTGACAACCCCCCCCCCCCCCCCCCCAAAAAAAAGCTTTTGAGGGAATCAACCAAGTCTGCCGATTGTCACTAAAGCATGACGTAACATTTCTGAACCTCGACCATATGCGGTTTGGTGACAAGATTATTGAGGAACCAGGGCATAAAATTGGCTGGAGGGGGCTTAAGACCGTGCCAACTTTGGCCTCCCCCTGTGATTGTTGGCGTCCCCCGGGTTTTGGAAACACTGGACTAGACCTCACACCCGTGGCCTCCAGAGCCAAGGGGGAGAGGGTTTTTTAAAGGGATATTTCACTTTAAAAAAACTTTTGGTAATTTTCTTGTCTAATCAGGCTAACACCCTGGACAGATTTTAATTTGCTTCATTCAGTATTTAGATATTTGATGTAAATGTTATCAGGCCCTCCCCGTCCAGGGCCCCTCGCCATACACACCCATTGTAACCTTTTTTAACCATGATATATTCATTAAAAACATCCATTATATATATTTTTTTTTTTGTGACACATAATACTACCATGATACGTGAGCAGGCCATTTTTTTCTTCTTCTTTTTTTTTGATAACTTATTTCATTTCTTTTTAATAATTCTTTGGGGAAAAAAAAATAGGCTACAATAAAGAATTATTAGAAATAAATGAAAAAAGTTATAAAAACATGGCCTGCTCACGTATTATGTATTTGTGAGCGGTATACGTATAATGGGTGTTTTTAATGAATCCATCATGGTTAAAATGAAGTTTGAAGTTACAATGGGTGTGTATGGGGCCCTCCTCCTGGAGGAGGATGACTGATAGCATTTATATCAAACATCTAAATATTGAATGACGCAAATTAAAAACTGTTCAGGGTGTTCAAAAAAGCCTGATTAAATGATTAACATGACCAAAAGTTTTTTTTTGGAAAAGTGAAATATCCCTTTAAGACATGATCTCCTGGTTAAGGAGGCATGGAGTATTATCCTCCAGTGTCAAGTTAATTGGCACCTAGTTGCCTGGTCTTCATGGGCTATGAAGCACGGTACACACATCATCGCAGCTTATTTACGCACATCAGCCGTCGCTCATTTCTTCATATATGTGCCGCATACATCTCCCTACGGAGCACTTAACAGTTGACCTGGCCGCTGCTTAGCACTCGTTATGTGTGCGTTGAGAGTGTTAGTGATTAATTAAAGCAATCTAACCGGGGTTTCCAGAGGGGAATCAAGATGCCTTCGCAGAGATTAGTGGCTGCAGATGCCCGGGGAAGCCTGTGGTACCACAGCCCCTCTGGGCAAATGCTGTACAACCAGCCATGGGAAATCACATACTGGAACTCTATTAAATAATTCATGCTGTCATGCTGCGCTGCTGCGTCATCATCAACTGTATGGTTTCTGAAATGATGTGATCAGCTCTACTGTAATCAGCAAAATGTCACCGAATGCACATTTGGAAAAGTTATGCGATATTAACTTTCATACTGTCTGCAACTCTGTGCTGCAACTATTCTGAGAGATATTGTAGGTAAGGTTTTTGTTCATTTAGTTTAGTTTAGTTTCTTTGTTTTCACTACACGTGAGATTTGTTTCTTCATTAGTGCCGACGTAACTCAACCGACACAATTTGCGCCCTGCGACCGATCGTATATGGTCTCTATAGGCCTACCAGGGGTCTTCCTCGTTTTCAGGCCACGGACCCCTTAGCTGAGAGGGAGATAAAGCAGGGACCCCCACTACAAATTGTATAAAATGTGTGTTGCAGATTTTCAACGATTTCATAGATAGATTCATAGACTTGTTTGACAGCTGTCATCAGTCTATGTTGGATTCTTGTTAATGTGTTTTTCAGACATTTAACCACTTAAATCGTCGATACTTAGTAGATGTGACCGTTCACTCTGTACACGGTCTTTTCTTTTTTTTTTTTCTCTACACCAAACCTATTTGCCTCGCAGCACGACACGTTGAGAGCTTATAGATCTGCTATTTTTTGGCTGAAGTTCTTCTCAGAATAGGGATGCGAGGGTTCAAGTTGTTAATTTAAAATAATTATCATATCACACAAAGTTTTGGCGGCCCCTCTGTAGTAACTCTGAGGACCCCCTAGGGGTCCCGGACCCTCTGTTGAAGACCTCTGGTCTGTACACAGTAGACCATTCTATGGCGTAGGTTGCAAACGCAGGTCTCATACAGAGCCCTCGGAGTTAAATTAACACTGAAGATTGTAGCCATTAGATTGTACAAAAGCCACATACAGTGGACACTGCCAAGACAACTGCACTCAGGGCATAGAGCTACTTTATCTCAGTCCACCAACAGTAGAAGTAAAGTATAGCAGCACTTTGAAATGAAAATAACACTCATAAGCAGTGGCACCCATGTCAGAGGTGGCAGTCGTTCCACTAATGCATCATGGCCTCGCTCAAGATAATAATTGTTTCATTCATATGGGGCAGTGTTACATTCAAAGCCTTTGAACAAAGTTTTAGATAGATCCATCAAGTGTTTGAAAGAAACAAAGAGCTGCTCTCAGATCTGAGCATTCGTCATGACGCAAAAGGTCTGAAAGGCGCAGTTGGTCAGGGTTTTCATATTTTAATGAACCTCTCTGGGACGTTCTCTCTCTCTCTCTCTCTCTCTCTCTCTCTCTCTCTCTCTGAGGAAAAACACCAGATATGTTGATATATCACCCCACAGGGAATACAAGACCTCATTTTCATGTGTCGCAGTGGTCTAATAGGCTTGGACGATACAGCGAGGAGCGCTTGCAATCCAAAAGGATTTTAAAAGGCTCTCTTTCTGTTCCTGTGTCCGTTTGGCCATTAGGGGTGTGGATAATGAGGCCCTGCCTGGCTGTAGAGAGGGTTGAACAGCTTCAAAGCGAATCCACTTCAACCTCTCCATGGACACAGAGCCCATGTTAGCTTTACTCTGACACCAAAGAGGTCTGATCCAGTCACATAGTTCAGCAAAAGAGACTCGAGAAATGAAAGGTGGCGGGAAGCTGTGTGTCTGCATGAGCAGAACTTCACTGGTTTGAAATGATAAAAGTTAATAATTAGTGTTGTTGCTATAGGCAACACACTATTGTTCTAGGTCAGATAACTTTTATGGCAGCTAAAGTGAACCTGTTTTTGGTTGACCTTTTAACTGAAGTTATCTGGGTTTAAGGCCAGATATCTTGGAGAATGTAATGTCCAATCACACAGGATGCGTCATGCTTAACTCTCTAAGGCCGGATTTAGACTGCAGTCAAATCCAGCCCAAATCCGATTTGGTTGTCAAATCCGATCTTTTGGCCCGAGTTTTCACACAGCATTTGCAAGTGAAACAGATCTGATATGTGCGTTCAGACAGCGTCAGCCCAAAGCTGCCCCGCGGCGACATGTATGCTTTGGTTACCGTGGTAACAACGTAGGCGTCATGACGTTATGTCACTACGTCGACGCTAGTTGATTACGTTCAGGAAATGCGACATAATAGACCATAGTAAACACACGTTACAATATAGTTTTTCTCTCTTCTTGTTTCGCTCTTCTCTCTGGTTTTAACTGTTTAGCTCACGTGTTTTCTCTCTTCTCTTTTGTTTTTCTCATATGCTCAGTGCGCTGTAATCAAATAGTAAATACTCGCGCTCTGTAATGATGTAATTTACAGCCGCGCTCGGGTCTCGCAGCAAGTGACGCTTGGCCACAATGGCCAGTTTGATGTGACTTGCATGTGACTTGCATATAACTCTATGGGGTGGATGTGGTTACTGCTTTCAGACTGAGACAGATGTCCTCAGGTCCGGATCGGATTTGAAAACCACCCCTGGATGTGGTTTTTCAAAATCGGATTTCATGTGACATGCATGTGACCTGTCTGGATTTACAGTAACAATATTAAATCTTACCGTAAGGTCGGGGCTACACGTGGATATTGCCCGATCACCGCAGGTTGTTTCCATTAGATGCTGAGAGCATCGCGCCGCCGTTTTTCTCCATATAATCCAATGCATTTCTCAAACTTTAAAGCCCTTTCTCTCTGATATATTTTTTATGGCTAAAACTGTGGGAATGGCTGGCAAAATGTCCAAATTATGATCGGTAAACAACAGCTATATGCTACACTGGCCCATACTGGGTGGAAGACAATAACATCCTGACTACGGTCATGTGACCAAGTGATGTCAACACGCATGCGCTGACGCAACAGGGCCCTGTATTATACAATGGAGGTGGATGGAAGAAATTTGGGCAGCTAGAGGGGATGACTCTGGCGCCATCTGGGGCATTTAATGTGTTAATTTGACATCACAATATACAGATGTGCCATTTCAAGTCAGTGCAACCACACTTGCAATTTCCCAGAATTGCACCTCAGTTTCTGCTTATTCCAGGATGGCCTCAGAGCAGGGGTCTTCAACAGGGGGTCCGGGACCCCTAGGGGGTCCTCAGAGTTACTACAGGGGGTCCTCCAAATCTTTGTGATATACATTTTTTATCTTTTTTTTAATATTAACCACTTGAACCCTAACGTCCATATTCTGAGAACTTTAGCCAAACATAGCAGATCTACAAGCTTGCAACGCAAGGCGTTTTGAGCTTGTAGAAAGAGGTTTGGTGTAGAGGGGGAAAAAGAGCACTATAAGTACAGAGTGAAAGGTCAAGATTATTAAGTTTTGACGGTTCAAGAGGTTAAATATCTGAAAACACAAATTGACATGAATCCAAAATATACATGTCAATACATGATTATGCTGTCAAACGATGAAACTATATGGAATTTATCAAAAAGGTTGTGGGCCGCCGGGTCCCTGCTTCATCTCTCTCTAAACTAAGGGGTCCTTGGCCTGAAAACGTTGAAGGCCGGTACCCTGCCTTAGAGAAATCTAAACAGAGAAACACTACTCAGGAAAAACAGTAATGGTTGCCAAACAACAGGACATGACATTGCTCTAGAGGGATGAGTGTGCAGAGCCTGGATAATAACCTCTGTCAGGTGAACATTAGTGAGGTGTCTAACTAGCAACTATCAGCACAATAAGCCAATTATGTGGTGACAGGAACCAAGCAGACATTTAACACTTAATTATTGTCTACCAATCAGCACCGCCTCCCACAAGCCCACCAAAGGAGTAACATTTCTGCAGCCATTTGAGCTGTAAATGAAGTTAATCAAAATTGCAGCACTTTGTAAATATAACAGATCTAATCATCACTTTAATTCTCATGGTACCAGAGACCAGTGAGGTCTACAGACATGAGCTGGTTCTTTGTACTGAAGTGCAGGTGAGGACCTGCATATGGATTGAGTATTGGCAAAGATCTCACAATTCGATTTGACTACAGTCAAATCTAGCATAAATCTGATTTATTTCTCAAATCTGATCTTTTGGCCTGACTGTTCACACTGCATTTGCAAGTGACCAGATCTGATCTGTGTGTTCAGACTGATTTTAACAGTGTCAACCCAAAGCCGCCCTGTGTCGACATATCTGCTTTGGTTACTGTGGTAACGACGTTGGCGTCATGACTTTTCTCTCTATGTGTTTTTTCAAAATGTACATTTTCCTCTGACATTGCAGATAGGACCTTCTGAACCCATGTTCTGCCATGCGGTGAGATATGTCTTATATTGCCTTAATTGTTCCAGAGACATCCCCCCAAAGTGTTGGAGATGTTGAATTTCTCCCTCTGTCCACAGAATGCTGCTTGCCATTTTTTCTGTAGTGTAAAACTTATTACACTACAACTTCAACCTCCTGCCCTCTGGTAAAAGGTACCGCAGCATCGGTAGCAGAACGGCCAGATACAGCAAGAGTTTTTTCCCCCAAGCTATAAGACTTGTGAACTCTGAAAAAGCTAAAAAGCCACGTTAAAAAGTGCATATCCTCTGACCTTTCTCCATATGATGCTTAAGAATCCTGTGGGCCATATCTCTATGAATTTGATTTGTGTTTTTATTGATAAAGTGGTGTTTTCTAGTGTTTTTAGTTTTTAGTATTTTTAACTTATTTTAACTAGGAGCCAGTGAAACGAAATTTTGTTCATTTATGTATTTCTATCTATCTATCTATCTATCTATCTATGCTGAACTATTGTTTTATTTTCATAAAATGCAATTATTTCTCGCACTCTGTAATGACATCAGTGGTGCTCGGGTCAAGCTGCAAGTGACGTTTTGGACAGTTTCATATGTGACTTGGCTTGTTAGATCAGGTTACTGCATTCAGACTGAGACTTTAGAAATCAGATCAGATTTGAAACCACCTCTGGATGGTGGTTTCTAAAAATCAGATTTCAATGTGACCTGCATTGACCTTTCTGCATTTAGAATCATTTAAAGCAAATCGGATTCCAATCTTGATGTGACACAGATCTGATACAGGCTGGATTTGGCTGCCAGTGTAAATCAGAAAGAAAGAAAGAAAGAAAGAAAGAAAGAAAGAAAGAAAGAAACAAACAAACAAACAAACAAACAAACAAACAAACAAACAAACAAACAAATAAACAAACAAACAAGCCACTAGGTTAACTGTCTCCATCTTTCAAATGTACACTTGATGCTAACTATACCTACAGTACTGTGAAACCAAGTGACAAAGTGTCACCTACAATAATACAGCTGAGGAGCTCTGGTGAGCGTTTAATATCGTACACATCACAGCTAAACAGCTTCAAGAGCTGATCTGGCAGACGACTTCTCTCTTCCTTCCACATGACAGTCAGTCTTACCTTTGCTGTATAGCTAAAACACTAATGAGACTTTAAACACACACACACACACACGCACACACACACACACACACACACACACACACACACACACACACACACACACACACACACACACACACACACACACACACACACACACACACACACACACACACATCAGTTAATTTCGGACTGGAAGGCTATAGCTTAACTTTAAGATAGCCTTCTGGCTGTGTGTTCTTACGGCTGGGCGTTCAATCAATGCTGTGCGGAAGTCCCACAAGAGACAAGATTTCAACGTGAGTTCAAAGTTCACGACAATGTTTACTGACTAGAGGCATTATCTACGGCAGACATGTAGTGAAAGAAATTTGACTTTGGAGCGAGAGAATAAGCAGATTTATAATTCAACCGATCGCTCCTGTCTGAAGCCGTGCCGTGGTCGGGTAGGGCAGATGGACCCAAAATGGACTATAATGCATTTTTGAAAAAATAACATCTGGACCACTCTTTGGGGGAGCAAAATACAGATGTGCCGTTTCAACTCTTAAGTATTTACTGCTCTTTTCCTGGAAATGTCCTGCAAATGCATTTTCTTTCCCTGTTTTGCTTTATGGAGCACAGAGCTTATTTTTGCAGAAACTATCAAAAATAGCTGATCTACAATTTACATTTTCTGCAAATCCCCTGAAAATCTACTGTCTTGCCAATGGCAGAATGTGTGAAGTTTTGAAACGGCACATCTGTAAGTACTTTTAACTCATACAGTGCCGCCGGCCACAAGGGGCGCTAGAGTGCCAGAAATGTCTCCATAGACCTTCGCTCTATAGCTTTCGTCGACACTGTCCCAAGTGCCTTGGGATTTCACTCCAGCCAATGCTATGGGTGACGATAGGAGGAAGCTAGCTGACACGTAGCCAAAATGCTAACCCATTTAGAAGCTCGATCTTAAGCTATTTCAGTCACAAAAAACTTTTTCTTTGGGTCTGGGAACACAATCCGGAGAAAATCCTGTCTAAAGATGTGATTTATCATTGGAGTGGGCGGCGCGATGCGGCCGCGTTGCCCGTTTACGGGCCGGGGGCCTCGGATTATTCTATTCATTTTATTAAAAAAGCCGGACTAGTTCGGGATAGGCACACTGGAATACGTCGCGCTGCCTACAGTGAACATTCGGTGAACATTGGGGGGGGGTCTAAACTTTATTTTAAACCATTTTCAATGGAATAAATCGTCGGACCATCTAGCGTCTCTCGTTGGCTAGCGCTGGACGAGCCGGGACCACCCACGTTGCTCCAAGCAGCTCGGGGTAAGTAAAATAGCAAATAAAATATTGTATTGGATTGAAATAAAGCCGAACTTGTTCGGGATAGGCACTGTAAGGGTTAAAGGTAAGATAGCCTTCTATAGGCCAAAATTATTCTTTAAAGCTGTCTATGTGTGCTGAAACATCTCCTGTTGGCCTGGCACAGCACAGAACAGAGAGAGAGAGAGAAGATTGCTTAAGCGTGTTGTCGGGGAGATGAGGAGAGATGCGTTTGTTCAGCGTCAGTGACACATTATTCAGCCGGGATGCATCGTTTTTACATGAGACACAACTACTGTCACAACATGTACAATATACTAGAGAGGAACCCAAACTAGTCAAAAACAATATGAGAAACTTGCCCTCGGTTCTGCTTTGTAGTAGCGACCTAATGTCATGCAGTATCAACGTAATATTCTTTATTCTTTATTAGGATCCCCATTAGCTTCCACAAAGGCCGGTTGCTAGTCTTCCTGTGGGCCAAACAAAAATGGATACAATCAAAACAGACAATAGTTAAAATTGTGCAATATAACTACAGCAAAAAAGGAGGGATACAATGGCAGAAAGAGCGAATACACTTCCCGGCACCGGCGTCTGCCGCGGAATTGCCGCGACAGGCACAGAACAGGACCCGCAGTTCGAACGCACGCACCGGCAGGTAGGACCGGCGGCGGTTAGGAATTAGAATTAGAATTAGAATTGTATTCGCTGTGCCTCCAAAATGGAGTTATCAGCAAAATAAGTGAAGTTGCTCTGCATATAAAACAGAGACAACAATAACCAATAAAGTCACATATACAGAGTGATCACATAATGCAAACAAACATTTTTATAAAATAAAATAAGGTACAAAAAATTTGAAAAACTCAATTACATCTAGGACTCATCAATTTACGTTTGAGTAACTTTTTAAAAGAAAAATCGTAACAGCATTCCAAATGTACCGTGCCCTGTACCTACTGACAGCAGATACATCTTTTTGCTGATATAGAAATATGTTAACACATTTCTCCTCCCAGTAATAGCTGACAACAAACAGCTGAGGGGGAAGGTTGGAGTGTACGGAGGCATTCTGGACAGATGCTGCTGTATCAATTATGTAAGACATGTTTTGAACAACAGCAGGATGCAGAGTGGAGAGCGATTAGTCATTAATGTTTATGTCAAAGGTCCATCACTCACGAGCAACACACCGCTGCATAGTCTGTGGATGAATGCACATATGCACTTGACCTATTTTAAAAGAAGTGTTACCTAAAAAGGTGTAAGCTGAGTGATATATAACGTTGTCATGTCTCATTCTACGTGTAACAAGATGATTTATCGGTGTCTTTCATTGTGCTCTGCTAAGGTGGGGTGTTGAAACCTGATTCATAATTAATTGTACTACGGTGTCACTCACCATTAATAGCTGATCAAACTTTTAGATCTGCCATTTCTGGCGTGCCACATGCAACACTATATAAATGACGCATTAGGAAGGTGACGTCACTTCATTCACCCGTCAATGACTTTTGGTCCCATACAACTATGTATTAGTGTTGATTTCGTTGACTAAAACTGTGACAAAAAATATTTATCGACTACCTTTTTTCACTGACGAAAACAAAAACAAAAAGAAACAAAAACTAAGCTATGATGACTAAAACTAAGACTAAACATATTGACAATTCTGTGAACAAATAAAAACTATCTATAAAATGTTATAGAGAGGGCGTAGTGGAGAAAAGAGCCAGTAGAACTAAAAGACAAGTCATTTTATGTTTGGTCGGTTGGTGAAAATAGCAGATCTACAAGCTCACAACACGTCACACTGCGACGTGTTGTGAGCTTGTAGATTGGCTATTTTCAGCAAAAATGTAAAATCAGCCACTTTGACGCCACAAAGGCCTGCCAAAATACATTTTTGTCGACAAAATCAATTGTAGATTTAGTCGACTAAAATCGTATTATATTTAGTCAACTAAAACTAGACTAAAAGTAAAATAAAGTAGGCTACAATAAAAAGGTACAAATAAATACAACACTATATGTATGTCACTATAAATCAATTTGACTAGATTGCCATGAAACTTGCTGTGCACATTAATGACCTCCAGAGGATGAGTCCTTCTGATTTTGTTACTCCATGGCTTGTCCTCTAGTGCAGGGGTTTTCAACAGGGGGTCCGGGACCCCTAGGGGGTCCTCAGAGTTACCCCCAAAAAAGCCTAAAATGTATTAGGCATGATCGCAATCGCAAAATTGCATGTTAACCCCATAACAAACACATTTTTCAAAATGGCAGCCATGTTTGTTTACATTTGAAGACTTTGAAGGCTTCTATCTCATGAATGCCTGAACGGATTTCCAAGCGGATTCTTTTGTTTGAAAGCTGTGAAAAAGTACTACACATATGGTGCTAGGAATGGGCGTGCATGATCCGTGCACTAAAAATTGATCTGTGCACTAGAAATTTAGGAACTTGGCAGTGAGGAACTTGGGGGCCATTTTGAAAAGGCAATGAATGAGTTAACAACTTGAACCCTAGTGTCCATATTCTGAGAACTGTAGCCAAAAATAGCAGATCTGCGAGGCGTTGTGAGCTTGTAGAGGTTTGGTGTAGAGGGGGAAAAGAGCAGACTAAGTACAGAGTAAAAGGTTTAAGTTTATTAGGTAATGACGGCTTAAGTGGTTAAATATCTGAAAACACAAATTGACATGAACCCAAAATACACTGATGATTGCGCTGTGAAAACGATGACACTATATGGAATCTATGAAAAGGTTGTGGGGGTCCCTGCTTCATTTCCTTCTCAACTAAGGGGTCCTTGGCCTGAAAACGTTGAAGACCCCTGCTCTAGTGCAGACTAGTGGTTCTCAAAAAAATTTGGCTTAGGCCTCGGGGAACCCCTGAAAATAACTTTTTCATCCACCCCTGAATTACTTCACAGTACCTTACATTATATGTCAAATATTATGTAAATCTTTCCCCCCAGGATATATTATAATGTCACAAGGAAAACATGAGAGAATGTCTGTCTCCATTTCCATTAGGACAGATCAAAAATAACTTTCAGACTCAGTTGGTGTTTAGCCACTTACCGCATCATCCCCATTTGTATTCGTGCTGTATTGATGTTGGTACTGTACCATAGTCCATATGAGAGATAAAACAGGCAAATGTTGATCAAAACAAAACATCTCTAATTGTGTAGACTTCTAGTAAATTAAGTAATGTGGGTCTATTTGGTTTAATTTTACACTCTCAAATAAGGGTCCATTTGGTTTAAGCATTGATACATTTATATTATCTTCCATTCCAGAATATAGTATTCTGAGGCAACCCTGCCCTGGCGTTATAGCACCCTTGGGTGCCACTACTTTGAGAAACCCTTCTCTAGAAACACCTTTAGGGTTTCTGATTGGCCAACCTGACCCCTTTAGCCTAAGGACGTTTTTCCTACTGGAGCTGAGCAGAGGCCATGCCCAACGTGGAAGTGCTTCTCTCGCTGTTTTGGCCAAGTATAGTTATTGACAAAACCATTGACCATATTCACACGGCGGCCATCTTGCCATTAAGTCAATTGAAGTTGCCACCTGGTTTCAATGCAAATTTCAAACATGACCGCCATGTGAATATGGTCAATGACGGATGCGCGCCATCTTAAGCGACCTTGAGTCATGTGAGTCGCCGGGCCAAGTGTTGCGAAGGCCGATTGAGCCGACTCAGCGCTGTTCGAGTTACGCCCCCCCGGGGGACAGAATAGTAAATAATGTTTAGGCGAGAGCGTCTGGCATCATAGGCATGGCCACATGCAAGTCATTCATACCAGAGTCATGTCGTTCCCAGCATGTGGATCCCAAGATCCACATGATTTGATTTTTTGGGAGGGATAAATCTCATTTGGAAGAGGGAAAGATTACAGTTACAATACGATTACGTCAAAATCATTCTTGAGGCCAGAGGGAGACAGAATCCAATATCCAATATCATTCATGTCGCAGTAACTGTCATGCTGTCGTATTACAAGGGCTTTACAAAACGAGACAGTCTAATAAGCCTGTCCTATCGTGAGCCAAGTTGCACGTGCAGTTTGTGAACAAAACTGCACAAATCATAATGCATTGTTGAATGGTGATCGCACTATACAGTACAGGCTGGTTGCTGGTGTGATGTGACAGTATGCCTCATTGTTCAAATGGAAATAACAATCTTCATACTTCACCAATAACATAGCACTTCACAAAAAAAAATATGTTGGACTAAATTAAGAGATTCACTAATCATTACTATGACAACTTTAACACTCTTCATACGTTTGTTTTAGTGTATTGTACTTGTCGTGACAGTAGTCGTGTCTCTTGTAAAAGCGATACATTTAGTTTCCCGGCTGAATAATGTGTCACTGACGCTGAACAAACACATCTCACCTCATCCCCCCTGACAAGCAATCTTCTCTCTCTCTCTCTGTTCTGTGCCAGCCAGACATAGACAAGTTGAATGGTAGCCCCATGGTCAGTCTTGGATGAGAACTTAACTCTGTGTGTGTGTGTGTGTGTGTGTGTGTGTGTGTGTGTGTGTGTGTGTGTGTGTGTGTGTGTGTGTGTGCGTGCGTGCGTGCGTGCGTGCGTGCGTGCGTGCGTGCGTGCGTGCGTGCGTGCGTGCGTGCGTGCGTAATGATTATATGATTATAGGACTGACATTTATCTGCTTGACCCAGTAAATACATGTGTTGACTCACTCATCTGCGAAAGCACATAGGCCTTACTGATGATACACTTGATGCCATGGCCATTAACTACTTTCAAGGTTCAAGGTTGTACTTTATTGTTACGTCTTTTGTACAGGTACATAAGAGTAAAACTAATTTTTGTTCGGCATCCTTACAGACAATGCAGTGATATACTGTATATACAATAAAGCAGAACAACAGAAAACAACACATCTAAAGATAAAATAATAAGTAATAATGACTTAGGAAAGAAAGAAAGTGCAAAAGCAAAAGAGTAAAGAGAATGAGAAAAGCATATCAGCTGTACATGTGCATAAAGTTTGGTGTATTTTATACACCAATGGCATTTTTTCCCGTAGTAGCTACTGTACTGTAACTTTTTGTAAACAACTTCACAGTGTGTTTTATGTGCAACAGGTCGGTATAATTAAAAACTTCACAGTATATATATTTATGTACAATAAGTGCAGATCAGCCTCACAGTATCTATTATGTACTGTACAGTAGGCTCGAGCATAGTAGTGCATGAAAGGGACGAGTGGGATGGGGTGATGGGTGCGGCAACATCTTGAACAGATTGTGGTTGGGATCGTGTAGATCTTTGATGATTCCCTGGGCTTTTTTGACACATCGTTCGTTGTACAGGGCTTGGATTGGGGGGAGATCGCATCCACTGATGCGTTCGGCTGTACCCGTCCGCACGACCCACTGCAGGGCCTTGCGGTTTAGGTCTGTGCAGCCGCCGTACCAGGCAGTGAAGCAGCCAGTCAGGATGTTCTCTGTGGTGCCTCTGTAGAAAGCTCTTAGGACTTTGGGGCCCATCCCAGCCTTCTTCAGCTTCCTGAGAAAGTAGATGCGTTGTTGTGCTTTCTTGACAACCCGCTCTGTCTGCACTGCCCAGGTAAGGACCTCAGAGATGTGCACTCCCAGGAATTTGAATTATTTTACCCTCTCTACTGCTGCGTCTCTCATTTGGAGGGGTGAGTGGTCTCTAGGAGGCCTCCTGTAGTCAAAGATCTCTTTTGTCTTGTTCACATTGAGAGATAGGCTGTTCTCCTGGCACCATGATTCCAGGTTCTCCACCTCTCTCCTGTAGGCTGTTTCATAGTCGTTTGTGATCAGGCCTATGACTGTGGTGTCGTCCGCAAACTTGATCACTTGGTTCGAGATGAACAGGGCCACACAGTCGTGGGTGCACAGGGAGTAGAGGAGGGGACTCAGAACGCATCCTTGAGGCGCTCCTGTGCTGAGTGTCAGGAGTGTCAGGGGGGCAGAAGTAATTGTACCCATCCTTACTACCTGACGTCTTTGTGTCAGGAAGTCCAGGATCCAGTGGCACATGCTTGGTTTTAGACCCAGGCTCTTTAGCTTGGTATCTAGTTTGAGGGGAATTATGGTGTTGAACGCTGAGCTGTAGTGAATAATGAATAACATTCTCACATATGCCTTGTTCTCCTCAAGGTGTGAGAGGGTGGAGTGGAGAGATGTTGCGATGGCGTCGATGACTTTATCAGATAGACTGACGTCTGCGCGCATTGCACAATGATACGAGATGCATGTTGTGTTTCAATGTATTAATTCTGTTCTTTACCATCTCTCATATCTTCACTGTCGTGCATAAACCTCGTATCTCCAAGTTTCAAATGTGTATGTTTTTCATCATACAAGGCCGTCGCGCAAAGGTAGTGAAAACAGCAGATATACAAGCACACACCGCCTTGCGGTGCGAGGCGTTGTGTGCTTGTAGATCAGCTGTTTTCACTAGTTTAAATCATTTTTAAGAGTTTTGGACATACAAGGTTTCCACCAGACAACGACGATATCTAATCTTCCAGTCAAGCCATGTGTCTAATACAGTATAATTATGTTCTCTATAAGTGTGTAATAAAATTCAGAACTTGTCATTAGGGATGGGACGATAAGCAACATTATAGTTTATCGTGATAAAAAACACTCACGATAATGGTATCGTGGAGACTTAATTTGTCCTACGTCATGCATTCACCTTTTTTTTTTGTCGCACTGCATATCCAGTGCCAATTAAACCCTCTATTGGTAAAACGTTCTTATAATATACGTACTTGATACAGTCTTTTTTTTCACTCTCTACCAAATCTATTTGCCAAAATAGCCGATCTACAAGCTCACAACGTGTCGCAAGATCTGCTATTTTTTCGGCAAATGTTCCGCCCCAGGATAATGGATGTTGGGGATATTTTGATTATCGCGATAATATCGTAAATCGTGATTTCTTTGGTCACAATAATCGTGATATGGAATTTTCATATCGTCCCATCCCTACTTGTCATGTGATGCTACATGGCTTGTTCCCCGGACTCGTCATTCATCTGAACCATCACTCACTCACCACCCTCAGTTCGGAGGGAGACTCTTAGGACTACATGGGGCGTCAACTAAATTCACAACGGTGTGTAAGGGATAAGTATTTCACACATTGCGAATAGGCCCTCGATGGTTCAGATGGTTCAGACAAGTAGTCATTAAAATGACAAGTTTCAGTTTAAAATGTATCTAAAATAAGTGCATATTGATTGATTGATTGATTGATTGATTGATTGATTGATTGAAAACGTCATTAGTCAGAAACGTAAACACCACGAGGTACAGTCAGACAGTAAGCATAACACAAAACAGTCCTGGGGACTTGTTTCCATTGTGGTCCAATGTATAAAATTCATCAACAAAGCGTAACAAAATAACACAATCATACCAATGTCTTCATCAACAAATACAAACCACTACAAAGGAAAAAAGGGAAAACTTAGGCAGTGAATGACACCTCCTTTCTACGGGAAATTGCATTTGTGGTCTCCTGATAGACTAGTTTTGAAAGAATCCAGTGATTTACATCTTTTAAGGGGATGGCGTCAGGGCATTCCATATAATGGTCGCAGAGTACTAATAGGGGCGACAACAGACACCCTCCACGACAGCATACAAAACATTTTACTTCACTGCTTTCATACGCAGAAGTTGTTCCCTTTTTGTTGCCATGCCAGAAACAGTCAGTACGTTTGCATACACACAAACCCAGTTTTAGACGGCTTGACCAATGGCCACGGCCTAGAAACATATAATAATTATTACTCACGGTTGTGAATCTAATGTGAACTCTATTGAACATGTGTGTGTGGGTGGGTGTAATGCTTTAAGCACTATAGCTCCAGTGTGCTGTGAGTGGGGGTATAGGCCTATGCTTGGTCCATCAGTAATCCCCACTCCCAGAGATAAACATGTTTTATGTTGTACAGTAGCTGACGGCGCACAGCGTCACCGCCAGGCCCTCATTAGGCCCTCTCCTTTCCCGAGTCCGCTGAAGCTCTGGGATCTCCGGGTAAGATTGATGGTGGCTGGGCCGCAGATCAGTTAGCGGACCTCCCTCGCTTGCCACTGCCACTGCTTAGACACCCAATAGCCCCATGCCGGGGGACCAGCCTAGGAGCCTGGGGACCCCCGCGCTACACAGAGGCAATATCATCTGATAAATTGCCTTTCCTCGCATGGTTCTACACCAGGGGCTTCCCCACGCGCGGTCGTTGGGAGGAGTGTTTTAAGAGTCCCGGCATTATGGGGGAAAGCAGCGAAAATGTGGCAATTTGTTGAGAACAGACACGCGATGATAGGTTTTAAATCATGTGTCGTCTAGGTGTTAAATCAACTCTACACATTAAAATCGAATATCACAGCAATGTACAGTGTGTATTTCATGAAGATTAGCATTTAACATATGAGCTGGAACAGTTTCTGGCTATGGCAAAATGTTGTTTCCCTAGATAGAAATACAGACACATTCCAAGACTTTCTCTGAGATCCGTTCCAAAGCGGCGTTTTGTTGTGGCCAGTATGGCCACCCAGATGGCGTTCCCGCAAAACAATGTGGCACAGTTTATTTAGTGTCAGCGTCTGCACTGGCACAGCTCGCTGTAAATAATGCAAATTTATCTCCCATCAATCGCTCCCTCATTACTAATTCATGCTCAACCGCCACCGCGCGGCTCCTTCTTGATCCGGCATGAAGAGAAAAGGGGAAGGCCCCGATTGTTTATCGCTGGGTTGATGCTACAATGTTCTTCACCCCAAGGAAACTCTGAGAAGTTGCTGCGTTGCATTTGCCAACTGTTCTGTTCCATCCTCCATGTCTGACTCTGAACATGTAAACCCTGTCTCTCTCCTGAATTTTTAGAAAGGTCTGCCTACCCAGGAATTCAGTGAAAGCAGAGAGTAGTGTAACTATGAGGGCATTGTCAGCCTGTCGAATCGTTAATTATGAAGAGAGGTTTGTGTAACTTTCCTGAGAGGCTGCTCATTATTCAGAAAGTTATGAGTTACTTTACTTGTTATAGTTTAATTATGGATAAAGGGACACATGTACACTACAGTAACACTAACATGGGATTTCAGCCCAATACGAGCCCCTTTCACCTCCATTATAAAATGAAAGTTAGATATTTTAAAAAGTATACAAAATATGAGGGGGGAAAAAGGTAAGAAGTACTTAGCCAGTGTGCACAAGAAATCTGGTGCTGATATTTGAATCTGGCAATAGTTTAGACTTTTACTAAACCTTCCCTTGTAAACCCAGCTATCTATCCAACTTTGAAGCAGTTTTGTTTGAATACTGGTCTGTGGTGGAGAGAGACAATTAACAAAAGAAGGATTGTCTTCCAATATTTCTGCAACAAATTATAACATAACTGTTAGCATAATTATGGATTATTTGCAAACATACTTTTGTGAGTCATTCATGTGAAAGCTTACACAATATGGCAGGAGAGCAAACTGTGAATGCTAGAAAGTGTACAGTAGAAAGCAGATGGCTAGCTGGGACAGGAATGCATTCAGAAAAACTAATGGTTGTTCAACTTTGCTGTGATACAAGTCCAGGAATAAGTTTGCTTCCTTGTATTTAGCTGCTTTGTGTTCAGAACTGAATAGAGATGTTAACTATACTTCTGATGTTAAACTGAAATGCACTCCGAGGTTGAAGTCGGTCGGGCCCCCATGCGCATGACCATACTGTATGTATAGGCATAATGGTTAGATCTATGGCTATGGACAAATGGAGCTCCATATTATGCCTATCTGACCGCCTCGAAGCCGGCATGGCTTTCCTTTGGATTGTTGTGAGCTACATGTTTGACTTCAGTAAGGTCAGATGGTTCTTGAGCTAGGCCTACAGTACGTGCAAACCAGACATACGTAGGGACAGAGATTTCTCTCATTTACTGTGAGGTTGTTGCGACCGTCAGGTCGCAGTTAGTATGAAAACGGCCAGCTCATGTTAGTGAGTCAGTCATGCCTCATGTCACGCTCATGTCCTGTCACGTCTGTGTCCCTTTAAGAGATCCCTGATGTCATCAATATTAATCTCATATCTGGGAATGCCCATATACAGTATGGACATATTGTGTCAGTCTCATGATAACCAGTGAGGTTGCCGCGACGTGAGTCACACTTGCAAATTAATTCCGTCCTTGTCCCTTTTATGCCCATACAGTATATGGAGATGTTATGCCCTTGGGGCGTCTTACTAGTATAGTTGTGGCACAGTGTTATGGAATATCCCACATCAACAATTGCACCTGTATGAGTGAGTGTCAAATAAATAAAAAGCCCTTGAACGAGGACATGTTGCGAGCCTCACTAAAGAGGAAGGAGAAGATGCATTCACAGAAGAAAAAGCAATGGGAGGATCGATGTGAGTATACTGTGGGAAAGATGCAGCAGCGGCAGGACAAGCGACGCAAGAACATCCAGAAATGCAAGAAGCAGAAAATCGAAGGACAAAGCATGTAAAAAGGGAAGAGTGTTGCCCGAGGATTTGAGGAAGGCTAAGTTATAGTCTAGGAAGCCAAGTATGAGCAATAACAACGGAACTGCTAACAGAATCTTTTGTTTTTCTTGCCGGCTCATAAAAGTATATCCCATTTTCTGAAATGCCTGGCTAAAATCTAAATCTAAAATCAAACATATATTCTGAAGTTGTTTCTTCATCCACCAGAAGGATGGAGACAATTGTTACCTGGTCTGTAGACTAAATTAAGGGACTGCTCAATTTGATCTTTGTCGTTACTTTTCGAACATGATGATGATAATAATTATTTGAAAATGCATACATTTTGAACCAGACAACTTATGGCTCTTGAGTACTGAGGTAGCATATCCACACCATTATGATATGAAGCTGAAATTAGATGCTTGATGATGACCCGTTTGTGAATATGTGACATGCTTGTTAGTGAACTGGATTCATAATAGACCTGTATAATAGATCTTCTGGATCCATAATAGATCTCCTCCCTAATACTTGCATGTTACATACTACTCTATGCCTTCACTGACATGCTGCTGACATTATTCATGGCATGTAAACAGAACTAGCATCAGACATATACAAGATGAAATCTCTTTTAGCTTTCATAAATCATAAAGCTCTACAGAGACAGGTGCCTGAGAATGTCAAATACATTTACGGGCCTTTGCCTTGTAACCATTGTGGATCGGTCTTCTGGGTTTTCCCACTGCTAGTTTCATGTCGCTATTTGAATCAAGAATCAATTACCTGAATGTATGTGTCGGCTAATTGCGACCTTCGCAACGCTCGACACGGCGACTTGTTCGCTACCGCTCGCTCGGCAGTGTCTCACGTGGATCAAGGTCACCTGAGACAAGGTGCACCTCTGTCATCATCACAGAAAACAAGTGCTCCTTCCACATGTGTCTCTTACAGATTCCATAATAGCGGGCAGTACTATGGAAATGGGCCCTGGTGTGACATCACACCAGTCCACTTTTCAGGAGAGAAACACTCGGACACACCCACTCAGAAAATCACCAAAATGAAAACCAAGGCTTAGAGTTAATGAATTGTATTTTTTTAGGTGGAAAAATACACTGGAAATAATAAAATACATTAAAAAATAAATGATGGTGTGGCCCCGTTAATTTCAACATGTGTGTGTTCCTAATTTAGGCACGTCGAAGTAGCTTGAAACACAATGTCACTGTTGCTGCTCCCAGCTGTGTAAGTTCTTATACGTTGGCATGTCAAGGACCCCCATGGTGGCACATGGCCCATAGGTTGTAGACCACCATTTCCTGCAACACCTCCCCTTGATTAATACTACACCCATGTCCATAATGTGGAAGGAGTCATTAAAATGTACAGATCTAATATTTAACAACTCCCTACGTCTGAAGTGAGGCTTGAACAGACGCCCAGAACATTGTGTGGGCCATCTGGCTTGGTGCTTTTCATAACCCTCTAAGGCCCAAATATAGAAATACTTGAAATAAGAAATTGAAAAAAATCAGATGGTGTTGTAGGAGTCCTAATAAGAGGAAAATGTAATGTTTTTTTCAAAAAAATGTTTTTGTAAGGTTTTATAGCCATGAATCATAAATCATGCTCTAATTTACATATGGGGGATATTTTTCACAATAATAACATATGTACATGTTCTAGACATTCTAATGATCACCAAAAAAAATAGTACAGGCATTTTACTTATGTTTTTGTGAGGAATAGCTTCCATGAAAAAGTGAGATGTTGTATGTCAAAACTCTGGAATGTCAGCGGGTGTGGCGGGTGTGAATGTCAGCCCCTGTGGGGGGTATTTATATGCAAATATTGTGGCCAATGGCATTGTAATACTAAACAATAGAATCCAATGGTGATGTTTAGGTGGTAGGGGGAGCTAAAATAAAATGATTTAAACCTTTTTTTGGATAAAATACAAACGTTGTAATATTACAACAGTGGGCCTTAGAGGGATATTTTACCATCTAACACTCTACAAACAACTGTGTATTAGCTCTTAATACATCCATGAAGTTGTGGACTGGTTTTGACAAGAAAATAAAATGCCTATAAAAAAAAATGAAAGGTGGTGGAAGTACAGCAGAGGTCACCTTTCAATAGGGGACCGGCAGCGCAAGCTGCGGGCAACAAATCTGCTGCTCGTTAACCGCGCCAAAGTCTATGACCGTTTATTTTTTAATTAAAAGGCAAAGCCAAGGAGGCGAGCCCCTCCGCTTGCATTAAAGGCTTTTGATTATGCAGTCAGTCATGTTTAATTCACAGCATATTTCAGTGTCAAAAGATAAATTGCTGAGTCATGAAATATTAAGGGGGGGGGGGGGGGGGGGGGTCCCTGGAGGCAGAGATCGCAAGCCTGCTTCTCTCCAAAAAGATTAAAAAAAGGAGATAGCGCAGCACCAGCGCACATCCAGGCCAGCGGTGTGCCCTCTTGATCCTCTTATCTGAAGCTGCGACAGGAACGGCAGATTCCATCAGAGGAGCGTGACCGCCTTGAACCCCGAAAGAGAGAGCGCTCACACAGTGTCACGGTTACACCAGTGCACACACTCACAAAACATCTAAGTCTCAACACTAGGGGTGTAACGATACATTTTAATAGCGATTCGATCAAGGACGTGCTGGGCCCCTGATTCAGCCCGGGAAAAAGAGTTGTAGAGGCCCTCATTGTGCTCTATAGAGAGAGATCTCTCTCTATAGCGCTGCTGCTACTCAAAGATTTGCCATTTCAGACAAGCCAGTGGGCCAATTACATGAGTTATATTTCGTCATTGTCGGGTGGGTGTGTCCAAAACCGTTTGTTTTGTATTTATCATTTTAAAAATGATTTAAACTAGTGAAAACAGCCGATCTACAAGCACACAACGCCTCGCACCGCGAGGCGTTGTGTGCTTGTAGATCTGCTGTTTTCACTACTTTTGTGCAACGGCCTTGTATGATGAAGCAGGGCTTTGCTTTGCGAAAAAATGTATACATTTGAAACTTGGAGATACAAGGTTTCTGCCCGACAGTGACGATTTACTTTGTTGGCCGCCCAGCCCCCAAAATGGAACGAAGGCCGACATTTTATTTTTAATTCTTTCCTAATGGCCGGCCTGGACCGGCCGGGAATTAACCGGCCGTTCGGGAGTTGTCCCGCTTTTCCCAATGGCCAGCACGTCCCTGCACAAAACATCTAAGTCTCAACACTAGGGGTGTAACGATACATTTTAATAGCGATCCGATACATATCACGATACATGGTTGACGATACGATACGGTACATGGACGATATTGGTTAATTCATGGCGATACGATACGATTCAATTCAATGATTTAAAATCAATATAGTAACTATTTAGCAAAGACATTAAATATGTGTGAAAGGTGTGGATAGTGCAGGTTTTAAAGGGAAACACGTATTATTTTGGATATAAATAAGTAAACACAGTGATTATCTGGCAAATACAAGGACATTGTGTATTGACAAACCTGCACCTTGACATGAACCCAGAGATTACACACATTTATCGATAGACCAGTGTAGCTATATGGAAAGGAAAAGTAATTAAACCCCTCCTTTACATTTTTTCTTCTTAAAAATGCTAAATACAATGCCCAAGTAGGTAGTATCGAAACAATCGATTCTTTGCACTGCCGATTCGATACGATACAAATTCAAACGATACGATTCAATTTTATCTGTTTTCATTTCGATATACTTTTTTAAGTTAAAAACGATATTTCGATGCAGTTACTATATCGTTACACCCCTACTCAACACACACATTTTGAGGTTTTCTGTACTGCAACCGAGTTGTGGATTTTGAAAAAGAAAAAAAGAAAACATATACCGTGCTAATTTAGGACAGAATTTAACGCGGATGGACTTGGTGGGTCGTCATTATATTTGATTCAGTGGGTTTTGGATTTGGCTATTCATTAGTAAAAAGGATAAAATAATGCAATATGAACAGAGTTTACTTTTTACAGACTTGCTTAAGCCCACCATTTAATTTATCCTTGCCTCTTCCCTTAAAGAAGTTGTAAAATATAATTAAAGCCAATAAAATGAAAGCCTTGCTTTGGTCCACCAGGAGTCGTTGCGTCAAATCACATTCCGCTCAGGTTAAGACCCCCAAATTCAAGAGGTAGTAAAATAAATTACTTTCTTGTCACACAAAGTGATTTCTCCGTCTCAGCCACAGTCGCACTACCTCCACATAATCCCCACGTTTGATTAATTCAAAAGGTGGATCTGTGGTTAAGACCTAATCTCGACATGTTCTTGCTGTTTTCTGAGACAACAAATTAATCTATAAAGCCCTGCTCCCCAAAGTGCCTCCACTACAAGAAATCCTGTGCCAACATGTTTTCTGTCAACAGTGAAAATTGACAGCTGTGTCTGATTGCTGGAAGGGTTTTATGTTTGTTTTTTTTAACACCATACTTTGGTGGATGTGGTAATATTTCCTGATGTGATCAAACCAAGCACCAAACTGACAGCAGCTTATGAAAAATGTATCCCCATTCCCCAAAAATCACAGGAGAAATCTGGTCTGGCGCCTTAGTATGCACATAATACCTTGCAATGGGAAAGGTTTACAGATCCAATCGTATTCCTCCCAAACTGCTCAGACTCATTTAGGTCGTCCTGTGCATTTCAAACCTGTTTGCTATTTATAATTTAAAATGTCGCTGGGTCAGGCAGGGGACAGGACCTTGTATGGGACGAAGAGTGTGTCGAAATCTGTAAGGGAGGATTACCTAAAGAGGCGGCTGTTTGTGGCTTCAGTGGAGTCCTGCTGCATGGGAGACATAGATGCTCACAACATCTATGGGGGCCTCCCAAAGGTCACAAAGAAGGACCGTGGTGGAAAAAGTAATACATTAAAAGTATCAATACTGCAATATAGAAATACAAGTAGAAGTCTGGAATTCAGGGGTGCCCGCTGGCCTACTGGTCCAGCCGCATACCACATTATGCATTGCCACATAGGCATAGATGCCTGGCGGCGTCGCCAGTTCAATTCACGATCCGGACGACCTTTGCCGCGTGTCACTCGACTCACTCCCCATCTCTCCCCCCATTCATTCCTGTCAGTCTCATGTCCTATCAATAAAGGCATGAAAGCCCCCAAAAAAAGTCTGGAATTCAAAATGTACTTGAGTAAAAGTACAAAAGTGTTGGCATCAAAATGTACTTAAAGCACCAAAATTAAAAGTACTCATTATGCAGAATGTCCTGTTTTATGACACATTTTGAGCTTATATTTCGGCTATTTTCAAAAGGCCGGAATATATATAGGGCTGAAGTGAGTTCACGTAGGTTTGTAATAATAATCAATCTACAACGTTGCTAGTAACTAAAGTTTTCAAATAATTGTAGTGGAGTAGGCTAATAGTACAATATTTGGATCCGAGATGTAATACAGTACTTGAGTAATTGTACTGAGATACTTTACACCATTGGAGAAGGATGGGCACTGTGTCAACTGCTGGCCGCCACTGTGGGAGCTGACTCAAGGCACGGCAGGGGAAAGAGCCGCACCACCTTAAGTTGACACACTGCAGAGTGAGAGGCAGCTATTCAGGAGTCCCAAGGTGGTGTCTACTGGTCCACACACTCGCATCGCATCATCCCAGGCACGGGATTTGCATGCCGCAGGGCGCCCACCAATATGGAGACTGGCCGGGCTTCTGAAAATGGTGACCACGAAAAGACAACAAGCTGCAGTGTTACCATGGATGTAAGACAATTATGAAGATGCAACAAGCTGGACCATTACCATGGATTGGGGGAAGGGATAAGCCATGACGCAACGGTTAACAGGGTTTGATGTCATATCACCTTGCAGTGGTTTAACCGTCACCAACAGTGCCACCCAGTGGCACCCCATGACTAAGTTCCTAATCTATCAATCATTCACAGAATCTGTCTGTGTGTGTCTGTCTGTCTGTGTGTCACAAAATGTTTCCCTGTGTAATGTCGGGAAGATTAGGCTATATAAGCACCGGTGACCCCGATTGGCCAACCCCAAACTGTCACACATTGGAGGAGCATCATTTCAAGTTTGTCCCTGATTTTTTTAAATAGCAGTAGAAATGGAACAACTTGCATCATTTCCAACATGCATGGCCCCAAATAGGATGGAGGCCTTTGGGCATCGGCCTCTTTGGGGAGCTGTCCACAGCCCTGGACCACTATTTGGGGCCAACCCCAAACTATCAGTTTCACCGATTGGCTAACCCGACCTGTCAACTTAACTGATTGGCCGAGCTCATTAATTTTACGCTTTTAAGTCTACACAATTAGAGAACGTTGAAGAACTGTTATTTCGATCAACGTTTGCCTGTTATCTCTCCTAATGGTACCAACATCAATACAGCATGGAATTGTGGACAAAATCATATCCAACGACAACAAAATATTCTACGTTTTGGGTCTGAAAGGCTAGATCTCATCAAATGGTGGTCCGTGGCTCAAATGCTGAATAAATAATGGCCCTTGATGTGAAAAAAGTTGAAACCCACTGCCTTGGATTATTGACGTAGAACAAGAGTACAATGTATTTGGACTGGAGCTGGTGGGGTTTTGGATAGGTCAGGAGATGACCATGTCTTTTTCATGAACCACGTTGTTTTCCGTCTTTCACTCTGGGCTGAATGCTGAGAGAATATTTATCCCCTGAGCCCATCTAGGCCTAATTGAATATTTATGAAAGCCATTTTCAGCTCCTTGAATAGAAATAGAATTGACCCGACCAAAATCTATATCTATAGGGGCTTGAAGACACCGGTGGGAGCAGTTGTGTGCGTTTGTGCGTGTGCTCATGTGCTTCCTTTGTGTTTTGATGTTGTTGTAGTCCTAGAGGAAGGTAATTAAGTACAGTGTAGTTCTATCAGCTGTTTTTCTTTTTCTCCTCTCTCTCTCTCTCTCTCTCTCTCTCTCTCTCCTCTCTCTCTCTCTCTCTCTCTCTCTCTCTCTCTCTCTCTCTCTCTCTCTCTCTCTATTTCTTACTTTATTTAAGACCTGGGGCACACTGAGGGATAAATGCTAATTTCCATTCCAATGCAGACAATTTACAAACACTAGGAAACACAATCAATATAGAGAAAGATAATAAAGTAACTGCAAATCAATTGCATACAAATACAAAACCTATTTCAACCTACTCTTGTAATATTATATTGTATTTTATCCAAAAAAAGGTTTAAATCATTTTATTTTAGCTCCCCCTACCACCTAAACATCACCATTGGATTCTATTGTTTAGTATTACAATGCCATTGGCCACAATATTTGCATATAAATACCCCCCACAGGGGCTGACATTCACACCCGCCACACCCGCTGACATTCCAGAGTTTTGACGAACAACATCTCACTTTTTCATGGAAGCTATTCCTCACAAAAACATAAGTAAAATGTCTGTACTGTTTTTTTTGGTGATCATTAGAATGTCTAGAACATGTACATATGTTATTATTGTGAAAAATATCCCCCATATGTAAATTAGAGCATGATTTATGATTTATGGCTATAAAACCTTACAAAAACCTTTGAAAAAAACATTACATTTTCCTCTTTAGGACTCCTACAACACCATCTGATTTTTTTTTCAATTTTTTATTTCAAGTATTTCTATATTTGGGCCTTAGAGGGTTAATTAGCTACTGTATATGTACAGTATAAAGTGAAACCTACATATTTCGATGACCCCATGGCCTTTACACTACACACCACCTTTAGGCAAACACTGATCCACTTGCACTTAATTCTTCACAAAATCTAATGGGAGGGGTGGACTGCCATGAAACTATAACTGAGCCACCTTTATGTCACCCAGAGGATAAACCTTATAATTAGCCATTTGAGTGAACCCTTTACCTACAGTATGTTCTAATGTCACCCTCTGTCCAAAACCTAAAGACTCCATGTACGAGGTCAATCTGGTAGGTCAGTTCAAGACACTTTAGTTCAGTCGGATGCAAGGTGCAGCTTGGCAAACTGGAGTCAACTGGAGCACGCTGCCAACATAGAGCAAAGCACAGTGTTTACTCAGAGTTTGCACTAACTAAATATCTTGTTAGCGCTTTAGATTCTGTGAACTGCCCCAAAAGAAAGGAGGCAATTGTGCGTGGCAGTTGAGATGGCGGTTTTCTAGTGAAATAAACTGGTGTTTCTGTCACAGTGGGACCTTCATCAGACATACAGTATACGGTACTGTAGTACTACAAGGGGAAGAGTAAGTACTGGATAGGGCCGGATGGGTAGTAAAGAAGAGAAGGAAACAGAGTAGACATTGTAGTTTGCTGGAAATGGGGAAGTAAGTTGTAGAGTTTGTGGAGATGTACGTTTCCCGCATTCAGTATTTACTGTACTGTGAAAATGCAATTGGCGTTTGAGTCACAGCACTAATCTTCATTGCATTTAAAACACACCTTGTATCCCCACTTAATTAGACCCCTGTTTAAAGAGACAGCAGGCTGTTATGTAGCTTGGGGATATCAGAAGCTGCCAAATGAGTTCATCCCCAATTTCTTTTCACACTCCTCTCCTGCCTGATTCCTCATCTCTATTGGACTGGTGCGTATTTCTCCATCGTGAGATTAGAAAAGTACAGGGAACTTCTGGCATGTGTAGAGCTCTGCACACCGATGTGTCTGAAACCATTTCTGCTGCAGTATGTGTCAAACTCCCAAACCCATCAAGTGTCAATACACATCACCACCCTCAAGCTAGAGACCATGGTCTCCCTTTTGCCCTATTCACCTATGTGCATTTGCCACAATCACTTTATTATATTATATTGTTGTGATTTTGCTTTTGGGGATGATTCTATACCTATACATTTATTTTGCTTTCATACTTACTCTTACTTTTGTACGGTATTGTCTTATTTTAAACATACACTTACAACTACTGAGGTTTTTGGAAGCTGCAACATTGCAATTTCCTGAGGGATAAATAAAGTGAATCTGAATAGCGGTAAAGATTTTCTGCTTCAGAGCTACTTATCCCCCCACAGGAAATCACACATGTCAACGCTAGAGATGTATACTGTAGTAGTGAGCAAAAACAGCGTGTGGGTTGTTTTATGTTTACTACTGTATAACCCTCTTGGGTTATATAGATGCCAAGAATAAAAACAGAGCAGGGGGAATGTATTATCATTGTATATAGCTTACTCACCAGCAATACTGACAAGGTCTGTTGGAATTACAAAATTATAGGCTATTTCAAAGAATTATACACTTTTCAGCGGGACCTTACAGTACCTTTAGTAAAAGAAGAAACAGTCAAAGGTGGAGATGGCAACATTAACATTGCCATTATTTTTTCCTGTCCTGTACATTATATGATGGAAAGCCATCATAGATTTGAAAGATTTTGAATTGTTTCGAAGGTCTTCACCAATAATGACACCAGGTTGAGTCTCTGACTGTGGGTTTTATAAATATTTAACAAATGAAAAGTATTAACAAGAGCTTGTGATTAATAATAACAACTACCAGGTCCTAACAGGGTACTGTTGTCCCCCCTCCCGGAAAGGGGGGGCCCTGCGGTGGGGGGGCCTCCGTTGAACGGGACTCGGGAGCAGTCTAGTTGGTGTAGGAAAGATTTAAGTGACTGAACTTTCTCCCAAGGTAAGATTAAGGCATCATGCTTTATATAAACCCTATTATATTAAGCCTAAGCGGTTCTGCCACTGTGTAGAACAGTTTTTTTTTTTTACTTTAAAAATTAATAATTTCCTTTGAAAACCCCGTATTTTTTGGCAAAAATCCAAGGGGAGCCCAAGTGGAGGGGGGGCCCTGGTCTTTGATCTTGACCCCCCTCCCAAAAATCTGTACGACGGGCCTGATAACTACCCTAGAAACACAGATTATATTTTTCCCCATTTCCTGTTTTGGACATACAATATATAAGGTTGCTGTCTGTCAGCAAATATATGAAAGTCACACCATGCCTCTCAGTGTTCATCTGTACTGAATGATCATAGAACAAACAGCCTAGACAGCCTATAGCAGGTATTTTTCTTCTTTTTTTCCCCCCTTTTTTTTGGCAAGAACAAAAAAAAACATTAGCCACAACGGAGGCTGGTGGCTACAGTATATCGTCGTTGTCGGGTGGAAACGTTGTATGTCCAAGACCGTTCGTTTTGTATTCATCATTTTAAAAATTAACTAAACTAGTGAAAATAGCCGATCTACAAGCACACAACGCCTCACACCGCGAGGCGTTGTGTGCTTGTAGATCGGCTGTTTTCACTACTTTTGTACGACAGCCTTGTATGATGAAGCAGGGCTTTTACTTGGTGAAAAACATACAAACTTGAAACTTGGAGATACGAGGTTTCTGCCCGACAGTGACGATATGGAAATGGCAGCTAAATAGTCTGCCCCTGTGCCATCGCTCCATGGCTTCTAATCCCCAACGTCCCTGAACACCCTTCATACACTTTACATGATCAATGTCGCAAGATACTTTAAGCCCCACTTTGGCTCATGCACAGACAGCATCCACTTTGGGCTATATAGTCATCTGGTATATATAGTACCATACTGAGACAACCACTCCTAGTGGAGGACTCAGAGGAGCGGGAGGCTATTCCATCTGACCTAGCCTGGGAGAGGAAAGCTGATTGTTCCAGCAGCTTTAAGTCAGCCTGACATTGGCCCCCGGGAGGTGATACACACGCTCTTTCTCAAAGGCCACAAACAGGTGATGGGGCTTTATTTGGCTCTGGCTGCAGGTTACTTCTCTGTGTGCGTGTGTGTGCGTGTGTGTGTGTGTGTGTGCGTGTGTGTGTGTGTGTGTGTGTGTGTGTGTGTGTGTGTGTGTGTGTGTGTGTGTGTGTGCGCGTGTGCCGAGCCCATACAGATTAAAGCACAAAGCACCAGTGTGTGCACACACACCGCCCCTGAACTCTGAAGTGGTGGAAAAAGTACTCCCATTGTACTCCCAGTATCAATACTGCAATGTAGAAATACATACGTATAAGTATAGAAGTAATGGCATCAAAACATACTTTAAGTACCAAAAGTAAAAGTACCAAAAGTAATTGTAGGGGTGTAAAAGTACGACATTTGCCTCTGAGATGTAGCGGAGGAGAAGCAGGGACGTGCAGAGAATGTTAGAGAGGCAGGGGCTGACATTTCTAAAAGGGCCTTTTGGTGAAAATATCTAAAATAGCTGACCTCCTTGCTTGGAGGTCGGCTATTTTCGGTGCTTGATACACACACTGAACCAAGCATAATCAAGTGAATACTGGAGATGTGGAATATGGCATGGAGTTCTACACAGAGAGGGCAATTCTTTCATCATAGGATGCTGTATTCAAGTTCAGGAGAGTTTGGACAAGGCGATTCTTTTGAATGCAGCCTAGTTCAGGTATGGCAGGGAAAGAGGACGTTTGCATTTCTTTCACCAAAGAACATCATTCATGGTCTAGAGAGGGCACTTTTTACAGACGGATAAAAGGGCAGGGGCTCAAGCCCCCTTTGCTGTCTATGTGTGCCTGAGTAGAAGTACTGAATAAAACTAAAAAGAAAAATTGTACTTAAGTACAGTACTTGAGTAAATGTACATACGGTAGTTACTTTACACCACTGATTATGCACAAAGCAGTTTCAAACAACATCCCTGAACTCTGCCATACGATTAAGCCTACGAACGCACGCACACACACGCACACGTACACGCACACGCACACACACACACACACACACACACACACACACACACACACACACACACACACACACACACACACACCTGGAATGAGTCAGGGAGGCTTTGGAGGAACAGAGGTATTGTAGGAGGACAAAGCTTCCCTCAGGTGCATGGCTGTCATAGAGGAGTTGTCATGGCAGCAAGTGGTCAACTCATAACAGGCCCTGCCAGCATTCACACTGGATCTCATCACGTCTCACATCCTCTACTAGATCTAGACTCACACGTGGACAACCCTCCTATCTCGTTACCGGTGCCGAACAGTAACACAATACATTTACCTAGTGCAGGGGTTTTCAACGTTTTCAGGTCAAGGACCCCTTAGTTGAGAGAGAGATGAAGCAGGGACCCCCACAACCTGTTCATAGATTCCATATAGTTTCATTGTTTGACAGCGCAATCATCAGTGTATTTTGGATTCATGTCAATTCATGTTTTCAGATATTTAACCATTGAACTGTCAATACTTAATAAACTTGAGCTTTCACTCTGTACTTAGTTTGGTCTTTTTCTCCTCTACACCAAAGCTCTTTGCCGAAAACAGACGATCTACAAGCTTTGTGAGCTTGTAGATCTGCTATTTTTGGCTAAAGTTCTCAGAATATGAATGTTATAGGGTCAAGTGGTTGATATCAAAAAGGAGAAAAAGGTTTCTATCAGACAAATATTTGGAGGACCCCCTGTAGTAACTCTGAGGACAGATTGTGAGCTTGTAGATCTGCTATTTTTGGCTAAAGTTCTCAGAATATGAATGTTATAGGGTCAAGTGGTTGATATCAAAAAGGAGAAAAAGGTTTCTATCAGACAAAGATTTGGAGGACCCCCTGTAGTAACTCTGAGGACCCCCTAGGGGTCCCGGACCCCCTGTTGAAGACCCCTGACCTAGTACATTTTGAGTATAGATGTGCCTTGCTTGATTTTGTTTGTTTGTTTTTGATGCTTACATTATGACCTTCATTCCGTTATATTTCAAAAGTAATCCTATTGACTCCATTACATTTTTAGGAATGTATTACATTAACCACTTGAGCTCTACTTCAAAATGCTTCAACCACAAAAAAAAACCTTTTTGTGTCGTTGTTGTAGCACAGCATGGAGATAATCGTGCCGAATCAAAGAGCCTCATCCCCGATTAGAACCTCTTCTACAAGTGGCATATTTTTTAATGTAATTTGTTATATGAAGTGGTGTGTTAAACAGCCATGCAGAAAAGGCCCACCAACATTGTTGAGTTTGTGTATGAATGTTTTGCTGTTCCAGTTCAAGTATAGCGCTCGCCTGTGCCTCTACGGCTATACAAATACAAACAGAACAATAGAAAATAGAAAACAAGTTAATTTCAAAAGCTCCTCGTGGAGAGAGATGGTTGCAGCAAAGCACTTTATCTGCAAATAATACTGAAGCAAACACTACATCAGGGAAATATGCCATGCATTTATTTATGAATATTTCAATGCAAGGCAATATAACATAAAACAAACACTTTTGTTTTGAAGACAGACACACTGGGCTGTAAGCTTAATTTACATCTACTTTATTACCGTATGTAGGAGCACATTTATCAATGAGGAGTTGGGTGGTATTGTAGTCTCCAACCATGAATATTTATTCTGAATCAGTCCAGCACTACATATTGTAAGTGTTCACAATGTTAATAAGGCGTACCAAATGCTGCTCTTCAGCTGTGTGTGTGTGTGTGTGTGTGTGTGTGTGTGTGTGTGTGTGTGTGTGTGTGTGTGTGTGTGTGTGTGTGTGTGTGTGTGTGTGTGTGTGTGTGTGCACGTGTGTGCATGTGCGTGCGACGTGCGTGCGTGCAAGCATGTGTGTGATGATCCATCATGAATGATTAAGCCCCCCCCCCCCCCCCCCCCCACACACACACACGTAAAAAGAGAAAGAGAAAGAGAGAGACATCAGAAACACATACTTCCCACAGATCACAACCACACAAGGAGAGTTTGAAAACATGACCAATGATGAAAAACCCCCATATCTGCTGGGTGAAGTACGACAATGTGCACAGCAGCAAGATTTGTTAGCTGCTGTGATAGGAGAAGGATATCAAATGGAACACAACCACCTTAAAGACTACCGATCATGGTGTATACATCCTTGCACTGTCTGCATCAAGTAATCTCCATAGATGAAAACTGTTCCACCCCTTTAAATTGTGCATATTTAAACGTATGTTTTCTCATGCCTACAAAGCCCATTGAATTGAATTGAAGAGAGAGAGAGAGAGAGAGAGAGAGAGAGAGAGAGAGAGAGAGAGAGAGAGAGAGAGAGAGAGAAAGAGAGAGAGAGAGAGAGAGATACAGTACTACTGCAAGATGGAATACTGGGATGAATGTCGAGGTGAGTTAAGTCTTTTCCAAAAAAAAAAAGGTTTGCTGTGCACCCTCATGCTCCCCGGAGGACAAACCCATACTGATTTCGGTGACCCCGTGGTCTTTCCTCTAGGATCGCCTTTAGGCCAAATTGTCCACTTGCATACCACAAGATCATTCAAAACCCAACGTTCAGATTGCTATGACATTGACATGCTTCCCAGAGGATGAACCATAACCATTTGGGTGACCCCATGAACCTTGGAAACTTTTATTTTTTTAACGTCCTCAGCAAAGATTTCATGTCATCCGTATGTTAAGAGTGTTAACCTTTTCCAGTGTCTACTGGGGACTTCATGTATTGTCTTGGCGTTGTGTTGTTGTATGATCTATATCGTTTTGTGCTACATGGTTATGTGTTATTGAGCGGTGGTCACACCATCTCCTTAGCGTGACTGTGTGTGTGTGTGTGTGTGTGTGTGTGTGTGTGTGTGTGTGTGTGTGTGTGTGTGTGTGTGTGTGTGTGTGTGTGTGTGTTAGTTTGTTACTTTGTAGCATGAGTTGCAATACCGCTGGTGACCAAGTGGCGCTGTTTAGTCACACACACACACACACACACACACACACACACACACACACACACACACACACACACACACACACACACACACACACACACACACACACACACACACACACACACACACACACACACACACACACACACACAGCGTGCACGCGCACACACACACACACACACACTCACTGCTCATATCCACCGCTCATTTTTTCTGTTGGAACAGACTGTGAAGATGAATATCCCTGAGGGGAAAATAAAGACTATTATTATTGTGTTCTTATTCAGCTTTATTAGAAAGAGAAACAGAGTGTAGAGAAACAGAATAAAGGTTGAGAGATGGGGGGGTTAAACAAGACATGACAAGAGATGACTCAAACTTAGGTCCAAGCACACCACAGGAGATACTGTAGGCCAGCAATGAAGCTAGGCGCCACTAAACTCAGGACATTAACGTCTGAATATTCTTGGCGATAGGGGTGGGGCGGTATCAACATTTTGTTATCGCGGTTACCGTCCTCCCATTTACCGCCGGTATTGCGGTAATTACCGCACCCCCGTATCTATTAATTAAGGTTCGGCGATAAGACAAAATATTCCTATCATCTGCCCAAAATTCGTCGCTCCACAGTCCTATAAGCCCGACTGCTCGAGTTCCCCGTACAGCACAGTGGGTCTGGCTTTTGAAAGTAGCAGATCTACAAGCTCACAACGCGTCACGTTCACAACGCGTTCTGAGCTTGTAGATCTTTGCAGTGTCGGGTTACTATAGTAACGTAGGCTACAGAGGCGTCAATTGGGTATGGCAAGCTATGGCACCTGCCATACCTAGGCTACAGTGGGAAATAATAAAATGTACTTTTCATCGTGCCTGTTGCTAAGGTATGGCAACATGACTGGTGTCTTGCAGTCATGTTGCCATACCTTAGCTTTTGCTGAACTGACGCCACTGGTAGACTACTGGGGCTTCAGACACTGCACGCTGTTTGTGAACAAACCAGATGAGACGGGTATAGTGATTGTGTACGGTCTGTGATTATGTAAACTCACGTGTCAAATCGCATTGATTGAGTGGTGATATAAACATAGTAAACAGGTTTTAGTTACCAGACTTGACAGAAAAGGTTGTAGACGAACAACGACGGGCACACACGCTACTGTAAAAGTACTCACGTCTAGCGCTGGTTTCATTTTCGGTTTTAGTCCTCGTGCTCCGCCCGTATGAATAAAACAGAAACGGCCACAAGGTATGTATCAACATACTTGTATGAGTTGTGTCGTGTGGATTATGGAGAAAGTTTAACGCTGCTGAGGCTACGAGGCTACTGCACTGCTCCAGTGTCCACTGTGTCTCCACTCTCCGACTCTCAATGTGACGGGCCAAGCTTCCAGTTCCAAACATGTGTTACGCGGCCCAGAGCAGAGCGGCATGGAGCGCATGCGGTCCTCGCTTCTCCCCTGTTTTAAAACTCACTCGTTCTCAATAAAAATAGCCTATTTTTTGTCTTTTTTGACCGCGGTAAGGACCCTGACACCGCGGTAGGCCGCGGTATACCGCGATACGGCGGTACGGCGGTTACCGAACCCAGCCCTACTTGGCGACCTGCATACAGTACATTAATACCCATTTAGGCCTAGAATTATTGAATGCTTTAACCAGTGAAAAATAGCAGATATACAGCTCACAGCGCAGCACCAAGTGCAGCGCTGCAAGCTTGTAGATCTGCTATTTTTGAAAAAGTCGTGAAAATCTTTGAATACATGTATTTTCAAAGCGAACGTTTGTAACTCAAATTTTGCTTCTGGGTGGTCCCTGGAAATAAATATTTTGAGATGCGGGTCCGTGGCCAAATAAATATCATTTTGGGGGTCCTTCACATGAAAAGGTTTGAGAACCACTGACATAGTAGTCTCTCAAGAACAGATTGCAGACATTGAAACATAGGTTTTTAAAAAAATCTTTCAAAGGATTCAAAAGACACTTATAGAATCAGATCAAAATTCAAATTTTCACGATTTTTCAAAAATAGCAGATCTACTAGCTCGCAGCGCGGCACTCGGTGCCGCGCTGCGAGCTTGTATATCTGCTATTTTTCAACAGTTAAAGCATAAAATAATGATACACAATAATGTGTACCCATTCTGAATGGGTTAACTCAATATGCAGCAAAGTCATGAAAAGTTAGTATAGTTTGGCATTGTGTACGCCAAACTGTGCAGTATCCTTGCCTAAGTTACAGAGACAACCCTTCTAATAACTCCCTCTGTGTGCAACCTGTCTTGTTGTTCTAAAGTTTTGGTAGCTTTTTGGATTGGTTTTTGTGGAGTCTGAAACTTGGATTGAGTCCACATAGTGTGCAAAAATGAATAAAGCCTGGAACAGAAAATGGTCTAGATAGGCTAGATATGCGGAGCATTGAAGATAGAGCAATTATGTTACTCTCTTATTTTAGCAGCGGCAGCGGCGTTGCCGCGGCATCTGCCAGAAAATGCAGTTTGCTTCTTCTGCTTATTATTTGACTGGTATTTTCCGTAGACTTTGATTGCAGGTTTAGTCTGGGAGCTGCATTAGCCATGCCCATGGGTGCGAGTGGAAACCACGTGGGGGTGGAATCAATGGCAATGAGCTAATCAATAGTGTTTATCTAGGCTATAGTGACCTGATGGGAGGCATCAGAGATTAGCACTTAAAAGAGTGCCACAGCCGCGCAATAACACAGATGCCTGCATGCATGCGTACGCACGCACGCACGCACGCGCACACAATCCTGCTAACTCAGTGGAAATGCCGACTTCACTTTAGCGTTTGTGATCAATGTACCTTTGAACTAATGGAGACAGTCTCCTGATAGGAATCTAATGGAGGTTCACTTAAACAGTTAACTCTTTAAACATGCAATTACACACTGCTCCTGTAAACCAGTACATTACTGCCTCCTGTACATTATCTCCACATGTCTACTCAACTCGGCAATCAGTATTTGAACAGTCGTTTGGACAGATGGACGGATGGACGGAAGGATTGACCAACGGACTAAGATTGCCAAAAAACGTTTACAGCTAAGAAGAGCAGTGCAGATGACCCGAGTTCTACGGTAGGGCTGTGCCACAATCAAAGAACTGCAAAACCAATTTTACACCAGTCTCCTCGGAAATATGAAGCCTTATTATAGGGGCAAGAGCCGCATGAGTAAGAGATGTAAGAGATGACAATACGTTTTGTACACTGTGATGTATGCATACACACGCACAAAACATGCACACAGCACAAGTGGCTGACGCGTGCGAGGCAAGGCGCAACATATCTTGAGAGTGCAGAAAGGGGCTGTAATTGCAAAGACAAAAGGGGGCCGAGAGTTAAAGTGTGGATGATGAGGAAGGGGGAGTAGAGAGGGAAAAGAGGCTGACAGGCCAGAATAAATGACTCCACATCAAAACCCACCTCACATCTCCCATGTCCCCAAAACCAGACGACCAAGCAGCCAGCCAACAGAATAGAACAAAAGCATTGTGCCTTTCATTAAATGCTTGAACGTGTGTTTGTGGCACCCTGTTCCACTTCAAATCCTCACCTGATTCCCTCCACCAATGCAGAGAAATAAAATACTTTTGTAAGTGGAGGACAGCCGAACGTTACTAAGTAAAATGTTGGGGGGTGGACGGATAACAAGCGATGTGGCCTTGCAAATCCTCCAAAAGTCAGGCAGGCTCTATAATGAAGTGCTGACTCGAGGAAGCCTGTACAGTTTGTTGCCAGGCTTCTTATCTGCTGAGCCAAATAGATGGAGTGAACCATCAGCCATCAAAGGAGAGCAAGTGTGATGCAAAAAATATATATATATATATAAATAAATAAAGTTCTGAGATAAGTTTTGGAGAGGAGTCAAACTCACACTCTTCCCTTGTCCGTGCTTAGTCAGAAAAGGCATCTCATCAAGAAGAGAGCGAAAATGGGCTCTCACTGCGGAAAGAAACCACAGGCTAAATAAAAGACTGGCCATCAAAAGAGAACAAGTGTGATGCAAAATAAAGTACTGAGATAAGTACAAAACTCTTAAGTGAGTCAAAAAAGATAACCGAGACAGTCTCACACTCTTTCCTTGTTCATGCTTAGTCAGATCAAACCGCATATCAAGAGAGAAGAGTGGTTGGCACTGCAGAGTGAAACCACAGGCTAAAAACCTAAATGAAGTTCTCGTTGCCGCTCTCCTCACTAAACTCACCAATGCAATGCATGCTTTGCTTTCTGTTCTTTTAATCTGTCCGAATTGTTGTTGTTGTTGTTCATCTTGTGTGGTATTGCTTTAATATTTATGGTATTTCTTTAACTAGACCGCTACGCTACTTGAGGACCACGCAAGTAGTGAGGCCGGAACGGGCTGGTGGGGCTGCAGCCCACCGTGATGGCGGGTGGAAGAATATTATAGTAGGTGCCCATGCACCAAATAAAACAAATGTACTTAGGAGATGCACAGTGGATATATCAATTCTAAAGGGTAGACACTGAAGACCAAGACTATACCATGCACTCCCTGTCATTGTTGCTGCTAACCACGCATCTATTCACCGTCTAGAGCTCAGCAGAGCTGTGGTCAGCCTTAAATTGAAGGGCTGGATCTATAATCTAGCCTATTTTAACTAGAAAGGTGCAATTCTGGGAAATTGCAAGTGTGGTTGCCTAAATATTGTGATGTCACGTGAAGCTTGACCAATCCTCAAATCCATTATATTGTCCAATCAGAAAAGGGTCAGGAAAAAGTCCATTGAACTCAAAGACTTGCCTTAACTTAAAGGCCAGGCCTGTCCATATACTATCTCCGACCACTGAACCTTTCGTCGGAGAGTTCCAACATTCCGACGTGCAGCTTTCCGAACTCTAATTTGGGGCAATTTAATTTTTCAGAAGATGCAAGTGACGTCATTTGGTAGTTGAACTGGATCTTTCCAACGAAAAAGGTTTGGTGACTGGTCATGGACAGTATGGAAAGTTAAGGCATAAGAGCTGGTAATTAAGACAATCAAAATAGAGACCCTTGGGGTTTTGGGGTTACAGAAAAGGTTACAGAAAATGTCCATTGAACTCAGGGTTACTCTAGATGAAATAATTAAGCTGGACAAGAACTATTAGTGGTATTAGTGTAGGCAACCACACAATTACTGTAAGCCAAAGACAGATCCATACATAAATAATTTATGATGATTATAGAGAGATGACCGCCCTTTAGACCACCATTATTCCGTGACTTCGAGGACAGCACATTCAAGATTGAGAAGATGTCAAAGCACCCTCTGTTGGCCCGATGTGTTGGCGAGGCGCTGAAGGAAAGTGATGACCGTTCTGTCCTGTCCGACACAGCTTGCAGCACCAGGTGGCAAAACAATAAGGACACTGTGCAGCCTGAAATGTCCAGTCACACTTGAAGAAGGTGACAACTTCATTTGTCATCTGGAGAGAATGAGTAACAGACCTTCTCTCTGCTCACCTGTCCTTCTCCCTTCATTAGCGCCAGGTGACCTGGGCTGTTATTCCAATGTGAAACAGCTCATTACTCTGGGCTTCATTTTTAGGCGTCTAATCACGCCCTCACAGCTCCTGCAGGTGGGACCAGAGACGCTGACGTGGCTGCGCGACTTTGAGTTGGACATTTGAGGACAAAGGTATATTTAAATGTCGCTCGGTTTCTGCTATATTTTGTCCCAACGATTTCCAATTTATTGTATACGGAGCTAAATGACCGATAGTTGGGAACCAAATGGACCCTTATTGATGTGTAATTCCAAGAATGAGCGAATGGAACCAAATGGACCTTTGGTTCCATTTACAGATGCTCATCAAATTAACACTGAAGGATTTTCCAGTGTAGTTTGTAATCAAAATCAAATTAAAGCGAATAAAGAGCAACATTATTTTTGCAAGTTCCTGATAGTGTCTTTGATGTCACTATCAGAGACCTCCTTTTGAATCCAAATAAAATAAAATGGGGGGTTGGTGGCCTATTGCCTATCAAACTGGGGGTCCTTGAAATTAAAACGGTTCAGAATCACCGTTCTATAAGGGACTTCCTACTCCTAATTCCAGGTGCACTGCTAATGGAAACACAAATCGATAACCGTTCACACAACTCGCCCACACAACAGCACAGACTGACAGGGACACTCCAGGCCTTTAGAATGATCAACAAAAAGAGCCTCATGTGCACCGGGGAGAGATGTGCACACCCTACAAAGCCAGGCCGTCGACAACGCCATCAGCTTTATTCGAAGAAAAGATTGAAAACAGGGTCTCGGGAGTTTGTTCTCGGCAAGGTTATTTCAGTGCACACACACACACACACACACACACACACACACATATCGTTCAGTTAAACAGCTGAAGCCAAAAGGTACACATTTGCGGAGATAGAGACCAATGACTGTGTTATCGTCGTGCCTGCATGAATTTTGCCGGCACGTCCAGATCTTTAGGCAAGATTAGATCTTGGTTACGGTTTTTAAACAAGCGCTGAACAAACATCAATTTCACAGAGGAGTAGAGAGATAGCCCTATACGTTCATCCAAAACACTGAGTTAAAGTCCTTGGTGCCAGTTTAAGGACAAAGTATTTTTGTTTAGTTTTTTGTTGGGTCTTTTTTCCTCCTGAGTGAAACGGTCTGGCTTCGATTAGATCATGGCTTTTCTCCGTTTCCAAATCCACTCTGCGTCACAACACTACACACATTCAGAGATAAAATCTGCTGAGAATTGAGGCAGCATCGGCACCCATATCTGGAGCATAAAACATGATCTAAGTTTGGGAATATCGTTTTGAGTCGTCGATTGGAAATGCACACCGAATCCGTTATGTTCATCAAAGCAAAGCAAAACGTTGGAAGGTGTGTGTGTGTGTGTGTGTGTGTGTGTGTGTGTGTGTGTGTGTGTGTGTGTGTGCATGCGTGCATGCATCTGTGGACTCTTAATAGTCCACATTATGTGCCGTGCATAAATGTTGATTAGCTGCCATACGGTGTATTTCCTATACACATGTCAGGAGAGCCTTGGCAAAATGCTTTTAGCTAATTGGGTGATTTGAAAAAGATGAAAAGGAAGGGATTTCTTTCATTTTTTTGCTGACATGAGGGATTTGCCACGGAAAGAGAGCGGAAGGTTTATTTGTCTTCAAAATAGAGCCTTAAGCTGCTGGATGCTTTTTACTGCGTGCGTCGACAAAATAGATTTTTCTGTCAGGAAGCATCCTCCTCCACATGGGTCTAGCGCCGCTTACCTTCATCTCTGTTTACAGAACCAACCATTGTAGATGGCGATTACACGCGTTCTATTAGATTTTCTTTTCATCTCTATCAGTTTGCAGTTCCCGAAGTTCAGGCATTCACCAATCACCGGTGTACGTGAATCTGCACGGTTCCTTTCCGCCGGAACACAACAGGCTATGAACAACATGAACTAATAGAGAGGCTAGATATGAGGAAGACAGCACAGAGAGATCAGCCCAATTCTGCTAATTTGGGGACACAAAGTTAAGTCCAGATCTTTAGGGTGTGTGATTAGACTAGGCGATTCATTAATTGTCATAATTGTGAAGTAATTGTGATTAAGGATTTAAATGTGTTTATGGCATTGAATGACTGTAACAATGGCCTAATCAAAATAGCCCATTTTTAAAACTACATAAATACAATAAATACAATAAAATAAACATGATAATAATCTCACACACACACACACACACACACACACACACACACACACACACACACACACACACACACACACACACACACACACACACACACACACACACACACACACACACACACACACACAGTGGAAATAGCCATTTCCCCTATTTTTTCTTTTCTTTTTTTTTTTTTCATTGCAATTATCTAAAATAGTGGTACTGTGATCAGGGCATTATGTAATAATTGTGACAGACCTTCTTTGAGAGTAAAAATGAAACCCGATTACAGGGCAACGTTTACACTCTCTCAAGTTCTCAACACGCATGGGTGTTGCAGTCCGTATCTCTTTTGTGGTCACAGGGGGCTAGGATTAAAGGTTCCCCCCACTGGCCTAATTAAACCCATGTTTCTAAGCCTCTCTGGTACAACGGTTCACCTCAGAACGCCAGGGTGTATTGTCTACACTACCCAGTAACACCCTTTGGTGATAATTTAACTCAAATTGTTGCCATGTGCACATACTGTACAGTACAGTACATTGTAGAGGGTAGATAAAAAATAACGGTTCAGGTGTCCGGCAGGACAATTAGCGGAGGCAATTATACATAATTATGTTTTTGTCTTATGAACTGCTCAGTTTACACACTCACAAAGGACGAAATAACCTCTTGAGCTTCACTGCGTTTTATGTTTGACATGCAGATAGGTACAAATCGTCGTTGTCGGGTGGAAACCTTGTATGTCCAAAACCGTTTGTTGGTATTTATGATTTAAAAAAAGATTTAAGCTAGTGAAAACAGTCGATCTACAAGCACACAACGCCTCGCGGTGCGAGGCGTTGTGTGCTTGTAGATCTACTGTTTTCACTACTTTTGTGCGACAGCCTTGTATGATGAAGCAGGGCTTTACTTTGCAAAAAAACGTACACATTTGAAACTTGGAGATACAAGGTTTCTGCCTGACAGCGATGAAATATAATGTGAATTTTAACGCTAAAGATGTCAATCAATCGATCAAGGCCTCCAAGGCTTGCTCTAATTTCACAGAATGTCTACCGAGAGTGAAGCTCCAAGGTTTCTGACTTTCTAAGACACGTTCTCTTCACTGCATCAAGGTTATCGTGAGCATGGCGAAGCAAATTAATCTCTAGTGAAGTTAAATTAGCCAGTAAAGGGGCTCCTTTATCCACTTGTTTTTTCTCTGCTCGGTTTGTTATTTAAACTGGTATAGCCTGGTCAATTCTGGCATCCTCTGCCTGTTAAAACGAGAACTGCATTGTAATTTTTCAAAAGGTTCCCAATGTGAGGGAGGAGATGTGGGGGCTAGAGAAGCAACACAGCAGTAGTGTGTTGTTTGCCTGTGGAATATAAATAAACAACTGAAAAACAGGAGTTAACAGATTCGAGGGCATTCCCTTGTCGATGCACTCTGGGATTACTAGGGGGTTCACTTTCCAGTTTAAACCCCCACTGTGAAGGGCTTTGGCTGACTAAGCAGAGTTATTATTAACCAAGTGAAGTACAATGTGTGAGAGGCAGTGTCTTTCCCATAGTTGCCCTCAGATTAACTACTGTAACTGCACTTTAACATTGGCTCAGCACAACAATTTGGCGGACAAATTAACAAGATTTCTCGTAATTGGCAGTTAACTTACATCTTTACACATGTAGACACCGTAGTCTTTCCATTCAACATTTAACATGTTTAGCAACGGCCTGTCTTTCCAGACCACCCAAAAGGCGGAGCAGGTGATTGATGGATGATGCAAAACATTAGCTATTGGAGGGTTGGAACGAGTGACCTTTAGCTCACTGTTCACTCTCTAATCACTGTTTGCAGGGATATAGCACAACAGGCAGAACTCTGGATTTAACCAACTAACTAACCGACTGACTAAATAAATGAGGGTGCCGTGGCATAGTGGTTAAAGTAGTAGGCTCTCGACAGCGAGTTGTGGGTTTAGAACAGTGTTTAAAAACCCTAGTCTTTGGTGTGTCTCAAGAAAAATAAAAAATCACACCCATTGTGAAGTGAGCGGTGGTCGTGCTTGCATAACGTCTTCAGACTAGGATTTGAGTCTAGGATGTACAGGCTATGCTATATGGCAAAACGCTGAGGAAAAAGGCTACAGACATACGACATATGACATCACTAGACAAACATGATGCTACTACGTACACACATTTTGCTATGGCAAAACGCTGAGGAAAAAGGCTACTGACACACGCACAGCCACTTATAGGAGCGGTTTACCACCGCTCAAAATAAAATAAAAGTTAAAAACAACATTGTGCACTTGAAGAGGACAATGAGCTGTCATAACATCTTAAAAGCACAAGGAGTTCTCATTATATTCAGCCTCCATTTCTCAAGCTTTGTCAGATATATACTGTAACAATTCATCACAGAGGGTGATTGGGGTTGTGAAGCTGACAAACATCAAAGCATCATCTTGCAAAGGGGCAAGTCATTGTCTTTTCTTTCCCAACATGTCTTCTGCTTCTATGATTTTTAGAGTCCCGCTCTCCGCTTCAGAAGTCATATGGATAAGCTAAAAAGGTATAATGCAACTTTTGATAAGAAGGATTTATCCTGTGAAGGATTTCCCCTTGAACTCTAAATATAATCCAGCACTGAACGTTTGAGTTATGTTATGAATGTCATAAGCCTCTAGAATGATAAGCTGTCAGGTTGCTTTTGAATTGAAAGACAAAGGGTAATGCCTGTCAATTAATGTGCCATCACTTCACAGCGCTGCTTGAGGCAATATATTGAAGTGGAAGGGTAGGGTATGGAGAATATACCATGTGTTCAACCTTGATATTTTCCTCATAAGGACAGGTGTGTGATTAGAAGAATGAAGCGGTCGGTCCCGGAGCAAAGTTTGAAGGACGTAATTTCAGAAGATTCGGATGTTTAAATCAATTATTGTGGGAGCTGGGATTTTCTGAATTGAAAATGGGTCTGTCTTATTGTATCATGCCACATCCTGACACCCATTTATAATACTTCTATTTTGCCCCTTAAATGGTAGATAAGGGATAATAAACTGTATAGAGAAATAAACCTAACCCTAACCCGACAGTGATGATTAGGCACCGGCGCATGCCTAATTATCCGGAAGGGAATTACTTCTCGATAATGACCACCGACTCGTTTATTATCCCGCTTATTACATGGCTACTTAATCAATACATTCATAAATTGACCCAAAAGTAATAACAAAGTATTTCCTTGCTTACAGTAGTGAAAGTATTCCATAAGTGTCGCACGGCCGTCCGCCATGCACTACACAGTCACCTCGGAAAACAAGGAAGTGTTGATCAAAAATGGGACCAACTTTGGTTACTGCATCATCTATTTCTCGCTTCAAATGTTTTCAAAAACATTCTTGGGAGCAACGTTTAGTTGTAAATGTCATTGTGGGTTTGTTTACATGGCTTACATGTTGGATACGGCATAAAATTCACACAGTGCAGCAGGTGCAGGTCACTATCAAGAAATAACACACCGCTGAATCAAGCATTCGATGTAACACATATATTGACATTTAGATTCATGACAATTTATGTGTGTGGATCTCAGGATCCTTATGGGACCAGCGTGGCTCCAACGACATCAGTCATTTATGACATATATATGATGTGACACTGGCTTCTATTGTAAATGGATGCGATGCGCAACGTGAAAAGAAAAGTCTGACATTTACACATGCAAACCTTTCAAATCTCTCACTCTAGTAACGCTATTGCTATTCAACTGTCCATTAACACTTTAACCCTCTATGCTAGGTCCGGAGTTATGGCTCCGCACTTGGTATGCTCTTTTTCCCTTTCTCCAAATCCCTTCTCCAAGTACAAGCTCACAACGTGTTCCCCCATGGGGATGCTGGGGTCCAAGCTGTTAAGAAGTGTGCTGAACTCTGGAACTATCACTAGGCTAAAAAAGATGAAGAGATCAGGACCAACTCGCCTGACACCCACACCACCAGTGAAGCGTGCACTGCTGAAATTATAAACCAGACTTGTACACTTAATGGAAAAGGAAATAAATTGATATGAGCATATTCAGTGAAAATGGCACACTATTTGGCAGCATACAGCCTGGTTCATTATTATGAAATATTATATAAATACGCAAAATCTTGTTAAATCTCACAGAGCATATAGTTCAGTGTGGCGCAACAAATTCAGACTTGTTATAAAAGTTATTTTGTAGTTATTGTGGTCCGATTTGTCCATCTGTTGAACTTGAGTGTTGTAGTTTCAGAAATTGGTCATCAGGTGGTCTATCAATGGCACCCACCTTCAGCTTGTGCCTGTGACCAAATCAAAGTGATCACAAGTGTTGGTGTCCTGGAATTTGGGCCACGCATGACTTTCAACAGTTAAGCCAGATTTATGTGTAAATGTACGATAGTGTTGTACAGCAGTGAACATAACCCAATCGACAAATGTTTGGCTATAATGGCAAGTTAATTAAAAGACCCATAAACAGTTGCACAGCTATACACGTAGCTCTATGTTATGAGCCAGCAGTGACAAGTGCACCATGCTGCAGTTGGAGAGTGCAGAGAAATATGTCTGGTGCTGTATGAAAACAGTTGTTTTTCCTGTGAGCTGCTACTGTATGTCATTTAATGGCTGTCAAGCACCAGCAGCCCTCAGGCCCTAACAAAGACACATGTCTCAGTACCTCCCAGCTGCAGTGAATCATCAGCGAAAAAAAGAAAAAACATGACCATTTCTATTTTCACTAAGAACAGCAACAGCACCATAATAGGCCCCACAGTGTCTGCTCTATACACGGATAACCTATATAATTCCCCTCTGATCAAGAGAGATAGGTCCCCAAGTTTGCCCACTTTGCTGTGTAAGTGTGTTTGTGTGCGAGCGAAAACACAACAAACAGACAGAAAGCGATTTTAGTTTGGTATGTGTGAGTGTTTCCCACCAGTAAATACTGCTGACTTGCAATGGATTAACCATTAGTTTTGTTTGTGAGTCTTCAAGAAAAAAAAAAAAAAGTATGTCCCCGAGTGTCAAGCAATTACCATGACTTTGTTCATGGCTCTTAGTCGTGTGTGTGTTCAGGCCAAGGTACTCAACTAGGCTAACCGTAATGTTAACGTTTAATAACGAAAGGAGCACGTAAAGATTATGCAGCCCACGCTCACCATCGAGTGCACTGATGAGTGCTGAATGCCTTTCGTGCTTTTGTCACATTTGGACTTGAATGTTTCGATTTGTATTCAGTCTACACTGAAAATAAAACTGCCTTTTAATCCGGTGTAGATTTTGTGTCTGTGTTTCATGGATTCTAAAATGGGGAAACACATAATCCTATACCTTCGTGACTGTTAAAGGAGGCATACAGACCAAAATAGGACCCCCCCTGAATGAGAATGTTTCCACAGACGTTCTTACCTGGTTAGGTTATATGTCTAATTTCTGCCCCTGTTCTGAGATCTGTAGATTAGTCCCCACTGCTAAAACGGGCGTATCACCTCTATCCAAAAGCGCACATTTCGGGCCGCTTCCAAACAAAAAAATCTTTTAGGAATCGTCCAGACATGCTTCCTACAGTCACCACACACAGTGTTTTAGCGAGACGCTCCGTGCATTGATGTAAACAAAGCCATGAGCATGGCCACTTCCTGCATCCGCTCTGAGAGCTAGAGCGGAAGTCTCGCGAAATCTCGCGAGAGCTCGAGGCAGCATTGCTTTCCTTAGCCCTGGTAAACAGGCTATTAACCCTTCACAGGCTACAACAGCGTGTCTGGTATGTCTAGGAAGCATGTCTGGACGATTCATAAAAAAAGAAAAAATCTTTTGAAGCGGCCGAAATGTGCGCTTTTGGATAGAGGTGATACGCCGGTTTTAGCAGTGGGGACTAATCTACAAATCTCAGAACAGGGGCAGAATTGAGGCATATCAACCTAACCAGGTAAGAAGGTCTGGGGAAACATTCTCATTCAGGGGGGTCCTATTTTGGTCTGTATGCCTCCTTTAAGTGATATGCTTTAATTGGTTTGGAAAGGTTTGTGTGTGTGTGTGTGTGTGTGTGTGTGTGTGTGTGTGTGTGTGTGTGTGTGTGTGTGTGTGTGTGTGTGTGTGTGTGTGTGTGTGTGTGTGTGTGTGTGTGTGTGTGTGTGTGTGTGTGTGCGCGCGCGTGCGTTCACGAACACGCATACAGTGCATGTTTGTGTGAATACAGATAGCTGCACACATTTCTGTTAGATTTGTTAGTATGGAGAAAAATAAGTATCCAACCCAAGTTTCCAATGCAATAATCATTCACTTGTCCAGCCTCTTTCACATTAAAGCCAAATTTGCTCACCCAGGTTAACGTTAATCTTAAACCTGAAGTAGGTAGGTACAGTAATCCCCCTTATGACTGCTCCACCAAACTTATGGTCTGTGTGGCGAGCAGTGGGAAGGCACAGCACGATGGATCGAGTCAGTTGTGAAAATTATTCTCACGCTGAACCTCGGGGTAGAAAAAGCCGTAGAAAACTCAATACCACGGTGACGCTCAACAGCCTAACAAGATGGAAGATTGCCGGGGGTAAAGTGGTTATCATTAGCTCAATGTCAACACTTGACACAGGGAGGGAGTAAATATGCAATTAACCTCTACATAATTATAATTTAACTGATGGCTGTGACGTCGGATAATGGACTTGGAATCAGTTCCCCGCTCACTTTGTGAGTTGGAAACAGAAACCGCCATTTCTGCTCAAGAAGACACAGCAGGAGAAGCCCCGCTACGCTGTAAACAGAATGTCACATTAAGAGGCAGTTTTGTCACGTCAGCCAAAACTGACAGCCTTGTTTAAGTCATGTCAGCATTCCTTAAGACAGCCCACAAAATATCTTCCAAAGCCCTTTCTTTGGAGAATTGGCATACTCTTTAATGGCTAGTGATGCAAGAGTTTACTCTACACTTTGCAATGCATTTTTATATATATAGCATATGTCCCACAAAATCATGAGGTTAGGTTAGATGTTTAAGCAATAACAATCATCCTTTCATAAATGTATAGGCTCAGGGGCGGTCCCTGTTAGGGGCTTACGTATATACAATGAGCATTTGCCAAGGCACCAAGGCAGAACTGCCAGACCAAGTGAAGACTGGCCAATCACAGCACATTCTTGCAGAGACTCTTGGGAAATGAAGTCAGAGACATTGGCTGCCATGTTATTTGTGTCCAAAGTGGCCAATGATACCCCAAACTAAAAGCAATTTCTTGCCTTCTGGACTCTGGATACAAAACACACAGGGTAGTTTTGAAAGTCACAGTTTGTGTCTGAAACAGTTTGTGTTTGTCCCTGTGTGCAATCAATTTTTAAATGCATTGTCTTTTTTCACTGAGCTTTCACTGATGTTTTGATCTCTTGATGTGTTTTTCTTTTTTTAATTGGATATAAGAAACATCTTTCCCAACTATTCTCACAGCCTAAGTTAGGTTACCCTATACCTATAGGGAGTTTATATCTTTGTTCTGCTGTCAAAACACTGGAAACATCAAGAACTGGAGGGACAAAGATAGAAAAATAAAGCAACAGAGAAGAATCTGGTCTGAACGTTGGGGACGTGAATGAAAGGTGTTTTGATGTAGATAATTTAGTTATGCAGCCGGTTCGTTCCACTGATTAACTCCCTACAAGTTGACACTGTTGATGTAAAATTCATACCAGCCTTTCAACACACTTCCAAGAGTTCCTATATTTTGCTAAATTAGCCCGCAGTACCAAGTCTTTTCATGTCTTTTTGAACTCCATGAGGAAGAAAAGCTCGGCAGGCTGCTCTCTAAAGAACAATCGGGTGTAATGTATAGGTGTGTTCACGCCAAGACGAGAAGCAGACGAGCACTTAATATGACACTCCCTGTTAGTCCGTGGGTAACTGTGCATGGATCGCAAAAAAAGGACACTTCCTCTTAGCCCGTGGATAAGTAACTGCACATAGATCGCAACAAAGTGAGTGTGACAGCAGTGCCGGCTCATGTGGTGGAGACAAAGATTTCCTTTGTCTCCCTGTCTCATGTAGCGAAGCCCCTTATATACGGCTCCTCAATCAGTCGATAATGAATGGAGCAATTAGCAGTGATTATAAAGTGTTTTGTGGGGATTCATTTTGCCAATTTATCATGAGAGCATGTTCGATTTACCCGCAACCCCCTGATGAATGCTGATGATGGACACAGACACACATAGCCTTCAGACCACACACAAGCAGATGCACGTGCTCTCTCTCTCTCTCAAACACACACACACACACACACACACACACACACACACACACACACACACACACACACACACACACACACACACACACACACACACACACACACACACACACACACACACACACACACACACACACACACACGTACACGCACACAATCTTGCCTGCCTCCAGGAGTGCTTGGCACAGGTGAAGACACAGACCAAGGGTGTTGTGTCCTTGTCAGTCAATTACAGGGCCTGGCTTGAGGACACTTCATGCCTGCCTCCGGTCCCTTTGAGATAACATGAGTGCAGGGTACAGAATTAGCTCTCTAAGGCAATCGCGACCAAAGACAAATGAGGAATACGTTATGGAGGTATAATCCTTTGCAAATGTTCTGTCACATGCCAGCTGAGCTTTGGTTGTGGTAAGGAAAGGATATTTGTAATGCTCTCATCCCAAATAGGCTATCGATTTGGTCATAGCTTAGTGAGCTTACTCATGCGTTGTATTCATGGTCCATTGCATACGCCCTGTGAGGGCTTCATCACATTCTTTGCCAGCATGGACCAGAGGAGCTTCTTTCCAGCATGAACACAGAACGGTTTTGTTCTGCCTTTGTTTTGCATTTCAATACCACTACCCACTGGGAACCTATTGCACACCTGCCCACCGTGGGAGGGGGTTCCCACTGTTATGAGCCTTCCCTAGTTATCTTTTGTTCTTCAAGGGTTCTTTAGTGAGTTTTTCTTTGCCTATTGAGGGTGTAAGAACAAAATATGTCGTGTTTTAATTCTGTTTCATTTGATTTGATTATAACTTCAGTTTCACAAAGCAGGTTTATAACTGAAATACATGTACTGTATGTGTGTTTGTGTGTTCTGAGGTGATATTATATATTATAGTGAACTGTCGTGTCCGCCCGAAGAGATAAATATTTTCCGGCCTTTGTTATAAAAAATAATCTGTCAAAGCCGATAATTACCGGACTAACACGATCTCTGATGCCCATATATGGTGTTCCGTGTCCAGGCCAGTCTGTGATGTCATCTCCAAATTTGGGCACTTTAGTGATGTCAGTCAGTGATGTCAGTTGGGCATTGTTGATGTCAGTTGGGCATTGTTTCCATGGTTTAGTATCAGTGATGTCAGCATGCAGACAGACGGTCAGACAGCGGACGGACAGACATTCAGTAAATTAATAGGTTTGAGTCCCGACGAAGCTGGTCGATTTGACATATGGCTGAAGTACGTATGGCGCGTATATAGGAGTAGCATGGAAAAAATAAGTTTATCTGGAAAGAAAGGCCCTGTTAGGGCAACCACACTAATCATGGCATATTCTCAGGTAACTGTTTATCACAGTAGAATATATGCATGTAAAGTTGGGGATATTCCCAACTTGACATCATCAATCATATTAGCCAATCAGATATATATATATCAGGGCTCGCTGAAATACCAAATCTTTATAGGTCAAGTTGGGTGTCCTTGGTGCAACACACTTTATGCATTTGATTGTTGACGCCCACAGATGGTTCAAACCACAGGTTTCTGGAAATGTTCCAGAGGGGAGGTACTTTCACTCAGCCTGTGTCTCGAGGAAGGTCATGTATATTCATGGAGGATGGACCCTGACGACCCAGACTAATGCCATCTACACGTTGGACACCACCACAATGGTCTGGTCTTTAATTAACACCAGAGGCACTCCACCTCCTACATCATCACGTCACTCTGCCACCATCATAGGGACAAAGATGTTTGTATTTGGGGGCTGGGGGGACTGGGGGAGTCAGTACTACAACAACATCACAGTGTTTGACACAGAGACCAACTGCTGGATGAACACACCTAATGCACAGATTATTTCAGAAGGATGCAGGCATCATTCAGCCTTTACCTACAATGGAGAGCTGTACATATTCGGTGCCTTTAAAAAACACACTTTCAATACTCGGTCTCGGTACATATTTGGTGCCTTCAAAATGGACCTAACTTTCAATGCTCTGTGGAAATTCAATCCCAAGTCCTTCTCCTGGAAGAAGGTTGAGACCAACGGGAAAGGCCCATCTCACATGAATAGGACGTGCTGTTGCATGGTGGGAGATCGCATGATCCTCTTTGGACGAGGTGACACACCTAATGACCTGTATGCGTTAGACATGAGTCCTAGCATGAAGACATTATGCAAGCTAGCAGTTATTCAGCACGGTCTGGAGCAGCCAGAACTCCCACACAACATCAGTTGGGAACTGGCGACCATGACTAACAAAAGATGAAAGAATTACTGCCCAGAAAACAGTGACTCTCTTGAGTTCGCCACTACTAACAAACTATTGTCACTAGTTTGGGACATCAAATGGCTCTTTGATGTTCTCCAAATATTGTGAAAATAATCAGATCTACAAGCTCACAACAATTTGCAACTTCACAATGTTTGTCTCTTATTAGTGTGGTGACGTCATCATGCCGTTCTGGGTAAAGTACTCACAGCCAATCAGGAAGCAGCATTCTCTGTGGCGTCACCATTATAGAGGAAGCCCAGTAAGTTAAATGAGATATGGATTTGCATGAACTGTAAGCCATAAAAAAATCAAACCTCGGTTCGAAGTGAAGTGAACTTTTATTCTATGTGTTCTAGAGCTATGAACTCTGTATATACATTCGGTTCGAAGTGAAGCGGTATGTGTTCTAGAGCTTCAGAATTCTGAATGAATGAATGATTTTATCTGGAGGGCCGAATTGTCATGTGAAGCTTGACCAATCCTCAAAGTATTGGACATATTTAATCATCCAATCATCAGACTGGGACGGACACTACACACATATTCTGGACGTACAGGACAGATAAAACCTGTTCATTCTGGACTGAAAGGACCATATATGGACATGGGGGACACACATGGGACACACATTTACGGGCAGATAAAACCTGTTCATTCTGGACTGAAATGACCATATATGGACGTGGGGGACACACATGGGACACACAAAGCCACTCCTTGGAAGCGGCTTTCACCGCTTCAAAAAGGAAAGAAACAAAATTAAAATTTGAATTTGAATTTGAATATTTCACTGTATGCGCAATGTACAGTATCTAGAATATTATGACAGTTTACATTTTTTGGGAAATGGATTACAGAAGAAAATTTTCCTTTTTCTTTTTTTCTTTTTTTTTGTTGGATCTGTATATATGAATGAGAGAGAGAGAGAGAGAGAGAGAGAGAGAGAGAGAGAGAGAGAGAGAGAGAGAGAGAGAGAGAGAGAGAGAGAGACTATAATTAGGCATCTTCAGCTAAGTGTTGGCTGCAGTAGACTGCAGTGTGTGTGTGTGTGTGTGTGTGTGTGTGTGTGTGTGTGTGTGTGTGTGTGTGTGTGTGTGTGTGTGTGTGTGTGTGTGTGTGAAGGTCTTTTCCAAAGGACCTGTGACCCAGAAAGAAAAGGCTGTCTGTCCCCCTGGGTATACCAATGTTTGTTTTGGAATGTCTGTTTTGTTTGATCAAGAAGGGGAGGCGGGCCGGCAGCAGGGAGAAAAAGACTCATGGGACGAGGATGGATGCGTCCACAGAAAGACTGATGACCAGCTTACTTCCACGCCTGGGCCTGCTAATGTACAGTCACATGTCGTCCTTCAACATCAGTTTAGTTATTCTTCATTGTCTTTTAATGTCGGTCCAGAGGGCCATGAGAGTGTGGGGGCTGGAGCGGGTGTCTCAGGGGGAGTGGGCTGTAACTGGAAGAATCGAGATTAAAGACTGCCATGCATGCTCACGTGGGAGCGGCTGGTGGTGATGGCACAGGCGTGGCGATTTGTCAAGCGCTGTCGTCTGGCGGCGGCACGTCAAACTAATCACCCTGTCCCTCAACAAAAGCCTTGGCAATAAAATATCCTGCATGACGCATCAATCTGCATTTAATTCTTCTCTCCCAGATGTTGGAATTTGACGCCTCCTATAGATTCAAATTCCACAGCAGCATGCAATGGGTCAGGAGGTGCCTTGGCTGTCTTGAGATGGGAAGCTTCAAAATGTCCTTGAGCAAGATGTCTACCCAGAACTGCCGATAAGACAGACATATATGGGCATGTACTGATGACATCAGGGAATAAAAAGGACAAGGACAGATACAGTAGATACAAAGATCTCCGAATATGGGCACAAAAAGGGACACTAACTGACATATGGGTAAAATGGATAATGGTTACGACGGGTACAATGAGTCCTTGCGTTGTTCTCGATTAGATTGATTCCCAATGGACACCGGCCTAGTATTGTAAAACCTAAAAGCCTAAATTTGAAGTCCATGTATGATGTGTTGCTTGTCTAAAAGAACAAATCTAAAAGTTAGCATGTCATGAAACGTACTCTGGTGTTAGCTTGTAGATCTGACGCAGCATCGCCTAGCAATGATATCATCAAATGTGACAGATGTTCAAGCGTCACACGATTGCACGAATGGATGGAAACTGTACCGTTCAGCAAGTGCAAATCTGTCCATTACAATCCAGACAGGATTTGAATGGGAGTCAGTTGAGAAGGTGGGAAGGTCACAGCCAGTTAAATCCTCAAATTCCATCTCGTAGATATACAGGTGTGCGATCAAACCTTATAATACGTAACACATTATCACACATAGTAGAAGGGCTGTGTTGGCAGTTACCATGCTGACAAAGCTGAATCTATCAACCCTGCATAAACCTACCCGACACCCGTCCCCCTTAGGCTTAGATACAGTCAGTTGGTCATAATTAATAGCAGTACTTGCATACCCAGCCTTGGTAGGGAAGACTTTTTAAATACATAGTAAAGTCCTCAGCTTTCATTTAACTCAGAAGAGTGTACAAATTTAACCAGCGGTCAATTTGGTAAAATCAAGAGGCCTACTTTACCTGCTGTGCAGCCCTTTGAAATGATACATTGATGATTGGCGGAGACTCAAAAGAGTCGCATATTGACCGATGAATGCGTCATCAAATTATTGGCTCAGGAATGACGAATGAGTCAAATACAAGGCTTCATGGGTTGTGTAATTGATAGAAATAGATAGATTGATAGAATTTTTTGGGGTGAACTACTCCTTAAGCTCAGATATTATAATGACCACTGGATTATTATGTCAATATGACGTGTTTTTTTTTATCATGTCTATTTGTCTGCTTTCTAAAATTCTATGGGCAGAATTCCCAAATTGATTGTTCTAAAAATCACGGCACTATTCCCTAATTATCACCACTTAAAAAATACATTTAAAAAGTCTGAACTCATAGACATTTAATTTAATTAACTGAGTAAACTGTGTCTTGGTATTATCCAAGGGAGGCTGAAGGAATATACACAGAGCAAAGAGGAAGAGAATCTTTCGCAGAAATACACTGGAGAGAGAATGAGGGAGGCAGAATGATAGATAAAGAAAAGGCTCAAAGGAAAGAAAGGCAGCGAGAGACAAAAATGGACAGTTCCTGGGCATCCCTGCCATAAGGCATACATCTGGGTATACATTTAATTCAACCACTTGAACCCCAGCATCCTTACGTATTTCTGAGGGGAACATTAAAAAAAATCACACTTGTGTGAACTGAGCGGTGGTGTGTGTGTGTGTGTGTGTGTGTGTGTGTGTGTGTGTGTGTGTGTGTGTGTGTGTGTGTGTGTGTGTGTGTGTGTGTGTGCAACAGCGCCCCTCCCTTAACATGTGTGGTCAGAAAAGGTTACTGCAGGCTACAGACAGACAGACACGGAGACACGGAGACAGACAGACAGACAGACCCACACACACGGCCACGTATAGGAGCGTTGTGACCACCGCTCAAAAAGGCAAAAACTCCACGCACACTGTCTTCCAATGCAAAAAGGGGGATTTAATAAAGATTAAATCCCCCTTTTTGCATTGGAAGACAGTGTGCGTGGAGTTTTTGCCTTTTAGTTTACCGACCATTGTTTGGTCTCTCCTCGACTGCACCTGTCGCTGTAGGTGTGCAAAAGCCTTTCGTTTCATTGTGGGGAACATTCGCCAAAAAATTGCAAATCTGCAAGCTCAGACTCTAAAATTGCCATCTTGCAGCCGGATTTGGGTCACCCTATACTAAGCCTCTGGGACTGCTTTGTTTTGATTAATAACATTTTGTAATAACGGTGTCTTTGCTCCACTGACTGTACTGTGTACGTCTGTAAATAATAATATTTCAAGAGCTATAGGCTTTGGACCGAGGCCCCAACTCTGTCTCAGTCTGAAATTGAAAGTCAGAAGTCCCATCCATTTGTCTGCTGCTGTCCCTTCGGTAACCTGCACCTCCACCCCTGTCTGTTTTCATTTTTGTTGTTGTTTTTACATAAGGATCTCACTGTCGTATTGGGGTAGAAAAACCAGAGGACAAAAACACATTATAAGAGCTGTTTACACAGCTGCTGTGCTTTATTGGATTTGGACCTTTTCATACTTTACACAATATTGACTTCATACCCTTTTATCAAAAGGGATTTAATCGTGAAAGTAAGGCTTGCGGATGAAGTCAGACAGAGTCAAAGTTTTCTTTCTTTCTTTAAACCCAGTTTTTACTCGGCTACATAGGATTTAATAGACCCCCACCCAACACCCAGTCACCCACCCATCCACAAAATTTACAATTCAGGAATTTAGAAGACACTCTGATCCAGATCGACTTACAAGTGTGAGATTGGAATAAACAGAGTAAATATGAACTCTAGTCAACAAACAACAAGGTAATCAGTCAGATACGAAGCGAGCAGAAAGGAACGAAAACACACACGCACATCCACACACGCACACACACACCTCAAGGTGGAGCTTAAAGGGCTAGTTCACCCCCAAAATGTTTTGTTTTTTTCCTATCGATTACTTACCCCATGCCATGGAGACTTGAATTCATGTTTTGTTGTTTTGTCACATTCCTAAGCCAATAATTTGGGGAGACTCTTTGTGTGGAACAAAGCAGGCTATTTGTGTCTCCATAGGGAACCACTGCTGGTCATCAAATTATTGACTTAAGAATGCGATAAAAACAGAAAATATGCATGAATTCAAGTCTCCATGGGGCAAGTAATCGATAGAAAAAAATATATTTTCGGGGTTAACTATATCCCTTAAGACCCTCTCAACAGCATAGTGGATGCATATGGTGCAATGTGCTGTAACAATACGGCTGCTGTCTGTCGCCCTCTGATTACTGCAAGGTTCGTTGCAGCATCCGTTTGGCAAATTGTCAACAACTCCCTTGTGAGTTATGCAATATCAACAACATACCATGTCGCCAACCCCAACACTTACAGATGTGCCATTTCAAAACGTCACACGCCCTGCCATTGGCAAGACAGTCGATTTCCAGGGGATTGGCAGAACATTGAGCTTGTAGATCAGCTATTTTTGCTGTTTTTATGACCTTCTCAGACTTTGAAGTTTAAATCTATCTATGAAGGTCAATTCTACTTTTCAATGGGAATGGAGTGGTTTCTTGCGATTTCTGCAAAAATACGCTCCATTCTCCAAAGAATTTGAAAGGCAAAACAGGGAAGAAACCTGTGGAAAAAATGCATTTGCAGGACATTTCCAGGAAAAGAGCAGTAAAGCCTGAAGGCTTGAAATGGCATAAGTCCAACAACACAGTTACACCCAAATTAGTCTCTCACCTTTGTTTATCCTATTTCTTGAAGATTGTGTTTGTCCCTCTCCCTTTACTGCAGGCGCATGCACGCACGCACGCACGCACGCACGCACGCACGCACGCACGCACGCACGCACGCACGCACGCACGCACGCACGCACGCACGCACGCACGCACGCACGCACGCACGCACACACACACACACACACACACACACACACACACACACACACACACACACACACACACACACACACACACACACACACACACACACACACACACACACACACACACACACACACACACAGGTTTGCAATTGCTACTTTGTGGGGACATTACACATCGTCTACTATCTTTTTGGGGACATTCCATTCATTTTTAACCCTAAACCTAACCCTAACCCTTAACCTAACCCCTAAACACCTTGTGGGGACGTATTAATTTGTCCCCACAAGGTTTTTTCCTCCGATTGTACTATCTTTGTGGGGACATGAGGTCCCCACAAAGATAGTATTGCAAGCACACACACACACACACACACACACACACACACACACACACACACACACACACACACACACACACACACACACACACACACACACACACACACACACACACACACACACACACACACACCCCTCCTGTGAGCTAGTTCAAGCGTGCCTACAGTATGTGGGTCTTTTCTTCCTGCATGTTGTGTGTATCTGATCTCTCAAATGTCAAAGAGATTGCATAGTGTGACGCTGAGTTAAGTAGGCCCTACAGAAGATGAAACCCATATACATGCACCTCCAGGCCTTTAAAGTCACTAACCACTGCAAAAGGGTTTACGCAGGATGCGATCAGCACCAAATTTGAATCGCACGTCGTATTGCCTCCAACGCTACATTCCTCCCAGCGTATTCCTCAGGTGCCACAACCCAGGATTTGCGTTGGTGCAATCGTATACTAGTGAGACGCCATAAGAGGGCAAAAAGCGCCCTGAAGGGCAAGGTCAATACTCCCACAATGGTAGCAGTTTAAAAATAATTACCTGTTATAAATCATTTATAAGCAATTTGTAGATGAGTAATAAACATGAAAATATGTCATGGGCATTCCAAGCTATGGGTTTAATATTGATGACATCAGGTATCTCCATATATGGGCATACAAGGGACAAGGAGGGAATGTGATGTCACAATGTGATGTTATAGGTCAACTATAGACATACAGTATGGGCATACAATGGGCATACAAGGGACAAGGTCAGAATGTGATGTCACAATGTGATTTCACAACGATGTGATGTAGCAGCTGAGTCGTTACTCACAGACGGACAAGTTGTGACGGTTTTCATTGTTAACTGCGATATATACTGTATATAGCAGGGGGTTTCAAAGTGGGTGACAGGGCACCCTGGGGTGCCGCGACAGCAGTCCAGTGGTGCCGTGAGATAATTTGATAATATTTAGAATTTATATGGACACTTAAAAAATATATTTAGTATAATTTTATACTTGAAGTACAAAGTTATTTTCTGTCAGTTCTAACCAAAATGGCTATTGTCTCAATGTTTTCCTCGCAACATAATCACTAAAATATGCTATAAATATAAGGTGCTTTGGATGAAAAAAATATTTATAGGGGTGCCCTGAGCCAAAAATGTTTGGGAACCCCTGGTATAGGACAGCACAACATTTGGGGTAGAGGTCAGCCCAAAAGATCTGGCATCGGGTCATGCTCAAATATTAACTATATGCGGGCAAAGAATCCAGACATAGGTCTGTTCCAGACGTCTCCCGTCCACAAATGTTAAATGAAGGACAGCTACGTCATGCATCAATGGAGCGTCTGTGCTGATTGATCAATACTGCTTCAAATCACCTCATCCCACATGCATTAGTTTTCATCTGTATCATCATCATCATCATCATCATTGAAGGATACAATCAAGGTGTTCATCTCCTCCCATGTCTTTTTTCCCCCCATTGGAAAATAATGACTCTTGGCTTCCATCCAGCCGAGGCAGTTATTATCCATTATAGTCTCGGCGACATTAAACTTTTATGAACTTTGATGCAAAGTCAGGTTTAAATTACATTTATTTCTAAGTGGGCCAATGTTTCCAGCCTCACGAAAGATTAATACAGCAATATTATAACTCTAAAACCCTTTTTCGTAGAGAGTTTTATCTTTAGTTTTTTTCTTCTTCTTTTTTCTGCTCATTTGCACGTTCATATTTGTACATTACATAATTGAAGCTGAAGCATAATTTACAATTTATCAAAAAGTTAACAACTTTCTTCCCACCACATTATGTCCTTCCACTCTGAGGTGAACCGTTTTCTATCCCACAGTCACTGACCTGTCCTGACATGGGGGAGTTTCTATCAAGGGGTGTGTGGGCTGGGGGGGGGGGGGGGGGGGGGGGTTGTTATTTTGCCAGCAGGCACCTCATTAGAGTCCCTATGACCTTTTCCAATTGAACAGACCAATGGTCATGTAGCGTTTCGAATACTGATATCCACGCCACTGACATTTATAAGGGAGAAAGGACATTCCGCATTGCTTCCAGGTACCAATGACAAGCTGAAGATTGGTCTGGCTTTTCGAGGATAAAAAAAAAAAAAAAAGATGCTTCTGTGTTGGCAAAATATGTCCCAGAGTTGAAAAGTATTGGTGTGAGTCACCGAAGGAGAATTTAATAGAAATGTCAGTGCAGACCAGTTTCCAGATCAATACCAGTGGTGTCTGGTGCTAGAATGGCAGCAGGTATTAGAAAAATCTAGTTTCATTGGAAGGTACAGTATATAGAGGCAAAATCTGTTTTTTTAGTAAACATTATCTAACAAGAAATGTGTACATAATCGTACTAGGGATGCACCAAAATGAAATTCTTGGCCGATACAGATGTTTAAAATAACAATTTAGCCGATGACCGATACCGATATTTGTTTTGTTTATACATTAATTTACCCCTTTTGTGCCTGGGAAACAAATACATCTTCATTAAAATAAATGACTGTTCAGAATCTACAGCTTGGTAGGCTGCAGATAACGAACACACCAACATAGCCCGCGCAAAATTCAGGACCTGAGCAACGCTCAAAAAGACAACAAGCAGTATGATCAACCATTTCAGAGATATCCTCATCCAACTGATGACATGGGTCAGGGCTTCGCAAACTTGTCCTTGCTCTACAATAGCTGGTTTTCAACCAGTGGTCCGGGGAAACGGGTGACCAATGAATGGAAATGGGTGAGTTCCAGGTGATCCCCAGCTAAACGACGGAGAGTTGGTAACCAAATGGTTTCATTTTACTCTCTCAAGAGTTCAATTATGGTTAAACATCAGCATTTCTTAATTTACAGGAATTCTACACAATGAGAGAATGTAGAAGAATTGTTATTTTTATCAACGTTTGCCTGTTTATCTCTTATCAATACAGCTTGGTATTGTGGACCAAAATACCAATGATAAGAAAATACTCTTAAGTCTTGGGTCAAATGCTGAATAAATAATGGTATTATTTGGGAAAGAACAACTGTTGGACCCACATTTTGTGTGTGTGCGTGCGTGCGTGCGTGCGTGCGTGTGTGTGTGTGTGTGTGTACTGTATCTTGGTAGTGTATGTGTGCAGTGCGTGTTATTGAAATGTATGAATATTATCCACATTTGTCTTTTGACATGAAAAAATATGTAAAGAGGAATTGAACAGACAAATAGAATTAGCATGTAAATCCATTAATCCTGTGACACTGCTACTCCAAGCCATCTAACTCAGCTCAACTCAACGTTTATTCATAGAACACATTTAACACGACCAGTGTACTGTACATGTTAAAACAAAACAAGCAACAACACAATTCTGACAAACATTACATCAAAGCCCTGCAGAAATGTATAGGCTGTTCCAGAAACTTTAATGTTCACAACAGTGATAGCCTACATCTGGGGAAAAGCTCACTGAATATGTTACGTGTGTATATGCACGATATACATTCACATTCTCAAATGATCTCTGATGTCTTCAAAAACGTATCTGATTCTGAATCACTGCAATTGTTACAATTTAATTGCTAGTTTGGAATCGTGAGGATGACCTTTAAAGACATGCAATTGAATGATGGCCTTTGTTTTGTTACTCCTAATGGCATATTTGTACCAGTTCTCCTTGAACATAAAGCAGAAAATATAGCAGCAATTTGCATAATGCAATTCTCCCGGGCCATGCAGAATACGGCGGGTAGATGACATCATTCCTCTGAAAGTCACATTTACAATGGATCTAATCAAAATCTTTGTTTCCTTTATCCCCATTTGATACTTGCTGTGCATATTTTGTCCTTTCGATTTAGCCAGCCCCGGGACCAGAGGGCTAAAATCTATTCCAATTATCCTTCTGCTCCTGTAGCGGAGGTCTTGTCCCGTCCCTGTCCTTGACTGGCCTGCATGCTGTTTGTGCATCTTGCATCTCATTAGGTTCATAAGTGCTCAGTGCAGCAGAGAGGTGCCTAACCCAGAAACCCTTCATCTGGGCCAGCTAACCACATTTCTCCTCGTTTTCCCCATTCCCCGTGGTACATGTTTTCATCCACAATCAGTGCAGCCAAAGTGTAAATTCGTCTTAATATGGACAATGAGGAGGCACATGTAAATTCATCACCCTGGAATACAAATCAAACAGTGTTTCAAATGCTGACTGTCTATTGATAGGGTTGTATTTTCAAAATAAAGCACTGGAAAATATTGCCAGCGATTAAAGTAAAACCTAAAAAGTACCTCAACATCAAAGCTTTTGAACAATATATTGAATATTTGATTAATTTAAAAATACTGTACAGTAGGAAACAAAAGCACATGCATACAGAGGTGCATAATATGCCATGACCTTGGGTGCAGAATTATGAAATTATGAGGTAGCTTGAATGCAGTGTTCAAGCAATAATTATCATCATCATGTTAAATGGTGCATTTATAAAGCACTTTTTATCCAAAGCGCTTTACATAGATTGCATTACATTCACCCATTCACACACACATTCATAGATCGATGAATGGCACCAAACTGCACATCGGGAGCAATTAGGGATTCAGAGTCTTGCTCAAGGACACTTTGACACCAACTCTGGGGGAGCCCGGGATCGAACTAGGAACCTCACAGTTGGGAACCTCACTCTACCGGCCACTCTACCCCTGAGCCACACGTCTCTGCCACGCGAACAATGTGTGTGTACAGAATCTATCATAACTCGAGTAGCGATAGACCAAATCGTCCCAGATTTGGGGTGTGAGCTTTAGATGATCCCTTGATGGGACGTGCCAAACTGCTTTGGGAGGGGCTTACGGATCCCAAGACTAAAACTTGATTCACGTGCCACTGTGCGTGCATGATGTCACAAAACATACTACATCTGGTAATTAACGATTGCCTGGATCCAGTGCCTACCAACCTCACTGGTTGGTAGATCCAGCTGCTTCTGTGGTCTGGCATTGTGATTTGAAGCTGCAGTTTATCCCCCCATGAGTGTCCCACACATTAAACCCTTTCACTGTGGTCTTCGTTTTCAAGCTTTTCACTTTTGACCTATACTGCTATCTAATCTTCAAATAAGTAGCCTATCAGATTTTGCGATTAAAGATTTCCCTTGCAGCTTTCTGCTTTCGCTTCTGCTGTGCTCCATTATACTTGAGATTTATTAAACTCATTCTTACTGTGAAAGTGTCGATCATGGAACAGCTCAGCAACACGGTAACTCCCACAGCCATTTGAGTTCCCCAAGGCGACTGCTGTTTATCTCTGGCATGACCTCGCTCGCATCCCTGACTCCACCTTTGCAATGCTACAAACTGTGTGTTAAATGGGGGGTAATGGAGTAACTCGGCATGGTGAAACCAGGGGCCTGCTCAGCAATAAAAAATAAAATAAAATCCCCACAGTTAAAGATCATCAGTGATATGGTGGGATGTGCTCATCGTTGTAGGGATAAGAGACAGACATTTAGATTGGGGGAAAGATGCCCTTGGCTCAGTTGGTTAGTAGACTATAGTCTCTCTCTCTCTCTCTCTCTCTCTCTCTCTCTCTCTCTCTCTCTCTCTCTCTCTCTCTCTCTCTCTCTCTCTCTCTCTCTCTCTCTCTCTCTATTGTTCTCTCTCTCTTTCTCATCCTCTGCTCCTCCAACTGATTCTCTCTTTCGCATCAGTAATAATTTGCCTCAGAGAAAATGAAAGTTTGGGATATAATGATAATATCAAAGATATTCATCTTTCAGTTTTTGTGCAAAGAACAGTGGTAATTGGTAGTTATAGAAAAGTGGCAGGTGTATGTTAATTCAGGACAAGTACTGCACGATAATTGCAATGACAGTCACAATGACTAACACAAATGTCTATTTGGCGTCTTGAATATAGAAATGGACTGAGCAAGATTCAGGGTGAGACTAAAGTGTCTGCTCATCATTCCTTGAAAGCCAGTCCTTTGACAATGTTAATACTTTACAAAGTTTTGGCAATGTGTCACTGACTAACTTTCCTCCAATTGCATTCAAAACCTCAGCATAAATGGAAAAAAAATACAGTTCCGTTGTTTGACAGAGAGCTATTTACCAGTGGATAGAGTGGATCGATACATCCAATGGTTCATTACAAATTGCATGCTTTTTGACTCACAAATGTCTTGGTCCTTGTAACTACTGCACCGTCAACAAGATGTACTACAATATAGCTGACTGTACCCACAATACTATGCCTCACTGTAAACAACAAACCTAATTAAATATAAATCAGGACGATGACTTAAACTGTGTGAAATGTTAAGTCTCTCTGACAGCCAGAAATGTTTAATCGATTTATTTGTATGACATTGAGATATTGTGATGTGAGACTAGAGATTTCATCTGGGATTTTAGAATTTTAAATAATGATATGACAAGTATTGTTGACCTTTTACAGTCTTTTTTTACTTTGGAAGTCCTTGGTATTTAATTCATGGACCAGTAAGATGCCCTAAAGGCAAGAAGTGACCTCGCCCTAAAGGGGAGGTCGTGCTGAAACAACAGGGAGTGACACGATATGTCCATATATGGGAATTCACATATGGACTTAATATTGATCTCCATAATATGGGCATAAAAGGGACAAGGACGGAATTCAGGTTCAGATTCAGAACATCAGAACAAACATGGCATGGCAAAAATATCAGTCAAAGAAAGTGCCCAGTGCAGAGTGCAAAGAGTTATTGCACATTCACTTTGCATTTAATAGTCTGATGGCCTGTGAAAAAAAAAAAAAAAAAAAAAGTTCCTCATCCTGCTAGTGCTTGCTTTGAGGATCTTGTATCCCTTCACCCTTTTGGACTTTAGAGGACACAAAGGTATTTTGTGGGGGTGGGTGGGGTCGTCAATAATCCTCAGGGATTTGTTGAGGCAGCGCTGGGTGTAGAGATCCTCCATCCTGGGCAGCTCACGTCCAGTGATGTTCTCTGCAGCGCGAACGACCCTCCTCAGCGCCTTGCGGTCTCTGTCCGTACAGCTGCCGTATGCGAAGCTGCTTGTCAGGCTCTCTATTGTGCCTCCGTAGAAGTCCCTGATGGTGTTCAGACCGAATTGCTTCAGGCGCCTGAGTCCATACAGGCGCTGTTGGGCCTTTTTAACAACCGCAGTGACATGGCAGTCCCAGGTCAGGTTCTCCTCAATGTTCACCCCAGATATTTGAAGGTGTCCGCCCTCTCTAGTGCTGATCCGTTCTTCCTCCTGTAGTCCACCGCAACCTCCTTGGTTTTCTTGACATTCAATATTATTTGCAAGTGTGACTCGCGTAGCGACAACCACACTGGTCCATAAGGGCATTCGCTTAATATTGATGACATCAGGGATCTTTGGGCATATATGGAGCGTGACATGAGGTGTGACGGACAGACATGATCTGCAGATTTTCATACTAAATGCGAACTACGGTGGCAATTAGTATTTATTATCAAAAATATCATATGTCAAATCACCAATAGTCATTCCCATAGTCATTGTTACAATACCAATAGAGGAATTTGATAAAAAAAAAATATTGCTACAAGCAGAAAACATGCCTTTCCAGGAATCGCCCGCCAATAAGTCAGCACTTCCAAGGTTAATACAAGGGTGAAATAGCCTTCCTTGAGCTCTGGTCTGAAGTCACATAACCTCCCTCCCGCTCTCTCATCTCCCCAACTCATCTCCGTAACTCATCCCGCTCTCCCTCTCTCTCTAGCCAGTCAGCATCACAAACAACATAAACCTTTGCCTAACTATGGCGATTTGTACCGATGATACAAATGGAACCATTGAACTAGCACTTTGAGATGTGTATGAACTATAAAGTGTTACAAATAAAATGTATTATTGTCATTATTATTATTCCATGAGCCTGAGCCTGACACTGTGCAGGATCTATTAAAAGAAGTGGCCTGAGAATGGCCCCAATTAAATCCTTTAGGTCCTGTCACACACACACACACACACACACACACACACACACACACACACACACACACACACACACACACACACACACACACACACACACACACACACACACACACACACACACACACACACACACACACACACACACACACACGAACACAATGTTATAATGTTTTGTTCACATCAGCCAGACCCACATGCAGGAGTGTGTAGACGAGGAGGATCTTTGTCTGATGAGAATACAATGGCATGGCATTTGTTTTCCACCATGCAAGCATGAGATCGACTTGATAATGTATCATTTTGGAGTTACCACACGGTGCACATGTTGTGGATTTATCATCGTAAAATGACTTGACAGACAAGCTATATCATTGCTTTCCCCCAAATATGCACGATTTAGCTAGCGATGTAGAAGTTAGTCACGCCCATGGGAACCAAATAGACTTCAGAAGGAAAGCAGGGATTTGGGGGATATACTGTATACTGTGGATATTGGAGCAAGCAGCAATGATTAAGCAATAAACATAAACAATGCCTTGTCTTGAATTGCAAGAGAAGCAAATGCCTCTCTCTCTATTAATTTCAAGGAAGTACTTTATTAGACACTGGCAAACTGAACCGTTCCGAGCATTTCAGGCGACCCCCTGACTGACCCCTGCCCTGACAGAGACACTCATTCCCACGTTATAATTTATGTCTTTATGTCTGTGTCTGACTGGGACAATATGGCAACTCAAGTCGATGACTCTTAATTAAAAGTTAATCAACGTAACCGGCTACTGCTCTCGCTGGCCTTCTTTTTTGATTGCGGGCGAGTCTCTGGCTGCCTCTTCCACTCGTGGCGACCATCAGAAAAGTGACCCATTCACCCCTGATGGGAAGAGATAGGAATGGCCGGCCTGTCTCCACAGTGACCCCGGGGCCCCGTCATTAGCATGATTAGCCTGACAAGTTTAATTCCCCCCTCCGGTCTAATACAACCTCAATTAAACTGTACCAGCCCCCCGGGCGACCCCGGGCAGAGCAGAGACTATATCTCTAGTTACTGGGAGCAGGGGTGTCGCACCAAATTCTGGGCCCTGGGTACAAGGATTCACTGCGAGCCCCCATGAATGTTCTTCATAGGGGGGGGGGGGTAACCTATTTAGACTGGGAACGCATTATTGTGTGCTTTAACTATTGAAAAATAGCAGATATACAAGCTCACAGCACGGCACCGAGTGCCACGCTGCGAGCTTGTAGATCTGCTATTTTTGAAAAATCCTGAAAATCTTTGAATATTTCAAATCCTTCTATGTTTTTTTGAAAAAAAACTATGTTTCCATGTCAGTGGTGCTCAAACTTTTTCATATGAAAGACCCCCAAAATTATATGTATTTGGCCACGGACCAAGATTTCAAGATTTTTCAAAAATAGCAGATCTACAAGCTCGCAGCGCGGCACTTGGTGCTGCGCTGTGAGCTTGTATATCTGCTATTTTTCAATAGCTAAAGTATAAAATAATTAAGGCCCCTTCACCTTGGGCCCTAGTAACTCAGTACCACTTTACCCCCCTTGTGACGCCCCTGACTGGGAGTTCATCAATGCGCACGTGACACCATTCCCGTTTTCTTCTGCGCACACAATTTCAAACACTTCTTTGCCCCCCTCCTCCTCCAGTGACCCCACCACTCCAAACATTTCATTGATTCATGGGGTGTCTAATGCATGGATGGAGAATCCTCATTATAGACTACTGCTTAGTTACCACTACTTTTCATCTGAAACCGTGTCTTCTTTCAGCATGGTGCAGCAGGCATATAAGATAGCTGTGACAGTGAAATGGCTCTAATAAGCTTGGCAAGAAAAGATGTGTATTTTAATTTTCACGAGTCAATCATCTATAAAGTTCTTATTATAAATGATCTGAGCTAGGGCAGTGTTCTCAGCCAAGATATTAGGCATCTCTGTTCAACCTTTTTGTCTGCACTTGGTGCTTATTCATAGTAGATGACTTTACTCTTTACTGTATTATTAGCATACATTATTTTACATCAGAACAGCAAATACTCTGGGTTACCATTCTCATTTTGTGTAAAAAAAAAAAAAAAGAAATTCTTTGCATGCTTTAGTCAGTGTCTAGTATTCCACCATGCGTTTTATTCTTCGGGTGCCTTTTGAAGAGCAGCAAAGACCTTGTGTGAGAGAGAGAGAGAGAGAGAGAGAGAGAGAGAGAGAGAGAGAGAGAGAGAGAGAGAGAGACCAGTAAGCTGAGGAAGAAAAATAACTTGGCACCATTTAAGCAAATAGGCAAGAGTTAGTGAGTCGTAAAATCAGTGGTACAGAATATTATTAAAATCTATTTTTCTTCCCAGGGGGGAGGGGGGGGGGGGGGGGGGGAGGCAGGGGCCCAGAGTAATCGCCCAGCGAAGCAACGGATTTATCCACAAGTGAAAAGTGAAGTCATAAAGTACTTGTCTGAAACTGGCGCCCTTTTATTCCAATGCACAGAGGCGAGACTGACACAGTCTCCTGCATCTCATTGTTATTCTCTACAAATGTGTGACTGCAGGGAGCTGATGCGAGCAGAACAATGATATTGTCATCAGAACGTAATTAAATTGTTATGCAAAATTAACATTGAGTAATTTGAATTGACATCGGTGGATGATTGTAGTAAAACAAACTTTTGGATGAAAAAGTTATTTACAGGGGTGACCTGAGCGAAACATTTTTTTGAGAACCACAATCATGGTGTTATGGCGAGGAACTCATGGTGCAAATGTTGCAGTGTAATACCTGTTGATAAACTGTTAATAGGCCGTAAATATATTGACATATTCATTAATATTCAATGGGGATAGACGTATAGTGATATATTCAATAGACAGTACTCAGCCGTTTATATTAAGGGCCAGCAGCTCAGTATTTTATTCTTATCTTATATATCGTCATTGTCGGGTGGAAACCTTGTATCTCCAAGTTTCAAATGTGTACGTTCTTTCGTAAAGTAAAGCCCTGCTTGGCTGCTTCATCATACAAGGCTGTTGCACAAAAGTAGTGAAAATAGAGGATCTACAAAGCAGAGATCGGCTGTTTTCACTAGTTTAAATCATTTTTAAAATGATAAATGCAAAACGAACGGTTTTGGACATACCCGACACCCGACAGCGACAATATCTTGGTTTGTTTTTGGAATTTGTCCTGTGTCCTGTGTTTCATACTTACTGCTGGTTGCTGCTATGACATGTTAATTTATCTCCAGGGATCAATAAAGGTTATCCATCTTATCTTCCCTATAGGCCAATTGGTATTCATCATGAGGCATAAGGTATAAAACATGGGACTCGCTTTCTCACAGATAACTTTCTCATTTACATTCTCATCCACCTTTAACACACAAACACGCTCATGCTCATGAACACACAAATATGCACCCTCACGTATGCATGTGCACACACACACACACACACACACACACACACACACACACACACACACACACACACACACACACACACACACACACACACACACACACACACACACACACACACACACACACACACACAAAGCGTATAAAGAAGGGGATTAATCCTTCTGTCAATTATCCTTTTGCCACGCTGCAGTGGTTTAATCAGTTCTAATGATCTTGTTACCCTAAACCTGACCTCCAGCCTATATCCCTATCATCTCCTGCACACCTGATGACCCTGATCTCGCTGAGATTGTTGAACTGAAAGGGATTTACTAAACCCTGAGGTCTATATTATGTGTGATAAACAAACATAATCTTTTGAAAAACAAATATATCTGTTGGGGGTCTCCTTATATGGTCAAAATGGTCTCCCACTACTGCAGATACACAATTTTGCATCTTGGCAATTATGGTCCAATGGTCCAACAAACACAACTGGCAAACATTCTTCACGGGTGGAAAACTGTCAGAGGATCTTTTTTTTCCTGTGTCGCTGTCCTATAATAGCGACCTTACTGGTTGGTCTGTGCACCAACAGGTTGGTTTTGTCACCTTTGTGTCTCCCTGTCAGGTTAAAAAAGTGGCTGCATATTCCATATGAGGAAACTCACACTACTGGAGGCTTGCAGCTACAGGGACCGCTGTAAGCCTACATATCGGGGAATTGAGTCATTATCCAAAGCCAAGGGGGAAAGTTTTGATCGTATGGTTTAAGAGTTATAGGTCAACACTTAAAGCAGTGTCTTCCTTGGCCTACTCGCGGAGTGTGCAAGTTTGTCACCGTCAGTCCAGGAGTTTCCGAGATTAGCTGTGCACAGCCTGGCAAAGATGAAAACATTTTTCAAAACTGGTATATAATGAAATGTGATAATGTAATGTAATTTATCTAAAAATATGTAGGATTTTGGCCTCGTATAACAAACAGCTGCTTGGAACTCAGAGGAGAAGAGGAGTATTGAGCTTTGAGCTCATCAGACATAATTTCCCAATATGTACACGTTATTGTCTAGAGGTATTTGATTAAAAAAAAACTGCAGTGTTTTCTTTCTTTTCTTTTTTTTTCTTTTTGTTTGCAGGGTTATGGTGCCAGCATGTTTAGGGCCCTTGATGAGGAGACTATTTCTGTAGTCACAGACATGCCAGAGGTAAGACCACATGTGAAATATTTTGGATGTGTCTGCATTCTTCAAATTATGTAAAGCCTTCTTGCTGCAAGACATGACAAGAACAACAAGCACTTCAGTAAGGCATAAACTAAATATTCATATTGCCATTATAATCAGCTAGTCTTTGATGCGTTCTTAATTTGACAGGATGTCTATTCAATTTACAAAAAAATATATTTAAGAAAAACAGCTCAAGGATACTTTGACATGAAGCCAGCAGAATCCCATCCACATGGCCTATGCTGAAAATACCATGGCCTCTGTCTAGCATGTTAAGCTTTCACATTTAAAAGCTCTAAATGTGGCTCGCATTAAGGGGTTGAGGAAAACAAAATCCATCTTGAGGCTATTTACTATGGCTTGCCAGATGCTGAAAAACACCATAATAAGAAATGACACAGGAACACAATAATAACTACACTTAAATTCACTGAGAAATTGGCCTGGGTAGTGCTACTGGGCTAGAGTAAACTTCACAAGGTCATTATGGTCAAGGTTCATCCCCCTGACGAAGCAAATTCATGGCCATCCGTAACCACAAACCAAGGAAAATACTCTGGCAAGGCAAGAGAGAAATAAGCAATGTTCCAATTTTTCTCCCTGAAGTCATTCTTTAACATATTTTAATAATACATTCAGTTGCTAGAATTGTCACATTATCTTCAGTAAAACCTGGACTCCCAAGGTGTTTGGGGAAGAAATAATGGGTTAGATATAAAGTTTGGCAGGTGAGAAATAAATGGTGCTTTTGTTTTAACATCAGATAATGGCACAGAGAGCCAAATTAAATGGTCTGACTCATGCATCCAAGTTATTTATGCTTTGAAATGAGCCAGAAGCAACACAGTTGTTCCTGGGAGATTATTCCTATGCTCCCATCATTTTTCAGTGCCGAAACTGCAGACACACATGATGAGCTTGTTATGACAACTGCACACAACTGACGCTCAAACTAAATGTGAAATGGAGATGGGACGTTCGCGAACGAATCGAGTCTTTTGAAATGAACGATGGGATCCGGTTCGCAGTAGGCCAGGGAGCCGTTCCTTTCTAATGAACAGTGGTGTAAAAAGTACTGACATTCTTTACTTAATTAAAAGTATCAATACTGCAACGTGGAAATACTCAAGTAGAAGTTCGGAATTAAAATGTAGGTCTACTTGAGTAAAAGTACAAAAGTATTGGTATCAAAATGTACAAGTTTTCCAAATAATAAGATGTAGATAAGTAATTTGAAAATAGCCGATCTACAAGCTCACAATGCGTTGCAATGCGACGCATTGTGACCTTGTAGATCTGTAGATCTGCTATTTTCAAATGGCCGAAATGTATATAGGGTTGAAGTGATTTGTAATATAATCAACATCTAAAGTAACTAGTAACTAAAATGAGACAGTCTTTTGAACGGCTCTTTAAAAGGAACGGATCCCAGAGATCCAGCTCACACCAAAGAGCCATAAATCCCAACTCTAATGTGAAAGTCACTAAGTCACTAAAAAGAGACAATATAACACAACAAAACTCAAACTAAATTTGAAATGTTTTTTTCTTCATTTGGCCGCCGTGTTTTCTCTCTATTGCTTCCACTATTAACAAACTTTCAACAAGACCAATGCACATGCACACAACTAACACACAAAGAAAACTGATAATAAAAACAAATATTCACAAACTGTTTGAGTATGTCCCCTGCATGGTGCTAGAAACTATGGCAAAGATAAGACCATCACAAACTCCCCAAACTACTGTAATATAGCTAGACACATGTACACACACACACAGGCACGCACGCATGCATATGCAGTAGAACACAAGGAAAATACAGACGTTCTTGACCACAGGTCATGCTTTACATTTTAACCGACAGTGCAAGGCAAAAGCAAGTCATCCAAACAAACATAAAAGGCCAATTTTTTCTATGTCCCTTTTTTTCCTCCATCATTTTTGCTTACTGATGCATTTGCCCAATTATCCATTTACATGTGGGCATCGCTGAGGCAGAGACACAAATAGAGGCTCTCAGTGGTGCTGTCGCTAGGCAGCAAATAGAACGTAATGCACAATACAGTAGCTAACCTGGTGCATGCATAACCAACGTAATTGTGATGTCCCCAGTTCCATTACGGCAGGAGACTTGTTTTGCAAGTCATTCCCATCTCGGCACCCAGTCTCTACGTATACTTTACTGTCCAAAAAATAGCAAAACTGGCAAAAAATAATAATCTTATGAAACTTGACTGCATAATTGTATGGAAGCCTATATGTCTGTGTTCATTCAGTTGAGTTCAGGAGCTAACTTTATCCATGCGATCACCATGCTCCAAATGAGCTACGGTGCACATGCTCACATTCCCCTGGAAAAAGAGCAGCAGCATGTCATAACGGCTGAATTGCCTGGGTGATATCTCAACACCGGTGGAACGCCAGATTGGGGATTAACCAGTCTTGCATAAATAGATGGTATGACTTTCAGGCCTGGCAGCTATTTAAGATATGTTGGCAGTTTGCAAAGGACACCCTGGATGGCATTGTGGGACACAGGTTTTCAGAGGGGCCGAATGGAAGAGGGAGGAAAAGGGGAAAATAAGGAAATAAAATGAAATAATTAGACAGACAGACAGACAGACAGACAGACAGACAGACAGACAGACAGACAGAGACGGTTGGGGGGACATTTTTCTTGAGATCATAAAATGGTTGCTTACATCTAGTCTTCAGCTTCATGGACAGCGCCACTTCAGTACCATGGACAGCGTCACTCCACTTCAACACACAGGAACACAGGAATCACACGTCTGGAAAATGAACAGAACTCGAGTGAATAAATTAGGGGGTAAAAAAGCGTGTTACTTCCGCATCTGCTTGCGTGCCATGGCTGTGCGCATTGAGGTGGCGCGGCATGCGTGGGTGCCATGTGGTGAAGACAGGGGGAGGGTTGTAAAGCCAGGTGGCTGGGACTGTGGGATGGCTGTAACAGGTATTGGGGGAGGGAGAGCGGAGGGAAGGAGGAAGGTGGAGGGTGTATAGGGGCTTAAAGGATACTCCGGACTTATAATGATCCCAAGTGACTGTCCATGGGGTCATTAGGCAGAAATGCCCCTGTCGTCCAGTTTCTTATTGCGACCATAGGTCGCAGTTTACTGTCAGAACCATCACATCTTGACCGTATCCTTCCGTCCGGACGGGTAATGCCTGACACTGTGGTTCCCCTGACACATCACTGTGACATCACAGTGATGTCAGATACTCAGAGAAGGGATCTCCTTATATGGGCATAAACAGGTGACATCACAGTGGTGTGGCTGGTTCAGAGAGGGATCTCCATGTATGGGCATAAAAGGGATTGTATGTTGTGATGTCATGGGAACCACTAACTTATTTCTAGGCTTTAGAACTATTTACAACCAACAATGTCTTCTCTATAAGGTCCCATCTTAGAATTAGGCAATAAATGTGAGAGGAGAAAAGTGCCAGCAAGACAGCAATCAGTGGCGAGCGGTTGCAGATAATGTGACTCTAATGTGATTTGATATTTGGTAGGAGAAATGGTCCCATTCCCTACTGTGGAGAAGCCGGACTTCAAAGCCATGCTAGAGGCTTTTGATAAACAATATTCTCATTATCCATCTCTCAGGCTGTTAGATGTGATTGTGTCTTAACTACCCTGTCAGTTTTGACCCACTGTTTTGGATTTTGCCCAACATTGCAGATTGTTTGCTGGCTTATTTGTTCTTTAGCCGCCCTGCCTCTGCTCATCATTTGCACTTGGCTTCTACTCTCTTCTTCTTCTTCTTTCGTGTATCATCGTCCTTGATGATTGGTTGGCGTCATTTTATTTCACAAGATTTCTTGTTACTTAGGGGAGGCCATGGGGCTGGCTGTCGTCTTCTCCCCCTTGCTGACGTCGGCCTAGGCAGGGTTTGAACCACTCACCTTCCGCATGAAGGGCATATGCACTAACCACCACTCAGGACAAACAGACAGGCAACAGGGCAAAGAGCAAGGTGAACCACGGCATATCATGTATTATTTAGCATGATTAAACATCAATTTGAATGACTACGAAAACGAGAATCCTCAACAAGGGTGTTAAAATAACAATTTGTATATTATGTTTCTGTTACTCTATGTTGTTTATTTGACCATAGTGAATATGAAACAAAATAGCCTATTGCTTCATCCTGTCAATAACTAGGAAAAACGTGTGGACTTCTTATAAAACACATGGGCTTTGTATGCCTCGCAAGCACAAACAGACAGACACACACTCTCTCTCAAACACACGTCCCACATACGCACGTAGAAGAAACACAAAATGCATCGCAGCCTCGATGGTTTTGCTTCAAAACTATTCTATAGATAGATTTAAATACTAAAATGTCTGCCCTCTCGTCTCCTACAGTATGTTATCCATTCTCCAACATTAAAGTTTTACACTGAAACTGGTGACCTTCCAAAATATGTGTCCATCTTGTGGACTTGGACGCACAACGCAGATTGAGGTCTTAATACAGTACGTTCAGTCATTGACGATATGTGAAGTCTACAAGATGGTCACATATTTCGGCAGGTCACCAGTTTCACCGCCATTCTGGAGGACGGAAGAGGTGAGGAGGCAGAAATGTGAGTATTGGGATCTGAAGAAATAATAAAGGAAGCAATGAAACTAAGGTGGTTGCTTTTGTTGATTTTGCATCCATGGATTCTGTTAGTGTAGTATTACATTGATTCTGTCCATTTTATCAGGGTTTTACTTGTACAGTACTTTAAAAATCTCAAAGAAAATATTCATTTGGGGCACCAATGGATGATTAAGGCACATATAAGATAATAATGCACACAGCGCGTCGCAGGTTCGATTCCCGAGCCGTGTGTTGGCTCAACGTCTCTTTCTCTCCCTGTTTCCTGTCATTCTCAACTGAAATATCCAATAAAGGCAGAAATGCCTTTAAAAAAGAAGGGAAAAAAAGATAATATTCTGTCAAACAAACTGTTTAAAAGGTCCTGACACATCGAGTCACTGACGCGAGCATCACTTAACGTGTCACAGTCTGTGTGTTCAAATCATCCCAATTTAAAAACAGGAGGTGCGTGTCTAGAACTGTCAAACAAAGTGAAAAATAAACCTGCACTGCAACACAAGTTTGAAATGAGGTTACGTCTGCCGTGCTCTAACGCATTTTGAATGGTCTGTGCTGTGCATCATCGATGCTCCAAAATAGAAGTGTGCCGTGAAAGACGCGTCAGCGCAGTTTATACCGCCTCCAGTGTGGCTACAGCCCTCGTAAACAGCTTGATGACGTGAGTGTCTGGCGCTGTGTGAGATGTGACACAGACCTTAACCCCCGACTCGCTTGTAATGCGAGCGATAAAGGAAGTTTGGTCTCTATCTGTTGTTGCATTGCATAGAGGTCACTCTGAGTCTTTGTGGCATGCCAGAATCGAAATATGTAAATGTAAACCTAAACACACACACACACACACACACACACACACACACACACACACACACACACACACACACACACACACACACACACACACACACACACAAAACAGCTGCATAGATTGGCATGACTCATCAGTGCGTGCGTGCGTGCGTGCCTGCCTGCGTGCGTGTGTGGGGAGGGGATCTTTACTATTCATAGATACAGTGCAGCCTTACTATGCCTGCAGTACAATCTGTGACTAGGCCTGTTACATAATGTAATATTTTGGGGTTTTACATGCTTAAGCTCAAAGCAAATACATCCCAGATACATCTCTGAGAAGGTAGAGCGGCTTATGCCAATGAATAAGACCTGAGCTGCAGTTAATTATAAATTAATGAGACCTGCTGCTGTTATTTTTTAAATTTTGTATTTTCTTTCAATCATACAAAACATATCTTTGGAACTGTAGGGAAATGTGATGTTTAACGACACAAACAAAGAAAGACCATTTTGCATAGAATCTGCATTTAAAATCACACCCGCACACACACACGCATACACACACGGCCACGTATAGGAGACGGTGTAACCACCGCTCAAAAAGCGTTAAAATGACCAATGCCCCCTTGCGGCCCAAAGCATTGTAACCAGTCAGATATAGCAATTAAATGTGTGTTTATTTTATTTATTTTCCAATTGTATGAGAGAAGGGAAAATAACCAAGCTACAACCACCAAGATGAGGAGGGGAAAGAAAAGGTTCAGTCCGAGTTTCACTTCTTTCTGAAAGTGTATTAAAGATGTCTGCCGATCCCTACATCAGAAAATAAGTTCATGATTAGCAGGAGACTGGTTACATCTAACATAATTAGTTATAGTCTTTGATTTAATGAGCTCTGTGAATGAGCTATCATTGAAACCATTAAGGCCATGCCAAGGGCACGAGGGGTTTCAGCCACAACTCGGAGATGTCTAAAAGTAACATTTATAGGCCGTTTACGCCTTGTGGCCTTACAGCCAGAGTGATACGGTGTCATGCCTGTGCATTATCTGAATAAAGCACCTGAAGGACACTTCAGTGAGTGATAGCATTCTTTTGCTGATCTGAGCCGTGCCCAGACTGCCCACTGTAAATAATTGATTTTGACTGAGTCGTACTCGCATTATTTCTAGTATGATACAATAAATATACTAGAGCTAAGGTACAGACTAGGCCACAGTTATATAAAAGTAAAGTAAAGTTAAACAAGAGTGACCATGACCCAGAGGATATTCAGAAGTTTCCTGAAATGACAGAAGTGTGTTTGTCTTGATAAACTACAATGTATTACCAGTCTATGGAACAGGTTTTGGCATACAGTCCTGTGAAGAATAATTGATTTGTACAGGGGCCAAGGTTAACATGTCAAAACTGCTGGAAAGAGCGGTTTCCAGTCAGCTAACAGTCTATCTCACTAACAATAATCTCCTTGACAGCTTCCAGTCCGGTTTCAGATCCCATCACTCCACAGAAACAGCACTGATTAAAGTCACAAATGACCTACTAATGGCAATGGACACAGACAAGACATCCCTCCTGCTGCTTCTTGATCTCAGTGCAGCATTTGATACGGTCGACCATTCCATACTCATCCACAGGTTAGAACATCTGGTTGGTGTCAAGGGTCCAGCCCTTGCATGGTTTCACTCCTACCTCTCGAACAGAACACAGCGTGTACTTTTCAATAACTCTACATCAGAATACTCCAGTGTAAAATACGGCGTCCCACAAGGCTCAGTTCTTGGCCCACTCCTCTTCAGTTTATACATGTTACTGTGAGGGGGTGGAAGTAGCGTTATCCTTTTTATTTTTTATTTTCTTTAATAATTGTTTGTTTTTACAATTATTTCCTTTTGTTTGAGCATGTTTTGTATAATTTCTCTAATATGTTTCGTTGTGATAATGCTATATTGCTGTCTCCCTCTAACAACCTCCTCTCTTTCCATGTGTGAGTCTGACTGCGAACTGATAGGATAACTAGACGCCGGTGCTGGCCAATGTATGGGGGACTGACGTCATGACCAGCCAATGGGCGGCTGGCAGAGTGGGAGGCGGCCCTTTAAGAGGAACGCCAGGCTCAGTCTAGGTTGACAAGCAAGGGGCGCAGACGTGTGTGTGGAGCAGGCTGAGGGAAGTGACTCAGGTGGCCGGCTGTGATGAGCAGAGAGACAGGCACAGGCCGAGCCAGGCAGTAACTGAACTGAACCTTATTGAACTAAAGTGCTAGGACCGAGTAGCGCTTTACCTTACAAACCCAGCGGATTCCAGACGGTGATCCGGGTGTCAGCGGTACCAGGCAGGGTCCGGCCATCCAGAGACGAGCGAGAGGGTCCTGACGAGCCGAACCGGCTACCCGGCTAACGAGAGGGGTCGTTGTGACTACTGTGGTGTCGTGTGAACTATTCGCAGCGGCAGGTCACAAGCCTGCCTGCGTGTGAGTATCCAATCCTGTACACCACTGTCACTAAAGTCACTGGCCTAGAGTTGAGCTGTATAGTCGTCACGACAAGGATACTGGCGTATTCTTTGTATTCACAGAACGGTGGACTAAAGACGTAGATGACCAAAGATGAGCTGTGTGCCGCTGTGTGTGCCATCCCACCTGCTGTAGAAGTCACTATTCCCACCTGCTGAAACGATACTCTGCCTATTATTTCATATCTGCTTAGTTATATAACATTTATTCGTCCTTAAATCTGCGCTCCTTGCATTATAATTAATTATCGTAATTATTATACTATTACGATTTGAGGCCTTAACGAGCCGGTACCCTAAACTAAGTGCACTTTAATTGTCACCAAGAACGTTACGATAAGAGAAAGAAGGGGGGTTTGAATTAATGTTTTATTGTTGACAGTGCTCTTATTTTTAGTTTTTTAGTTAGTTGGCGCCGTAGGATTGTAGGGTTCCCTTTTATTTTATGATTGTGTTTTTGGCGTGATAGAGGCCGCTGTAACCTAGTAATAAAGATTGTTATACTTTTCTAAACTGTCGTCCTGGTCATTCTCTCCTCATGATTTATATTGCTCTGGTGTTCCGTAAACGAACTTGTGTGTCCCTAAAGGTTGTGCCTTTTGTGCACTTATTTTCCTCTTTAAACGAGGTGGCGTTGTCGGAAACTTATAATTATACAATCTGCTAATGATAATACTTAATAATATACAACCAACCAAAAAGGTGTATTCACAATTATTTATTGGCAAATTCAGTAACAAGGTAATGACAAAGGTACCAGTTTAAACACTGGCGGTTAATGTGAGTTGGGCCACCCTTACATAAATTGGCGTTTGTAGCGGCAGGATCGGACACAGAGCAATATAGAGGAGAGAGTGAATAAGTGTGTAATTGTGAACTTGTTAATATGATGATGATGCCGGTGTATCCGGGCGCCCCGTGGCTGCCCACGTTTGGAGGTACAGAGGGTGAACTTAAGTACAGGGAATGGAAAGTACAGATTAAAGGGCTATTGGGGACGCAAGATGTTAATGAGGCTAAAAAGGTTGCCATTCTATTACAAACCTTGACTGATGAAGCTAGACGGCAAGTTAATGTGTTGGATGAGGGGGATCGAGATACTGTGGCCAAAATCTTTGCTCATCTAGATAACGTGTACAAGGAAACAATCCCTGTTGCAAAGGTACGCTCACAATTTTATAGTTGCGCACAGCGCCCTGGAGAGAGTGTCAGTGCCTTTATTCTGAGACTTAGAGAATTATTTTGTGGGTTGCGGCGTTATGATGCGACTACAGCCCCCTCCGAGGCCGTCTTGAAAGACCAGTTTCTTATGGGGTTAACTGAGGGCCCACTTGGTCAAGCACTGAGAATATATGCTCGACGCCACCCTGACGAAGACTTCGCCGCGCTGCGACAGGAGGCCTTGACGTTGGACACGGAACATGGAGGTACGCCAGCTACTGAAATCGCTTGTCATGCTATTAACCCCGTAACTGTCCCTGTGCCACCACAGACCTCTGCGTGGAGAGATGAGCTGAAGCGAGAAATAATGGAGGATGTCAAGACGCAGTTGCACGGTATGACGAAAGAGTTGATGAGTGAACTCCGACCGCTCATCCAGGCTGCCGCTCCTGCTGTGCGTCCCCAACCACCGCCGTCTGAGGCGTCCTATGTGCCACCTGCGCGCCGGTACGCGCCACCTCAGAGATATGAATGGGATGGGGAGGGGAGGCCCATATGCCGTCAATGCAAACGGTCAGGACATATAGCTAGATGGTGCACTACTAATCAGCCGTCGTTAAACTAAATCGTCCTGTTGCCGAGGTCCAGGCAACAGGAGTCCCCTTATCTGTGACACATACTCGGGCCAATGATGCATTTATCGGGCAATGCCCCATGATCCCCCGCGTCGAGCGAACGCGTTGTGGCGAGACGCATTCGCTGCCTGTAAAAGAGTTGAGGCTGTGACTAATGATGACGGGTCTTTGGGTTATGTGTGGCCCGTCAGTCGCCAAAGGATTCGGGTCCCCGCCCGCAGTGAAATGGTTGTATGGGGACGCACACGTCGGGGACCGGGAGGAACTGACTTTGAGGCTCTGGTCGAGGCGCTACCAGACATGAAGGAATTGGGGTTGGCGCGCGCCTTGGTTACGGTACGGGGCGGGCGGGTCCCTATTCGTCTCTGTAACCCCTTTCCTTATAGCCTGACGGTGAGGCGCTATCAGAAGTTGGGGAAACTGTACCCTGTGCATGATGCTGATGTTCGGGGAAGCCAAGAGCTGAGCCTGTCCATGTCCGCTGATGGCCTGGTGGATGTTGCCCTGGTGAGCGCTGCGGAAGACGGACCCGTGCGCACCCTATCCCAAGAACTCGGTGGGCTGGCTGATCGCACTGACCTGCCCGAGGGAGAGAAAGAGGGACTGCAGTCCATGTTGCTGAGATGGGAAAAGGTGTTTGCTGTACACGATGAAGATTTCGGGCGGACGGACGCCGTGCAACACCAAATCCACACAGCGGGCGCCGCACCCATTCGTGAGCGACACAGGCCACTGCCGCCCTCCATGTACAAAGAAATGAAGGCCTTGTTAGGTGACATGTTGGCGAAAGGAGTCATCGCGGAGAGCTGTAGTCCGTGGGCCGCACCGATTGTGCTGGTTAAGAAGAAGGACGGCAGCTGGAGGTTCTGCGTGGACTACCGTAAGTTGAATGCAGTTACCCATAAAGACGCGTTCCCTTTACCTCGTATTGAAGAAACATTGACCAGTTTGACTAAAGCACAGTGGTTCTCGACTCTTGATTTGGCCAGTGGGTATTGGCAAGTAGGCATGGATCCACGTGATCAAGAAAAGACTGCCTTTACGACCCCACTGGGTCTGTTTGAATTCAAACGAATGCCCTTCGGGCTGTGTAATGCGCCTGCTACGTTCCAGAGACTCATGCAGCACTGTTTAAGTGGACAAGTAGCTGAGTCTTTATTAGTTTATTTGGACGATATTATTATCTACTCCCCTGACTTCTGTTCTCATCTACAGCAGCTGGATCGGGTGTTCCAGCGACTATGGAAGCACGGACTGAAACTGCGCCTTGATAAATGTAAACTGTTACAACGTGAAGTGCAGTTCTTGGGGCATGTGGTGGACCGGGAGGGAGTGCGCCCCGACCCAGACAAGTTAGTGGCGGTGCGAGGGTGGCCAATTCCAACCACGGTGCGGGAGGTTCGTGCATTTCTGGGTCTTGCAGGCTATTACCGCCGTTTTGTAGAATCATTCGCTGCTATAGCCCGTCCACTGAATAATCTCTTAATTGGGGTCCCTGTTGATAACAAGTCCTCACAGAAACCGATTATATGGACGGCAGAATGTCAAGCTGCTTTCGATGCGCTAAAAGGTGCCCTCACCCAAGCTCCGGTGTTGGCCTATGCTGACTATGAGGAACCTTTTGTGGTATATACGGATGCGAGCAACCGGGGGTTGGGTGCAGTGCTAGCCCAAATCCAAGATGGGAAGGAACGAGTTATCGCGTATGCGAGTCGTAGTTTGCACCCAACAGAACAAAATGATGCTAATTATAGTTCCTTTAAATTAGAGTTATTGGCCCTTAAATGGGCTGTAACCGAGAAATTTAAAGATTATTTGGCTGGGGCGCGGTTCACTGTATTTACCGATAATAACCCGGTGGCGCACCTCCAGACAGCTCGCTTGGGCGCTATCGAACAACGCTGGGCGGCCCAATTGGCTTCTTTTACGTTTGAGATTAAGTACCGGCCAGGCAAGAACAATGCTAATGCTGACGCCCTATCTAGATTTCCTGTAGACACCGGGGCGGTCGCGATGGTGGAACTAACGCCCGCAGCAGGAAATGCTGGCTGGGCTGGTGCTGAGTGGCTGCGAGCACAGAAGGATGATGAGGCTATCCAGGTGGTGACGCGGTGTGTGGAGAGGGGCATCCACCCTACGTTGACAGAGAAGAGGAGCTGGACGAAAGAGGCGGCCCAGCTGTTGCGCCAATGGACGAAACTGCGGGTGGAGGGGGGGATATTGTACCGTAATGTGACTGACCCTTACACCCAGGAAGAATATTTACAAGTTGTCTGTCCAGGTTCCAGGAGGAAGGAGGTGTGGAGAGAGATGCATGTGGCTGCGGCACATGCGGGGGTGGACCGGACGCTGGTGCAGCTCCGGCGGCGTTTCTACTGGCAAGGCATGGAGGGGGAGGTACGTCGTTTCCATGAGGGCTGTGTAAACTGTAGCTTACAAAAAACTAGGGTCGAGCCTAGAGCCCCTTTACAACCTTTCGAAGTCTCGTACCCCTTAGAAGTGGTGGCTATTGATTTCCTTACCCTGGGTCGACCTGCCGACACCTGTCAAAATATCCTTGTAGCCACAGATCTATTTACTAAATATAGCTGGGCCATACCCACACGTGATCAAACTGCTCAGACCACTGTTCGGGTGTTATGGACCCATATTATACAGCCGTACGGTTGCCCCGCCCGTTTTCATTCGGACAGAGGCGCTAACTTCGAGTCTGCGCTCATGCAACAGTTATGTAATAATTATGGTATTACTAAGAGCCGTACTACGCCGTATTATCCAGCCGGAAATGGTGGCGTGGAACGCTGTAATCAAACGGTACTTAATTTACTACGCTCGTTGGACACTGATAAGCATGGCCGATGGCCTGAGCATCTGCCTGAGTTGATTCATGCGTATAATAACACTCCTCACAGCGCCACTGGCTATGCCCCGGCGTTTCTAATGTTTGGCCGCCATCTGCGGCGCCCTGTAGACGTGGAACTGGGAGTACAGCCTAGGCAGGACAGATTTGGGGTGGGGGACTGGGTTCAGCATCACCAACGGCGGTTGAATGATGCGTATCGCACCGCAGGGCAAAGGATGGAAAGGATGGCAGAACAGCGCAAGCGCATGTATGACAAGAGGGCGGGTATCCCACCGTTGGTATCCGGAGAGCGAGTGTGGGTGAGAAATCGGAACAGACAGGGGCACGGGAAGTTGGCTTCTTGGTGGGACCCAGAACCCTTTGTTGTACTAGAAACAGTGGGCGAAGCTGGGCTAGTTTATAGGATTCGACCAGAAAAGGGTGGGCGAGATCGAACGGTGCACCGTAATGCCTTGAAAGTCTGTGTAGCGCCTCCAGAGGTGCCCCAGTGTCCCGAACCGACACCCCAGCAGCCAGTCGTGGGGCCGGTGTGGCAGCAGTGTTATGGTTTTTTCCCCGTAGCTCAACGACGTTCAGGGCGGGCTAATTTTGGGCAGCCGCCCGTACGCTACAGCCCTGGTTGAGTTGGTCGCAGGGACTGCTAATGATTTAGTAGGGGGGAGTGTGAGGGGGTGGAAGTAGCGTTATCCTTTTTATTTTTTATTTTCTTTAATAATTGTTTGTTTTTACAATTATTTCCTTTTGTTTGAGCATGTTTTGTATAATTTCTCTAATATGTTTCGTTGTGATAATGCTATATTGCTGTCTCCCTCTAACAACCTCCTCTCTTTCCATGTGTGAGTCTGACTGCGAACTGATAGGATAACTAGACGCCGGTGCTGGCCAATGTATGGGGGACTGACGTCATGACCAGCCAATGGGCGGCTGGCAGAGTGGGAGGCGGCCCTTTAAGAGGAACGCCAGGCTCAGTCTAGGTTGACAAGCAAGGGGCGCAGACGTGTGTGTGGAGCAGGCTGAGGGAAGTGACTCAGGTGGCCGGCTGTGATGAGCAGAGAGACAGGCACAGGCCGAGCCAGGCAGTAACTGAACTGAACCTTATTGAACTAAAGTGCTAGGACCGAGTAGCGCTTTACCTTACAAACCCAGCGGATTCCAGACGGTGATCCGGGTGTCAGCGGTACCAGGCAGGGTCCGGCCATCCAGAGACGAGCGAGAGGGTCCTGACGAGCCGAACCGGCTACCCGGCTAACGAGAGGGGTCGTTGTGACTACTGTGGTGTCGTGTGAACTATTCGCAGCGGCAGGTCACAAGCCTGCCTGCGTGTGAGTATCCAATCCTGTACACCACTGTCACTAAAGTCACTGGCCTAGAGTTGAGCTGTATAGTCGTCACGACAAGGATACTGGCGTATTCTTTGTATTCACAGAACGGTGGACTAAAGACGTAGATGACCAAAGATGAGCTGTGTGCCGCTGTGTGTGCCATCCCACCTGCTGTAGAAGTCACTATTCCCACCTGCTGAAACGATACTCTGCCTATTATTTCATATCTGCTTAGTTATATAACATTTATTCGTCCTTAAATCTGCGCTCCTTGCATTATAATTAATTATCGTAATTATTATACTATTACGATTTGAGGCCTTAACGAGCCGGTACCCTAAACTAAGTGCACTTTAATTGTCACCAAGAACGTTACGATAAGAGAAAGAAGGGGGGTTTGAATTAATGTTTTATTGTTGACAGTGCTCTTATTTTTAGTTTTTTAGTTAGTTGGCGCCGTAGGATTGTAGGGTTCCCTTTTATTTTATGATTGTGTTTTTGGCGTGATAGAGGCCGCTGTAACCTAGTAATAAAGATTGTTATACTTTTCTAAACTGTCGTCCTGGTCATTCTCTCCTCATGATTTATATTGCTCTGGTGTTCCGTAAACGAACTTGTGTGTCCCTAAAGGTTGTGCCTTTTGTGCACTTATTTTCCTCTTTAAACGAGGTGGCGTTGTCGGAAACTTATAATTATACAATCTGCTAATGATAATACTTAATAATATACAACCAACCAAAAAGGTGTATTCACAATTATTTATTGGCAAATTCAGTAACAAGGTAATGACAAAGGTACCAGTTTAAACACTGGCGGTTAATGTGAGTTGGGCCACCCTTACATTACCACTAGGGGACATCTTCAGAAACTTTGGCATAAACTACCACTGTTACGCAGACGATACCCAAATTTACATCCCCATCACAGTTAACGACTCATCCAGCCTCCATAACCTTGAAAACTGTCTCAGCGAAGTTAAAATATGGATGAACAACAGCTTCCTGCTCCTGAACTCAGCCAAATCAGAAATGCTACTAGTCGGCCCAGTCAAACACACACACCTGTACAATAACATAACACTCAATCTGGATGGCTGCTCAATAAACCATAAACCAACCATCAGAAACTTAGGAGTAGTATTCGACCCGTCACTATCCTTCACACACCACATAAAAAGCATCACAAAATCTGCCTTCTTCCACCTACGCAACTTAGCTAGAATCCGCCCAATATTATCACTCCCAGATGCTGAAACCCTGGTCCACGCATTCATCACATCTAGACTAGACTACTGTAACGCACTTTTCTCCGGACTACCACTAACAACGACAAATGGCCTCAGGCTAGTTCAAAACGCTGCAGCCAAAGTACTAACCAGAAAAAGAAAATATGACCACATCACACCATCACTCATCGCACTTCACTGGCTACCAATACAGGCCAGAGCCGACTTCAAGGTCCTGCTCTTGACCTTTAAAGCCCTACACGGACTCTCCCCATCTTACATGTCAGACCTAGTACAACCATACATCCCTGGAAGACCACTACGGTCCCAAGATGCCGGTCAGCTCACAGTCACAACACCTAATAAATTAACCGTTGGGGGCAGAGCATTCACACACCGTGCCCCATATCTCTGGAATGCTCTCCCTCAAGCTGTCAGGGATGCTGACTCCCTTGACATTTTTAAATCCAAACTAAAAACCCACCTTTTTTGCCTGCACTACGGTTTGCCCTAGTCTATTACCACTGCTATGACCTACTGCCCATGGTTATTAACTTTGTGTTCTAACACTCATTGTGTTATTTTAATTTTATTTAATTTTATATGCTCTTTTTGTCTTGCCTTTTGTTGTTTTTGCTTTCTTTTGTTGTTGACTATAGTGTTTGACTGTCTTATTTTCCTTGAAATCTGTCTTGTTTTGCCATGTTGTGAAGTGCGCAGAGACCCCTCGGGGTGATGTTGTACTATAAATAAAAATAAACTGAACTGAAACTGAACATAATATTTCGATTTGTGTGTGTGCCTTACAAGATACCCAATTAACCCTTTTTGTGCCTATACCGAACAAGTTCTGCTTTTTTTCAATCCAAAACAATATTTTTTTTGCTATTTTACTTACCCTGAGCTGCTTGTAGAGATGTGGGTGGTCCTGGCTCGTCCTACGCTTTCCAACGAGCGATTCTGGATGGTCCGACGATTTATTCCATCGAAAATGGTTTAGAATAAAGTTTAGAGCCCCCCCAAAAAGACTCAATCTATACTGTCGGCGGCGCGACGTATTCCGGGGTGCCTATCCCGATCTAGTCCGGGATATTTAATAAAATTAATTAATTAATCGGAGGCCTCAACGAAGCCCCGGTCTAATTTTCCATCCATGCCCAGGGCCGCGATTCTGTTTACATCGGCCCGTAATCGGGCAACACCGCCGCACCGCGCCGCCCACTCCAATACAAACTCACATCTTTAGAGACCTTTTTCTCTGAACTGTGTTCCCAGTGCAGCGACAAAGTTTTTTTGCGGCTAAAATAGCTTCAGATCAGGCTTCTAAAAAATAAAGAAGCTAATAGCTAACTGTTAGCTAACTTCCTCCGGTCTTCATCCATAACAGTGGTTGCAGTGAAATCCCAAGCCACTACTGCCTGTGTCGACGGAAGTTAGAGCGAAGGCATATACAGAAATGTCTGGCACTCTAGCGGCACCTTGTGGCCCCTGGCATTAAATCAGTTAATGCTTTGCATCAGAAGATGTCCAGTTGTCTGATCTCATTTCACTTTCGGTACAGATCAAATATAGCCACGCCCAGGGTTCTGGCTCTATCAGCCAACATGTGACAGAATAATTCAAGCTAAAGATAATAATAATAATTATGTTTATTGCCCCAACAACACATAGCCATATAACACAAAACAAACAACATATCACAAAGACAAAACATGAGGTCCCCCACTGTACACAGAAAACCATCCTATCGACAGGGTAGTTTGTTTAGGGCCGCATTGGCTGAGGGCACACAACTTCTGCTAAAACAACCTTTTCCCACTTCAGGGTTCTGTATCTTAGCCCAGATGGCATGAGGTGGAAGCAGCCCTAACAGAGGATGATCAGTGTCATTTGTTATTGAAAGTGCTTATAAGCCTCTGGCCTTATTGTTCATTTCAGCAAATGCCATCAGCATCTTTATCTTTGATAGCACTTTGGAGTGTTGACACCATTTTTGAAATTGAACTTGATTTGTTCTAGCCACCCTAATGGCTCTCTCTCCCAAGAATAATTTAAAGAAAATGTGGGGGGGGGGGAAAGGGGGAGCTCCTGTGCTGCTGTGTGATGGCTTTGGCCAAGCTGGGCCAAGGGCCATTGTGGACACAGGTTGTTGACCAAAGGCAATCTCCCCATTGTGGCCAAATAGCCCTCAGAGATGTAAACATTACATGGAAGAATGGCCCACTGATCGGCCTCAGAGATTGCAAAGTGAAGGTCAATGGTTTGCCAAACATCCCATCAAGGGAGCGAGAGAGAGAGTGTGTGCGTGTGTGCGTGTGCGTGCGTGCGTGCGTGCGTGTGTTTGTCTGTGAGAGAGGGGGTGACAAATTGAACCACCCAGCCTCCAAAAGGGGCTTAAAAGTAACTGTCACAAGGGATAAGCTTGATCTCTCCACTGTCTCATACACCTGTGGGTAAAACACACAGACAGTTGTGTGCTCCCCAACACTATATGCTCTCTCTCTCACACACACACACACACACACACACACACACACACACACACACACACACACACACACACACACACACACACACACACACACACACACACACACACACACACACACACACACACACACACACACACACACACAAATGTATGTACGAGGGCCGCAGGTGTTAACGGTGACCTACAAACCTCCGTCCACAGACATGCATGGTCAGTTGCTTGTTTCACTGCTGTTATTCTGCATAAGGTCCAATCTGCCTTTAATCTACGAACCTCAGAGGCTGACATTATGTTCAAGGCTGGGACCACAGCAGCAAAACCATATCGATTTCATGGATAGCGATTAAGACAAACATTTCTTCAATGCCAATGCCTTTTCTTGATCATGGTTCTCAAAAGACTTTGTTCCAGCATTTGCCTATACTGTAACCGTTCACATACGTATGGTACACCGCACAGCAGTGGAGTAAAGTAACTAAGTACATTTACTCAAGAATTGTAACATTTTGAGGTACTTTTATTTACTGGATTATTTCCAGTTCTCAATACTTTTAGGTTAGTGCTCCCACAGTGCAACAGTAGCAACCAGGAAAATGTCAGTGCCATGTCGAAACATTGAGAATATTGTGACTTAATATATATTATATATAGTACAATTAAATGTATCTATAGTTTTACTTATTTATGGATTATTACTTCTCAGCCCAGTCTGCAAACCCACAGCAATTTGACATAGAAGCAATGTCACACATCCACTATTTGCAAGAATGTAAGTCTTGCTATGTTTTATTATACTTTCACTTTTCTTTAGCCCAGCAATTACCGCCAGTGTAGCTTATAGAAGTTATAATGGCCTAGTATGAAAGAGGACACAGGATGTGTCACATCACGTTTGCCAGAGAATGAACACCATTTGCATAACTCACATGGTTGCATATTTGCAATGTTGGACCCTGTGACACACTGCGTGCGCCATTCTGCGTGTAAATCCAATTCAAGCGATAAGAATACCTTATAGTTAGAGAGAGCAGCAAATTCCCCCTTGTTCACTTTTCAATGCTCTACTCTCTCTCTCTCTCTCTCTCTCTCTGTGCAGGACAAATACCAAAACAACACTCCCCTTAGGCTATATCTCTTAAACGAGAGGGGGGGAAATGAGAGGGGAAGAGAAGAGGAAGAAAAAAAGGAGAAGATAGGAAAAGATAAAAGGAGAGAGTGATCAAGGAGAGTTGTGCCTCTTGCCTCCCGGTGCTGTGCGCACGCTGGGCTGAATCTGCAGGCGACACGGCATCTATGAGTGATCAAAGAGCTCCCCTGCTTTGCTTTGCATACCTCAAACACTATCAATAATGCATTTTCCTGACCTACCTGGCAAGTGCCGTGCCGGAGTTGGCACGCACACGCATGAATGTGCGCGCACGCACGCACGCACGCACGCACGCGCACGCACACGCACACGCACACGCGCACACACACACACACACACACACACACACACACACACACACACACACACACACACACACACACACACACACACACGAAACAGCACAGTCTATGGAGCAATTCAGAAAGAGAGATGGTACTGTAAGAGTTGATAGTTACCCTAGGCTAGCTATACGGCTGTGTGATATGAGAGCTCTGGAAATAAAACAAACTCAACTTGAAAATGTCCTCAATAGAGCACAAAATGTCCTCGATAGACAAACTACCACCAAGGTGGCAGTTTGTTCTATTATGGTGTTGCGGTGCTTCTGTTGGCCAATAAAAGTTCATGATGTATTGTTGTACACATGGAGAACTGACAGTACAGTAAGTGGCCTCTGGAGTTTGACAACGAAACAGTCTTAACAGTTAATCAGTTCTTCCAGGACCCGCTTTTGTTTTCTCAAGGTACTGTGGCGTTGATGTCGATCTGTTCATAAGATACGTGAATTTGTAACAGGCCACACCCCTATCTGTGTTAACAGTTCATAACTAGTTGAGATATCCTGCTAACAGACAGACAGACAGATTGACAGATAAACAATCAGTCAGACAGACATACAGGAGTGAAAACTTTACCGCCATGGCCACAGTGCAGTAACACATTTGAACTCACTCAGTGCCAACAACGAGAAATCATGTCAATTTGTCCCTTGTCCATACAGCCAAAGACTCTCAATGACTCTCATCATTGTTTGGTTTTCAGTGGTTTTACCCGTGAGTGATCCCATGACTACAAATCCCAGAATGCAACCGGAAAAGGATTTCGAAAAATGCATTTATGATACGTTTTTTGGTAAAAACTAGCTTTTTTCTATGGACCCCAACAGGGCAGGCGAGACAATGTTTTAACAACAAGCTTTTGATTTGAAAATGATTTGGTTATGATATGAGCTTTTCATATATTTGATAATTTACTTCTTCATGGTTGTTTCGCTAAGTTACAAATAGATAGATAGATAGATAGATAGATAGATAGATAGATAGATAGATAGAGCACAACTATCCATATAATACAGTGCCCAAATCAAAGTGACCATAACAGTCAATGCTAGTTAGTGCAACAAGTATCTCAACCAGGGCAGGAATTTCAGGGAGGCCATGAAGGCCATGGCCGTTGTTGCCCCTCAGTTTGGCCTTGTGCCCCTCAAAAAAATGGCATGCCCTGAGGCCACAGTGGCCTTAATGCCCCAGCTGACTGTACCACTTTCTCTACTTTCATCCATGCCTTACCCCTTATCACTATATTGCCTTTGTTTTACTATTTTGAAAAACATTTGAGAACCGCTGGCCAATGGTGCCAGTACACCCAGAAATGGCATTGCAGAGAATCATACCAAAACATTTCCTCCAAGCCAATGAATGATCTAATTTTAACTTAACAGTTTAAGAGCTGCGTTTCTCAAATGCCCTTTGACATTAACACTCTAATAAAGAGCCCAGGTTTTTTATGCAAATGGATAATGACCGGTAGATGACGTCAATATGACAATTCTTCTCTAATATTCTTTATCGCTTTGCAAAGTTTAAAGCCATTATTTAGGAAAAAAATAGAAAGTGAAGAAGGTAAGAAAGAAGACACAAGTACAGAGATGGCCATAGAAATAATACACTTGACTTTTAGAGCAATTTTTGAAAATGGGTTATAAATTGCTCCATCTATGGCTTTCCTAGAGGGATGAGGACTAACCACTCTCCCTCTTTAAAAACACAACACGTGTTCTCCATCATGTCTACTTGACTAGTATACATTTAGTATTTTATTCATGGTAATATTATTGACCACTCCTTTTGTATGTCTGTGGCAAAAATATATTTTGAGGAAAATGTCCATCACAAACCCAGGGGGTTGATGACCCCTGACCAATGCAGTAGGTTTTTGCAGGTTTCTTTCACTGCAAATAATCTAAATTTCAAAACAAAATCATCCTTAACCCTTAAATTCAATTAATTCTTTCCAACCTTTTTATTCATTTTATTTGATGGCCTTCCTGCCTTAGCATTTGGCCTTTGTGCCCTCAAAAAACTGACAACACCAAAGGCCAATTGGCCTTGCCCCTAAAACGACAAAATTCTAGGCCTGATCTCAACATCATGTCAAACACAAGCAGAAATACAAAAAAAAAACTACTAACATAACCTAATAATGCAGTGTCCAAAGGTCAGAGCGATAAAAACAACTAGCAAAAGAAAAGAAAGGAAAAAAAAAACAAGAAAGGGTGACGCAGCAAGACGCACAAGAGCACCCTATCTGTTATACATACAGCATAATAATAAAAAAAAGGTTTATTTCAATTCCCCCGCAGGCAGCATGGAAATACAGTGCTGAATGAAGACTTGTGTATGGAAAGATGTAGTGGGTGTATGACCATCGTGTACTACTGAAAGTTACAGAAATAACTTTTGGCAAGACCATGTTAGCCACGTTGGTGTGTATTTTAATTACCTGCAAACCATACAGAATTATGTTATCTCCATGGAAAATGTCTGGTGAGCTCTCCAAGCCGCTTGCACACACACACACACACACACACACACACACACACACACACACACACACACACACACACACACGCGCACGCACACACACACACACACCACAACAACAATTAGTGTAATTTGTTTCCTTTATGGCCAGACAGATTTAGAATTGACAACTAAATTACAGGTAGTAACTGAAAGGGTTTTAATCTCAAAGGTACTGAATGTGCTGTGATTCTGCATTACAGTATCTTGACAGAGAGGACAAAATAAAAATCTACCTTAGGAGGAGTAACTCTTTTTCAGGCAAGATCATTGCCAATTTAAGGGCAGTTAAAGATTTACAATTCAATCAATCAATCAATCTTTATTTATATAGCACATTTACAACAGCAAGGCAATTAGCACTTAACGTGTAGGCCTATAAGGCTACCACATCTTGAGGATTATTTCATTTAGTTTTTTAACTATCGAGTGAAGAATTTCAAGAACTAAATTTGGAATGGGCCATTAAAACAGACTTGGGCCTTTGTGATTTCTTGTGAGCCATAACTGGAAGGAGTTTCATATTAGAATATGAATTTCATGCAAGGGAAAGCAGAGGGGAAACAGCTGTCCCTTGATGCGATACCGTGACATTTCGAATTATTTTAGTGCATAATTTCTCTCTACCAGCCACTTGTCACATAGAGAGGAAAAGTTTCTGGGGGGAAAAAAAAGGTTTTTTATCATTGGTTGAGTTCTTCACTGAAACTAATGGGTTATGCTAGCTGAGGAAGTTTGAGTTACCAGTAGGGATGGAGCTCGTTCATTTTTATTGATAATGAGCACCTTATCGATCCTGCTTATTGAGCTGGGCTTTTATCGAGCCCACTATTGAGCGCTTTCTAATATTTTGTGGAACGACGTGAGACGACAAATTCTGAACAGAACTGGTATCTTTTTTTATTGGCCAGTTGTTGTAACTGTGAGTTTGTGAAGATGACATTGACAAAAGTAACAAATATTATGAACAAATATCATTAAAACAATCATTCATTAGTGTGCAATATAGTGTTAAATGGCTTTATATTATGAATAGTACTGTAATAATGTATTGAACGCCTCTTATCTTGATTGTTTGACATGACGTCATGGGCCGCTATGCTCGATAACAAGCTTGATAAGCCCAAATCTTATTGATACAGGGTACTCAATAAATGTGTTATCAAGTTTGTTTCGAGCTCCATCCCTAGTTACCAGTGGGGTAACGGTGGGGCAGAGTGAGCTACAAACAAGTAAGTGTCTACTCTACTGTAGTATTATTTTTTAGGTCGATAGCTAAAGCTAGTAGATCGGCTCTTTACAGTGCATGACAACCACGCACAACTACAGTATAAGTATAATTACGGCTTAGACAAATGCCACAGAAATGTGTTCCTACAGAAGGCAGATGGTGGTGTTGGGGGGGAATATCTGCCTGTATTGCTCAATCCAGTAATTGGATTAGCAGCTATGTTTGAAGTTTCGATCCAGCTCAAGGATGTGGGTTAAACTTTAGAAAAATGTAAGTGATATATATTTCATCCACCCACACGCAACAAGGCAGTTTGTGTAACTGATGAGTGGCAGCATCATGCATGTACCATCCAACTACATCACCAAGAACGTGTGCATGAAAGCTAAAGATATTTTGGCCTTATTATCAGACCAAAAGGCGGCCATAGCTGAATGGTTAGTGAGCCTGTCTAGGACTCCGGAGGTCCCAGGTACGAATCCTACTATCAGCAATGTAGTTCACCCGTAGGATAAGATAAAAATATCAACATCAAAACTACTGAAAATTAATACCCATTGCTAAACCATACAGTAATCAGACACATCACAAACTAAACCACTTGTAGGCCACCAAATGAATGAGAGAACAGAGAAATTATAGCATTAATCTCTACAAACCATCGATGTTCAATGTATGTTTTGTCAAGCTTGCTAGCTTGAACAGAAGCTGTCGCCGGTTGAAAGAAAATTACAAATGACTGTGAACATTGGAAGGCTTCTGTTGGAAGCCTTCAATACTGCGAGAGACAGAGACACACGCTCCCAACCATGTGAATCATTACAAAAGGCATTCTGTCACACCCTGAAACCTTCATTATCAGCCACAACACTAGACAAAAGGCATCACATCTGCCTTCACTAACACCACAGCCAAAAACAGAGCCACTGAACATGATTAATTTCTACCCTGCCAGTACAACAATATAGAGCAATTTGGGGTGTAACGATACATATCACGATACATGGTTGACAATACGATACATGGACGATATTGGTTCATTCATGGCGATTCAATGATTTAAAATCGATATAGCATAGTAACTATTTAGCAAAGAACTTAAATCTGTGTGAAATGTGTCAATAGTGCATGTTTCAAGGGAAAAATCTATTAGTATGGATATAAATAAGTAAACACTGTGATTGTCTAGCAAATGCATGGACATTATATTTTAACACATATGGACCAACCCGCACCTTGACATGAACACAGAGATCACATACATTTACCGATAGACGAAGAGTATAGAGATAGACCTCTTTTTCATTTTCCTTCTTAACATTGCTAAATACAAGGCACAAATACTTAGTTTTCATACAATCAATTATCTGCATTGTAAAACGATACTGATACAATACAAAGCCAAACGGTACGATATATGCTTTTGCATATCAATATAGTAGTTAAGTTCACTCAGGCTGTAGTTGAGTTTCACGTGAGGGAAAGTAGAGGAGAATCAGTTGTCCCTTGATGTGATACTGTGACAATTTGAATAATTTTAGTGCATCATTTCTCTTCCTGTGAGCCCTGTGGCTCATCGCTGAACTTGACCACCAAATTGTACCATATGACATGTCATAGATCAGTTAGAGAGCTACAGTAATGTATGAAGTTTCACTACAGTAGTAGTGCATTGAGAACCTCAATACAATACTGATGCAATCGCTTTGCAGCTCAACTAGGCTAATTGGTATCCACACAAAATAACACAGATAACACAGATTCAGGAAAAACAGGTTGTCTGCCTTTAGCCATCTTCTTATTGAGATCATTGTCTTATTTTCAGACTTCTTTAGTTGTTTAGCCAACCTGATGGCCAGGCCAGGGCGGATTTTGGCAGGACATAATAGACACTTGGCTCATTATACACTTTTCTATCTCTCAAATGCTGCTCTGGGTGTTAGCCTTGAAAGAGAGAGAGAGAGAGAGAGAGAGAGAGAGAGAGAGAGAGAGAGAGAGAGAGAGAGAGAGATAGAGAGAGAGAGAGAGAGAGAGAGAGAGAGAATAAATAAATGATGGTCATAAGCCTACATAGACTGAGAGGTGTTACCACCAAGCAGCCATGAAAACCTACAACAGAGATATATTGTAGATTCACATCAGCCTTCAATTACCAATGTGTTCCACTGTCACTCACACGTTAGCTCTGACATCATGCTCTGGCTTCACTGTGATGTCACACTAACAGAATCCCTTTTATGCCCATATATGGAGTTCCCTGATGTCATCAATATTAATGATGCCCTGTTAGAGAGATCCCTGTGATGCCAGGGGGAACAATCCCTTTTATGCCCATATATGAAGATATGGCGATCCCTGTGATGCCAGGGGAACACATCCCTGTTATGCCCATATATGGAGATCCCTGATGTCCACAATCCTGATGTCCACCGCCCTGATGTCCACATCACTGTGGCACGTCCTCGCCCTTTGGGGTGAGGACGTGCCCTGAGGCGTCTTACTAGTACATAATATAGTATGAGATGGACACTGTACATACTGTACATGCTCTGCATCACCCCCCAACCACTATGCTGTGTACTGTACAGTCCTGTGCACGGTGGACATGCCAGGTTCAGAAAGGCACTCTGGTTGCATAATGGTGCTAAATAACCCATTAAGTGGCTTTGTCCGTCTCGTGCGTACCGATGTGATCATATTTGTGTGTTTTCTTTTAAGCGGTGAAAGCTGCTTCCAAGGAGTGGCTTTGTGTGTCCCGTATATGTCCAATGCATGCAGAATTGAGGATTGGTCAAGCTTCACATGAAAATTTGGCCCTCCAGACAAAATCATTCATTCATTCATTCAGAATTCATAAAAAATATAGAACTAAAGCACATAGAAAGTATAGATCTAGAACACAGAATGTATAGATCTAGAACACAGATTTCATAGCTCTATAACACATAGAATACAATTTCACCGCTTCCCTTCGAACCGAGGTTTTATTTTTCTCCCAGAAATCCAAAGCATTTGAGACAGTATCGCAAAACTCTAGCGAATGAATTGAATGCTGTTTATAAATGCAATTTCACTTAAAACAGACCAAGGGGGACAAATAACACTACGATGCACTCTTAACCGCATGGCACAAATCATGCATGACGGCACGCACACACATATACTGTATGTCTAAGAGTTCAGCACCATGGACAGCGGTCATTTTGGAACCTGCTTCAAACTATTACGTTAAACAAACCCGCCATGCCCATGGGGGCCACACACACACAGTCCTGATACAAAATAAAGGTTGACGTGAAGAGCCCTCCAGCAGTCCCAGGCCCCTGGGGCAACTGCCCTCTTAGCCTTCCCGAAGCTCCGCCCATGAACAGACATATACTGTACATACCACTCTGTCACAAATCTAAATCTACAACAGTCACACATACAGTAGCACAACAGACTCACTGCGGATTCACACAAGCCTTCAGTTCCCAAGCCAGGAAGAGTCACTGTTACATGTCACATGTTTCACTGGCATCCAGTAGCCCCAGTATGACAGCAATAGAGCAACACATTAGTATACACAGCACGGCACTGACAATGACAGGGAATATACAGTATATACAGTATAGCACAGAGAAGGAGGAGATACAAAAAGTGTTTTCCTCACTTCATATTCTGACTTCATGGCCGAACATACAGTATAACATACAGGGTGTCTCTGCATTTCTAACAATTGAAGGACTTTTAAGACCGTTTTTAATAAGAAATTGGCAACATTGTAAAATATTACGCAAGAAAGAGGCAGTGCAAGGCAATGTGCACTTTTAGTTCGGCTATTCTCACAATATTTATCTGTGGAACCGAGTCAAACTAAATCTAATGTCTCAAGACTCTCAACTCCTACATTCAAGTGCTATTCAGGGTGGGGGGTCCGCAGTTAATATATAGTTTTTTGGTGTTGTCATGGCCTGAAAAGGTTGAGATTCACTGGTCTAGGATATTCATTGCACAGCTCTCTTACACATACAGTAGGCTACATGTTCAAATATTGCTTATAGCCTACTTAGAAAATGAACGGAACGAGAGAAATAAAGCTGACCTGACAGAGCCATATAGGTTCACAGCATGGTATGTTACATCAGCACATAAACTAGCTTGAACAGCATTTTCTAAAGAAAAAAAGCAAAGTCACACAGTGTTGAAGTGACCAAGAGCCTCAGACATGTGGTATACTACATATCCATCCTGTCAACAACAACAACTCACTTCTTTCAACAGTCAGCAGCCATAACAACACACATGCCTAGAATTCCAGACAGAGCCAGTGAACAGTCTACTGAACATGATTCATTGCCACCCAGCTCTATTGCTGTCAATTGCTCTATTGCTGTCATATTGACAGCAATAGAGCAGTAGCCTGAATCAAATCAGTATCCACGGCCTAGCAGCACAGAGACTATGACAGGCAGCACATGGGCTATACTGTATAAAAAACACGGGGCCTACCTGTTAGCCTGTCTTCGTCTTGACATCTGTGCAGCACATTCCTTGATCGGGTCAGTGATCCACTTTGACTTTCCACAGCAAGTCAGTCAATGGATATAAAGGTGGGGAGAAGTAAGAAGCCTCTCTTGAACCACGGTTGATGTAGGCTATCTCAAACTTTAGTTTTTATTCTTTAACTTCGAGAAAGAGGGCTCACTGATTGCTTTTGTGATGGGTAACAGTCCTTTTCACATTTGGATAATGTAATCATGGTCTGTGTGTAGAGTTCTTCTCCTCTGCAGAGTGTAAATTACAGTAGCAGCTGTTGTGTGTAGTTCATGATTGTTGCCTGAGTGTGTGGACCTCATTTTGTGGAGCCTGATCCACTCCATGCAGATTTAGTAAATCTATCTAAATATCAACTTAATAAAACATACGTCCTCAAACAATTCACTAAACCAAAGCATAGGCTAGTCGTTACTTGCAACTCTGGATTTTTTTTGCCAGCCCATACATCCAAACAGAAAAGTCTCTGATGATTGTATTAAACAATGTTAAGCTCACCAACATTGCAGCTGTATGGAAAGCTTGAATTATCCTCTTTCTGTCTGCAAAGTGTTTGTCTCGTAAAGAATACACCGTAGACATGTTATGAGCTATACTTTCTGTCAATATTTTTTTCTAAGTGTCCCTCTGCCTCCTGCATTATGTGCAATTTAGAAACAGGTGCTAAGCAGGAGCGCTGAGTGATTTACAACGAGCGCTTCCAAACTCCTAATCACCTTCACTGAATTTCTTGACAGAAAGTAGCTTATCATGTATACAGTGGCTTTTTATCAAAAAACACTTTGAAGATAGAAAGAAGATAATTCAGTTAATGGCCCAAAACTGAGTTGAAACCATTCTGAAATGTAACAACCGCCTGGTCAGGTTGGTTATTGTAGCCTCCTGGTGGCGCTATAATAGGCCAATGTGAAAAAAGGTGCAACAACTTCTTCTGCCTTTCACGGAAATCGGACGCTGCATGCATGATTTGAGGCATTTTGTTCCAAAAATGTATTTTGCAAAAGTTGACCTGCTGGTGGTGCTATAGCAGGCCAATGGGTGGCATTTCACAGAAATCTGAAGCTGCATTCATGATTGAGGCATTTTGTGCATAAGTGACCAATCCTGCTGTTAGTCAATTAGGATGGAATATGAAATATACGTACAGGAACATCTTAGCGTGTTACCGTTGTAAACTATAGCCAGCGCTCTATACCACGGGCGGGATTGATGAAAAGACTCAGTTTCCCATGATGACTTGTCAGGATATCCTACCGTCCATTAAAAACGGACCAATCGCCCAAAATTTGGAAGCCAATGATTTTTGGACCAAATCTGTAAGAGTACTGTCAAAAAATATGTTTTACAAAAATCGGCCTCAAGGTGGCGCTAGAACAGGCCCATGTGAGAAACGTGGGGCAGAGGTTCTGAATTGGCATCCAGGGAGTGTGTGCGCACAGTTGACGGCGCCGTAGATTAGCTGGTAAAAGACGGACGGACGGGCGGACGCACGCACGCACGCACGCACGCACGCACGGACGGACAGGGGCAAAAACATAGTCTCTGCCATGCCTTTCGGCCTGGTGGAGACATTAACAGCTTCCCAGAACCAGTGGAAAGACTTCATTGGTGTTCTTTCACATTTTATGTTATCAAGATTGGTTTTCAAAGCAGTGGGCGTTCCCCGACCTCTTCACTGCAAATGAGCCCTAATGGATAGGAATGATTTTTAGATTTTGTAATAGATGGTACAGTAGTTTATGGCGTACTCCACATGGCTGTAATTTACCATTTATGCTGCCTGGATAACACCTCTTCTCAGACCCAGGAGAGATTTGAGACGCTCTCCTTCACATTCACTTGCAAATTATAGCCTCTGTTCTATCTTTTTTTCTTTCTGTCTGTCTGTCTTTCTTTTTTTACTGTTTGAGGTGAAAGTAGACATGCTTGCAATTTCAAAAACATTTTTTTAATCCCCCCAGGGAAACTGAAAGACTTAAGATTATTTGAAACAGGCCTCTGGGAAATGTGTGGTAGCTTGTTACCACTAGTTCTACTTCTAACACACCATGTGTCTGTGTTTCAGAATTAGTGGTAACAAGCTAGCCCTGCACATTTTGCATATAGGCTACTGCATGCGCATACATAGCCTACTGTATACGTATTACTGTATGCACATAGGCTCTGGCTGCGAAGAGAACTCTTCAGCTGAACATACACAGATAGGTTCAGACACAGTGGTTCTACGCATGCAGCGCCATGTGGCCTATAAGTGAATATTTCCTCATTTGATTTACACACACTTGACTTCCTCGCTGTCTTCCACTTGACCTCAGATGTCATCAAAGACATACAGTACACACGCACGCACGCACGCACGCACGTCCACACACACACACACACACACACACACACACACACACACACACACACACACACACACACACAGCAGGTCATACATATTTATGAGGGATGGACAGAAGAATCTTCCCCTTTCCCCCACTAAGCTTTTGCCCTTTTCTCATGTACAGCAAAGGACAATGATGCATGCAACTCACACGTGTACATGTGTGTGCACATGAGCACACACACGCACGCACGCACGCACGCACGCACGCACACGCACACACGCACACACACCTAAAGGCACACTTTCTGAGAGTCAAAACAGAAATATTGCCATCTACAACACATTGAAGCAGCAGCAGCAACAAATGGCAGCGAAGGCTGAAGAGTGCCCCCTGCTGTTGAACACAGGCCAAGGTCGCTGCTCCCCGGCTCTCTCTCGGACATTCCCCTATCGTAGCTCTCTCCATTAACACAGGGCTTAGTGGGGGGTTGAGGCAGGTCAGCGCTGTACCGCAGCCACCGGAGTAATCACAAAACCACAGGCCAGCCACGGACACAGAGAGAGAGAGAGAGAGAGAGAGAGAGAGAGAGAGAGAGAGAGAGAGAGAGAGAGAGAGAGAGAGAGAGCGAGAGCAAGACCAGGTTCAAGAAAGCCAATAGTCAGGAGGAGCATGTGGGCTCCTCTGAGGCAGGATGAGGACGGGAGGGAGTCAGAGAGGAGTTTAAATTGGATCAAGAAAGAAGAAAAGGACTCGGGGAGGACTGTGGGAACCAGAGGACGGTGTGAGAGGCCTGGAGAGATGAGAGGAACAGGAGCACCTGTTGAGGAGGAGGAGGAGGAGGAGGAGGTGATGAAGAGTCAGGAGGAAGGACAGAGCAGAGGGAGACACCACACACACAGCATGAATCATTTTATTCAAGGACACATTTGTGTGGTGGTTTCGTTTACATTATAGCCCTCCTATTATTGTCAGTTAGTTGAGAGAGAAATGAAGCAGGGACCCCTACAGCCTGTTCATAGATTCCATATAGTTTTGTCGTTGACAGCTCGTCAGTGTATGTTGGATTTGTGTTAATCTGTGTTTTCAGATATTTAACCGCTTGAACTGTCATTACTTAATAAACTTGACCTTTTCACTCTGTAGACTATTCTTTTTTCCCCTCTTTGCCGCAAATAACCGATCCACAGGCTCACAACCCTGCTATTTTGGCTAAAGTGGCTAAATATGGACTTTAGGGTTCAAGTGGTTAATGTAAAAAATGAGGGAAAAAAAGGTTTCTATCACACAAAGATTTGGAGGACCCCCTGTGGTAACTCTGAGGACCCCCTAGGGGTCCCGGTGTTGAAAACCCTTGCTTTACGTTCTAAATGAGTTGAGTCCGCACACTGGATCCAGCTCCAAAGGTATTTGTATTTAGATTACCACCTGGTAGCTCAGTCTGAGGAAGAGCTACCATGCTCCAAACCTCACCTTGGTGCTAATCTAAATACAAAAACCTTAAGAGATGGATCCAGTGTCCTGGTCTTTTAACCTTGTTACTTGTTTGCTTGTCTTTACATTCATCATATCATTGTAAATCACTATAGCCTATGGCTATGAGTATTAAGTAGTAAGTCCAAATATGATCCTATTCTATTCCAATTCCAAGTCTTTAAAATAGTTTTTCATCCTCATTGACATTTTCTTTGCTCTGTGGTTGGGTTGAGCGGGTCTGTCAAAGACAGCCTGTTATGTTTACACGTTGTGACCACCTCCAAAAGCTTTGACAGTGATTGGATAAGAAACAGCTACCGTACCATGGAAGGGGGAGTGAAGATATCCAATCGGCTCTCTCTCTGTAGCTGTGTGACTGTAGAAGATTTGATTTAATGAAAATGTTTGCCTGTAATAACGTGCCCAAAATAGGGACGCCAAGTTGAGAGCGGTTAATCAGTGTGGATGCCTTTGGGCAATTGGCTTTAAATTGTAAAAAAAGGGGTTTAAATCTGTGATGCACCTGTATTATTTTGTCTATAGTCTATGAGAAATAGGTCTCCGTATATGTACAGTAAAGTAGACAAGGTCAGAGTATTCGCAAGCACGCACACGCACACGCACACGCACACACACACACACACACACACACACACACACACACACACACACACACACACACACTGAGAAAATTTGAAGGGCAACCTGAAACCCCAGGCAATCCCAGGGATCAAGATGGGGCTTCATCAACTCATTTCATCTCATCTCTCTCACACACACTGTCCCTCTCCACCTTGCTCTCTGACTCTCTCTCTCTCTCTCTCTCTCTCTCTAACTGATGGATGGATGGGGGATTTCTGTGTGCCGGTCATGGTGGTGGACAACACGGCCATTGAGATTAATTCTTCAATAAAAGGACCATTATTCCTCATTGGCATGGCGAGGGGTCCATTCTTCAAGAGCAAATGGTATTTTTGGTCGGAGCCGCAGACCCACCAATTAGGAGGCACGGCTTAATATACGTTGTCATCATGAGGGACTGATGGAGATTGACACGGGATGACCGTCAAAGACTGACTGAGATCAGTGGTGGAAAAGGTACTACATTTTTCAACCTGAATACTCCATTACAAGTAAAAGTCCAGAATTCAGAATGTACTTGAGTAAAAGTGCGAAAGTATTGGCATCAAAATGTACTTAAAGTACCAAAAGTAAAAGTACAAAATGTTTGAAAATAGCAGATCTACAAGCTCACAACGCGTCGCATCAATTATTGCAAAGAAGTTGCTTCTTATGCATTGGAAGAAAAAAGATGGCCCAACCACAAAGATGTGGCTCAGTGACCTTACCAACACGTTACATCTTGAAAGGATTAGATATACTTTTGGGGACAAACTTTCATATTTTGATAAAGTATGGTCGCCTCTCAATAGCATACCTCGCATCAGTAACATAGGCTATACTTGGATGGTCGGGCAGTAGGAGCGAGATCATTTAGCGACCTACAACCGGGTCGCGACGTGGTCGGTAGTTTTCAGCGACCGGGTCGCTAAATCGAGCGACCGGGTCGCTAAATCACCGACCGCACCGCTAAATCGACCGACCCGGTCGCTAAATCTACCGACCTGCCTGCAGTTTTAGGTCGGTAGATTTAGCGACCCGGTCGGAAGATTTTGTGCCCCAGTCGGTCGATTTAGCGACCCGGTCGCTCGCTTTAGCGACGCGGTCGGTGATTTAGCGACGCGGTCGGTGATTTAGCGACCCGGTCGGGAGGTTGCGTGGCAGGTTAGCCTAACTGAGATAACGGTCGGGAGGTTGCGTGGCAGGTTAGCCTAACTGAGGTAAGGTTACTGAGGTTAGGGTTAGGGTTAGGGTTAGGGTTAGGGTTAGTAGGTCGGTGGAAGCGACCACCGGTCGGTGGATTTACCTACCCGGTCGCTGGATTAGCGTCCCAGTCGGTGGAATTAGCGTCCCGGTCGATGGAATTAGCGTCCCAGTCGGTCGATTTAGCGACCCGGTCGCTCGCTTTAGTGCCGCGGTCGGTGATTTAGCGACCCGGTCACTCCATTTAGCGACCCGGTCGCTCGCTTTAGTGCCGCGGTCGGTGATTTAGCGACCCGGTCGCTCCATTTAGCGACCCGGTCGCTCGATTTTGCGACCCGGTCGCTGAAAACTACCGACCACGTCGCGACCCGGTTGTAGGTCGCTAAATGATCTCGCCCTCTCTCTGGTCGGGTGTCAATGACGGTGGAGTAGGGACGGGTGGGATAGGTAGGGATACTACTTAGGATCATGACTTGTATGTTTTCTATTGTTTGTATGTTTGTATATGTATTATTTATTTATGTTAACTGTTTCATTGTGTGTTTTTGTTAATGTATAACTTTTGATTTTGTGTGGAAAAAATGAGGAAAAAAAGAGCATGCATTGTTGCATTTATCTCTGACTTAATGTAATTTGCTCGAATAAAAACATTTGAAATAGCTTGTAGATCGGCTATTTTCAAATAGCCATGGTAAAAAGTAGGGCTAAAGTGTTTTATGTATGTTTTATAATATTATCATTTATATCTGCAAAGTAACTGGTAACTAAAGTTTTCAAATAAATGTAGTGGAGTAAAAGTACAATATTTGGATCCCAGATGTAGTGGAGTAGAAGTAAAAGCATTGGAAATTGGAAATACTCAAGTAAAGTACAAATACCTCAAAATTGTACTTAACTCATTCTGGGCGATCCCCGTAGAAACCGTAGATTTCCCGCTGTACCGCGGTAAGTTTAATTAGCTTTAATCATTATGAAAGTATTAAAAGTATTATCGCAGATTTTCGCTGATTCTGGCTCTTTAGGCCCGCCCCCCTAACTGTATCCGGTCATTTCCGGTCTGGACCGGATCTAGCTTTCCGTATCCGGTCTGAGCCTGGGCCATAGTCCCGCCTCCGTTGGTTTACAGTGTAACAAAAGAGAAAGCTACTCGGCGATGGAACACTCGTTTTTCAACCGGATTTTTGCGTTTGGAAACTTTGATCCAGTCTTTACATGCCTGGATTATGATCCCCGCACATATCGTGCATTTTGTGCGCGAACGTGTCCACTTGTTACCATAGCGCACAGTTGGCTTTTTTCAATGTTTTTTCATGTAAACACTGGCGGATAAGCAGGGATACAGCGTGGCAACGGATATGTCTATTTCGATGGGTTTTTTTTTATTCGAAAGCTTGTCACCGAGTCTACAGTCTACTAGATGAGTCGCGCACAGATTGTGCACGATGCGTGCGCGTGCCCACGTTAAAAGGTAAGGACAATTTGGCAGCTGCTTACTACAGCTATGTTTAAAATGGCAGTACAGTACTTAAGTAAATGTACTTAGTTGTTTTACACCACTGATTGAGATCTTACCCTGAGGAAGGCTGGTTAAAGCCGTAACGCATGGGTTAACCCATTTTTTATTATTATTCAAATATGAACCAGCCACTATGCATTAAAGGCTTTTTAACTTTTAAAGAAGAGTGCCTTGGTCTCCTTTTTTTCCCCCTTCTTTTTCTTCAGTTCCCTACCAAAGAGCACTTTCAGCACACTTCACTTTATGAATCTTCCGAGCACCCAGTCTTTGTCTTTCTGACTGATTGAGATCTGTTCATGGAAAAGAGGGAGGACTAAATAGAAAGGTGGAGGAGGGAGGGAAAGATAGAAAACTGCTCATGATGTAGTGATTTCGAGAAAAAATAAATAATATTGAGTGCGGGAGGGGTGAAAGAAAGGCAAGTAAAGAAAGACAGGAAAAAGAAAGGAAGAGTTAGTAGTGACTAAGCCACTTAAACCTTATACACATTTTTGGTATTTTTCTGTCTTTATTTATAGTTTGTAGTAGAGATGGACAGGAAACAGTGGGAGAGATATGTAGCAAAGACCGTCGGGATCGGGACTAGAACCCGCAGTGCACTGTCAGGCTAATTAAGAGCCTATAGGTTCCAGGACCGCAAGGCCAGTGGTCCATAGCCTGGCATTAGCCAGACTGATAGCGTGCATTCACTCACACGTTCCTGCATGGTATCAGTCTGGACTTCGGTCCATATGGAGAGGGTAAGAGAAATCAGAAACTGATTGGGCCAATCAGTGACTACTTTTCACTGTTGTACGGACACTCGGACAGCAGTTGAAACGCAGTCATTTTCTGATTAGTACTTTGTTGACCTGGGTCCCCCAGTGGTCTAGTCTTGGCCCCCTCCTTCTTTCCCTCTACACCAGGGGTCTTCAACAGGGGGTCCGGGACCCCTAGGGGGTCCTCAGAGTTACTACAGGGGGTCCTCCAAATCTTGTGACTTTGTTATATTAATCACTTGAACCTTAGCATCCATATTCTGAGAACTGTAGCCAAAAATAGAGGACTGGTGTAGAGGGGGAAAAGAGCAGACTAAGTACAGAGTGAAAGGTCAAGTTCATTACAGTAAGTATTGACGGTTCAAGTGGTTAAATATCTACACAAATTGACATGAATTCAAAATACACTGATGATTGCGCTGTCAAACGATGAAACTATATGGAATCTATGATAAGGTTGTGGGGGTCCCTGCTTCATCTCTCTCTCAACTAAGGGGTCCTTGGCCTGAAAACGTTGAAGACCCCTGCTCTACACGACATCACGTCATCATAAAAAGGCTGTACAATTGTAACAGCTGGGCTTCGAATCCGAGAAAGTCTAGTATCTTAACCACTTGACCAAAGAGCCATCTCTTTAGTTCAGGGGTGATACTAGACTTTTGAGGCTTCAGGCTGGGGCTGCGACTGTCTCCGCCACATAAGTTCACAATGTGTTGGTTGTGAGCTTGTAGATCTTGTTGTTTTTGTTATTATGACGTGTCCAGATCAGGGATGATGGCGTTCAAGTCATAAGAAAGAAAGAGAGAAAGAGAGAGAGAGAGAGAAAGAAAGAAAGAAAGAAAGAAAGAAAGAAAGAAAGAAAGAAAGAAAGACAGAGAGAGAGAGAGAGAGAGAGAGAGAGAGAGAGAGAGAGAGAGAGAAAGAAGGAAGGCTGGTTGGCTGGCTGGATGACATGGGGGTCCACAGTGCAGACACCCCCACTAAGCTGGCTAGTGGCTGTATTGTTAGCGCTGCGACGGCTGGCCTCTGTTCCGCTCTCTTAAATGAGCTCATTATGACCCAGGCCCATTGCACACAGGACTCTCTGTTTGGAAGGGAAGCTCAGAAGTCATTAGGACAACTCTGACAGGGAGAGGAAGATAGGCAGGGACAAAGAGTGCAGCGGGACAGAGGAAGTGAGCCAGGCCAGGCAGAGATGGGACAGCCAGGGCAGAGATGGAGAAAATGGAAGAAATAGACACATGAGGGAAGGATTGCGAGTGATATACAGTATTATATATATTTTCATATCTACTTTATTGACCCACTGGAAAACGTGTACCAAACTGCAAAGAAAACAATGTTTCTGTTCATTGTCCAAAAGACAAATAGACAAAAGTAGAAAATGAAGATGGCATTCTGTACCTCTGCTTCTAACCTGGTGGAGGCCGGTGCTCAACTGTGTGGTGCAAGGTGCACTGCCACACTTTATATGAGTTGTGAACTTGTGAGGGAAGACTATTCAGCTCTTTAATTGCTCTGTGTGTGTTGCGTTGCATTCGTTATTGAGATAAGGAAAAGCATAAGCCAAAAGACAGTCGGCCATACAGGACACCCGGGACCCTGGACCAAACAATGCCTCTGACAAAAGAGACAAAGCCGAAGTGATGAAGTCTGTCCTCCACCAAAGGCCATCCCAAAGTGGCAAGCATCCTATTGGTGTTTGTTCTTTTTGTCCAGCACAAAGCAATACGTCTCGCTCTATTTTGGTCCAATTGTGATTTTATTAAATCCTTTTTGGCAGCACTAGACAAAACCCATGGACAATAAATCTCCAAATGAGTGAGGGCCAGTGTTTGCACAATTTGGGGAATGCATTGTTGTGGTAGATATTTGGTCCATCTCTTGATCACAGATAGTCTTCTTCCCATTGCTGCAACAGTTCCGTCAGCCTGCTGTGTGCTGCCAGCATTCCTTTCAACACTACAGACCCAGTGCTCTGAATGTTCCTTTTTTGAGCCAGCCAAATCGGCAACTAAGCTGACCTAGAAATATAAATCAATGAATGTACCGTATGTAGGCTACAGTCTTTTTCCTTTGGCGCAGTACAACATTGCAGACAGTGAAATTCTTGTTATTCGAGCATCGTCAGCAGTGTGACACCAATAAATAAAAAACAACATTGCTCTGTGCACTCCCTTCCCCTGGAGGTCAACTGTCAGTTTTTAAGGGTCAGATTACAGTATATGCAGGGGCCACCCCCAGCCTCTTGGGGAAGCACTGTATCTGATTCTGGGCCAAAACAAAAACACCAGTCTGGCTCAGTCACTTCACATCCCTGCCAAAGAATGTAAAATGGTAAATGGTGCATTTATATAGCACCTTTATCCAAGGTTCTTTACGATGACTGTGCATTCACTCACACATTCGTACACCGATGGCAGAGGAAAACATGAGGAGGATGCAAGGCACCAACCTGCTCATCGGAAGCAATTGGGGGTTCAGTGTCTTGCTCAAGGACACTTCAATACTAAAACTGGGGGAGCCCGGGATCAAACTGGGACCATTCCGGTTGCCAAGGGGCCACTCTACCCCTGAGCCACTGCCGCTTCCCACAAGCATGACGGCTTTTACCCGCAGCAGGAGCAACAGTCAGGGATGAGAGGCAATACGACTTCCTGCCTCCTCGGTCCAATGGGTGGAGTGAGTGTCAGGCACTCTGGCAGGAGCCTCCACCATTCTGGGCAGGAGTCTGGAGGTCCTGAACCTGGCCATCTGACCCAGGTCAGATGATGTTTCAGTTCATGTGCAGCAGATGCCCCACCATAGCTGTTATAGTGCTATGTTATAATCATGCTCCCCAAATATACAGCAGAAAATATGTTGACTTAATCCTCCTTAAATGAACCCTGTCAATGGATCTGTCTATTATTTCCTTTTTACCGCATGTTTAATTCATTCCCCTTTGATAAAGACCTTGTACATCCTACTCCTCATTTAAATCTCTGATCTCTCTGTGACGATCAGAGTGAAATGATCGTCAAGGTCAGAAAGTCATTGTTCTTCTGGTAAAATAATGATATCTGGTCACAATCCATGAAACTCATACACTGAGTCAGCCCTGCCCATGCAGGATCAAACCCAGACCTTTTCAATTCAACGGCGAGGATTCAATGGTTACGCCCTTGGAGGAGACGATCAGATGACATACTGTAATGTTCTGTACGTAACTGATACCGAGGCACAGTGTGAACTTTCACAGCTTCTGCATTCTTTGAACAAGGGAATTGTGCCGAGTGTGCCGATCCTTACTAAAACGATAGATTGTTGTCTGACAATTAATTATTTTGATAACTTAAAGTTATTTCTTCTTGACTGACAGAACAAATGGCCTGAGAGACACACAGAGACATACTGTACATACACTCAGAATACAGTAAAGCTCACACTTATCATACAGTAAGACAGTCATAAAGAATCAAAGAGAAACAGGCATACAAGTAATACAAGCACACATTTTGTTACACAGACCGATCGACCCACAGACAGACAGACAGACAGACAGACAGACAGACAGACAGACAGACAGACAGACAGACAGACAGACAGACAGACAGACAGACAGACTAGCTAATTGTACACACTGCCAGTGATGCAGACATATGAGCAATTAGTCATACAGACAGACAGTTGCACAGATGGACAGTTTATACATACAGTCAGACAGACAGACCTTTTCAGCTTGCTGGCTAGTCATGGACCTAGGGGTCAGTAAATGCCAGATTGTCAGATTGTAGATTGTCACGGCGTCTACGGCTGCTTTGATTTTCATCTGTTTATTTCAATCACACAAACCTGGGCCAAGCTCGAATCAATTCTGATTTAGCCAAATGTCACATGCAGATAGAATGCTTAATGACGCTGGGGGTTTTGTTTGAATCAGATTGATTATGACTGCGTGCATGTTTGACTTTTATTTTCTCTCTCATGTGCTTTGCAATTACCCATGCTATATAAGGGAACTCTCATGTATATGGAGTAGGCAAGTGTTAAGAGTTAATGTACCGTTAAGGCTATGACAGATGTACCGTAAAACCTGTAATATATGCACACAGCCTCAAATAACAGAATCTTGCTACTTAGTGTGATTGCCCTCACAGGGCAACCAGACTAGTACTTTCCATCTTTTTAGATACATTTTATTTAGGGCTGGGATGCGATTAAAAATTTTAATCTAATTAATTACAGGCTCTGTGATTAATTAATCGCATTTTAATCGCACATCGATATTTGACCTGAGAAGCATTTTTTTTCAAGTAAAACACATTTTGTTGTACGACGAGTGAGTTTTTTAAATCCAAATTTCGCATCCACTGGGCCAAGCAAAGCGCTCTGATTGGCTACTTCTCCCTTTGAGTTTGTTGTCTCTTCTTGGTTGGTGCATCTCTATGATCAGTATGCCCGAAACTGAAGGTTATGTGGTGCAAAAACTAAGTGTGATTAAAATGCGTTAATTCTTTTAATCGCGTTAATTTTCTGTAATTAATTAATCGCAATTAATCAGTTAAAGTCCCAGCCTTAATTTTATTTTTTCATGCTACTCCTCCCACAGTTTTGGTGGCACATACGTCAAATCGACCGGCTTCATCTGGACACATGCATTTTGCTAAGAGATACAGTACGTCATATATAGTTTAATTTATATAAATGTATTTGTGAATACATTTTCTCCATTGACTTTAATTGTGGGCTTGCTGAAAGCGAGCACACGTATGTTATCTTCATTATTTATCTATGAAGTTCTCCTCAAAATGACGTAATCTATCAGTCAAGTTCTCCTTGACAGTACAAAGGCAGGGCCCTTAGCCAATGAGGTGCAGCCAAAGGGTAGATCTTTATGCCCATACATGGTGTTACATGCGAGCCCACACTGTTTCGTAGGAACAGTATTTCTAGTTAAAAATTAAACTTTTCCCCAAATATGGAGATGACTGCATCATAGATGTTTGACATCATAGACCACATGAGACTGACACAGTATAGCCGTATATGGGCGTTCCATTTAGCTGTGATTCTTTTGGTAGTCATGGCTGCCAGTTCCCACCTGATGTTGTGTGGGAGTCCCGACAGCTCCATACTGTACTGAATAACTGCTAGCATGCATAATGTCTTCAGACTAGGACATAAATCTAACATGTACAGGTTGTTGCCAGTAAAGAGGATGATGCGATCTCCCACCTTGCAGCAGTGCATCCCATCCTTAGAACACAGGACATAACCCTTGAGCTTCACCTTCTTCCAGGATAAGGTCTCTGGATTCAATTTCCACAGATCACTGTAGTTCCATTGGTCGCCACAAGATTTGCGTCCAAATATGTACAGTTCTTCATTGTAGGCAAAAGTTGAATGAGCGAGGTGCTTTTCTGGACAAGGCTGTGCACGGCGTGTTCTATTGGTCTCTTGGTCAAACACACAGATGATGTTGTAGTAGTCCCAAATGTTGTAGTTGTTGTAGTGGTCAAAACATGAAAATACAAACTTCTTTGTCTTGATGACAGTGGCAAGTGATACTAAACGTGATGTAACGCCTCTGGTGTTAATCATACGCCAGACCATTGTGGTGACGTCCAACTTGTACATGTCAGTACTAGTGTGACCAGTCAGTTGGGTCCGTCCCCCAAAAACAAACATGACCTTCCCAAAGACCCAGGCAGAGTGGTCCTCCCTCCCCTCTGGAATAGTCCCAGAAACATTGGGTTTGAACCATCTGTGGGCGTCTACATCAAATGCATAAAGCACGTTGCAGTACTCTTTCAATGTTCCCACTTGCCTTGGGAACCTGCACCCTCCCCAGATGAAGACGACATCTTCCATCAGCACAGCTGTGTGGCCTGAGCGCATGGAGGGCACCTCAAGGGGAAGGTCTCCTGTTCCAGTTGTCACCGGGGTCGTCCAGCGCAAAGACACTGTGTTGAAAACGTGCACACCAATCTGAGTGCCGCAAACGGATCCTCCAAAGAGGTACACCTCGTGTCCGAATGCAACAGCGATAGGACGGTATTCCTGGCATTCCTTTTCCACGCCGTTCATATGTAGCGTCCAGCTGAACATTTCCCAAAATGTAGATGGATTTGGATTTATCAAAGCCAAAAAATTAAAAGAATGCGTTCACGATATAGTGACGTAGTGTATCACCTATATTGGTTCAGCGGCTCAAATGTCATGCAGAGTTTGACCAATCAAGGAAGATATCTCCCTAATATGGCAAATTCATTTGATCACCAACAGATCAATCACGGTCCAGGTCAAATGGTTTATTATAGTTTTGAATACACACTATTTATTGTATTATATTTAAGTCGGAGAATTATTTTGGCAGCAAAGTGAACCTGTGTTTTGTGATGTTATCCGGGTTGTAAGATCATGAATATCACGTCCAATGTAATGTCCAATTAGACACGATTGTGTATATAATTCATTAACTTTTTTCTGACCCCTGATTGGACATTATATGGTTCAAGATGTCCAGCCTTACAACCCGGATATCATCACTCAATAAGAAATGACAGTCCTTTTATACCAGCTTGCACCTTGTGGACTAACTAGCCTTGTGGGATCCACTGGGGACTGAATTCCAACGTACAATTAATTAATAATAAATATATGATATAATAATAATGTAAACGGTATGATAGTATATCAAACTATTAATCGACCAAATGTCTGTCTGGAAATAATCCTCTACGTGGGTGAAGGGTAGCCAATCAGATGGGCATAAACGGACATAATGTCCGACATAACTTGAGGATTGGTGGATTGATGAGCTAGCTTTGATATGGCCAATAAATATAATTCTAATTCAGGAGAAAGTTCCCGCAACTTCTGTTGACCTGACATCAGTTGTTTATGACACACACACACACACACACCCTGACCTGTTAATACCTGCTGTGAGACTGTCTTCAGCTGCCCTGTGATATAACCTTTGATCTCCAGTACTCTTTGAGATTACCTAATCCCCCTCCCTCTCCCCCTCATCCCCCCTCTCTGAGACACACAAACACACACACACACACACACACACACACACACACACACACACACACACACACACACACACACACACACACACACACACACACACACACACACACACCACCTCCTCCCTACCCCCTATTCTCTCCCCCATCTCTCTTCTCTCTCTCCCTCTGTCTCTCTCCAAACTGTATCTATATCTATGTAAGGAATATACTGTATGCCTTATTATGAGTTCCATCATATACCATTCTGTAATGTATTGTTTCTATATGATGATTGACAAGGAATCAATATACTGTATGTATATACTGTCTGACAATCGCCAGCTAATGTATGCCAAACCTGTTTGTATGTTCCCTCCCACTATCTGTCCTCCTGGAGGGAGGAGCTCATCTATGCAATATATACGATGTGTTAACTGACATGCTGGGCATTCATTCTCTGCTAACAGCCACGTGCTGTTGGTAGACAAATGGGCCCGGACACAACTATGCTTCTCTCATTGGCAGACCTTGTCGATGAGACAGAGTATCCATTTGACTGTGTGTTCGTGAACAATAAAATACACCAGAAAGCCAGACCCAGTTGTCCTTATTCAAGCATCTCTCAGCACCGTGTTTGCCTCCGAAGCATACAATATGTACACTCCAAAAACCGCCCTATCAGAATGGTGTCAGAAGAGTGGGATCCAGCGTCTTGTCTTCCTGGGAGGAGAGGATCGCGCCGCGCCTTAAGTCGACAAAGGAGAGCCACGGACGTTCTCTCCTCCTGGACCGAAACGCCTGGATTTCAACGAACTCAAGGGCAAAGCTATAAAAACGGTGAGATGTTTTATTTTCCATACTCTAAATAGAAAAATCCTGACAATTAAGGTTCATAATTAACTTGCAATGGAGTGGAATAAAGCCTGAAAAGGACACAATTATTAGGTTAACTAATTCAGTTTGACTCAAGCAAAGTGGTGGTGTAATCTATATAATAGTTTATACAAGTATGCCACATACAAGAAGTTAAATGTTTCAGTAGGCTAAAATAGTGTGTTATCCAAATAAAGCTTTTCCATTTGCACTGCCAAGGTCTTTGTGTTGGTTTAGGCCAGTTAAACCGACCACATTTACATGTATAAGACATTGTAATGTGACGTGCCTGGACCATTTTTGACTTGAATGGGTCTGTGGTGACAAGCAGAGGGGGCCGCCGAAGGCCCATGGGATTGGTAAAATGCCAAGACACGTTTTTTAGACTTGGACGGTCTTTGGTGCAGGAGTTTTTGTACACTCAAGTGTTTTTGTACACTCAAGTGCAGGTTTGGTATTTACACACCATAAAGTGTAGGGGTTTTGAAAGCAAGCTGGGGGGCCGACGGGCCATGGAATTGGAACATGCCTAGACTCGTTTATACTTGGACGGTCTGTGGTGAAAGTCAATGGTTTCACCTGAGAATTTCAGGTAACTAAATATGAATCAAATTTGGGAAAATTTAGGAATAAGATATGAATGAGTATGGAAATAAACTGGGTTGACTTTCTGGTGTAAAAATAAAAAAGATAAATGGATTCTCTCCTACTCTCTCTCTCTCTCTCTCTCTTTCTGGGGGGGAGGGAGGGGGGGGGGGGGGGCAGGACAGGAGAGGTGACGAAAAGTTATTGTTAGCTACCTAAAGCCTGACCAGATCTCCAAAGTGGAGATTGGAGAAACTAGGAAGATGTTGTTCTTTGAAACCTTTATATAGCCTATAAATATGAAAAACTAAAGTTAAGAATGCCAATATTAAGAAAATAGAATTAATGGTTGAGTTGGCTCAAATATTGAAGATGTTTAAAGTATTTCTCATGTGTGTGAGTGGAGTCACTGGACATTAGTGAGTAATCAAACTGCAGATTGTTTGCTCATCATGTGTGGGGCTTCATTTACACATAGCAAAAGTTACATAGTAATCAAATTAAGTAATCAAATTAAGTACTTGAGTAATATACTTAAGTTATTTTACTCAACTGTATAAACAATTCCCAAACCCTTTAGCCCAAACTAATAGTAATGAAAGTAGATCAACAATGACATCTCTCCTCTAAGATTTCAAGTGTATTTACGTTTCACACTATATTCAAATGTTGTTCTTTGAAGCCTGGTTAGGTGCTAACACTAATTATAATAGTCTTTGTTAACCTAGAGACAGGCTGGAGACGAGCTCTGAATTAGTCTAGTCCTTGCTTGATGGTTACCTGTCTAAATACCTAGAATCCAGGGTTTGTCTTATTTTAAACTGTAAGATGTACACGCAATAGTTTTTAAAAGTTTAGATTTATATGCTCGAGAGAAATTTACACTGTACCCATGTATATGTGAAGAATATCCATTTGCCTTGTTTAGATTTGAAATACAACTTGGGTTTGGAATTAAGTCACAATTAAAGCCGGACTTCTTTTCTCAGTAGAACTGGTTTTATCAGATTACCATTTTGAATGAAGTCTGAACTGATTGTCATTGGAGCAGCTTTAAGGTCTTTTCTTGTTCACTTGTGTGTTCTGTGTTGTATATCACTGCTGTAAAACAAGTTAAAAGAGAAAATGTATTTTTTCTCTAACATTTACATAGTATTATTGAATACACTGGTTGGAGACTGTGTTGAGTTCAAGCATAATGCGCAATGCTTGCTTAATATTGTTTTCATAAATATGCATAATGGTTGAGTATCTGGTTGAAGAATTGTGAGGGCCAACTTGTGCACAAAGTTGACTAGCAATGTAGTTTTGTTTTAGAGATAATGAAGGAGACGATGTGATTAAAAATAAAAAAAAAAAAAAAAAAAGGGGAGATTTATAGATAATGACTTATGAAAATATATGTCAATATGAAGAAATGATAAGAACATATGCAAGTAACCTGGTGTCTATTTTTATTAATTCCTCTGCAGGCGCCTGTACTGTGCGAGATTTCGGAGCCTCCTACACCCCTTGCATGCAAGACCACGCCCGGGATACCGCTCAACTCACAGAAATGCTTCAACACCCCCAAGTGCTTGTCCCAGCTGGCGACTACAACAGACAATAAGCCTTATCTGCATCTCAAGCTAAAGCAGCAGAAGCCCCGCTGTGCCTTGATTAAGGGCCCACCAAAAGCAGCCCTCCCCTCAACTACCTGCATGTGTTGCAGACAAAAAGGGGGGCTGGGAGCAGTGACAGAGGCCACACGGAAAGTGAAATGATAACCGCTTTGCTTTGCAGTGAGACAAACACTGACACTTTGAGAAAGAAGAAGAAACTGAAAAACACTGACATTTTGAGAAAACTAAGCAGCATAAAGAAGACTAAGAGACATTTTGAGAAGAAGACAAACACTGACACTTTGAAGAAGAAACATTGAAGAGCACTGACAATGCAACTACATGAACATAGTTGGTACAGCTGTCAATCAGTTGTCCCAAAACGATTGGCCAGTGGGGTTGCTTATGACTTGTTGGGAGAAGACTACAGGCCTACAGGGCGGCAACAGCGCTCACCCTGCAGACCATGGCGCGGTGTGACACGCATGGGGTGATGAGGAGAGTTCCGGGATCTGCACAGATGGCGTCCTACAGATGAATTCAACAAGCAGGTTGTATAAATGCATTCAAACACGCACTATACATCATGAGATATGACATTATGATAAGAAAGAAAACGACAAACGTGTTCGATTTTGTTAGCTACTCTGTCAAAGTTAATTCTAAATGATGGAGAACATTTCAGTCCACCACAGCCGAAGATCATCCTTGGATGTGTGTATGTTGACACCTGAAGACGCTATTTTAGCATCCAGTGATAACATACCAAATAACAGCAGAACAAAGTACTCACTTTTAGATTAAGGACCCTCCCTACAAACACATACTGTAAACTGATGCACAAAGCAATCATTCACTGTAAATCAAGGTGTGACAATGCTATGTTTTGTGTTGAATTTAAGAAAATATTAGGGTAGATACATTATAACCTAGAATTACATTTATTGTCGTAATTAAAGTTACATTTATTGTTTTAATTAAGCAATTTAGATTGTTTTAATTAACAAAAGGGAGGATATGATATGGCCAATAAATATAATTCTAATTCAGGAGAAAGTTCCCGCAACTTCTGTTGACCTGACATCAGTTGTTTATGACACACACACACACACACACCCTGACCTGTTAATACCTGCTGTGAGACTGTCTTCAGCTGCCCTGTGATATAACCTTTGATCTCCAGTACTCTTTGAGATTACCTAATCCCCCTCCCTCTCCCCCTCATCCCCCCTCTCTGAGACACACAAACACACACACACACACACACACACACACACACACACACACACACACACACACACACACACACACACACACACACACACACACACACACACACACACACACACACCACCTCCTCCCTACCCCCTATTCTCTCCCCCATCTCTCTTCTCTCTCTCCCTCTGTCTCTCTCCAAACTGTATCTATATCTATGTAAGGTAGGGTGACCATACGTCCTCTTTTGCCCGGACATGTCCTCTTTTAGGGGGCTGTCCGGCCGGTCCGGGGGGGTTTTATAAATTCCTTCAAATGTCCGGGGTTTCGCGCATATCACAGTTTAAGCACGGACATTTACAATGCACGTTCAATGGTTCTTTTGGAAACACACTGTGAGAGGCGCTAACCCCGGAACGTGTATTATTCATACTACTCTCTGCCTGCGATCCCTCCCTCCCTCAGCCTGTCTCGCTTTCAGATCAGAGGCAGAGCAGAGCAGAGCTCTGCAGCAGATCGCGCAGCGCAGAGCCAAACGAACTGCAAACGCTATTAATGCTCACTCCCTCAGCAACTGTGTTTACATTGGTGAAGGAATCTTGCCTGCTACTCCCTCAATCCTGGTCTAAAAATGACGGGAGACGGCTCTACGGATGCGTATCGGCGAGGCGAAGGTGGTCGCGACGACCGCGGCTTTCAATCACTGATGAAATGCACAAAAAGTGCGAGTGACCAACATTGAGAAGCAGAGCGTTCTGTCAGCAAAGCTGGTAGTCTTCTGTGTCCATTTAGGCATTTTACAATTATAAAAGTTCTGCTTCAAGCCCATAACACTGCAAAGTAGCTTACAAGACAGTCTGTGCGAGGTGAGAGCTCTTCTGCTAACTAAATTGACAGAATCTTTTGTACAACCTTGTAAAGCAGAAGATACGGCGGTTTGAATAATGGGCTACCTCTCTTTTATTTAGTTACAAAGCTGAACGTTCATACAGGAGCCAAAAGGCATACTGTATCAGTGGATCTCTCTAGCCTATTAATAGATTTGTAAAGGGTCCAATTGGAACCCCCTCAAAATTGAATACATAATAGGCTATTAGTGGTATAGGGCATAATTGAGCGGTAAACTAGTAATAGAAAAAAAATTGGGGGGAAAATTATATATATATATATATATATATATATATATATATATATATATATATATATGCCGGGTAGAGTGTCCTCTTTTTGGATTTTCAGAATATGGTCACCCTATGTAAGGAATATACTGTATGCCTTATTATGAGTTCCATCATATACCATTCTGTAATGTATTGTTTCTATATGATGATTGACAAGGAATCAATATACTGTATGTATATACTGTCTGACAATCGCCAGCTAATGTATGCCAAACCTGTTTGTATGTTCCCTCCCACTATCTGTCCTCCTGGAGGGAGGAGCTCATCTATGCAATATATACGATGTGTTAACTGACATGCTGGGCATTATTCTCTGCTAACAGACCACGTGCTGTTGGTAGACAAATGGGCCCGGACACATAGCTATGCTTCCTCTCATTGGCAGACTTTGTCAATGAGATAGAGTAGCCATTTTGACTGTGTTCGTGATCAATAAAATACACCAGAAAGCCAGACCCAGTTGTTCTTATTGAAGCAATTCTCAACACCGTTGGCCTCCGAGACGTACTACATGTACACCTCAAAAACAGCCCTATCAGCTTCACATGACATTTCGGCCAACCAAACTCTAAATAGGCGATCTCTAGGTCTCCATGATTGGTAGAAGTCTCACGAACAATAGACATCATAGCATCATAATGGTACAATCATGTTTTTTCCAGCTTAGAAATATCTCAAAAATGTAATCATTTCTCTCATATTCAGACCTGGAGAAGATCATTCATGCCTTCATTTCATCACGCATAGATTATTGTAACTCCCTGTATTCTGGTCTCAGCAAAAGAAACTATCACCCGTCTTCAACTAGTGCAAAATTCCGCAGCCAGATTATTGACCAACACCAGAAGACGTGACCACATTACACCTGTCCTTGCCTCCCTTCACTGGCTGCCTGTAAGTTTTAGAATAGATTTTACGATTTTATTGATTACTTTTAAAGCACTACATGGCCTAGCCCCCAGCTATATTGTTGATATGCTGGAGGACAATAACTCCGGGGCTCAGCCTCAGGTCCTCAAACAAGGCTCTACAAAAACAAGGCTCTACTGAAAGTCCCAGAAACTAATCTTGTCACCATGGGTGACCATGCTTTCTCAGTCCAGGCACCCAGGCTCTGGAATACCCTGCCTGAGGCTCTAAGATTAGCTAGCTCACTGTATTCTTTTAAGTCACAACTGAAAACTCACCTGTACACCAAGGCTTTTAATTAGCCTTTTTTGTATTATGTTCTATTTTCTTTTATTATTATGTTTTACTTCTTTTGTTTAGTTGTTTACCTTTTACATTCTACTGTTTATTGTTGTCTTATCTCATTGAATTGTACTGCACTGTATTTTATTCTGCCATTGGAAAGCACTTTGTAACCTTGTTTTGAAAAGTGCTCTATAATTATTGCGACCAAAGGTCGCATTATACCCTGAGATATTTTGCGCTTGTCTGACTGTCAGTATTGTCTGACTGTCAGTACAGGAAGTTATGTCACGTGATGTCAGTGAGTCACAGTGATGTGGTACAGAATGACTCATATAAGGGCATAAAAAGCATGTCACGTGACATCACTTCCTGTACAAGACCTCTCCAAACGTTAAATACAGACTTCGGCTGAAGGTAAAAATTGAAGAATCTGGAGATGTTCAATGGGTGACATGCTTCCACCAAACAGCTGAGGTACTGCTGGAGAATGAAGAGAATGACAACACTGCATTTGAAGACATATTGGAAAAAGTAATCTCAACAAGTCATGTCTTCATAAACAAAGTCAATGTGACAACATACCAAAATGAGAAAAAGCCCCAAAATACTGTCCAGATGGCAACGGCATGGCCCATATCTGAGTGGCTGGTTCAGATAGGGATCTCCATGTATGGGCATAACATATATTGTATGTATATGGATACATATATATTATAATTAATAAAGGATAAAATAAAATAAAAAGTCCATATATGATCATTCCCAGAAAAAGAAAAAACAACTTTTATGCCCATACATGGAGATTTCTGATGTTATAAATCCCAGGCCGAAAATGAGAACGTTAGGGTACCCCCTTATGCCCATATATGGAGATCCACTGCAGGCATCAAACCAAGGCCCTAACTCACCAAGGCCCTGCTTGGCATTACTTACGTACGTTTTATGCCCATATATGGAGATTCCTATATTGTCAATATTAACTCTTATACTGCTTTGGACGTTCCTGTTCGCCCCAATTCTCAAGAGACCTCCGCGCCAATACGGCGCTCGTTCGCGTTCGTTCGTTTACCTCGTCTGATGACTGTAAGCTGATGAGGGGTCGCGGCGCCGTGTACTGTAAACACATTTTCCGCGGTGATGGTGTAAAAAATCCATTATGCGTTAACATCAACGGAGACCAATTCACTTCCTTGTTGATTTCCTCTGGCCCGGAGGCTCTGTGGCCAGTGACTGGTCTGAATGTACGGCAACACATAACAGGCAAATTCACATTCATTCTCGCATGACGCCGCCCTCTGCTGCCTGGCAGACCAAAGTGCACTATTGCACAATCAAAAAAAAAAAAAAAAAAAAAGTCTATAACGTCGCAAAGGTAAGCCGCTTTTTGATGGCACCAGACCCAATAAATAAATAAATAATCTGGCAGTAGGAGAGTTAAGGACATTATTAAGGATATTATGTTATCAATATTAAGGACATATATGGGAATGCCCATATTTGGTAATGTCCATATATGGGCATGTTTTACATAACATAACTGTCATGAAGGGGTCTCCATATATGAGTAACTGGTCCCATATACATCACTGGCCAGATGGCCAAGAATTAGGGCGAGGTCGCATGTCACCCTGAGGACGCAAGTCACCCTGAGGTGTCTTACTTACTAGTAATATCTTTCTATAAAACGGGTGAAGCAGGCACAAACCTCTAATTCGAAGTTCAACCGGGTAAGGACGGGTAAGGACTGGTAAGGACTAATATTATTATTATAACATCTCATAATTCTGACGTCATAAAATCTCCTGCAATTTGCAGGAGATTTTATTGATCAGCTTTGCAAGCTGGTAAAAGGTTTACATGTTTACAAGACAGGAGTGACATCAGAAGAAGAGGTGATGTGCTTGGACCTCAAGTTTGGTGGCCATGGCTCACCAATGCACCTGGGGGTTGTTGAACCTCCTTTTAGTATAGCATAGTTGATAAATTCACCGCTTTGTTCCCAGTGGATTCCTTGTGACTTGCATCAGCGCAACGACACTTGCAATTTCCCAGAATTTCACTTTTCTAGTTTCACTATCATTCAATTCACTTGAAATATGTTTTGTATCATCACAATTCATCTATTTCTCATCTGCAATTATGACATTTTGACATTCTAATTTAATTCAATCCAACCTATTCATATCAGCTGGGTTATTGGGACAGAACCATTAGAAATGGGGGTCCATGACCTATAGAAGTCAATTTGAGGGTCTGGGAAAAAAGCTCTGTTCTATACCAATGTTTCCAACCCTAGCACCCAAGGGACCACTAGTACTGCTGGTTGTCTAACCTACAGTATAAGGACGTTAATTGCATTCATCTGGTGTCACAGGTCTAGCTAGCCAGGTTCACATAGATCAGATAAATACCAGAACACTGTGGGCGCAAATTAACGTCATGGTTGTACAGGAACCCACCGTCACTAGGAGTCTTCAAACAACAGGACTGGGTGCATTAGACTAGTGATTTTCAAACCTTTTGTGCCCAAAGTGTCCAGGTAACTCAGTCTCTATTACTAGTACTCGCTTCTTGATCACAATGCACCGCCAACTCAGCAAATGAGCAGCACGGCTTGGGTGTGGCAAATCGTGCGGTACAGTACTGGGAGCTGATGGTAAGTGTTGTGCTTTACCTCAGCAATCCATCTCCCAGGATTGCTAGTGAACTGCGAAACGGGGCTAGACTCCCGTACTGGCTGACACTATATGGCAGGGGTCTTCAACGTTTTCAGGCCAAGGACCCCTTAGCAGAGAGAGAGATGAAGCAGGGACCGCCTCTACATATTGTATAAATGTGTATAAAGGAGATTCTCATCCATTTCATAGAAAGACTCATAGACTTACACTGACACAAAATCTTAAATCATCGATACTTCGTAAACTTGACCTTTCACTCTGTACTTTGTCTACTCTTTTTTTACCTCTACACCAAACCTATTAGCCAAAAATAGCTGATCTACAAGCTCTCAACGCCTCGCAGCGCGAGGCATTGAGGGCTTGTAGATCTGCTATTTTTGGCTAAAGTTCTCCTCAAGAGTATTTGAGGGTTCAAGTTGTTAATTAAAAATCACACAAGGATTTGGCGGCCCCCCTGTTGTAACTCTGAGGACCCCCTAGGGGTCCCGGACCCCCTGTTGAAGACCCCTGCTATATGGTGTGGTTAAAAAATGGTTAGACTACACACGCACCGACACACACATGTACACACATACAAATGGAAGTGTCACTAAGACTTTCACCGAGCACTATAGTTTTATTGCCGAGCCTGTCCACTTGTCATGGCCTGTGGACAAATGACAGACTTTTAACAACACTGATGGGCCTGATGTCCCTTCAGGCCATCCATAACTGCTGGTTGGCTACCCAAAACCCCCACTGCTCGCCTGAACAAGATCTATGGGGCTGCCACGGGCGCTGTCTGAGCGCATACTGGGATAGTGTTCCTTTAAGGACATACATACTGTAAGAGCTGTAATGGCAGCAGTGAAGGAGCTTAACGCTTGTCCGACTTGTCAGTGTCCATGGAGAGCCCCCCCCCCCCCCCGCCCCATGGAGAGTGAAAATGCTGTACATGCCCACAGAAGTTCTTTCTATATGTGCTCTGAGATGTATGGCTGTTTGTGTTTTGCCAGAAGGCATTGTTGTATAGGGCTTCTTATAAACCCCCCATCACCACCACCACCACTGCAGCACTTACTTCTCCTATGAGGTTATTTCTACTGTCACTTCTATAAGAGAAAGAGAGAGAGAGAGAGAGAGAGAGAGAGAGAGAGAGAGAGAGAGATTGATTTTAAAAGCTCTGTTAAAAAATATTATTGCAAAAGTCAAAAGACCACAACTTTTCAACCTATCTTCATATAATTGGTCCTCACTAATGTTCATGATAAAATAGCACGTTTTTTTTCTACTCGGTTTGTGTCTGCTAGGAGGTCTGTAGGCAGTTCAGAAACCCACCTACCAGTGACATCATTGATGGAGAATCCAAGCTAATAGAAAATGCAGGCTTTCTATTCCTGAAAAGTTACCATGCTTTAATGGAAGCCATTGTTCACGCGATAAGAATCAAAATATTTTTTTTTTTTTTGTGAACATTAGTGAGGACCAATTATATGCAGATAGGTTGAAAAGTGGTGAAGTTGTCCTTTAATCAATTCAGTTCATCCCAAGATCATACTACTATACAAGCCCAAAACAAAAAATATACAAAAAATATAACTATATTATGACACGTGCATGCGTGTGTGTGTGCATGCGTGCGTGTGTTGTTGTTGAGCCCAGAGCCTTAAGAGTTATAGACGTACCAGTTTGTATCTTTTGAAGCTTCTTTTTGAGGCACTAATACTCTGGGACACTTGACAACCATAAATAAATAAAGTGTGTGTGTGTGTGTGTGTGTGTGTGTGTGTGTGTGTGTGTGTGTGTGTGTGTGTGTGTGTGTGTGTGTGTAGCATATATCCCTATAATGGCTTATGGCAGCTTGTGTGCTCTGCCTCCACCAGTGAGGGTGCAACTCGGGGACAGCGCTTCTTTCTGAACTGTAAGCTATAAAGCAAGGACCTCCGTCTGTGACTTCTCTGTGTCCAACCATCCCTCCTCCCCATCCTCCAGTTTAACTAATGCCTGATTCATACTCAGTGGTGGAAAAAGTACTATGTTATTTTACTCAAAGAGCTAAAACATTATCATCAGCTATTATCATTAAACTAGCAGGAAGATTCTTTTCAAAAAAGTGTAGGCCTACAGAAAGTGTTAAAGAGGTGGTGCTATAGTTTTGTACTTTTTCTGTAAGTCTATGGGGTAAATATTACTCAAATATACCCCAGTTGTAGTTATAATATGCAAATATGTCTACCCTGTGTATTTTTGGTTACTTCCTGAAAGTTGAAAGCTCAACTGAAATAAATACACTGATCACAAATAAAAAAAAACTTCAGCTCGGTCATCACCCACCTGAAAACCAGGCATGTCTAATGAACAGGTCAGAGTGGACACATAAAAACATAATTTTAACACTTTCTGCAAATTTTTTTGAAAAAAGGTATAATCATAATACCTGATGATTATGTTGTAGGGGGGAAAAATCATGGCACAATGTCTTTAAAATTATGTTTTATGTGGCCACACCCATCTGCTAATTAAGTATACCTGGTGTTCATCTCAGGACCACCCACCTGAAGTTAGCCATGCCACTCAGCTGTTGTCGTATGTTAATAAGGGGAGGGGATGATTTTAGTGTATTTTTTCAAAATTGTACTTGAGTAACAGCACTTGAGTAAATGTTCTACGTTACTTTCCACCACAGATCCATACGGGTCCATTTGGTTTCATTTTACACTCTCAAGAGTTAAAGATCTAATAAGGGTCCATTTGGTTACCAACTCTCCATCATTTAGCTGGGGACCACCTGGAACCTCCTCAAGGACCACCGGTGGCCCCCGAACCACTGGTTGAGAAACAGTGCAAGTTTGGGGCATTGGACTACACAATTTACACACCATTTAACTAACCCTCTGATGATGAAAAATAAATAAAGATTAAGAACGGTATTCAGTTCATAAGTATTATCCGTCCCTGATCTGTGAGGGCTTACTGGGGTTTGGGGAATTTACAGCGCTGGATCTCCTGCACTCTCTCTGTTATTGTACACAGTTAGTTGGAATTCCTTACTTCAAGAGACTCACTCGCATGTAGGGGCGTCACAAGGGGGGGGGGGGGGGGGGGAGTGGGACTGAGTTACTAGGGCCCAAGGTGGAGGGGCCTTAATTATTTTATACATTATGAAAAATAGCAGATATACAAGCTCGCAGCGCGGCACCGAGTGCCGTGCTGCGAGCTTGTGTATCTACTATTTTTGAAAAGTCGTGAAAATGTGTGCAAATCTGTGAATATATGTATTTTTTTAGCGAACATTTGTAACTCAAATGTTGCTTCTGGGGGGTTCCTGGAACTAAATATTTTGAGATGGGGGTCCGTGGCCAAATACATATCATTTTGGGGGTCCTTCACATGAAAAAGTTTGAGCACCACCGACATAGAAACATAGGTTTTTCAAAAAAACGTCAAAAACTTCAAAAAATAGCAGATCTACAAGCTCACAGCGCGGCACTCGGTGCCGCGCTGTGAGCTTGTATATCTGCTATTTTTCAACAGTTAAAGCATTCATGGGAGGCCCACAGTGAATCCTTGTTCCCAGGGCCCAGAATCTGGTGCGACACCCCTGCTCGCATGTACTGTGCATGTACAGTAACAGGGACGTTACCCTCATATCTATCTTTCTTTCTTTCTCCCTGTCTCTATTTCTCATTCACTCTTTTTCTTCATCCCCTCTCTTTTTCTTCATCCCCCCTCTTTCTCTCTGCCTCTCTCTCTCTTTCCATTTCACTCTCTCATTCCGCCTCTAATCTCCATCACCTCATCTCTCTTTCCATGCCTTTCTTTCTTTAATAGCTCTCTCTCTCAGTGGTGGAAGAAGTACTAAAATGTTTTGCTTAAGTTAAAGCATCAATACTGCAATATAGAAATACTCTGTTAAAAGTAGAAGTACGAAATTCAAAATTGACTTGAGTAAAAGTACAAAAGTATTGTCATCAATAAGTGCTTAAAGTACCAAAAGTAGGAAGTGCAACATTTTTGAAAATAGTAGATCTACAAGCTCACAACGCGTCCCATCGCGACGCGTTGTGAGCTTGTAGATCGGCTACTTTCAGATAGCCAAGGTATAAAATAGGGCTAAAGTGGTTTATGCATGTTTTATAATATTATAATTTATATCTGCAAAGTAACTAGTAACTTAAGTTTTCAAATAAATGTAGTGGAGTAAAAGTACAATATTTGGATATGAGATGTAGTGGAGTAGAAGTAAAAGTATTGTAAAGTGGATATAGTCAAGTACAAGTACAAATAACTCAAAAGTGTACTTAAGTACAGAACTTGAGTAAATGTACTTAGTTACTTTACACCACTGCTCTCACTACCCATCTCTTCTTCTCGCCCTCTTTCTCTCTCCCCTCCCTCTCTTTGTCTTTAATTCCCTCTCCCTCCCTCTCTCTCTCTCTCCCTCCCTCCCTCTCTCCCTCTCTCTCTCTGCTCCACTGTGTTCTTTAATTTCCTGTGCATTAAACATTCATCTGGTTCTTTAATAAATGATCAGGAGGCGAGGAGGCGTGGTGCGGCACCCGTCCTCCGCGGGGCCCCGGGGCTCCCGAGTTAACAACACGGCGGAGCGGACACCAGGAAAGTTCCCCGCTCCCTCTGCCCTCCTTTCGTCCATCAATCCATCCATCCGTCCCTCCATCCCTGTACTCCAAGGCAGTGGTTCTCAACCTTTTCAGGCCGCGACCCACAAAATAATCATATTTGAATGGGACCCCCCCCCCCCCCACACACACACACACACACCCTGACGAGCACAAGAGTTGAGGCATAACATTTTGTATAACACGGTTCTATTGTGAAAATAGCAGATCTACATGCTCACAACGACGAGGCGTTGTGAGCATGTAGATCTTCTATTTTCACAATATCTGACTATGTTTAATTTGTCATTTTAGAGGTATTAAAAAGTCTTAAATTGTCACTTTAGAAATGTGCAGATACCCTCTATACACTTAAACTTTATGTTGGTTAGTTTACTGTTGAGTGAGAAAAGAACGTTGCACATTAAGTTAACTACTGGCCAACTCGGGAACAATGTAAATAGGGAATGAATGCCCTGCCCTTTAATGCAAACCCCATTATACCTGTTGTCATAGGATCTGTTTTGACCATCTGTTTGCGTGTGTCCATTTATGCCCATATATGGAGATATCTGTCTGTCTACGTCCATTTTATGCCCATATATGGATATCTCTGTAGGACCCGTTTTGACCATCTGTTTGCCTGTGTCCATTTATGCCCATATATGGAGTTATCTGTTTGTCTGCATCCCTTTTATGCCCATATATGTTGATCTCTGTAGGACCCGTATTGACCATCTGTTTGCCTGTGTCCATTTATGCTCATATATGGAGATCTCTGTAGGACCCGTTGTGACCATCTGTTTGCCTGTGTCCATTTATGCCCATATATGGAGTTATCTGTCTGTCTGCGTCCCTTTTATGCCCATATATGGAGATCTCTGTGGGACCCGTATTGACCATCTGTTTGCCTGTGTCCATTTATGCTCATATATGGAGATATCTGTATCTGTCTGTCTGCATCCATTTTATGCCCATATATGGAGATCTCTGTATCTGTTTGTCTGTGTCCCTTTATGCCCATCATGGAGATCTCTGTATCTGTCTGTGCCTCCGACTGTGTTGCAGACACAGTGCCGGTTCCCCCTTGTCATAGGACCCGTTTTGACCATCTGTTTGCCTGTGTCCATTTATGCCCATTGACTCATGTGGCATACGTGATGTCGGTTCGGGAAAACCGCGTGGTTCGGGAAAACCGCGCGTCGGGTCGGGTCGAGGCCTTGCACTGCACTCCGCGCCGCGGCGGTGAACACGCGTGCCGATTCTGAAGCCGGTGGGACGAACGGTTCCCGAGATACGCGGATTACATACAGACAGACAGAGATTTGTCGCATTTATAGATAGATGTTAATTTGGGGACCCCCTAAAATAGTTTGGGGACCCCCCTGGGGGTCCCGACCCACAGGTTGAGAACCACTGCTCCAAGGGTCTCCAACAGAGGGTCCGGGTCCCCAGAGTTACTACAGGGGTCCTCCAAATCTTTGTGTGATAAGAACTTTTTCCCCATCTTTAAACATTTGAGAACCACTGGACTGATTGGACTATGCCATAGAGTCGTAGTAAATAAGTGTCATACATATTCTGAAGAAACACACATGCACATGCACGCTCACACGCATGCACGCACACAAACCAGTCAGTCCATCCGTTCGTCAGTCATTCACACGCTGCAGTCATATACAGCATACCTGTCTCTGTGGACCCTGCCATCCTGTGGGCCTCCATTCCATTCCTTATCCTCTCAGAACAGCTTGGCAGAGGCCTGGAGGGCAACCCAGAAACAAGATGTCTTTCCTCGTCACCGCAGCATCCAATCAATCCCTCGTCCTTTGAACACCCTTTTCTCCATCTTGGGTAGAGGCTAGGAGCCTTGACAAGGATATCTCTCTCACCGTGGACACGCTCATCCCTCTCCTCCCTTGCCGTCCGTCTGACTCCGCAATCTGGCCGGCGGACTGACGAGACAATAAAAAAAGACAATAGGGGAAAAAAAGCCGAAATAAATTAGGTTCCCATTTTGCTCATAGCAGAATTCATGTAGGGCAGAGGGTTCCCAAACGTTTTAGCTCGAGAGTCGAGACCCAAAAGAGAAATGTGATGTCTCCCCGTGACCCAAACTAGTGAAAATAGATGATCTACAAGCCCCAACCGGCTATTTTCCCCACTTCTTAAAAGTTTGTAGCCTAAAATTGTTATAATTTATGGAATTTCTTAGATTTTCTTTTATTCATTCATGAAATTCTATTGAATAAAAGTTTAAATTTGCATTTAATTTGTGAAGTATTGAGAATGTCAGGAGGGAATCTTTTAGATATTTTTTTTAAAATAGTAATAATTAAAAACTAAATGTGGGAAACCAAAAGATAAAGGCATATTTTACTGTATACTAGCGACCCATAAAAAATGCATCCGGCAACCCGTAACTCAGGGGGTACGGGTTGGATACAGGGGGTGTTACTAAAACAGCACCATACACTGAAATGAATACTGTATGCATTGTGTTCGGGCGTATAGAGGGACTTTCACCTCCCCTCCCATCCAGAGGCGTTTATTGTGCTGCTTAGGACTGACCTCCCGTTCACCGTTGGAAAAAGTGCAGCCACGTACGGAGACACCTCTGCATTATTCAAGAGAAGGTATTTTGTCTAAAGTATTGTGTTCATTCAAAGTGGTTCAACAGTGACATTCTCAATGACCCCTCTGCTGTGCTGACAGGAGGAACAGGAACGGTGTAGCCCCCGGGGGCTTTCCGGTGGGTCAAGGTGCATATTCAATATACAGTATGTACTGTACTATACAGTATATCGTCACTGTCGGGCAGAAACCTTGCGTCTCCGAGTTTCAAATGTGTACATTTTTTCGAAAGTAAAGCACTGCTTCATCATACAAGGCTGTCGCACAAAAATAGTGAAAACAGCAGATCTACAAGCACACAACGCCTCGCGGTGCGAGGCGTTGTGTGCTTGTAGGTCGGCTGTTTTCACTAGTTTATAAAAACGAACGGTTTTGGACATACAAGGTTTCCACCCGACAACGACGACATAGTAGCCCTACTATACATGATCGCACAGGTCTGAAAAGGGGGCTCATTACACGCTGTAGAAAGATGAAAGAAATGTAAACCCTCTCGTGACGCCCTTCAGCGTACAATCGGTCTGGGATTACATGACATATTTAATTTTAGGCTCGACTGGCGCACAAAAGAGCGCCTCGGTCTGAGTCCGTCTCAGCAGCAACCTCAGCTGAGACAAATTCCTTGGCAATAAGAGGAATTCTGATTCTGAAAAGCCATAGCCTACGAGCGGTCTTGCTGCCTGACGTGAGCTTGACTTCTTTCAACCCAGTTTGGCGATGGGTCAAGCAACAGCCACACCCAATAAAACAGGGGTATCCAAACCTCTTCAGCTCAAGACCAAATAGAGGAATTCGTTTTTAATAATAATCAAAAATACTTTATGAATCAACAACTTGTAAGCTCTCCGACATTTTCTGTAATTTCCTGGGGAAACAAAAGTATGTTCGTTTGATATTTTGGGGAAAATGTTTTGGGGAAACCTTTTAGCCACACAATTGTTACTCACAACCCATAAATCGGATCTGGGCCGCACAGGCGCGCATCCTATCCTACAGTATATTAAAATTGTCTAATGGGAGGACCGGCCGGCAGACGTCATCACAAATAGCCCAACTACAAGCACAGCTATAAATCACGTGATCTCAACAAAAACAAGATGGATTACTCTTGTTAAAAATAAACAAAAGAAAACTCTGCTTTGTGCCACATTAAACTGGCTATAAAGGATTATCGTGGCTGGACGTGTGTAATGATCTATGATTTTCCGAAGGTATGTGAAAACACTCGGATTTGCCCTGGCAAGGGCAGCTATAGATGAATCCACAGAGCGGCAATACATAACTGTGGTGTCAAACGATTCCACTTCTGACCGTGACATCGCAACTACACGGCAGCTCTGTAGATTCGTCTATAGACAATGTTTTAAATCTGGCAGTTATAGAAAAGATATGTAAAAAAACTACAAAACAAATGTACACCACACTGATGATAGTGCTGTCCAATAATAAGTCTATCTATCTATGAAATCTATGAAAAAGTTTAATCTGCAACATAATGTTATATGTAGTGGGGAGGAGTCCCTGCTTCATCTCTCTCTCAAGGTGTCCTTCGCCTGAAAGACTTTAAAGACCTCTGCTCTAGCGTTTAGGAAACCCAGAGTAGAAAGCCAACAGATGTGACTCACAGGAATTATGTCAAGTGCAGCGAAAGGGGGATGAAAAAGAGCAGTTCCAGACTTCTTCCATTTATGTGTTTTTTTTTTTGTATTACTTTGTAGCTAGCTTTCACTGCTACATAAACTCCTCAGCTTTATGCTCTCATAATGTCTCATAAACGTGTGACAGCCTTATGATGGTACAGTAGTAGCATCGGCAGATCTTGATGTGCTTGTTGTCCCCATAAAGACTGAAATCATTGCAAATCACTGACTGTATAAGGACAGAGGGGCAGAGGGTTTCTCAAAGTGCAGGGTGCTGTGATGCAAGTCCAGGGGTCCCTCAGGATACTATGATAATATTTAGAATGTATTAATATCACTTCAGTTTAACCATTTAGACTTCAACAGGGGGTCCGGGACCCCTAGGGGGTCCTCAGAGTTACTACAGGGGGTCCTCCAAATATTTGTGTGATAGAAACTTTTTTTTCTCCTCTTTTATATTAACCACTTGAACCCTAGTGTCCATATTAGGAGAACTTTAGCCAAAAATAGCAAGCAGATCAACAATCGATCGGCTATTTTCAGCAAAGAGCTTTGGTGTAGAGGGGAAAAAGAGCAGACTAAGTACAGAGTGAAAGGTCAAGTTTAATAGGTATTGATGGTCCAAGTGGTTAATTATCTGAAAAGTGTGCAAATGTATTTTGCAAGAATCGGCCTCATGGTGGCGCTAGAAAAGGGGCATGTGAGAAATGAGGTTGTGGTTTGGCAGCCAAGGGGTGTGTGTGCAAAGTTTGGCATGGATCGGGGCAATGGTTTGCGGAGATATGAGTAGGGGCAAAGTGTGACGCGACTGACGGACTGGCGGACAGACAGCCGGTGGAGGTTTTGATAGTAACTGCGACCTGACGGTCGCCATTAAATCATTGAGTGATCATCATCTAACTGCCTCGTTGTCCTACAGGCAAAAAGCTAAACTCTTTATCTTTACAAATGACCTCAAATGGGGGCGTCAAGGCGCATACCACATACTAGGCTATGACGCCTGCTGGCGTCGCCGGTTCGATTCCCGATCCGGACGACCTTTGCCGCATGTCATTCCCCATCTCTCTCCCCATTTCCTGTCAGTCTACTATCCTATCAAATAAAGGCATAAAAAGCCCAAAAACAAATCTTAACAATGACCTCAAATGATCTCTCCTTCATCCATGTATATCCCTGTACTGTATTATTGTCATTAAATTGAAACGAGCCATTCTCTCTCTCTCTCTCTCTGTGTGTGTGTATGTGCTGTACACCCTGCACAGGACTATATATAACAGAATAAACTTTTAAGCCTGCCAGCGAGGACGATGCACTGGGCAAAATCCAAGGGGTATAGAGCAGCTACAGAAACACATTTGACGCGCTACATGCCCCATGATCATCCCATCAACTCTGCTTGATGTTGCGAGCGGGAGTGAGAGGGGGGAAAACACAGAGTGAGAGAGAGAGAGAGAGGGGGGATTATAAAGTGGTGCCATTGACATGCAATATAGGATTTATGAAAAAAGCGACGGTTCACTCGTCTTCATTAGATCTGTGGGGGCGAAGCGCTGTTGACGTAACACAGACCTCTATTTATAACTGTCTTACAGAGAGAGAGAAGGCCACGGGAACGGCGACATTCAGGCGTTAAGATTTGTCACGCCTCTTAGCTGTATTCCGAGCAAAAAAAGAAGAAAAAAGAAAAAGACGTGACACACACAAAGTGAAAAACATCTCTCAAGGTTTTGCGGTGGCCTATATATCGTCACTGTCGGGCAGAAACCTTGTATCTCCAAGTTTCAAATTTGTAAATTTTTTCGCAAAGTAAAGCACTGCTTCATCACACAAGGCCGTCGCACGAAAGCAGTGAAAACAGCCGATCTACAAGCACACAACGCCTCGCGGTGCGAGGCGTTGTGTGCTTGTAGATCGGCTGTTTTCACTAGTTTAAATCATTTTAAAAACGATAAATACAAAACAAACGGTTTTGGACATACAAGGTTTCCACCCGACAACGACGACATAAAGGAGGAGCACGGAGAGAATATGACACGCCATTCAACAACGCCACGCCACTGGAAGCCATTTTCAGTTGATGAGATGTTTCATGCTTCTTTAAGCACAGATTGCAAAATGAGAGTCACGTTGTGGCCTCCAGTGTTAAGGGGAAATAATTGTGGCCTTGCAGTGAACCTCCGCCGCGGCGCGTACGTACGGGGATGAACGTGTCAGCGAGGCATGCCGCGTTAAGATGCCACGGATCGGGGCGTGCACTTATTTCTTTTCTGCCGCTCATAATGCCCTTTAGCAGACTCTTCAGAGAGCCCGCCATGCCGTGACAGCCGTTCGACTCAAATGTCTGATAAATGTCCCGCGGCTTCGGCAACAGTGCGAGATTTACTGATTAATGGTGCGTCGTGGGGAAGGTTTCGCCGACGTAGATAATGGCATTGTGTCTTTGGTATTGGGGAGAGCAGCTACTGTAGGTCACGGCCGTGCACCCAGGGACGTGCAGAGAATGTTAGAGAGGCAGGGGCTGAAATTCCTAAAAGGGCCTCTGGCGGAAATATCGAAAATAGCAGACCTCCAAGCTGTCGCGCTGCGCCGCGTTGTGAGCTTGGAGATCTTTTATTATATTTAATAAAATGAATTATTTAATCGGAGGCCTAAATTTCCATCCATGGCCGGGACTTAGACTCGTCCATCCACGGGCCGTAGTCGCGCTAACGGCCGCATCGCGCCGCCCACTCCAATGATAAATCACATCTTTAGACAGGATTTTCTCCGGATTGTGTTCCCAGACCCAAAGAAAAAGTTTTTTGCGACTGAAATAGCTTTAGATCGGGCTTCTAAATGGGTTAGCATTTTGGCTACGTGTCAGCTAGCTTCCTCCTATCGTCACCCATAGCATTGGCTGGAGTGAAATCCCAAGGCACTTGGGACAGTGTCGACGGAAGCTAGAGCGAAGGTCTATGGAGACATTTCTGGCACTCTAGCGCCCCTTGTGGCCAACAACAGCCACATGTAGCACGTCAGAAATCATAGCATTTGCCTGGGCCGTGGTGCAGCGGTCCAGGTGTGCAAGCCTGACAGAGAATTGCGGGTTCAAGCTTTACTGCATGTCTCACTCTCTCCCTGTTTCTCTTCCCCTGTTTCCTGTCTATCTTCACTTAGTTACAACTATAGAGCATCGCAGTGGCCGTGGTTTACTGGTCCCACTAAAAAATATCCCATTCATTTTCCTCATAGACTTTCACGAAAAATATTTATAAAAAATATGTTAAGCCTAGAACCAAGCCATTAAATATTAAAATATGTTTTCACATAGGATCAAAGGTTTTATGGTCATGATTCACTGCAATCCTGGATGGCTTGGTTCTAGGCTTAACATAATTGTTATTTTTGTAAAAGTCTATGGGGAAAATGTATTCAGCATTTTCCCCCCTAAATGGCAATTTGCGTCCATGCAATATCCAGATCCCATATATGCATGAGCAAGCCAAATATAGAATAAAGCACCCAGCATATGAAATATTAATATTCAACATAGGGACTAAATAGGCTACTTGTTATTTACTATGATCTACGATCAAAGAAGCGTTTTGAATGTAGTTCATGATCGCCCCCACGCCGCTGGCTTTGCTTTGATTGTTTGTGTGTCGACCTCTGCCTTCAAAGTAGGACACACCGGAGCATGTCTGCTTCGACCAGGGGAAAGTCGAAGAGCTATTCTTCATGTCAATAACCTTTCTGTGTGTATTGACAATAAGATTGAGAGAATGAAAGGGTGCGATAAAGGGAGTGGGGAGGGGGGACAGAGAGAGAGAGAGAGAGAGAGAGAGAGAGAGAGAGAGACAGACAGACAGACAGACAGACAGAGACAGACAGGGGCGTCACACCAAATTCTGGGCCCTGGGTACAAGGATTCACTACGGGCCCCCCATGAATGTTAACTATTGAAAAATAGCAGATATACAAGCTCACAGCGCGGCACTCTGTAAGCTTGTAGATCTGCTATTTTTGAAAAATTGTGAAAAAGTGTGCAGGAAACCCATGTTTCCATGTCAGTGATGCTCAAAATATTTAGTTCCAGGGACCCCCCCGGAAGCAAAATTTAAGTTACAAATGTCCGCTTAAAAAATACATATTCAAAGATTTGCACATATTTTCACGACTTTTAAAAAATAGCAGATCTACAAGCTCGCAGCGCGGCACTTGGTGCCGCGCTGTGAGCTTGTATATCTTCTATTTTTCAATAGCTAAAGTTACTAGGGCCCCTCCACCTTGGGCCCTGGTAACTCAGTCCCACTTTCCTACCCCTTGTGACGCCCCTGGAGACAGAGAGAAAGATGGACAAGGCCCTCTGTTTTGGTGGGGGGGGGGGGGGACTTCAGGTCTCTGTGCCATTTGATGAAGATGAAGCAAAGCCTTGAAAATCAATACTGTGCTCGATACATCCTTGACCACTGGGCTCCCAACCGAGGGATTCGTTTCAGGTGCAAGTTGGATACATCGAGTCGCCCCGCCGCGGCTTCAGTCGATTCCAGTGCCATTGTGACAGCACCAGACGCAATCAAAAACCAAAATAATCCTTCAAAAGGCATGTCTAAACCCAAGTAAAAATGCAACCCCACTGCAGCCAAACAAAAGAAAGTCATGAAGGTGACATCACTATGTTCAGTTCAGTCCCATAAAAACAATGGCCCATCTGGCAAAACAATAAACACATCGAATGAAAAGCGCATGTCCTGAGACTCAAAATTACAACAGGAACTATTATTATACAAGTACAATTATTTTGCCATTAAATCCATAATTTATTAGGAAGCAAGAACAAAAGCCTAATCTCTCAGGCATGCACAGGACCTTCATCAGACCTCATCAGTCAGCCGCGTAACAATAACAATTAAAAACTGCCACTAAAATGATTATTGCCTCGGCCAACTAAATGGCAACCGTCGTGGGAATGAGGAATGCAGGTAGGTGGGATTTTTACTCAAAGAGACAGAGCCATTTCTCACCAAACACTGCCCTCAATATTGCAAACTGCTGTGGTGCACCCCCTCCCCTCCCCTCCCCTCCCCTCCCCACTCCCTTCCCCTGCAACAAGAAGCATAATACCCAGGGGAAATGCATCATCTACAGTGGCTCTGTGTCTCACTCGATAGCAGGTAGGTATAGCCCCATAACATGGCCATTGGACCGTGTCCATGCAAACTAACTATTGATCTAGAGAGAGAGGGGGGGAGGGAGGGGGGGTGAAAATAGGATAATAATGGCCTTATTTAGTCGGGGGGCTGTAAAACCCAGGAACATCAGGTTAGGATAGACCCAGTGGCGTCAGTTCAGCAAAAGCTAGGGTATGGCAAAGATGGGAGTCCTCATGGAAAAGAGGCATTACATTTTGTATAACACGGTTCTATTGTGAAAATAGCAGATCTACATGCTCACAACGCCTCGCGCTGCGAGGCGTTGTGAGCATGTAGATCGGCTATTTTCACAATATCAGAAAATAACGAGTTTTGTCAGGTTTCTACGGTTTCTTGGGCTGGATATGGCAGCCTGGAATGGTTGTTCAAGTGCAGCTAAACTTTAGCCTGACACTCAGCCTGAATTGACATTTCGTTTCACTTCATTATTCAGTCTGAAAGTTCTTCCCCCCAGGGCGTTTGCAGGGATGAGCGTTGCCAAAAAGAGGCAGTCTTCAGCGATTGGTTCACCGACCAACACATGACATAGTGTTGTTATCATGGTTGTTATGTGTGACTGGCTAGTGGCTAGCCTGTTGCTTGCTAGTGCTACTTGCTAACCAAAGAAACAGTCAGAATAGGAGCACTGCGAACTAGTAATCAAACACAACATAACATGCCTGCTACTGGTGTTTCATAGCGAGATCGATACGATCGCATTTTACCGCAATTTACCGCATTTTATCGCGACGCGATGCGCGGTACGGTACGGCGGCGGCGCTGGTGTACTTGGAAACACACATGAGTTCTGGGAAACCCCCACCCACGCTGATTACAAGACGCTGATTCACGACGCTGATTCGCCTTACGGATTTTCAACCGAGGCAGGCCTCCTCAATGAGAGCACTTCTAGACCCCTGAATCGCCAAAACAAAAAAATTAAAGGGGTGTGGCTAGCGATTCAGGGTCTGGAACTAGGCTAGCTAAACTTGGCATGTTAGTAAACGTGCCACAATTAACAATAATGCATTGCACCCGTGCAGCTGACCTGCGGAACCTGGGAATATACCATTCTGTCAAGATGGGTAGAATACAAGTGTGGAGAATAAAATTATAATACCTTGTTAAAGTGACCATTTTGTTACATTAGGCATTTGTAGTTATTTTACTGTAATTTAATAACTTAATAACCAGCGCAGATAGACTAAGAGACATTCATGGATTTATATTTAAAACTAACTTATTTCCCCCACTGGACCCAGGCTATGGCAGCTGCATACCCCTGCCATACCCAATTGACGCCCCTGGTGATGAGGTTGTCTGCATGTGTACTGTGTATCTACCACAGGTCACAGGGATCCTCCGCCTCGGGGCCACGGTTGTTTGTAATTATATGTCAATGATAAACTGGCAACAGTGCTGTGTTCATTTTGACGGCAAAATGTGGTTTAGTTTAGTCGTGGTCTTTTGAACGAAATTGCATTTTAGTTTGTGTCACATTTTTGTCATCTGAGAGGTTTTAGTTTTTAGTCTAGTTTTAGTCGACTAAAGATTTTTGTTTGATGAAAATGTATTTTGGCAGGCCTTGATGGCATTGTAATGGATGATTTCACACTTGGTTGCATGCTGAAAACAGCCGATAAACAAGCTCACAAGTTGTGAGCTTTTTTCAAAACCTGAGCGCAACCATACATCAAATGCCTTTGTCTTTTAGTTCTACTGGATCTCTTCTCCACTAGCCCCTCCCTAACATTTTTTGTCTAGTTTTTATTCGTTGAAGAATGGCTTAGTTTTTGTCAGTGAAGTGTAAGTGTGTGTGTGTGCGTGTGTGCGTGCGTGCGTGCGTGTGTGTGTGTGTGTGTGTGTGAGACTCAACAGCGCCACTTGGTCACCCAGGCCTGCCACTGGTCACCCAGCGGTCTTGCAGCTCATGCTACAGACAAACAAACACAGTAACATAGTTACACACGCAGTCACGCATTGGAGACAGTGTGACCACCGCAAAGAAAAACGAACAAAAAAATGCAGGTAGTGCAGAATACTGTTATTATCAGGTACATGATCAATGATGGGACCTATGGGACCTGCAGGAATGAAGGAAGTTGGATTATTACTTGAAATTACTTGAAATTATTACTCGAAAATTGAGTTAAACTAATTGACGTCTTCAAAATGTAATTCACAAAAGGGCTCCAGAATATAATGAAAAACGAATTGGATTGGAAGCCAATATTATTGCAACACCAGAGCAAGCATTATGCCAATAAAGCCATGCAGCGATGATGAACCCAGGGTGAAAGGGTGTTTCGGGTCTTTCGTCGTCCGGGCGACACAGACAGGGGTGATCCACTACTCCACGGATGCACAGCCATCATGAGGCATTTTCGGCAGCCTATAAGAAAATACCTTTATTGATCCCACCAGGGGAATTCAGTCATGAAATGCAGCACAGCAGCTAAGAGAGTGAAATAATAAGAGTACACACGAATAACCATGTCACTCACATAGTTTCCTAGATTAATTAACTGTTACTGTTACTTCAGAGCTAATTAGACTATCAGAGTGAGCATAGTGTGTCTCATAATACATCTTCATGGCTACCAGCACACAAGACTACGTACGTACGTCTATTGTATTTCCCCTGTCCTTTTAGTTTGAGGATTTGGTGCAATGACTGGCCGGCAAATCCCTGGCACCCAACTTCCGACTGGTTCGCATCGGGCTTTCCAACTACTGCCCCTGCTCTCCGTCACCAGCTCTTCGTATTTTGCTCTTTTACACTCGTGGGCCTCCTCTATCTGGTCCTTCCAGGGTACATGAAGTTCCAGTAAGATCACTTGCCTTGTAGGCTCCAATGTTAACACCAAGTCTGGGCAGAGTGAAGTGGCTGAGATGTGCAGTGGAAGAATGCCCTCGGGAGGAGCTTGGCTGGTGTTGTGCCTCCTTCTCCCCAGCTCTGACAAAGGTGATGGACTGCTTGCGGGTGTTGCTGGTACTCGGTGTTTTGAACCGCTGCACTGATTGCACCCGCCAAAGCCCCGAGGCCCTGGCCAAGTGGCCATGGCGCCAGCGGTACCGCCCATCCCCCCCCCCCCCCCCCAATGTCTTCGGACAGCAACTGAGGATGTGCTCCAACTCCAAAGTGCCTCTCTTCTGGAACAGTTGGCCTGCTGGACTCGTGCTGGAGTGTCTGCCAAGCCCCAGGCGTATGGATCCACTGGCCCTGGGAGAACATCAGCAGGTAAAAGAGCAAGAAGCTTTTTTATACCAAATCGGAATGTCTGTAAACAAACAGGTATTTCACGCACGCACGTACGCACGCACGCACACACACACACACACCGCAAGCCTCCTGAAGAACTATGACGATGACAGATTATACTTCCCCAGTGGGGCGGTCAGTTTAATCAGTTTTATCTGATATTATGATTATTTTGGTCAATTGGAAATTAAGCATTAGATACTTCCTTTCATAATGTCTAAATTCTGATAAAAAAGTAAAAGAAACCTGAAGGCCATTTTGATTATTACTCTTGTTGCTCTTTCTCTTATTAGTGCCAAGAAACACAACCTTATTCTGCCTCAAACCATTGCCAACCCACAAAATGGCATGAATGTCATTGAAAAAGTAAACAATGGAAAGAATATTGCAGCCCCCAAAAAATGGGATCCTGTAATAGATTATTTCAGACTACCACAATGAATATTTTTCTCAGCCTATTGTCATCAGAAAGAGACTCCTCTTCATGTAGATGCTGATGATGCCCTTTTGTTTTGTTTATTTTCATGACAAAATGGCAGTGTTACAATTTAAATATGCATAAGTATTTATAGATAAATATTTTATTCCAAGAAAAGAAAGAGAAAGAAATATGGTGGCTTTTGGGGGGTGTTGGTGGTTCACTTTTTAAAGGGAGGCAGTTTGATTCATAGGTGTTCTTTTATTTCCACGTATTGCCAGTTTATTTCCACTGAGGGCCATTTTGGAAATGCAGTGTTTTCAATTTCACAGTTTTTGGTGCTATCCTCTGGCGTTTTGTATTGTGATATTCCTTTCATTTGTTGTCCTTTAAATTTCTAATAAAAGTCTTATTTATATCTCATTTGTAAATTAAATATTTCCAGTCAGTTCACTAAGCTATAGCACTTAGAGCAGGGGTCTTCAACAGGGGGTCCTCAGAGTCACTACAGGGGGTCCTCCAAATCTTTGTGTGATAGAAACTTTTTTTCTCCTTTTTTATATTAACCACTTGAACCCTAGCGTCCATATTCTGAGAACTTTAAATAGCAGATCTACAAGCTCACAACGCCTCGCAGTAGATCGCCTATTTTCGGCAAAGCGGTTTGGCGTAGAGGGGAAAAAGATCAGACTAAGTACAAAGGAAAAAGGTCAAGTTTATTAAATATTGACGGTTCAAGTGGTTAAATATTTGAAAACACAAATTGACATGAATCCAAAATACACTGATTGTGTTGTCAAAAAGATGAAACTACATGTATGGAATCTATGAAAAGGTTGTGGGGGTCCCTGCTTCATCTCTCTCTCAACTAATGGGTCCTTGGCCTGAAAACGTTGAAAACCCCCGACTTAAAGCACACACACTCCATGGCAAATTAGACCGGATCTGGGCCACGTGATTATAACTCTTTGAATCGGTCAAAGTTAGTTGGTTTCATAATTTCTCATGCTTTTACATTTAATTCTTCTTACGTGACTAACATAGGAAGAAGCAAGGCTGTCAGAGAATGAAATGAGCATGTCACAGCCTACAATATATGCCTATTGGTCCACTCATAATTGAGCTGATAAATTAAGAGAGCATTACAAACCTCAATTTTCCTTTAGCCCCGCTAGCGACACTTCTAAGGATGGTTGGTTCACTTCATAGCACTTTGATCTGGTTGGCTGCAAGGAGCAGCACACCACCTCTAGACTAGAGACCATTAGCAAGGCTCGGCTGTGCACGTTTTAAGTCGAAAGTATTAACTCAATGACTTCCAGAATATTTAACCAAATTACTGCAAAACTATTTTTGAAAGCTATTTTTAATTTTCTTACCTTTTAAAAGGAGTCACAGCTTATTTATGTCAAGTAAAGGGGAACACACACCGGATGCGGAAGCGGCGCGTCAAAACATACGGCCCCATTATTTTCAATGAACTAACCCACACCGGCGGCGTCAGACGCGCGCAGCCGCGGGTCTGCCGCCTCGCCTGCCGCGCCGATACACCGCTGTTCTATGTTTCCAGTGTTGCCACACGTTGAACATGTTCTCCCATGCTTCTCCCCACCGGGGGAAATGGATGTGCTGTGTGGCAGCGCGCCGCATCCAGTTGGGGTTACCGCGCGGCACTTCACGTGCGTCGATACCGCGACGTGACGCTGCGCAGCCGTCCGTGTTCAGTGTGTGCTCGGCTGTGCTCCCCTTGAGATCCAGTACGATCTCGAACATGTTCAGGCACAGTCGCACACTTCGCCGTTGGTGATTTCTTTGTGCCACAAAACATGGTGCAAAGGATGTCGTATTGTTACACAGTGAATAAGTATCAGGCCTATATCCATCTGTCCAGGACTGATAAATGGACACTAAGGAACCTACATAATACACTCATACATATTGTATAGGGTATGGTATCATAATTTCCTTCCCCGAGAACCAGGAATAATACATTATCAGGAGATGAGGGTCGACCTCCAGTCTCTAAAAGAAAGAAAAAGACAAAAAGCCTGCTACCTCTTCCGTCTGAAGTGACTAAAGCCGACATCATAGTCGCCTGGGCGGTGGAAGGCTTTACACCGCGGTGTAGTCTTTTCGAGTCTTTTTGAGTCATAAAACTACAACGTTACATCATTCCTCGCGGTGGAGAGCTTTACACCACAAGTCCCAACACATCTCTCTGTTTTTACTATCAGACAGACAGGCTCTACACCCCGTTCACTGATTGGTCAATCTAGACTAGTCAGTCACGGTGTACAGGACTCCACCGTGAGTGACTATGATGTCCTGCACTTATTTTCTGACTTGAGGTGGAAAGCTTTCCACCGGTGGATAGCTCTCCACCGTACACTCTGATACGGGCTTCAACGTGCCTTCCGCCCCGAGAATAGCACAATCAAAGCATGATGTACAGCGTGAGTCTAGGAGAGAGCCTTGGATTAATGATGCAAAGGTTTGATATAGGCTCTAGTACATTAAGCAGCACAATGAAGACATTACAGTTCATTGCAAACAAACAGGTTCCCTATCACCTGGCTGCAACCTATTTTGGCGAATCAATTTGTAAAGGGGCTTCCGCTAGATTAATTGTGCTAAACTGGCTTCTCTCGCCCGCCAAGGCCCCGCCCGAGCCCACCACCTCTTGCTAATGCTTGATATATTCTATAATTAGCGGCGTGCACAAAGGGGCCCGCCTGTCTTCTGCATCCCCTGGGGGATTGCAGGTCAAATACCCACACCGTGGACAATGAGATGGATGGCCTATGGCTGCACAGACCCCTCTGTGCACTCCCATCTGGAAAGTAAACACACAAAAGCAGCGCTTCTTTCACTTTAACGTATATACTAATGAAAGCCATGTGGTGGAAAGGAACTAAGTACATTTCCTCAGGTACCGTGGTATTTTAACTTTTAGTCGTTTCATTTTTTTATGTTTTAAATCACAAGGGGATGTTTAATATTTATCATACATCATTCCCAGTCTCGTCTGTCTTTTCTCCATTGTGCATTGGTCTCCTGAAAAAGCTACCTAAGGAGATCCCGTGGGGCATATTAGGGCCTCAATATCAACTGCTGTATATTCACTTGCATGAAGGGATTTGATATTCTTAGCTCTGCTCTGCCTTCATACAAAGTAATTGTTTCTGAGGGGTTGTTTTGAGATACATTTTCTTTCTTTCTTTTCATGATTAAAGTGTTATTGTGTCCAGTCTGGTAGAGTATGTTAATTGCGACCGAAGGTCGCAATTTAGTATGTGAAACGGCACATGCTGTCTGTACAAATTTTTTACGGTCTATGGGTTGGGTTTGCCGCTCTGACATAACGCTTTGATATCACTGTGATGTCATGGGAACCACTCTAACAGAATCCCTTTTATGCCCATATATGGAGTTTCCTGATGTCATCAATATTAAGCCCATATCTAACAGGGAAAATTGGGAATGCCCATATATGGAGGAAAACAGCCCATATCTGTGTGGCTGGTTCAGACAAGGAAATAAAGTAAAAAACGCCTCTGCAGCTCTAAGAGCAGCAAAGAAAGAAAGAAGAAGACGCATAGACAGTGGTCAACAGTATCGTCAATGCTTGCATACCTAAACCCATTGTTATTATAACAATAATATGCAGCCTGACATGTTTTTAACCTTCTCTAGTATTTAACCTGAACCAGAAAACAAACAAACATTATCAGCCTAGAGAGTATCATGCCCCTCACCTTTCATATATACCATCTGGATTCACACCACTCTACATGATACTAATAATCTCTTTGCGCTTTGCCTTTTAATTGGCACTGCTGCCAGATGATCACGCCATAAAAGAAATGCAACTCTGCACCGAGCGCACTCCGATTTGGCCTCAGTCGACTCCAAACACCCTTCAGAACCCATGCAAATCCCTCCCCCGCCCTTCGCTCCCATGCACATTCAACAAGGTGTATAGTATAGGCTTGCCGGCGTCCCCTGCGACAACAACAACATGGGTACAGAGAGCATATTGTGCACGGTAAATCAATGGCTGTCGGTCTCATTGTTGTCTGGCAGGGGTCCCTTTGGATGACAGCTTGAGTAAAAATGTCGACCTTGGTGCTCCCCCTCCTCCCCACTGACTCGCTTGCCTGGGCAGCCTGGCCCGCGCACGCACGCACACATGCTTCCGAGACAATGAAGGTACACGCGCACTCTCACCTCACGTGCATGTCGTTGTTGTCGAGTAGAAACCTCGTATCTCCAAGTTTCAAATTTGTATGTTCATTCGCAAAGTAAAGCCCTGCTTCATCGTACAAGGCCGCCGCACAAAAGTAGTGAAAACAGCAGATCTACAAGCACACAACGCCTCGCGCGATCGGCTGTTTTCACTAGTCTAAATCATTTTTAAAATGGAAAATGCAAAACAAATGGTTTTGGACATACAAGGTTTTCACCCGACAACGACGATATTGTACACACACACACACACACACACACACACACACACACACACACACACACACACACACACACACACACACACACACACACACACACACACACAATAACCGCTGCTCCTCTGCGACCAGCCAATGTCAACAAAATGATGGAGGTCATCACCGGCAGGTGTCACGGTTTAGAAGATCACCTCCGCTTTATTTATGTGCAATAAAGTCGGCAATGAATCTCTGGCCATCCTGTGCAGTCGTCGGTGAATCACCACGGACGGCATGGACCTGGAGTTTAACAGTTATGACCCATTACTCCTAATGGAAGGTAGGACGTACGGTATATCATTCTCCCCTCCGTCTGCTGGTATCGTGAGACGTAAACAATCATTTTATTACACTGTATGGAGACCTCTGCTGTCAAATGATGTGTGAAAGAGAGGGGGAGGGGGGGGGGGGCTTACGCATGGTGATTGATCCAGTGTCTACTGTATAATATTATACATACTATTATAGATTATTATAGCCTAGGAATTGGTGATATGTCTGAGGTGTTCAGCCGAGGGCTGCCATATAATATCAGTCCAACACACTGTATAGACCCAGGTCGATTACCGGCACCTAAAGTGTTTTTTTTTTTGCCATTGCATTGCATGCAGGCACACATAATAATTGCTATCTCACTATACTGTAGCTTCTAGTCATAGCTTTGTTTAGACACAAAGACCAGGAGAAAATAGTGCCTAGATAGACAGACAGACATGTGCCATTTCAAAACTTCCATTTCATTTGTGAGTTTCTGCAAAAATACGCTCCATTCTCCATAAAAATTAAAAGAAACCTGTGGAAAAAATGCATTTACAGGAAATTTGCAGGAAAAGAGCAGTAAATACAGAAGTTTTAAAACAGCACATCTGTAGATAGATGGATAGAGGTATACAGTAGATATGTTTCCTTTTCCATTTAGGAAGGACAGAAAGCCTTGAAAGATCCCAGCAGCAGCAGCAGCCAGGTAAGAGCTCTGATTTAACATGGTCTGCTGCATCAATGTTTTCCGAGCCGCCGACTGCCTTCCTTCCTCCAGCCTGACCTGTGTGCCCTCTAAACCATTTCTACCGGGAACGCATTATTACGCGTTATTTTATGCTTTAACTTCCGGTATATATTTAAAAATAGCAGATATACAAGCTCACAGCACGGCACCGAGTGCTGTGCGAGCTTGTAGATCTGATATTTTTGAAAAATCTATAAAATCCTTCTAAGGTTTTAGAAAAACCTATATTTCTATGCCAGTGGTGCTCAAACATTTTCATGTCAAGGACCCCCAAAATGTATTTGGCCGCAGACCCCCATCTCAAAATATATTGTTCCAGGGACCACCCAGAAGCAAAAATTTCAGTTACAAATGTTAGCTTTTAAAAAGATATTCAAAGACTTGCCAAAAAAAAGAAAAAAAAAAACTAAAATAGCAGATCTACAAGCTCGCAGCGCGGCACTCGGTGCCGCGCTGTTCGATAGTTAAAGCGTTAAATAATTCTTGGCCTGAATGGTCTAATAACACGGGAGCACACCGTATAGCAGATGTTCCCCCGCCGCACTGCCTCACTTCCCCTGTTGCACCTGCCCCGGTGCCTCCGCAGCTGTTACCCTGGCCTTTCAAATGCCACCCATAATTGTCAACAATTTTCTAACGGCCATTGTGGCTGGGCTTGTGTGCGAGGTACACTACTAAACACGACGAGAAGTCTATTCTCGAGTTCCGAGAGGGGAAATGGTGTTTGGGAGGGGTTTCCGAGAGGGCAAACAATTATAGAGAATGCCAGGCTTTAAACAAATACACACTGTCAGGTCAATGTTACTAGGCTTTTCTTTTCTTTTTCTTTTTTTTCCCTCCTCAGGGTGTTTGTTTGCACCAGTGTTGCTGGCGAGCCTCAGTTGGGGAAATGGAACAATCTGTTCCTGATGGAGTTATCAAGAAAGTGCTATACTGCCCTGCCTGGCTCCCGATCAAGGTTCATATAGCATCAGCTGGAAATGCTGTTCAACAGTCTAACGAGTTCTCTCTGCAAATGCCGGCGCCGCTGCTTGCAGGGCATCCCACCAAAAACCTTTCCTTCTTTTCAGTTCAGGGCAAACGGTTTAAAGCTTAAGAACCAACCAATTAAAGGCCACGGGGACATAAAGAAGCGACAGAGTAGGTTGAGCCCAAACAGGCGATTTATGGACGCGGAGGGGCATAATAGTTCAATGTGGAATTGATTTTGAATTGATTGGTTTGTGCCACTGTAATGACTAGCTGCAAATAATTTAGTTTCCAATTGGAAAAGAGTACGGGTTCAAAGGGTTGAACATCTTGCTGAGAGTATTTGCTCAAAACGATAGATTCGATTGAGTAAAAGTCTACATCCCATTGGGCAACGGAGAAGCATTGTCTGTCTTTTCTGTCCACTCTTGTGCACCTGCAGCAGAGCTGCCAATGTGAATGTATAGCCTTCACCTCACTGCTGCCGTCATAGAAGTCTATTAATCGCGTTGTCTGTTGTATAGCATTCCTATCAATTCCTATGTTGGTCTCAATTTCAGAACAAGTTCAGTTTAAACTATTTACAATTCATAATTTAGGCATTTAGCAGACACTCTTAATCAAGGGTGACTTACAATAACCAGAACAGCACAATAAATGCATAGAAATAGTAGGCCTATTCTAATAGTGTAAACCAAGAACCTCTATATAACAAAACAGTATAATCTGTACATTGAAGCTATACACACTATAACAGGGGTCTTCAACAGGGGGTCCGGAACCCCTAGGGCGTCCTCAGAGTTACTACAGGGGGTCCTCCAAATCTTCCAATCCTTTGATGTATTAACATTTTGAACCCTAGTGTCCATGTTCTGAGAACTGTAGCCAAAAATATCAGATCTACAAGCTCACAACGCCTCGCAGTAGATCGGCTATTTTCGGCGGTTTGGTGTAGAGGGGAAAAAGAGCAGACTGAAGTGAAGTTTATTAAGTATTGGCGGTTCAAGTGGTTAAATATCTGAAAACACAAATTGACATGAATCCAAAATAAACTGATGTTTGTGCTGTCAAACGATTAAACTATGGAATCTATGAAAAGGTTGTGGAGGTCCCTGCTTCATCTCTCTCTCAACTAAGGGGTCCTTGGCCTGAAAACGTTGAAGACCCCTGCACTAAAGGATGCCAGGACAACAAATCAGCCTACATAAAATGCTATCTAACTCACATTTTAGCCTTTGCATAAGCCTGCAAGGACGTCAAGGCTAGGGCAAGTGCTACGGTAAGTGCTATGGGCTAAGGCGGAGTCTGAAGTTTACGGCGGAATTCCAATGGGGAGTTCGTTTCACAGTTTGGGGACCAGGAGGGAGAAGAGTCTGGGACGAGTGGAGCGTTGTCCCGGGTGTTCAACAGCGATGGGTGTCTCCATTCTAAACATCACAAGTCCAATCATCCAAATGTAAATTTTAGATGCATCCGACATCGCATTCTTTTTTCACCAACCCCGGCCTCTCCAGTCTGTAAATGTCACAACAGTTTCCGGCCTGTGCACACATTCCCCCTCTCCGGTCGCGTCTGAGACAAGCAAGCGGTGACATGCGTTCCCCTCATGTCCCTTACGGGCCGTGTACAATGTACCAGCACTGTGACTTTACACCCCGGGTGAGAAATGTGCAAAGCCTTCCTGGTCCCCTATGGCTTTTCTCTGTCACACAACTGCACCAATGCTTATTTCACAGCGTCGCCGAGGGAACCAGCCGTTCATTTGCTATTCAGGCCTATTTTAAACGTCCGTTTCCGTTCTCCCTCTCTCTTCTTTTATCGCTTAGTCTCCCTATATCTCAGTGGTTCTCAAACCTTTTTGGCCCAGGTCACCCCTGTAAATAACCTTTTCATCCACGGCACCCCTGGATTTATTTTTACTTTTTAGCACCCTACATGTATGTCATATTACAGTACGTAAATATGTAAAGACACAGTATGTCAGGAGGAAAACATATTCGTTTCCATTACAGATTGAAAATATCTTTATACTTGTCCATTTGTTTAAAGGTTTTGTGACATGCTGTTTTTATGAAACAAAAGTCTTTATCGTGGTCCTTCAAACGTGTATTAAAAGGTTTTAACTGAAAAGTCCACTTCAGTGAGCCGCCAGGTCAGGTTTTTTCTCTCTCTCCCTGTGTGCCTTTTCAGTTCTAATGAAAAATTAAACTTTAGCCTACGGGTGTCGCTGTTGAGGGATTTTGCCTGTCAATCATCGTCTCTGCGGAGAGGTAAGGGGAGGGGCTGGGAGGAGAGACGGGCGGGATAAAGGGACAGTGACATCAAAGACGGGAGGCCAATCATTTCACTTTTCTGAGCCTAATTATTCAGAAAACCCCAGACCACAGAAAATCCACTGAATGTTCAAAGTTCGTTTTTTGGGGGGGGAATCAGCTATTTTTGGTAAGGAGGTTTGGTGGTCCATCTCACTAAGTATAGAGCAAAGGTCTTCAACAGGGGGTCCGGGACCCCTAGCGGGTCCTCAGAGTTACTGCAGGGGGTCCTCCATATCTTCATGTGATAGAAACATGTTGTTCTCCTTTTTTATATTAACCACTTGAACCCTATAGCGTCCATATTCTGAGAACTTTAGCCAAAAATGATGTATTTTTTGTCAAAGAGCTTTGGTGTAGAGGGTAAAAAGAGCAGACTAAGTACAGAGTGAACGGTCAAGTTTATTAAGTATTGACGGTTCAAGTGGTTAAATATCTGAAAACACACATTGACATGGTGCTGTTAAACGTTGAAACTATATGGAATTTTTTGAAAAGGTTGTGGGGGTCCCTGCTTCATCTCTCTCTCAACTAAGGGGTCCTTGGACTGAAAACTTTAAAGAGCCCTGCTCTGTGGTTAAACTGAAGTGATATTGATACATTTCAAATATGATCAAAGTATTCTGCGGCAGCCCTGGATATAGTGTCGGCACCATGGACTGTATAAAAGATATGGACAAAGCAAAGCCATTGGTTTCTATGCAGCGCAAATGACACAATATGGGTCTTTGGTATGGGTGTTGCCATCATAGATTGTAAAGGCACCAGAGGATGCTATTGGCTGCCAACGGTCATGTGCAACCGCAGAGATACATGGGAGAATGTGGTCGGAGCCTCCCGAAGCACACGAAGAAGAACACAGCCGGCTGGTATTAGTTTAGTTGGCCACGCCCCCCGCAACTTTATCATCAATTTTAACATAAATGGGACCTTATTTTCACAAAACACATATAATCGTGATTGAAAGGCAGTTTTTAACTAGCGATAGGAACCATAAAGTATTTATGAAAATGTTAATTAAGGTTAGAAAACGAAAGGGGAAAATGAATGGGGTCCAATGGAGAACAATTCTTTTTGCGATCGGCCGGGGAGGAAAACAGCGCAACTAGCGGCCAATCATAGGAAGTTTTAGTTCCGTATTCGAGTCATTTAAAATCGGCCGAACTATGCCCCTGGTCGGCACCCTAGGCCTAGGGTATACGGCACCCTAGGGTTCCACGGCACCCACTTTGAGAACCTCTGCCCTATATATCTATGTCGTTTCTCTCTCCGTCACCGGATCCCTCAATCTAATTTCTCGTCTTTTCGCTCCTCTCGTCTCTCTCTTAATTTCTCGTCTTTTCGCTCCTCTCGTCTCTCTCTAATTTCTCGTCTTTTCGCTCCTCTCGTCTCCCCGGTGCTGTTTTTCCACTGCCTGCTGCTTTCCCCCCCTCATTCTCATTAGTGTGCAACCACAGTGCAGTAATTGCACCTATTATTTATTAATTATGTAGTATATTTTTCATCTGTTCCTTCTGTTCATTATCTCCCTCGATCTCCCGCTCTATTCCTCTTAATAACCTCACCTCTGTAGTTCTCTCTCTCTCTCTCTCTCTCTCTCTCTCTCTCACACTCCTCCGGTGTCGACTCCTGTGGTCTTCCACTTGTGTCCCTGTGTCAATGAGAATACAGTATATCGTAGTTGTCGGGTGGAAACCTTGTATGTCCAAAAGCTTTCGTTTTGTATTTATTCTTTAAAAAATGAACGAAACTAGTGAAAACAGACGATCTACAAGCACACAACGCCTCGCGGTACGAGGTGTTGTGTGCTTGTAGATCGGCTGTTTTCACTATAGTCAAGGGATATCTTATAAAGTCCTGGAATAAATTCCTTACCAAAAGATTTCTTCACCAATGTGTTTGTAAAGGTGTCTAGTAACACATCTCACAAAGACTGAAATTCAGTTTCCCTAGGAGAATCAGCTGATGAAAGTTGGGGTCCCATTAAATTAACTATACAGGACAAAACACACCAAAATAAATATGCTTTTAAGTAGCATTTGAGGGGTCAAACTAGGGTTTTTTCATGATTCTGAATCCATTGCAAGCATTTGTTTTGCACGAAAAACATTCCTTGGTGTAAAGGCGGCTACCACAAAACTGTTAAAAGTGATGACTCATCACTAAACCATAATTTTTCTGAAGATATCCCCTGTGAGACGGCCTTGTATTATGAAGCAGGGCTTTACTTAGCGGGGGGAAAAAACGTACAGATTTGAAACTTGGAGATACGAGGTTTCTGCCCGAGTGTCACATTGATAGTATGGTGCACAGACCCATGGGGGAAGGGTGTTCAGCTTATCATCTTGGAATTAATCAGTCCCAAGTGTGTGCTGGTGGTGTAGTTACCGGCATGTACAGTATGTGTGGTGTGTGAGTGTGGCAGTGCACATGGGATATGCATTCTGCTGTGCTGGAGATGTGTGAAGATGTGAAAATAATGTGTGTGGGGGTGGGGGGTGGGGGGCAATACTTAGGCTACTTTTTATTGCTCGGTTAACCATATGAACCTTTGCGTCCCTATTTTGGGGCAAACATTCGCGCAAGCTCATAATGAATTGTACATTTTTTAGATCTGCTATTTTTCCGCCAAAGAGATTTGGTATAGAGTGGGGGGAAAGCAGGGGGCCAAAGACAAGAGCGCTGGGGGACACTATAGGGTCTATACTGTATACTGTGGTTAAATGCCAGCAACCACAACACGGTTATCATTGTTGATTCATGAGGGAGAACAACATTTATATCCTGCATTATTACCTGGACAGAATGAAAAATGATGACGAAAACAACAGGTTTTAGAGACATCAAGTGAGAGTCTCTGATGCCCTAATTACTGAAATAAAAACAAGGTATGCCAGTGCAACAACAAAGTCACACTCACACATCACAATCACAACAAACAGATCAAGACATGCACTTAAGCGTGATTAAAAGCTAAATCACACTTTTACACACTTAAAAAGCTAAATCACACTTTTAAAATATAAACCTTTGGGTCATGAAAAACAGAGTTGAATGGTATAGGCCCCCGTCCCAATCATTCTGCAATCGAAAGAAAAAAAAATGCTGAAACTGTATACAGCATTTAATTTAGCCTTTAACCAATTCCCACTCAAAGCAATTAGAGTGAGAAATGACAGAGAGTTAGCTACACAAATGGACCTCCAGGCCACAGAGAACATCCCTCCTCGGATGAACAGGCAGAATTAGTGCTGAACGCCATTGTTACAGTATTTCTTTAAATCAGGGGTCTTCAACAGGGGGTCTGGGACCCCTAGGGGGTCCTCAGAGTTACTACAGGGGGTCCTCCAAAATTTGAGTGATAGAACATTTTCCCCCTTTTTTTTATATTAAACACTCGTGTCCATATTCTGAGAACTTTAGCCAAAAATAGCAGATCTACAAGCTCACAACGCCTTGCAGCGCGAGGCGTTGTGAGCTTGTAGATCGGCTATTTTCGGCAAAGAGGTTTGGTGTAGATGGGGAAAAGAGCAGACCAAGTACAGAGTGAAAGGTCATGTTTATTAAGTATTGTGGTGACTGAACCCAAACCAGACACAAGAGAGCAGGACAGTGTTGCCAACTCCGGGCATTTATTAACAATTTTCAGTTTACAACAGCAGGTAAATGCAACGTGGCATAAATGTGCAACATAAATATGAATGAATCAAATTAGGGTAAATACAGTTCAACATAGGTTCTTCCCCGGGCGGGGGCTGCCGTCTCTTCTCTTCTTGGGGGGCCAGGGTTAGGTAAGAGTCAGTTAGGGGGGTTTCTTCCCACAGGTAATAGGCAAGTATTGTTCCGGTAAAGTCTTTCTTTCCCACAGGTGATAGGTGAGTATTTCCCTCTACAGGTGACAGGTAAAGTATCTCTTTCCCACAGGTAATAGGTGAGTATTCTTCTCCATAGGGGACAGGTAAAGTATTTCTTTCCCACAGGTAATAGGTGAGTATTTCTCTCTACAGGTGACAGGGTAGGTGCGGTGCCACGCTCTCAAATAAATCCAACCGATTCTCTATCTTCTAAACAAACTAAACACGGGGATTAAGGGACCTAGGGCCAGAGAATGGTTGGATACAAGGTACGTTTTTAAAGCGAAGTGAGTTCTACTCAACAAAATAGGTATCGGGTTGGCTCCCTGGGGGTCCGGTTGGTAAGGCTGCTCTCCTTTTCCAGGTCCATCTCCACAGGTCGCCTGAGTACGCACTCCTCAGTGACAGGTACACACTCCTCAGTGAAGGTCCGCTCCCGGTCCAGCCTAGAAGTGATGAGTAGAAAGGATATTACTATACTGCGCTTTCTGCACAGAAATATGCAGTGGAGGGAGAAATATGGTGGTTCCTTACCGCCTGTCTGCCCATGTATTCGCTCGTCGGAGTCCCAGCACAGACTGGGGGAGAGAGCGAGGCTTCTATTTATGCAGCCTGTGTTTGGAGTAACCCACAGGTGCATATGCTTGTGCTTGATGAAGCATGTGGGCCGGCAGGTAACGCCCTTCAATGACTTGGCCCACAACGTGCGCTGCTCTGCTGGGCCTCGCTCTCCCATCCAGGGTGCGCTTCTCCGACGTGCGGGGCCTACCTGGCGGGCGGTGTCTGAACGAACCACCACAGTATTGACGGATCAAGTTGATAATTATTTGAAAACACAAATGGACATGTATCCAAAATACACTGATGATCGTGCTGTCAAACGAAGAAATATGGAATCTAAGGTTGTGGGGGTCCCTGCTTCATCTCTCTCTCAACTAAGGGATCCTTGACCTGAAAACGCTGAAGACCCCTGCTTTAAATCACAACAGCTATCCTACCGGTCTGTTTGCCCACATTCTCCAGTGACAATGCAAACACTGTTGGAAAAAGGTCTCTGCGTGTTCTAAATAACGTTAGCCGCGCTTCATTTTAGATCACTTTAAGCCATACCCCTAAGAGACACGGCTTACGCATTGTCAATAATTAGCAGTTATCTAATGAACGCGAGACCTCATTACAGGACAGACCCCATTACAGGATAATTATGTACTGAATTTAATACAGTGTTGTATGTGTATTATGTATGAGCTTGTGTGCTGTGTGGCTCTCTCAGTTATACTGTAGGCAGGGGCATCACAAGGGGGGGGGGGAAGTGGGACTGAGTTACTAGGGCCCAAGGTGGAGGGGCCTTAATTATTAAGCTATTGAAAAATAGCAGATATACAAGCTCGCAGCGCGGCACAGAGTGATCTGCTAGTGATCAGCTATTTTTGAAAAGTCGTCGAAATGTGTACAAATCTTTGAATATATGTACTTTTTAAGCGAACATTTGTAACTCAAATGTTGCTTCTGGCGGGTTCCCTGGAACTAAATATTTTGAGATGGGGGTCCATGGCCAAATACATATCATTTTGGGGGTCCTTCACATGAAAACATTGGCACGCCACTGACATAGAAACATAGGTTTTTCCCAAAACCTTAGAAGGATTTGAAATATTCAAATTGAAATAGACACATTTTCACGATTTTTCAAAAATAGCAGATCTACAAGTTCGCAGCGCGGCACTCAGTGCTGCGCTGTGAGCTTATATATCTGCTATTTTCAATAGTTAAAGCACAAAATAATTGTGCGGGGGACAGCAGTGAATCCTTGTACCCAGGGCCCGGAAATTTGGTGTGACACTCCTGACTGTAGGTCATCTCTACAATTTCATCTCTCTTTCGCTGCTCTCTCGCTCTCTCTCTCTCTCTCTCTCTCTGTCTCTCTCTCTCTCTCACTACCCCCACCTCTCTGCATGTCATCAGCCTCAAACTAAATATCTGCACAAAAAGAGACTGACGTTCTAAACCTAATTAGTGGCACCATTACTTATTTAAAGGAGACTTGTTTGTGCGAGCACAGAGGTATAAATTATCCAATATAGACGATGATGTCCTTCAGGGTGTTTTGTGGAACAGAGCTTTATTAACATCAACTGGAGAGGGCAATTTAATGCCAGCCCAATTATTTTCTTGCATCCTGGCCATCGCCGGTGCTAGATCCAGCCACGAGCAGCCAGTTAACATCCACTTAGTGAGACAAGGGAACTATAAGGGAATTAACAGCACTGTTAAAGACCGTCTCTGTGGACAAAATGGATCTTTCATTTAGATCAGGGGACCATTTCAAAGTAAACTAGGAGCGGTACAATCCCTTTTCTGTCTCAGTGACAGCTCAATTGGCACGACGCATGCCAGGTGGAGTGGCTGCAACGAATGCTACAATTAGAACCTTTTCAAAAAATACTTCTTCCACTTTTATTTAGCAGTGCCAGTGATGCTAAAGCTACGATCCATGTATACCTGTCCTGTAGGTCTCCTGTGTGGGAAACCAAACATCTGCTCAAGCAAGAGCAGTAGCTCCTCTCTGGCCAGGGGAGCTACTGGGCTTATGAACGTATGAGGAATACAGATTGAGTTGTGTGTGTGATCATGTATATTCTTCATTTCAGTCAAATCAAAAGTAAAGGTGTCATTAACTAATCTTCTGTTTTTACTTTAATAAAAGTATCAATACGGTAATAATAATTAATGTAGGAATACAAGTAGGCTAAAAGTCCGGAATTCAAAATTGACATAAGTATTCAACATTTGAAAGTACTCATCATGCAGAATGCAGAAGATCTAAAAGCTTGCTTTAAACCTGATCCTGATATTCTGGCCCTGTTATTTTTGCCTGTTTTGGACCCATGCCTGTATGATATCTGGATTTTCCCTTGCCTAACGCCTTTGTACTTCTGCTTGTTCTGACAGACCTCCAATGTTTTGGACCAGGATCGGACCTACAGACTATAGGACTAACCCCCGGTTGCCTTCTCCTCCCCAGCCTTTGTTGAATAAAAACCCGTTTTGGGGTCCTATTCTGTTTGGTGCCTGACAGGACATTTCGGTCCTCATGCAGACCGTCAGTATATAAAGATACATAAAGTATGAAACAACGACTATAAAATTGACGCTGTCGGGCGGAAACCTTGTCCAAAACTGTTGCCTTTCAGGAAGGAAAAAAAAGAAAAAAAAAATATACAGTATATTATTTACAAGTCACAAGCTAGTTAATACTTTTCATTGGTTAAATATTCATAAACGCCACAGACAGATTTAACCACTTTGAAAATGGCATATCCTTATTTTGGGCATGTCATACTGTGTAGCAAACAGTCAGTCTACAAGCTCGCAACGCAACACATCACAACAGCTGATTCTGTGGCACACTGGCATACGACAAAGTATAAAATAGGGCTTTCAGGGCAAAAAAAAAAGCACAATAAATATGGTTATACAAGGTTTCTGCCTGATAAGCTGTATTGAGGCACAAAATAAGCTATCCAAGACAGTATCAGAGGCCCCAGAAAGCTGGATGTTGGCTGCGACTGTGGAAACGGTCCATTGTCAATATCACCTTTTTAAGGGTATACTTGACCGGACTTAATTTATCAATACTATTGTTCTACTGTATGTTTAAGTAACCGGGGACCATCACTTTTAATGCCTGTGAATCAGTATCAGTGCACTTGGCAATTGACCTTGTGATGAACAGTTAAGTGCTCTTTAAGTAAGCACAATATAGAAGCAGGGACACTGCATTCTCTTCTGCTAGTGAAGCACTATAATAGTATAATAATGTCAGGTAATTAGTCTGTGAGGTAGTAATGAATTTAGTACACAAAACATGAATTATTACTTGCATTCGGTGTCGTAGGCCTATCTGTTTGCCCAGTGTTATTAACATCAGGTCGCAACTTGTTGATGGTGACATCACCAAGAATGCTGGTCCCTGATTGGCTACAGCAAACAGATACGCGACAGATACGCCACCGAATACAGTACTTGCTCACTCTGCTGGTGCACAAGTAGGCCATACCCACGTATGGCCTACTTGTGCACCAGCAGTGAGTGAGCAAGTACTGTATTCGGTGCCAGGGGCGTCACTAGGGGTAGGAAAGTGGGACTGAGTTACTAGGGCCCAAGGTGGTGGAGGGGCCTTAATTATTTTATACTTTAGCTATTGAAAAATAGCAGATATACAAGCTCACAGCGCGGCACCGAGTGCCGCGCTGCAAGCTTGTAGATCTGCTATTTTTGAAAAGTCGTGAAAATGTGTGCAAATCTTTGAATATATGTATTTTTTAAGCAAACATTTGTAACTCAAATTTTGCTTCTGGGTGGGTCCCTGGAACTCAATATTTTGAGATGGGGTTCCGTGCAAAATACATACCATTTTGGGGGTCCTTCACATGAAAAGGTTTGAGCTCCACTGACATAGAAACACAGGTTTTTCAAAAAAACCTCAGAAGGATTTCAAATATTCAAAGATTTTCGTGATTTTTCAAAAATAGCAGATCTACAAGCTTGCAGCGCGGCACTCCGCGCTGTGAGCTTGTATATCTGCTATTTTTCAATAGTTAAAGCACAGGTGCCCCGCAGTGAATCCTTGTACCCAGGGCCCAGAATTTGGTGCGACACCCCTGTTCGGTGCACAGGGCACAAGTTGGCACCTCGACAGAGTGCAGTCTAGTTTCATCTTTGGATGCTGTTCCCAGGTGCAGAATCAGTCTGCAGTGCTGCACATGTGGAAAACCATCCCTATTACCACATCAACGCGGCCCCTATCATCACATCCCATTTTCCACCATTGACCATGATAAACGTTTCCACAAAGTTTCTTTCAAATGGAAATCCTGATAAACTGACTGGGAATGGGGAAAAACATGACTCCTGTCCAAAATAATACATTAAATAATTAATTACATTTTTAAATAAAATAATAATAGCGAAACGAGCAGTGGGCGATAATTCACTGGGAGCCATGCAAAACTTTGTGTGAAGTTTATCTATTTCGAATGTAATTAGTTTAAAATGTATTACTACAAGTTGTTTTACACCGCTATACCGTACATCTGTGCAGTCAGATCTGAAACATTTCGTGTGCAACCCAGGAATCCTCTGGGCTTTTTCATATCCATCTCCTCTAGAGTATAACCTGGCTCTTTGTTGTCTTTCTCTGCCACCTGTTCTCATCTGAAAAACTCTCTCTCTCTCTCTCTCTCTCTCTCTCTCTCTGCAGTGTTTTCCTTTTCATTAGAAGACACCCCAAAGTCCTCCAAACAGCTGGTGCCACATCTGCCTCAGAGGAGGCACACACTCGCGGGAATGTGTATGATTTGCAGAATTAATGCTTTCCAACGCGTTAGATAAAGATCTTAGCAAGTGCGGTATCATGCGACACTCAGGTGATGAATGCGATGTAACGTAGCCATGGGTTTTCTCTACCAAATTTTATCTCAACCTCTCCCGCCGCACTTAGTTAATTCACCTGCCTCCTTCCTCTCTTCATCTCCCTCGGTCTCTCTCTATCGCTGTCACACCTCATCAGTCATAAATTCAACAGCAAAGTTTGTGCAAGCGCTGTGACCAAAACGCATTAACCACAATGACAGCTGGAACACTGGGTGCAAAAAGAGAAGATGAATCAAGCGAGTGGCATTGCCAAGGCGGTGCCATCCCAAGGCTTTGTGGGAGCTAAAGCACACCGGTCTCTTTTTTTACTCTAAAACACACCAATCCATCACGGAACAGAAATGGTGGCCCCCAGAAAGCCCATATGCAATTAGGGGAGACCACAGCTTTTCAAAGTGGGGGCAGCTGCGCCCAGGGGAGGTGGGGGGCGGGGACATTGAGAAAAAGAGCATCAGGGAATTCTCAACCTACTTAATTTCAACGACTCCCTGTTCGATATACATTAGGCCACGGAACCCCATTTTATTTTATATTTTTATCACTGGGACCCCAATCTACACTGTAAAATCATCTAATAGTACCAACATCTGGGAAGATGAATGGCAAAACAACGACACACAAGCTCTTGAATGGTTGGACAGAGGAATCACACCAACGGAAAGCATCGCTAGTGACCACGACCTTGGCTGGAAAACCTGGAAGTCACTTAATAGACTTTGTGTGGAACAGGGGAGGCGCAAAGCACTGATGAAAGTCTGGAACTACACAGCAGAAGACACGTGCAGCTGTGGGTCAGTGCAGACAATGTCCCACCTACTGGAATGTGCCGATGCCCCCTGGGCTGGTGCAGTCCAGCAGAAGCCGTTGGCCTGTGCCCGATACTGGCAGCATGACATCTGAGATTGCTACGGACTCGAAGTTTGTTTGGGGCCCTTTGACGACCACTCTGGCATAGAGGCCGACATTTATTCTCTTCTTAGAGGTTTATAGTTGTGATCAAGTCTTAAGGGGGTATCATAGTACACTCTGCGGTGATAAGCTATCACCGCGGTGTAGTCTTTTAAAGTCAGAAAACTACAACATTACATCATTCGCCACGGTGAAGAGCCATCACCGCGGACCTAGACATCTCTCCTCTGTTTTTACCTTCAGACATCTCCCCATCACCCCGTTCACTGATTGGTCGATCTAGACCAATCAGTGTGCCCCCTGGTTTCAGAGGCACAGAGGCGCGGTGATAGGACTTCACCGTGAGTCTGTGACTATGATGGCCTCCACTTGTTATCTCATTTAAGCTTATCACCTATATAAAATATATATATATTTCCACCGGTGTACAGTATGTGCTGGTATCAGGGACGTGCTGGCAATTGGGAAATCTGGAACATTTCCCGAACGGCCGGTCCAATCCAGGCCTATCCAGGCCGCGCCGGTAAAAAAAAAAAAAAAAAAAAAGCAACCGGCCGGCCTGTCACACACACTGACTGAACGGCCGAGTGAGACACACAATCTAATTAGCTGCTACAGCTCTCAGCTGCGCACTGCCTGTGCGAGTGTGTATGCTTCGTACTTGTCGGGTGTCACGCAGCCAATATCAAAGGATGCGCGCTGCCCCGGTGCCTGGCTGTCTGACCTGAGAATGAACTGGGATGATGGGTCAGTCCACTTAATGAGCTTGAGTGTTTGACACGGGGTGACTGGTGATACCCCTGCTACCTTGGAATAGTCCAAAATTTAGCTGAAATCTGATTGGCTCGAGGGGTTCCACCCAATCATATTACAGGTTTTGCAGCTGATCTACAAGCTCATAACGTGTCAAATCAGTGATCCGATATGGGCTTGTAGATCAGCTTTTTCGGCACAGACACGGAGAGAGAGAAAAAACAAAACATACACAGCGCTACATTTGAGCCAGTAACGTTACCCTCAAGGAAGAAAGTGATGTATGATAACTTGGGGATCAGGTGCACCATGTGGGTGAGCAAGCAACAGAAAATCTTCTTCCTGGCTTTCTTCTTTCTTATCCAACATCATTATTAAAGCATAGGTAACTTTTAAAGCACAAACTAGTGACACATGATAGCTGAATGTCAAGTGTGGGCTCCCAAATCAATATGAAGAATGGTTTGGTGTGTTGCAACAATGTGTCTAGTTATCTAAAGTATGGAAATTAGTCATATGATTATGTCATGCAAAAATTATCTAAAAGCTAGCAAGTCAAAAAGTCTATATTTACTTCCATTATAGCAATGAATCAGCATTTCTGCTCCCCTCAAATCCCCAAAACCAGGACACCAGAGTTAAAGTGGTTAAGTGTTATGCATCTTGCCTGGTGCTCATGGGGGCTTAAAGGACATGTATAACAATATGTAGGCATCACAATATTATTGTTTCAGAAATTCAGTCATAGTTGTTTACTGAACTCTCAAAATGTTCACAGGATCATAGATGTTGTTAAAAACTCTGAATTACTGTTGAAACAAGAATTTCCTGTAATGCCAATCTCATATAGCCTATAGATCTAGCCTGTTTGTACAGTAGATGTATTATCAGATCATTATAGCCAAAGCTTGTTTTCAATACTTTAGCTAACTAGACAAAGTTCTGATTGCATGCAATCATTTTTGTATGTAATCATGTTCATTCTGAATCTTCACCCATTCATAATAGCCCTACTGCTTCTTTTTTCCTTTCTATTTCCTATTCCATTTCTATGTACACATGCTTGACTCTTATTGCACATTTGCTTGAGCACTGCTGCTATTGATTAGTGATTGTATATTCTGCACTACATCTCCACATATTTAAGCTGCTATTTTTAGTGTTTGATTGTTACTTTTTTGGCTCAAGTCAGAGTAGACTATGTTCTCATATTCACTTGCTGGTGATGACGGTGGTCTGCATGTTTTATTTGCTCATTTATCCATGGGACTGTTGTGGATTATACTGTATTGAAAGTACATAGCTGTGCATGTATGTGATTATGTAGTGATCTTGGTTAGATCAAGCTAGAATTCATGGACTGTTCCTGAGTTGTTGTTGTAAAACAATGCAGCACTGTGGTACATAAGTTAGCACTTAGCAGTAGTTAGTTGGTAATGCAGTGTGAATGTCATCTATGCTGGTCTTATTTTGCTTATACAGAGTTATGAGGCATGTGTCACTGTCAACATAACATCCTTTGCCTTGATGGTCTACATACATCATTAGAGATTCTTTATACCACAAAAACGATGGGTAACCGCTCATTGGTTAGTATTTGGTGCCTCGCGATGCGTCCCGAAGGCAAAAAATCAGGCGCGCGGCCATTGGCCGCGCGCAATGAAGGCCTCTCCAAATCTTTTTCCCGGGCTGAATCAGGGGCCCAGCTCGTCCCTGGCTGGTATCAAAGCGTGAGGTTTGACTGAAGCTCTGTGGCTTCACGCTGCTCTGGCGTGATGTCAAGTGGGGCATTTGTATTCATGGGTGTTCGTCTTTCACGTCTCCCTCTTCTGATCCTCAATTGTATTTTAAGTGCAGCAGTGGAAAGTAGATTTACTCAAGTACTGTACTGAATAGGGACGTGCAGAGAATGTTAGAGAGGCAGGGGCTGAAATTTCTAAAAGGGCTTTTGGTGAAAATATCGAAAATAGCAGACCTCCAAGCTCACAACTCGTCACGCTGCGGCGCGGTGTGAGCTTGGAGGTCAGCTATTTTCGATGCTTGATTTCTACACAGAGAGGGATTCTTTCAACATAAGATGCTGCATTCAAGTTCAGGAGAGTTTGGACAAGTCAATTCTCTTGAATGCTTGAATGGCATGGAAAGAAGGCATTTGAATTTCTGTCACCATAGTAAAAACTGCATTCATGGTCTGGAGAGGGCACTTTTTACAGATGGACAAAAGGGCAGGGGCTCAAGCCCCATTTGATGTCTATGTGCGCACGTGCCTTTTTTTTTAGGTATACTTTTTACTTCTGCTCCACTATATTTCAGAGGCAAATATTGTACTTTCTACTTTTACATAAACTTCGGTATTCTAAAATATTCAAGCTACAATCTCACAATGTTTGTAATGCATCATGTTGTGAGCTCGTAGATCTTTTTGGGGGGGAAATGTATTAAACTAGAGGTTCGTGGCCCTTTGGGCCGCTCACATCTAGAGTCCACGCACGCCTTTTTTTTTTTTTTTAATTAAAAAAAAAGTAAAAAAAAAAAAAAATTGAAAAAAAATTTTTTTTTTTTTGAAAAAAAAAAAAGTTTGTTGAAAAAAAAAAGTTTTGGCCTAATTGTGTTATTATTGTTACTGTAATAGGCCTGCCAATGTTTTATTTTCATTATTTCAATGTTTTCATTTTAGCAACACACACCCACACAAACACACACACACACACACACACACAGACAGACAGACAGACAGACAGACAGACAGACAGACAGACAGACAGACAGACAGACAGACAGACAGACAGACAGTATCTTGCTGTGAACTCTAGATGTGAGTGGCCCGAAGGGCCGCGAACTTCTTGTAAGATACAGGCTCTCGGCTAGCGATTGAGTGTCTCTCTCTCTCTCTCTCTCTCTCTCTCTCTCTCTCTCTCTCTCTCTCTCTCTCTCTCTCTCTCTCTCTCTCTCTCTCTCTCTCTCTCTCTCTCTCTCTCTCTCTCTCTCTCTCTCCCCCTGTGCAGCGGAAGTGGATGTAAAGGGGGCGTGTATGGCCTTCTACCGACATCGGAGCTAGCTATGAGTTGAAGTGGATGTAAAGGGGCGTGTATGGCCTTGGAAGTGGGATGCGGCTCTAAGAAAAATGTAATAGTAGATGGGCCGTGCTGCATAATGAGTATTTTTATGATTTTTGGTACAGTAAGTATATGTTGATGTCAACATCTTTGTACACCTCAGTCAGAGGAAGAGCCTGCTGGCTCGAAACGTTACTAATGTAAAATTGCATTTGGCAGCAGCAATACTGGTGTGCAGATTTATTTTATTCTTATACACTGCATTCTTATGCAGCCTAGTAGGTCTGGGATGTGCGTCTTTTACCTGTTTATCAGCTTCTCTTGCAGACACATTATACACAAATATATGGATTAAGCCAACTTTGGACTCAAGGATAAATGCATATATAGACTGAAGTTGTCATATTGTTTTACTCTGAATTCATAGTTCTTGTACTCTTGTACTCTTCCTCTCTCTCTTCCTCCCTCTCTGTCTGTGACTGTCTGTCTGTCTGTCTCTTTGTCTCTCTCGCTCACACTCACAGACCCGCACGGACACATTTAACATCTTTATATGCATTCACATTTAACAAGAAAAGAAAGAACACACACATACGGCACACACAACACGCAACACATTAAACACATCACAAACACAGTGGGTTCCATGTAGACCGCATCCTCCCCACAGAGAAAGCAATGGAGCCAAGATACAGCAAACATTTCTCTCATAAGAGATTAAATGCAGTGTCAGGCACTAGAGCGGACTCCTGTGTAAATGGAGCTTAGTCACTGTTATGTCTACGTCTACCTCTAACGGCCCCCTCCTCTACAACATCATAGAGAATGAGAGGTAGGATATACAGAGAAAGAAAAAGAGGGAGAGAGAGAGAGAGCTAAAAAGAGATATTTTACTATTTGACCAAATGAAATCGCTCACATAACTACATGAACCCCTGGCAGATGATTAGCTTAATGTGCAACGTTGTTTTCTTACTCAACAGTAAACAAACCAACCAACATAAAGTCAAGTGTATAAAGGGTATCTACACATTTCTAATGTGACAAACTGCTTTTTTCACAATATAACAGTGATACAAAATGTAATGCCTCAACTCCTAGTGCTTGTCTGGGTGGGGACAGTTAATATATCATTATTTGGGGGATCGTGGCCTGAAAAGGTTGAGAACCACTGCTTTAAAGGATCAACTGTTCTTCTGGCAGAAGTTAAGAAATAAGGAAGATAGGTGAAAAGAAGAGAAGACAGGATGTCCTCCCGTTTTTCATTCCTTTTCTCTGTCTTCTGAAGACAACAAGAGAAAGGAGAACAGATAAAGATGTAGGGGGAAAAGAATGGAGAGGCCAGCGTTATGAAATGAGACAAGCAACAGACAGCTTGACGAACAGCCATCTTCTTTCTAACCTTTTAATATCAGGCTGTCAGACAGAACATAATGGGTGTCACATTGAGGATGGATCAGTCAATCCCCGACCCAACACAGCGTTGCCTTCTCACCTCCATCTAAAAGTCAACTTTATCACAGAGGCAGATTCTAAAAAATGTCTTCTAAATCCTGAAAAACCTTTCTATACAGTATCAGTGGTACTCCCCCAAATGATAGGCATTTGGCCACGGACCCCAATCTAAAAAGTATTTTATGCTATAGGGACCACGAGAAGCAATGATTTGAGTAAAAAAAGAATAATTGTATCCACCTCTTTCCGCGGGAATTTACTGGAGAATGTTTTGCACCACACTGCACCACACTTCCGGTTAACAGCAGACATACAAGCTCACGTCGCGTCGCAGATGCAGCCGTTGTGAGCTTGTAGATCACACTCGGCTGCGGCGCCGGAAGCTCCGTCCAATTGCACCGCAATGCACGATGGGATGTTGGAAACATATATTTGCACACATTTTCAAAATAATTCAACAATAGCAGATCTACAAGCTCATGGCATGGCACAAAGTGACACGATATGAGCTTGTATATCTGCTATTTTTAACGAATCGTGACACACACACACACAAATCTAAAAGGTTGTCACATAGATACTTTCCACTTTTAATAGGTTAAGTTAATACAATCCTTTTCAAGCATCACAGAGCACAAAAAGCAGCAGCACGACGCATGTGGTGACGTCTGAGGAACCGCTTTTCAAAAGTATCTCCCTCTCTTTATAGGAGTGATCCATATGATATGGTAGAAGAATCAAAAGAATCACATGATTTTCGTGCAGGCATCACAAATCCAGGGCTTTGAGAGATTTACAGCAAGTACAGTAGAGCAAAATCACCCATCGTAGCTCTCTGAGTACAAAGCATAATAATTTCACATATATAGTTGAGTGTACACAGCATAGAAGACTTTCATTGGCCAATAGAAAATAACAATGTAGAACATAACAATAGATATCAGATGTTTTCATGTTGTCGTGGGCCCAGTAAAGAGAAGGACAAGGCCAGATATGGATTGGCATTATCAATTCGTTATCCAGTGTCCTGGGCATTTTGACCTGATTGGCATCTCTCAGCGTCATTCTCCTGCGTTAGTTATTTGTTCAAAACATCATGACATTGACATTTAACACTGAACATGATATCTATACCATATTAAACATTTTAATCTTATCAGTCTAGTTGGTGGATATTCGCAATTTTCGTTGCGGGATCAATAAACGTACTGTATGGTTGTCTGTCTTATGGTTGTGTTATTATTATTCAATAGGGAACACGTATTTGTACCGTACTGCAGGGCTTTCGGTTCCGGTTCGTTGCAGCCGTGTACTGATCCGATTATGGTGTCCTGTGTGTTTGAGAACACTTCAGTTTCTCTGTGAAAACACAACAAAGGAGAAAGACAAGTGGAATAATAAGGCGGTAGTGATCGCGGGTATGCTGCTGGCAACACGTCAAATATGATACAGTAGCTCATCTGAAACGGCACCACGCAAATCAAATGTGAACAATATCAGTGCTGAACAAGCAAAAGCTGCATGTCCAAGGCATCTTCTGTACTGCTCTCATGACTGATAGGTGGACATAGAGCATAGCTCAGGGGTAGAGAAACCGTTATTAGAGCACGAAGGGTTCCCGAAGGGTTCCCAGTTCGAATCCGGGCTCCCCCTGAGTTAATGTCGAGACTCTGAACCCCACATTGCTCTGAACCCCACATTGCTCCCGGTGAGCAGGTTGGTGCCTTGCATGGTTTCCTCTGCCACCGGTGTATGAATGTGTGCGTGAATGGGTGAATGTAATGCACAATCTCTGTAAAGCGCTTTGGATAAAAGCGCTATATAAATGCACCATTTACCATTTTTATACATGGGCAACTGGCGGCCCAGGGGCCACATGCGGCCCCCACCTTCACTTAATGCGCCCCGCAGGTTGATACCGGAATACTGATATATTATTGATTTCAGCTGTTACAATTCCAAACATGACCTGCTTTAATTCCGTCAGTCTATATTAGTAGCTTAATGACTAGTATAGTAGTATTAAAATGTACTTTTCTATGTCCAATGTATTTGTATTTAAACTCATAAATGTAATATGAGTGTATAACTAAATGCATTTGAAATTAAATCAAAATGTAAAATTTCAGGATTCCAATTAAAAAATAACAAAAAATAATTCAGGATTCCAATTCAAAAGAAGCAAAAATAGCCGATCTACAAGCTCAAAACGCATCGCAGCGCGATGCGTTTTGAGCTGTTGTACACAACAGTGACGGTCCATCAGTCTGTGGAGCATGATGGCAAGACATGCTCTGCAAACTCGCCCTATTTATGTACAGTACAACACAACACATTCATGAACTACACACACAAGGAGGCAGTGCTGTTGCTTTGGTTGTAAATGAGACACAGATTGTGCATGTTTGCTGAGAGCCAGCAGCCGGGCAATAAACACCACATGATCTGAGCAGTAAGCTGAACAAGTTCTTACAAGGTTGACATGGGAAATAATTTCAGTGTTTCTGTAAAACATGCTGTTGTTGTTGTCACATCTCTTTCTGCGGTTGTAAATCCACAGGCTGCTGTGATTAGAGAGGTGCTTAGTCCTCCTGAATCTTAAAACATTGAACCCCTTTTTATCAGAGAACTTGGTTCGCAGTCTTATTTTAGTTTTTATAGGCCGTGCTAATTTCTGACAGATTTTCCACAATTTCGTGTAAAAAAAAAACAGCCACTACTCCTACTCCAAAACTCTCACAATCAGTACACGTTCTCCCAGGAGAATTTTCATATTCCATTTTGATTGGCTTCCAAAGTTTGCGGGAGGAGCCCATGTAGCAAAAAAAAAGTCGCCAAATTTGAATCACAAATTTAAGGGCTTCTAAACAACACAAATACAAAAGTGATTTAATAATACAAACTATTTCCCTCCACAGCTTCCTTTTGTCCTGACAGCTGCACCCCACGACTGACACAGCCCTGAGATAGGCAACCAGGCCTGGCAGAGATCTGCTCTCTGAAGGGAACACTTTGCATTTGTATATTTACATGTCCAGTCCATATATGGGGATATCTTATGCCGATTTGTGCTGACATGGCGTAGGTGGGGCATTTGTTGTGACGTGGGGTGTGTCCAGTCCATATATGGGCATATAACTTGAATTTATAGAGTAGATATCAACTATATAAAGTGAATGCAGCAACCAGACGTCTTTTGATAGTGCATCGGCCCTGCGGCTTTCATCTCTACGTTGTTTCTTTCGCCGTTTGCCTGGTCATTTGCCTTGCTTAACCATTAACCAGCTTCCATAGCACCATGTCAGCTTTGTGTTACAACAAAGGCTGTGGCCAGCAGTTTGAGCCAGACAATAACCCTGACAACGTTTGCATCTTCCATCCAGGGGTCCCAGTGTTCCACGATGCTTTGAAGGGTTGGTCCTGCTGCGACAGCAAAACCACTGACTTCTCAGACTTTCTCAACATCGCTGGTTGCACAAAAGGTCCCCACAACAAAGAAAAGCCCCCAGAGCCGGTGAAGCCTATTGCAACATCATCGGGAGACAAGAAAGACGACCAAAAATGTTACGAGTATATCGTCTCCGCACCAAAGCCGCTGCTTATAAGACCGAGTGGAGATGAGCCGATGGTGAGGCTTCAGAACAAGATCTTTCCCTCTCTGAAGCAGGCTCTGGAGAAACTGAAGCTGTCTGATAATACCGTACAGAAGAAAGAGGAGGATAGCGGCGAGATCAAGATTGGAACAGCCTGTCAAAATGGAGGTTGCACTAAGAGTTTCGAAGGGCCGGGGAGCAACGGCGAGGCGTGCTCCTACCATGCTGGATGTCCTGTCTTCCACGAAGGGATGAAGTACTGGAGTTGCTGCAAGAGCAAGACGTCTGACTTTAACACCTTCCTCTCTCAAGAAGGCTGCACCACGGGAACTCACGTATGGAGGAAAAAAGATACCGGTAAGAAGGTGGTCCCGTGTCGGTTTGACTGGCACCAAACCGGGAGCCAGGTCACCGTCTCCATCTATGCCAAGAACTCCAACCCAGACCTGAGCTACGTTGAGGTGAACAGCGTTGCGCTCAATGTCCACATTGTGTTCGAGGGGGAGAAGGAGTTCGAGCAGAACATCAAGTTGTGGGGAGTAATCGACGTCAGTAATAGCGTTGTGAACATGATGTCTGCCAAGATCGAGATCGTCATGAAGAAGTCTGAGCCTGTGTCCTGGGCTCACCTCTACCTCAAGGAGGACAATGAGGAGGGCAAAGAGGAAGGCAATGACTGATGGTGCCATGGCGGTCAGGGCCATACACCACAAAATTATCAGTTACAACTACTCCAACCACAACTTATGACCAGAAAGGCATGAGTATATTTTTGGCATTCGTATTTAAAAAAAAAATCACACCCAATGTGAAGTCAGCAGTGGTCATGCTTGCATAACGTCTTCAGACTAGGATTTGAGTCTAGGATGTACAGGGTATGCTACACTATACACACACACGTTTTGCTACAGCAAAACGCTGAGGAAAAAGGCTACAGACATACGACATGTGACATCACTAGATAAACATGATGCTACGTACACACATTTTACTATGGCAAAACGCTGAGGAAAAAGGCTACAGACACACGCACAGCCACGTATAGGAGCGGTTAGCATCGCTCAACTAGTATTCAATGTCAAAGCTATAGGCTAGTTGATACAGCATCAATGCAAGAACAAGTGGTAGGCCTAAAAGGGTAACAATGTGACAAAATAACCTACTGTATGTACATTGCGTCATGTGCATGGGGGCAAAGCTTTACGATGCGTTTATGATGCATTTTGTAATGCCTCATAGCATAATTGCAAAAGTAATTAAGTAATTATTTGGCCATATTGACATCTCTGTATAACTCTGCTCTGCTAATGCTGCTGCTTCATTGTGCTACATTGCCTATGTCCTCAGCCTATCATAATGCTTGTTACATTCCAAATTCATTTTCTGCCCAAGTCACTTTAGGTCAACTTTTTGACTTAGGCAGAAATCATTTATGTTTCACTCTGTCTGTATTAGTACGAATCTCCACATATGGAAATCCGTGCTCATACACAAAGTAACTGACGTCATGAACAGAACGGCCCATACGAGGAGATACGTATGCATGTGTGTCGTGTTTGCACTGCTCACTTCGCACATGTGCGATTTTCTTTTAATGTAACAAGCATGGACTTGGGAATTTATTAAATGTTTTTCAGGATTGGCAGAGAGTGATTTTACCTTTCTTCCTTTCTGAAAACCTTAAAAATATTACTTCAGAAATTATGCTACGAGGCTAACGACAATTCTTTTTTTTCCTTTTTTTCAGGGCTCTTTTAGGCAGGGGGCCCTGGGCTCAAGCCTGTGCATAAATCTGTCAATGATTATATTATTGATTGATCTGGCACCATGCATTTGGATGAGACACTTGTGCATGTGTAGACTGCTATACAACCAGTTAGCGGTGACAGGGGCACCAGACAGAGTACACAGGGGAAATTAGTAATGAATTAGGAGAAAACGGGGGGGAAAGGAATCAATGGCATCTGCACTGGCCGAAAAAGCAGCACACAGCTCCCTGTGGGACTAATTTTAATAAGTATTAATACACACAAAACTAAAACACCTTGATAAACACACACACACACACACCTTTGGGAGGGCGAGGACAGACGGTACAAGCAGACATGATGTGAGGTGTGACATCCGTTCCTGTTCCCTGTCAGGATGCGGGAGGGAGAGGCGGAGGAAGTCGCTAAGACTGTGTGTGCGTGTGTGTGTGCGTGTGTGCGTGTGTGTGTGTGTGTGTGTGTGTGTGTGTGTGTGTGTGTGTGTGTGTGTGTGTGTGTGTGTGTGTGTGCGTGCGCGTGCGCGCTCGTGCGTGCGTCCGTGCGTGCATGCGCGTGATGGAGCCCTTGTGACACCCTCAAGGTCGCTTTTTAATTCTTTCCTGCCACCGCGGTGCGTTGGGCACATGGCGCCAGATAGGAAATCCTTCAGATGTATAATAATAATGAAATGGACGCCTGCATGACGATGGGACGGGCCGCCCTGTGGCGGGCCGGGCTGGGCTGCACCTGGCCTGGTCCGGGTGGAAGAGGGCCCCCGTATACATGCCTCTTTGAGCAGCAGGTAATTGGTGTCCATATGTAAAGGCTTGGCAGGACACGTGGAAAGGGAACGAGAGGAGAGGAGAGGGTTGGCATCATCGTAGCTTGGCAGGTTGTTTACCTGCTAGTTGAAAAGGGGCGAGTTCGATCCTCGATATAGAGGCAGTGAGTGACTGATGCTGTCACGGTGACACCGAGGCAGGTGCAGCTAAACCCCCACATACACAAATACCAGTCTGTTCCAAGTAGGGCTCTTGGAAGGTAGAAGTGTAATTTCAGAAAGAAATAGGTGTAAAAAATAAAAAGGGTTACCACTTAAGCCCCATTTCTAAAGTTGCTCAACGCGTAAATTGGCGACGCGTTGTTGTTTTACTACAAGGGTTCTTGTTTTATATTTAGATTGTAATTAGAGAAAATAAATGATGAGTGTTAAAATGTTTTCATTTAATGCTTTATATTGATTTAGCAATTTTAATGATTTTGTTTTCAGCGAATGGGGGCATACGTACAAGGGGCTAATTATGTATTTTTAGACACAATATGCCCATTCCCAAGATGCACCACAATCTTTCATGGGCAGATGTGACGTATGGGGGCTAGTAGTGTTTTTACTGTAAATAGTAATAAAGAAAGAAAGCAGTAAATGAGAACATTTTAACACTCATCTTTACTTTTCTCTAATTACAATCTAAAATATGAACGCTTGTAAAAAAAAAACAAAGTTGTCCTTTAACCACGCAAACCGCTATACTTCATTGACCAAGGGGGTCAGGGGTCTATACTTTCTCGGTCCCCTCCTTTTATCCTTCTACACCAAATCTCTTTTGCCGAACAATAGTTGATGTACAAGCTTACAATGCGGTATCTTGGGAGAATATTTGTCTATAGACGTGCCCAGGGTTCATGTGGGAAATAAATATTGCTTATTTCCTAGGACATGGGTCTTCAACAGGGGGTCCGGGACCCCTAGGGGGTCCTCAGAGTCACTACAGGGGGTCCTCCAAATAGTTGTGTGATAGGCCTAGAAACGTTTTTTTCTCCTTTTTTATATTAACCACTTGAACCCTAGTGTCCATATTTTGAGGACTTTAGCGAAAAATAGCCGATCTACAAGCTCACAATGCCTCGCGCTGCAAGGCGCTGTGAGCTTGTAGATTGTCTATTTCCGGCAAAGAGGTTTGGTATAGAGGGAAAAAAGAGCAGACTAAGTACAGACCTTCTCCATGGCTACGTCCCCTCCCCTCCATGGCCCGTTCCCTGCGTTCATCATCAGCTGGACTTCTTGACTGGCCCCCTGACAGTACTCACATCAGCACCACGGGTGCCAGGGCTTTTAGCTGTACTGCACCTAGACTCTGGAACTCCTTACTCCCTCACATCCGACAATCTGACTCCATAACCACTTTCAAATCCCAACTCAAAACCCACCTTTTCAAATTGGCATACTCACATTCCCACAACAACCCCCTTTTATCTGTATACCTACACTCACTCCCCCACTATTGACTTTCACATATTGATGTATTATTTGTTCTATTTCAGCGTTTTAATTTGTATTGCTCTTGATATATTGTGTTGTGTTGTTGACATGTTGATGTATACTTTGCCTGTTTTTAACTGATTGTCTTTTTTATGCTTTGCCTGTTTTTAATTGACTGTCTTTTTGAACTGTACGGCGACCTTGAGTGTCCTGAAAGGCGCCTTTAAATAAAATGCATTATTATTATTATTATTATTATTAGAGTGAAAGTTCAAGTTCATTAAGTATTGACGGTTCAAGTGGTTAATATCTGAAAACACAAATTGACATGAATCCAAAATACACTGATGATTGTGCTGTCAAACGATGAAACTATATGGAATCTATGAACGGGACCCCTTAGTCTCTCTCTCAACTAAGGGGTCCTTGGCCTGAAAACGTTGAAGACCCATGGTCTATAGACATGCCCAGGGTTCACAGAGGAAATACATATTGCTTCTTTCCTAGGAGAGAGGTTGTTTGGTGTGTCACCAATGATGGACAATGATTTTCTATGTAACTGTGCTGTAAAGGTCATTGGCTGACATTTGTTGGTGGCCTAATATCTTTCCTGCTGTTTTGACTGTCCTGACCAGCTTGTTTGTGTTTGTGAATGTCAAATGTCCATGCCAGAAAGAGATATCAAACGCAATTAAGGATATTCTATCAGGTTGACTTGCACTTTTTTCCAAAATGTTATGACTAACCCAAATGTTTTTTCTTTTATTATTACTATTATTATCATTTTTTTAGATTGTTTTCTATGAAAAGCCAAAGGCTATCAAACCGTTTTGAAATTTTGTTTCTAGCTGCTACAGAGGCTGAGTAATACATTTTCCAGTAAAACAGCTGGTAATTTTCAAATGGGACTTTGGTTCTTAAGGCTTTTTTTCAAATCGGACGTAGGCCTAAATGGGTTGAAAATCTGTATTTGACTGGCTTTCTCAAAGAGTCAACATTGTACATGAAACTGTATTTGTCATCCGTGTGCCCTTAGATAAGTGGTTTTCAACCAGTGGTCCCTGAGGGTGTTCCAGGTGGTCCCCAGCAGAATGATGGAGAGTTGGTAACCAAATGGACCCTTATAGATCATTTAATCTTGAGAGTGTAAAATGATTGGTAAAATGGTTACATTTTACGCTCTCAAGAGTTAAAGTATTGTCAAACATAATGCATTACTTAACCCTCAAATACCTGGAACGCGCCCGAGTCGCATTAGATTTTAACCACTTAAACCATTATTTTATGCTTTAACTATTGAAAAATAGCAGATATACAAGCTCACAGTGTACTGCGAGCTTGTAGATCTGCTATTTTTGAAAAATCTTGAAAATGTGTGAAGTCTTTGAATATCTTTGACCCGATCTTTGACCCGACTTCTAAATCTTTCCTCTAAATCAGTGGTTCTCAAACTTTTTCATGTCAAGGACCCCCAAAATTACATTTATTTGGCCGCAGACCCCCATCTCAAAATATGTTGTTCCAGGGACCCCCCAGAGGCAGAGATTTGAGTTACAAAAGTTTGCATTGAAAAATATATATTGAAAAGTTTGCACACATTTTCACGATTTTTCAAAAATAGCAGATCTACAAGCTCGCAGTGCGGCACTCGGTGCCGCGCTGTGAGCTTGTATATCTGCAATTTTTTTCAATAGTTAAAGCATTCAATAATTCTAGGACTAAATTAACAAGTCTACACAATTAGAGAATGATGAAGAGGATTTAAAAATGTAGAGTGACAACAGTGTGTGAAGCATGACCAAAAGCAGGTTCACTTTGCTGGCAAAAGATTCTCAGACCTACATATTGTGATATCACGTGAAGCTGCTTGACCAATCTTCAAATCCATTAGCTTGACCAATCTTCAAATCCATTATACTAGTCCTTACTATAAATATTCGAATATTCGAATATCAAAGTCACTATTCGACGTTGTTCAACGAAGTCGAATATACATTTCTTTTTTAAAATATAGTATATAAAGCTTGGCTAGATATGAAGTCATAAGAATGAGTTGTCAATGCCCCTAGTGGGGGTCACAGCCTTTTTTAGGCCGTGACCCCCAAAATAAACATATTTGAACTGGGGACCCCCACCCTGACAAGTACTTGGAATTGTAGGTATTACATTTAATGTGACTCAGTTCCGCAGATAAATATTGTGAAAATAGCCGATCTACATGCTCACAAAGACTCGCAACGCGAGGCGTTGTGAGCATGTAGATCTGCTATTTTCACAATGTTCGCCTCTTGCTTCCTTAACTCACTTAGCGCCGAGCGACTTTCGGGGCGACTAACTAATGATGGCGTTTAGTGCCGAGCGACTCGGAGCGACTTTTATATAAAAGCATTGTTTAAGCTTTTAATTTGGGTTGATAGACGGAGCGGAACGGTTAGCTTACCTTCGACTAGCATACAGATGAAAACCGTGAAAAAAAAGGATACGATTATGACGTCACCTTTAAGCCATAGCTTCCTGTTTACGTAGGCCTCTGTTAGCCGCTAGGCTCAATGCAAACCATCCGACCCTCACGTAGCTTCACTAGGTCGGATTTTGATTCGGAAACTTTCTGTGTGGCATCTATATACGTTCCGATGCCCATACCAATGGTGGTTTGAGACGATCAAGCACGAATTGAGCAGTATTGAGCTCAAATGGCGGCCCGCGGCCTGTCCATTGAATGTCAATGGAGAGCATGTCATTGTACCATCCTGTTATCTCATGAACCTTGTTTTTTATTCTGACTTAACATGGGACCATGGAAAGTCTATTGGCTATGGCTCACTCTAGTGGTCATCCTGTGGCATTCGCAGGCACGTGTACCTGTTTATGTAATGTGATTTTGGGGATTCAATATAGCTATTTCCTGGCGTTATAAGCGCAGATTCATATTGAAATCTGGCTCGCTCGGCGCTAAGTGAGTTAATATTTGACAGTTTGGCCAGTCCTGTCGAATATTCGACTATTCGAATACTTTGAGGTCGAATAATTCAAATACTAAACATCACTATTCGTGAATGCCCTAGTCCTTACCCGTAGGTTACTGTGAATTTCTGAAATTCTGAAACATTGCACGTTTGCTTGCTTATTTACAGTCTGGAGAGCCAAAATGTCCTGTGAAGCCTGACCAATACGCTCACTTCACGCACACTCAGCAGACAGACATCAGACATTTGGTCGATTAATAGTTATATATAGTCCAATCAGAAGAGAGAGAGAGAGAGAGAGAGAGACATCATTTTCAGAGGTAAAATCACCTTGGACCAAAACCACGTTCAATGATACGGCGAGATAACTTATCTGCGGTCTACAGGGTTTCATTGGCCATTGAGTGAAGTGGCCATATGTGTGGATCAGTCCTCTATGAATGCCTCATAGCGATGGAGCCTGGCAGGAGGGGGGGATTTATCCATGGAAACAGATGGGCAGGAAAAGAAGGAGCGAGCCGTCAAGCTGAGAAAGGCCTGCTGGGCATCACCTTATGCTGACGTGAATTACTGATGTCTGGCGACGCTTAATGTCCAAAACGCAGCGCATTAGCCCTGATTGATCACGCCTAATGCCAAATGAAATCCACCCACACGGGGAGAGATGAGGGAAAAGTCCCTGGATTTACGTAGGGTGGCGCTGTGCCAGTTCTTTCTCGCTAGAAAAGCACCGCTGGATTAATTTGGGGACAGATCAAGCTCTACTCCACGTCAGGAAAAGCTTTCTCACTGTCCGCTTGATAATAATAATGGCCCGATTCACACAGATGGCACCAGTCAGTGGTGCTGCTGAGCTATCCTTTGTGATCTTCTTTTCCAACAGAAACAGGTTATTTATTCATCACTAACCTGCTTCCACCTGAAATGCTACAGTATATGTCTTAATACTGCACGATTGTTTTAGTCATAATCCATAGAGACTCTGCAAGGACATTTAATGGCTTAAAAAATGCTTGCCAGGTAATTTTCAAGGACTTTATACTGTGGTAAACGACCTAAAAGTCAAGACCGCCAGTATGGTCGTCTATGTTTAGAGTTTATTAATGTAACTTTAACAAGAAAATAGTGATTTCTACTTAATGGAATGTGGAATCTTCAGCCTGGCATCTCTCCCTGGTGTGGGTATTAAGGCAATCAAGCAGTATTGCATGCACACATAAAACAAGGGCTTTCAACAGTCTAGTTTGGGAGAATTCTGGGAGAATTACAAAGACTTGAATTGGTCTTTTTACACTTTGTAGAGAGCAGCTTTGTAGACCATTGCCTTTCTTCTGTGCTGGCACACTGCCCAACTAAGGCAAAACAAAACAGGGAGACAGACTATCTATCTGAGATTAAGTTCGACCAATTCTGTCAGTATCGGTTGTACGGCTGAATGGTGGTCACTGTGAGCCAACAAGAAGAGTCTCTTCAAGAAGCCCTCTGCTAATAGTGACCGAGACAAAAAGAAACTGCTCTGACAGGATCAGAGGAATATTGCACAACATTTCACATCCAATCTTTGAATAATGTGTGGATCTCTGCGTCTTCAAATCAAATCAAAATTAACCCCAGGTCTAACAAGAAGACACACTGTGGAGCAGAGCAGTACATTATTGAAAGTGAATTTCAATGTGCTACACTGTATATTGTAACCGTGTGTGTGTGTGTGTGTGTGTGTGTGTGTGTGTGTGTGTGTGTGCGTGCGCGCATGCATGCGTGTGCGTGCGCGTGCAACTCTGCATTCCCCCTTTATCCTGTATTTTGCTTGTCTGCTTGCCTTCACATTACTGTATGGCGTTCCACAATGACATTCATTTATTCAATAATAACCCACTTTTAGCAAGCTGTTCCCCCCACTGCTGCCTCAACCTGCTTCCCTCAGCTTTTAATGGCAGGCCAATTATGAATGGTGGATGGGTACCTAATAGGAGAAACTGTCTCTCGCTGGGATCAGGAGATGGAATGAGAAACAGAGAGAGAGATAGAGAGAGAGAGAGAGAGAGAGAGAGAGAGAGAGGATTGCATCTCCTGTCTATTTTATGCTGATCCCCACTGACAAGTGCAAGATAGCGTCGAGGAATGCTCTCACCTCTGAGATCACAGCCGCAATTATTCTCCAAATCTAATGTCAACCCTCTTCCCCTTCCTCCTCACTGCCTTCCGGCAGAGAGGGGAGGCCTTGCTTTCGTCCCGCGGCGGTAAAGCGCTAAAGGACATAATGAGCTTCTTGAGAGCGACTGTCAATGTCGAGCTGGAGACGGCAGTAGTGTGTGTGTGTGTGTGTGTGTGTGTGTGTGTGTGTGTGTGTGTGTGTCGGTGTGGCAGAAGGAGATGATGAAGATGGTGGTGTGGAGATGTCCCCGGGGCTACTCCGGAAGAACAGCCAGACACAAACACAAAGTTCTGATTGGTTTTTATCATAAGCAGCTGTAATATCAAACTTTCATGGTTCTTGCAGAGAAGGAGCTCGTGAGTTTCCGAGCTATCACAGAGTGTATAGCAATTAGAATGCACCCACGCTTTCTTTCCATGAAATAGACTGATTCCGGTAGAAGATGTAATTTTCTTGTTTTGTCAATTTGTACTTCAGCCATGGAGATTAAAGACAAGCTGAAGCATTTAAGCCTAGAGACAGTACGCAATTAAACAGCCTTTTGCTTTAATGCTCCAACCACTTGGAATGAGTTGCAAAATAATTTCAAGACATGTTCTCACATAACTTACGGTCATTTTAAATCTTTGATCGTAGATCTACCCACACGTGTCTGCAACTGTTTCTAAACTTGTTTTGTGAATATTGATTGTACATACTGTACAATCAATTTACTGAATATTGATGTATCTCGATAACACTGCAAATGAGGGCGACCTCAATGTTTTTCGAGAATAAATAAAGGTTTGAATGAATTGAATGAATGAAAAAAAAAACAGTTACAGTACTTATAGTACATATCGGCTCCTGGCTACAGCTATCTATCTATCTATAAATGCATGTCTTGAGAACTGTCCGCAGTGGTGGAAAAGGTACTCACATATTTTACTTAAGTAAAAGTATCAATAATGCACTGCAGATGTACCTCGTTACAAGTAAGAGTACAGAATTCAAAATGTACTTGAGAAAAAGTATGAAAGTGATGGAATCAAAATGTACTTAAAGTACCAAAAGTAAAAGTACAAAATGTTTGAAAATAGCAGATCTACAAGCGGCTATTTTCAAATAGTAACCAGTAACTAAAGTTTTCAAATAATTGTAGTGGAGTACGAGTAAAAGTACAATATTTGCCTCTGAGATCTAGTGGAGTAGAAATAAAAGTACTAAGAACTGGAAATACTCAAGTAAAGTACAAATACCTCAAAACTTTACTTGAGTACAGTACTTAAAGGTGATACACCATGAAATTTCACTTTTCCTATTTTAAAACCTTTTTTTGGGGTCCCACTAGCACCTTCTATCCTCACAAAGTCCCATTTCTGACCACTGTGTCTTTCTCTAGTTTTGGAAAGGCGGAGGTTAAAAGCATCCCACGGGTTCTCAAAACAGGCTGTCCAGATTTGCTGCCGTCGCTGACGTCAGCGACGGCCGTTTTTGAAGAAAAAAATCTTTTTTGGGGGGGTGGCGCAGTTCAGGCCAAAGGTGGTACTGCAGCTGAAAATGCTCTGAGAGCCATTAAAAAATGAGAGAGGCTCTATTCAGGAGTGGTAATTTAGCCTCAAACCTTTTGAAAAACGTTTTTGGGACATAAACAATATGACATAAATACTTTTTAAATGCATGGTGTATCACCTTTAAATGAATGTACTTAGTTACTTTACACCACTGACCGTCCGGCCGATCGACTTCAAACTAACGTGCCGTGTGCATCGCCAAGGACCTGAGGGAGTGATGTGGACCTGAGGGAGTGATGTGGTCCTAACGCCAAGGACCTGAGGGAGTGATGTGGGAAGAGGGGTCAGAGGTCAGAACGAGTATAACCGGAGGGGCCTGCGTTCCCAGGATTACAAGAACGGTCGCCACCAGGTATTCCTAAACATAAGCTCAGTAAAACTATCCCTAAACATAACCTTATTCCAAATCAGCATCAGGTCCGGGGGCCACCAATGATCTAGTCTCGCGTAGCCAGACAACTATTCCACAATCTCCGAATGCTATAGAGTCTAGAACGGCAGCTCCCGAACGGCGAGTATCGGAAGTAGCCAGTGCTGCACGGAAGTGTAGTCCCATTGGAAACATAACAGAAACACAATAGCTCAGACTTAGTCATTTGAGCGGCCTATTCTTGTTATGTGTGTATAGGTGTATAGTTTTAGAAAACGTTTGAAAACATCATGGAGGTAACACCAATAACACCAGAGAAAGACGAAATAACCCCCCCAGAAATATTGAAAGGAGACTTAACGCTTCCAGTAGGACATGTTATTGTTAGGTTCAGGTTCAGTTTTATTAGTCAAATGCACATCCATACAGGTATAGACATACATTGAAATGCTTGTGCCAAGAGCACTCTCAGCCTTATTACACACAAAAAAACAAGACAACAACAGGTCACCCAGGACAACCCAAAAACAACAAAACAACCATACAGTGTAACAGTGTACAGTTTAAAAACTGCGTATCCTGCACATGACTACCTACGTCTCGCTTCCATCTCTTCGTTAAGCATCCTGATTGCTTGAGCATAAAAACTATTACTGAAACGGGTGGTGTGAGATTTGATGCTCTGGTAACGTTTTTTGGATGGGAGGAGATAGAACAGGGAATGGGCGGGGTGACAGCTGTCCTTTAAGATGTTCTCTGTCTTTTTCTTACAGCGTGTGTTATAGATTGTGTGTAGCTGTGGTAATTCTGTGCCAATGATTTTGGCAGCTTTCTTCACAATTCTCTGTAACTGTGTACTGTCTTGAACAGTCACGTTACCAAACCACACTTTGATGCATCCTGTCAAAACACTTTCTATGGTACAGCGATAGAAATTAACAAGAGCCTTGGTGCTCAGGCCAAATCTCCTGAGGCGCCTCAGAAAGTACAATCGCTGCTGCGCTTTCATAAGGATACCTTCGCTGTTTTGAGACCATGTGAGTGAGTTTGTTATGTGAACACCCAAGAATTTGAAACTGTCCACTATGTCTACAGGTGAACCATTTATGGTTAAGGGACTGTGATTGACTTTAGACTTCCTAAAGTCAACGATGATCTCTTTTGTTTTACTAACATTTAGAGAGAGATTGTTATTCTGGCACCATAGGGTTAGCTCTTCAATTTCCCTCCTATAGGCCCTCTCATCATCGTTGGATATTAGTCCTATAACCGTGGTGTCATCTGCAAATTTGAGAATAGAATTATTGCCACACCTGGCAACACAATCATAGGTGAACAGACTATACAACAAGGGACTGAGGCAGCAGCCCTGGGGCGCTCCAGTCCTGGTCAATATCTTAGATGAATGCTTGTTCCCTATTCGTACAGATTGTGGCCTGCCTGTCAAAAAGTCAAACAGCCAGTTGCAGATACTACTACCAAGACCTAGACCCCTGAGTTTCAACACAAGCTTAGATGGTACAATCGTGTTAAAGGCAGAGCTATAATCTATGAAGAGTAGTCTGACATAAGAGTTCCTATTCTCCAGATGTTTCAAGGCAATGTGTAGTGCGAGAGAAATAGCATCATCGACTGATCTATTAGCACAGTATGCAAACTGTAATGGATCAGTATTGGCAGGGATAATGTGCGTTATATGTGATATAACCATTTTTTCCAGACACTTCATAAGAACAGAGGTCAAAGCCACAGGGCGATAATCATTAAGACATGCGACAGGTTTTTTCTTTGCTATGGGTACAATTATGGTTTCCTTAAAACACAACGGTACCACACACAATGACAGTGACATATTAAAAATGTCAGTAAAGACTCCCGAAAGCTGGTCGAAACACAACTTAAGGACACGTGAGGCAATCCCGTCAGGGCCGGCCGCCTTATGAGTCCCAACGCTTTTAAAAGTTTTACTCACATCTCGTTGTGTCACCTGCAGCTCCACCGCACCGGGTGTTCCCCGCACCGGTGTAACTGGGTCCGTGTTGTGAGTTTCAAAGCGGGCGAAAAAGTTATTCAATTCGTCCGGTAGAGAGTCCGAGGTGTTAATAACAGCCGGCTTCGGTTTGTAATCCGTGATCGCCTGCAGCCCTCTCCACATACGCCGTGCGTCACAGCCACTATAGTTGTTCTCCAGTTTGTCCCTATATTGTCTCTTAGCGTCTCTGATCGCCCTCCTCAGCCCAGCTAACAATTTTCCCGATATTTCTGACGTGAGAATGTCGTGACGCCGCCTCGCGATCGCCATTAGCGTGTGAGGAGCCCCTAGATGCAGACCTATGGGCGTACCTCACCTCGACAACAGGCAGGATGTGACGCACCTCAACGCTTGGCAGGATGTGACGTCACCTCCACAAGGCTCCATGGCCGACTCTCCACACCCTCTAGCCCGACCTGGGACACCCTCCTCGGCCACTTTCCGCCCAGAGCCGGCCTCTATACCTCCGTGACGGAGGGTCCGCGGACCCCCAGAGCACCAGGGCCGACGTGCCGGACCCTCAGCCCGACTTGGGACACCCTCCTGAGGGGGGCGCCACCCAGCAGCGGCATCTATACCTCCGTGACGGAGGGTGTTCCCACTTTGTGCGGGAGAGTTTTTCAAAGGCAGGGACAGGGGAGATCAGCCCAGGGGCTCCTTGGAACGGACCTAGCTCGGGCTAGGAGCGACCGTTCGAGGCGGGACTGGTACCCACGCGTCCGGCTCGGGGCCCCGGAGCCAGCCGTGGTGGAGCCACCTGCAGGGACGGGGCCGGCTCCCAGGGGGTCCCCGAGGGGTCCCCCACGCTCGGGGACCCCCGCGGACCACCTCGCAGCCCAAAAAAACCCGGCCGAAACGGCCAAACCCAGCCCGTCCACCGCATCTATAGCGGATACCCAAGCTCGTGGCCGTGGGGCTAACATATTGTATATTTACTGTATGTATACCATTGTGTTTCATGTGTATAAAACATATTGTGCATTCAATAATATGCTATTAAAATAATAGATGAATATGATCATGCTTTTATTTTAAACATGCATGTACCACTGCCATTTATAAACATAGTTTATTAACTGACAACCAATACTATCAATCTAGCACAAACAATCTGCCAATTACACAATAATCATGTAAACAAGCTATTCAAAAGAGGCAGATATTTTATATTTAAAGACAAAATATATTTTTTTCTTTCTTTTTAAAAATACAATACAGATATAGATTTTATATAATTATTATTATTATTGTTCAACAATTTCGGGGACCCCAGTATCCCCGCGGACCCCCTAGGAGTCACAGACCCCCTGTTGAAGAACCCTGGTGTAAAGCCTTTTATATCCATGTGTTACTTCGAAACATGAAGACGAACGGCGCTGCAGGGTTAGCACTATGGGTTAGCAGCTGGACTGGTCCATGGTCTCCCTCATGCTCTGCAAGGAAGCAGCCTCTAACACAGGACCAAGAATTCCACTGCCCTACTAGTGCTACACTCTAGTCAAAATAAACTAAACTACTTCGCTATTCACAAAAACAAAGGTTATTTTGTGTTGTTGAAAGTGTATTCTCGAGAGTGGAAAACCTCTCAGCACCCCATCCACGCTGTAAAATACACTTTATGAGCAGAAAATAAAATAAAAAGTGCGCAAGTGACTTCTTGCCGCTTGTGGAGGTCACGTGATGTCTCTGCCTTGTGGAGGTGCCCTCTTGGCTGTCGTCTCTGCTCCTCTGCCTTGGAGGAATGAGGTCACTTCCTGCCTCCCATTGAGCTTCCTGTCTCCCATTGAGCTCCATGGGCTACAGGAGTCTGCGCTTGGGTGCTCTCGTAGCGTGTCGTTCGCCAGGCGTGTTACGCTGCGCTGACGTCACGTCCTTGATCAGCGCACGCCAAGCTTTACGCCAAGCGTCCAGACGACGTCACTCCGGCGGAGCCCGGCGTGCGGCGATAGCGAGCGAATAGCGTGACACCGTCGTATAGCAACATCATTATGCCCCCCCCCCCCAATATTGTGTACCCTCCTCCCCTCCCTTCACCCATATTTATACAATCAGTTGAGGCACAGACATTAACTTCGTTTTCTTCTTTTTTATTAAAATGTACACAAGCAACAAGCAATCACAATTATGTACAAGGCAGGATGATATATCAGTTGTACTGATGTGAATCTCTTATTTTGTTCATTTGTTTACAAGTGCTTTACAACTACTGCATAGTACTGTCTGTCATTCAATTTTATGAGTTAGAGCAGTGGTCCTCAACCTTTACTGGCCGTGATCCCCAAAATAATCATATTTTAACTGGGGGCCCCCCACCCACGAGCACTAAGAGTTGACATTACATTTTGTATAACACGGTTCTACTGTGAAAACAGCAGATCTACATGCTCACACGCATGTAGATTGGCTATTTTCACAATTCCTGCCTCTAATATTTGACAATTTGGCCCATGTTTAATTTGTCATTTTAGATTAAAAAGTCCTTCAATTGTCACTTTAGAAATGTGCAGATACCCTCTATACACTTAAACTGTTGGTTTGTATACTGAGAAAACAATGTTGCAAGTTGAGAACCACTGAGTTAAAGAATATCAATGAAAATAAGCCTTACCTTACCTGAGTTTCCTTAGTTGACCTTGTGTCAGTGAACATATCATGAAACTTTAACCTTGCAAAACCTAATAAATACTTCAAGCAATCAATGTATTGCACAAAGGTTGCCATCTTAATATCATTGACAACTGGTGAACATGAACAGAATTTTATCAAAGTATGGGTGAGTTAACAGTGAATTTTGACATCCTAAAGGCTCTGCTATCTATTATTTTGGGAAATGTGAATCATTTAACCTGTATGCTGAAAACAGGAAGGTGTAAACATATACAAGCTCATTACACATGTAACATTTCTATAATAGTTCAAACTGTACTGTGGCAATGAAGAGGTACAAAATATAAAAATGTTATAACCATATGATATCTGATGATATTGTAAAAAGTATTTAGTTTTTCTATACACAGAATGCGAGCATGCTGTCAACCCTAAAAATGAATTATAGTACCATCAGAGCTGAATTCCCAAGAGCTGAAGCAGACCAAATTCCCATTATCAGTTTGTTTCATGAAGAGTATGTAAAATGAATTCAAATGGCAAAGTTAAACTGAGCATCCTTTGGGTAGAGTAACTGTGGGAAGTGTGGAGTTCAATGGACTTTGTGTAGGAGTGCACGTGGCGAGTGACACATGGAGTGGTGGAGTTGGATGAAGTAGGTGGCGTGGGGACTGAGCGACTGTGGTATCCTGGGCTGTGCTGTGCTTCTTTCGTGTGGCGTCGGAGGTCCAACTCTGTCGCGTGGCCGTGTCTCGGTATGAGGGTGGTCTGAATAGGGGGCATGTGGTTCGGTGTGGTCCATTGCTGGCCAGGGAGCTGGATGCAGGACTATTCAGCTTGGTGTGGGGACCGGGTCTTCCTGCAGGAGGATGATGAACAGAGAGAGAGTGTCAATAATTGAATAAATGCATTTCAATACATTTCTTTTCCCAAATTACAGTAATCTCCAAGCCAAAAAAAGCTGATCTACAATCTCAAAACGCCTCACGATCTTGTAGATGAGCTTGTAGATAGTTAATTTTCAGCTTACTGTGAGGTGTGATTGCTTACATGCAAAAGTAAATACTGGTGGAGATTAGGCTTCGGGCCAGGAGGTGGCGGCATGGGCAGCTTAGGGTTACAGCTGGAGATACAAGGCAAACAATGCAAAACAAAAATAGGAATCAATACAGATGAATAGTACACATAGGTAAAATCAAATTAAGTGTCCATATTAACAGTCAGTGCTACATAAGCGTTTCACCTTGGGTTGCTGCATTGACGAGGTCGACGTAAACGTCAGGACAGGAGGTGAAGGCCTGGGTGGGTTACGGCTGGAGACCTAAGATAGATAGATAGATAGCTTTATTATCCCACAAGGGAAAACTGACAGTGCACACTGTCAGGGTCCATTTGGTTCCATGTGTACACTGTCAGAGTTACAGACATGTAAGGGGTCCATTTAGCCAAACACAGCTAACTTTGTGATTGTTCACTTACCATTTAGAGGTCCATGATGTGTTTTGTTGAATGCTGTTGCTCTGGAACAGAGAGAGAGAAAGGGTGTTGTTGCTAAATTAGTCATATATGCAAGTATTCAACTATTCAAAGACTAGCTGATCTACAAGCCCACAACGCCTCATGCTCTGTAAAAGCAGGGTCCATTTTTTACGCTCAGAGAGTTACAGACCTAGTATACTCTGAGTTACAGACTTCTAAGGGTCAATTTGGTTCCATTTTTGTACACTGAGTTACAGACTTGTAAGGGTCAATTTGGTTCCATTTGTACACTCTTAGTTACAGACTTGTAAAGGTCAATTTGATTCCATTTGCACACTGTCAGAGTTAGGAAGAGTGTTTTCTTCTGGTGTTTCAGTCAGTGTATCAAAGGGTGCGTTCGGAAATGCGCACCGGTTCTGGTTAGGGTTAGGTTTAGGCATAGTTTTACTGAGGTTAGGGTTAGGCATAGTTTTACTGAGGTTAGGGTTAGGGTTAGATTTAGGCATCCACTACACTGAGGCTGAGCACACACCCGGTGCACATTTCCGAACGCACCCTTTGATACACTCGGACTGAAACACCAGCAGAAAACACTCTCCCGTCAGAGTTACAGAGCAGTAAGTGTAAGGGTCCATTTGTACGCTCAGAGATACAGACATAAGGTCAATTTGGATTAATTTGTACACTGTCAGAGTTACAGACATGTAAGGGGTCCATTTGGTTCCATTTGTACACAGTCAGTCTGAGTTACAGACCTCTAAGGTCCATTTGGTTCCAAGAGTTACATACGTAAATTACAGTAAATAAAATAGTTCCTAAAACCTATCATGACTTCTCCAAATGGTGGACTGTACGCTGCAGTGAAATACAGGGAGAAAAAAAAAGAAAAAAAGAATGATGATGAGTAGAGTTTGGTTGTTTTTGTGGGTGACAAAAACATCACAGTAGTATATCACACATCGTTATCACTACAATAAAATCATTACAGTAGGTGCAGTCAGGAACAGAGATAAAAAAAGCTAAGAAAAAAAACATTTTAAAGACGAAATTAAGAAAAATAGCCTTTTCTTTCTGCTGACAAAGTCAAGAAAGTTGAAACTGGTGTTGCTGATGTACACACACACACACACACACACACACACACACACACACACACACACACACACACACACACACACACACACACACACACACAAATAATATATATAGATCACAGATATGCCTACCAAGCTGGTACATAACATTGTTAACCATTACTTTAACTACGTATGCAAAACCACGACGCTATTAGCATTAGCTTGGTAGCTACCAAGCTAGCTAACAAGAAATGCAGAAGACAAAGAACGCAGTCTTTTGATAACACGGGGACAATTATACTAAACAGTACACACGGCAGACATCTCCGCAGATGCAAAAAGCCAAAAACACACTCACCTTTCAAAATTAATTTCCAGGAGAAGGATTTAGTATGTTTATATCAGCATTTTAGCTGATCCGTTGTTGTCTAGTCGACGGAGACACAGACCGGAAGAGACGACATGACAACAACAGGCCTGCTTCCTCTCCTTTTTCCTGCCTGTGGAATCCATCGAGTTTATTACCCATTACCGCCACCTACTGTGTATATATAATACATTCAAAAATGTTAAATACAATTTGACAATGCAGGCCTAATGAATAAATAAAATAGCAACAGCACAAGAATAATAAAAAAAAAAACTAAAATAAGGAAAAACATAAATAAATAAAAAATAAAATAACTTTATTCAGTAGAAATTAATCATTGGAATTGAATGAGTATTATTACTGAAGTCATCTTGTTTTGTTTTAAACACTAAATAACACCAATATAATAATATTGGCATAATAATAGCAATAAATAAATAAATAACAAAAGTGCTGTACAATGAGGGAGAGAGAGAGAGAGAGAGAGAGAGAGAGAGAGAGAGAGAGAGAGAGAGACCAGATGAGAGAATTTCCTCATGCATATAAATGGCTTTAAGGGTGGCGTAGCGTGAGGACGTGAGGAGGTAGTTACACTATAGCTATACGCCACTCAAAATCGCCACGCTAAGGAATTCTAGATAGCGGGATTGATCGGCGTGAGGAGAGCTGAGCATCGGCGTTTCCCGCTCGGCGTGGACCTGCTCTTAAAATACCAGCGTCACGTCAGAAGCGGCGGTGCCTTGCTAGCTGGGAGGTCGTATCTGGATTTTTTGTACCGTTCCTCGTCCCCAGATTGAAAAGCGGCTCGGCGCTCTCTCAACTTCAGACGAGTATCATGGTTCATCCACGGCTTCTCGTTGGGATAAGAGCGAACGGTTCGCGCTGGGATGCAATTATCCACACAGAATTTAACATAGCTGGTGACAGTGTCAGCGTAGTTATCCAAACTTGTGGCTGAGTCTTTGAAGATGGACCATTCTGTCGATTCAAAGCAGCCCTGTAGTTTAGATACATTATCTGTGGACCAGCACTGAACAGACCTCTCCTTGGGTTGCTCGCTCTTCATTCTCTGCTTGTAGGCAGGTAGCAGTAGCACCGCATGGTGGTCAGATTTCCCAAAGTGGGGCCGTTGGACCGCTCTGTAGGCAGCCTTGATGGTGGAATAACAATGATCCAGCGTCCTTTCCTTCCTTGTTGGGCACTTAACGTGCTGGTAAAAGTGTGGCAGCACCGATTTCAAGTTGCAGTGGTTAAAGTCCCCAGCCACGATTGATATGGCTTCCGGGTGCTTATTTTCCTGCTTGCCTATGACATCGCTCAGCTCGTCCATAGCTTCGGATGCACTCACTTCTGGTGGGATGTAAACAGCCGTCAGCAACACACAAGGAAATTCCCTGGGCAAGTAGAACGGTCTACACCGTAGTGTTAAATGCTCCAGCACCGACGAGCAGTGCTGTGAGACTATATCCACATTAGAACACCAAGAGTCGTTGATGTGAAACAGAACACCGCCCGCTCTTGTCTTCCCCGTGTTTGCCATCGAACGGTCTGTGCGGAACACAGAGAAGCCATCTAGCTGTACCGCCCTGTCAGGAACGTCAACATTCAGCCACGTCTCCGTGAAACAGAGCACACAGCAGTTCTTTATATCCCTTTCAACGCGTAGCCGGGTTCGGAGGTCGTCCATCTTGTTGTCGATCGCTTGGACGTTTGCCAACATGCTGGGGATGGGTGGTCGCGAAGGGCGTCCACGTAGCTTCACCAGTGAACCCCCTCGCTTCCCTCTCTTCCTCCTATGGCCCCGCCATGGTGGAACCGTGCTGTTGTTGTTGTTGTGCAGTTCTTGCGGCAAATCCGGTCTGAAAACGTCCGAAGCAACAAATCTCAAGTCCAGTAACGTCTGGCGATCGTAGGTCATCGTACAGGACGCGTTACGTGCAAAAACAGTGATATACAACATTAAAACAAGCAATAAGGCCAGAGCAGCTCTCAGCGTGTCGCCATGCCACGGCGCCATCTTGGAAGTATCAGAGAAAGCACCAAGGGAGCTGCACCAAGGGAGCGGTTGCGTCACATCCGCTTTATCTCGCACTCATCGTTTCTATTTCCGTTTGCCAGACTGTATGCCGGGAGCATTTGCCCAAATCGCGGAGGCAACAGTCTGGCCTCGCAAGACTACCAATGATCCAAATGAACCCTTATGGTATGTAACTCTGAGAGTGTATACAAATGGAAGCAAATGGACCCAGGAACCCACCCCGGTCTATGCAGTAACATCCTCAGTGTTCATTTAACACACTTTTCAACCGGCAAAGAACCGGTTCGGGTCTTTCTCCCACCTATATAGGATGACAAGGTGAGCTTTTCCACGAGAACCGAGTTGGTTACGAACCGTAAAAGTTGGTTCGGAACGGGAACCACAAAATCCTTGGTTCCTCTGGTTCAATCTGGTTCAATCTGGTGGAAACGCAAGCCGTTTTGCTGTCTGTTCGCAAGAACGAACAAAGGTTCTAAGAAAGTTGAACGGCCCTGGTTCTTGAACCAAGGTTCTTTTGGTGGAAAAGGCCCCTCAGAGTGAAAAGCGCTCTTAGTGTATTTTGATGTGCAAACGTGAAGAAGTGGTTTACAATATGCCTTGCTTTGAAGTCTGTCCAATGGCTATAAAATGTCAAAGATATAGATAGATTAAAGTATGCGCAGACCTTTTTGGTAATGGAACAATGTTATCCTCATTTAGCAGCTGCAAATGAGGTTTGCATGAATTATAGTATTATATATAGCCTAATATTTCATCTGCCTAACCACAATTAATGGCAGTGTGTCTGGGTTTTGCAGTTCGACCACTACTACCATGCCGTTACATTGTCCTGTACTTTTTGGAGCTGTGTGGAACACAAGCTCCCTATACGTGGCGGTGTGTGTCTGTCTGTCTGTCTGTCTGTCTGTCTGTCTGTCTGTCTGTCTGTAGCCTCTGGTGTAGCCTGAGTACCCTGGGTGACCAGAGAGGTGCTGTTGAGTCTAGCCTGCCCTGAGCATCAACTGCAATACACACACACACACACACACACACACACACACACACACACACACACACACACAGCTCCACTTCGAACAGAGGTTCGATTTTTTATTTGTGTACGCCACTCACCACTTACCCCAGGATGTTCTTAATGAGTGAAAAGGGAGTGAGTCAGCATGAGACAGGTGAAAACAAAGCAATGGTCAATACTTTTACATCCATTAGGAGGCAATCTGAAATTGGAGAGGTAGGAATCGACGCACGCACGCACGCACGCACGCACGCACGCACGCACGCACGCACGCACGCACGCACGCACGCACGCACGCACGCACGCACGCACGCACGCACGCACGCACGCACACACACACACACACACACACACACACACACACACACACACACACACACACACACACACACACACACACACACACACAGAGCCGTCTGTAATCTAATCTCAGCCGTGGAACGCTAATACATCACAATTACCCGCTCAGTCTGGACGCTGCCATTAGAATTACATTGTCTCCATTACCACATCAAGTAAGAATGAGTGTGTGTGTGCGTGTGCGTGTGCGTGTGCGTGTGCGCGCGCGTGCACGTAATGCGTGTCAGAGAGAGAGGGAGAGGTAGAGGCAAAGTGCAGGCCCATGTCTGTCTTCGTCCCGCCACAGTCTGACATTTCATATTCAATCAGGTCTTCCTCACATCAGTGAGGATGGCGGTGGGGTGTGGAAGCCTGCAGTCAATAACAGCACTGATCACTAGTCTGAGGTGCAGAGGGGCGTTAGTGACGTCTAGATCATACATGGGAAACTGGCGGCCCGGGGGCCACATGCGGCCCCCATCTTCACTTAATGCGGCCCGCAGGAATATTTACATATTATTGGTTTTAGCTGTTATCATTCCAAATGTGCTAACATGAACGGATTTAATTATTTCAGTTGACTAGTAGCCTACTACTAATCCTTTTTATGTCCATTGCATTTGTATTTAATTCATAAAGTAAGAAGTAACATAAGTAACATAAGAACCTGTACATGCATTTGAATTATTAAGAAATAGCTAAAATAGCAGATCTACAAGCTCAAGCTTTTACACAGAATAACATGATGGTCCTTGACCTTGACCAGCCAACTGTGTTCAACTTTAGCTTCACCACTTAGTGTTAAAATGCTGATCACACAGGGGTTGGACCCACGTTCTCTGAAAACAATGAGTTGTGTTCTTTTAGTTCCACACGAACACCATGAAAACCATCCCAAACCTCCTCTGTCCATTTATCAAAGAACACAACAAAAGGTCTTTTGGTCATTAAAAAATGTTGCTGATGTAAAAGATATTGCTCCTGTATTATTAACATAAATCATCTTTGTGTAATCTGGCCTATATTCTTAAAATAAGCTACAGTATATCCTTCCAGGGGGGGCATTAGCAGGCCAGGGCTGCACTGATGCATCATGGGCCATCGGACAAAGCAAACACTGCACAACTTTGCTGCTTAATTAGCAAACAAACAAATAATTGAATGGGAAAAAAGAAGGTGACACTCATGCATTATAAACACCACACATACGCACATGCACGCCCAAAACACACAGGCATGCACACTTGCCCTTTTCAAGTAAACATACTGCAGTATGAGCAATTTGGAGGGGAAACAAAGTGAAAGATGGTGGTAGGGTTAGGGAGCACCAAACTAGGTCCAAGCACAGGGCACCGTGAAGGATTAATCCTGCCCTGGCCCTATAGGCAGTGATCGAGTTATTCCCACAGAGCTCGGCGCCGCCAGAAAAATCGGGTAATTGCGGATATAAAGTCGCCTAAAACGGGTACTTTCCTATATTAAATCATATTAAATCGGGTATTTCGCGGATATAAAGTCGGCTAAAACGGGTATTTCCTATATTAAATCATATTTTTCCTTTCACAATATTAATTCGGGCTTCACATTGGCTATGTTGACAACTCCAGGCAGTCTTTTCTGTTCATATTAACTCACCATTATTGCTCAGCCTCCAGTTCCCAATTCCTCCATCTGATGATCTGAGCTCTGAGCCATCCAGCCAAAAGTTCCCGTTCTGGTAGCATAAAGTCGGCTAAAATGGGTATTTTTCTTTCTCAAAACAAGGCGGGTCGGGTTCATATTTATTTACTAAAAAAAACATTGTCACGGGCACAGGCACACTAAGGCTACAGTCTTGCTAAGACAGCGTTGTTTTGTTTGGTTGTTTTGTTGCTCTCCGGCGTGTCCGCCTTCCTTTGCCGTCCGGGCCGTGGCTAGAAGTGCAAAGACTCGATGTAGTGGTTCCTAGCTTAGCCTATGCCCAGGCCATGGCGAGACCACGCAGCTGGGTAGGTCTGCATCCAGGGCCTCCTCGGCCCTGGGGGAAAGGTAGGAACCATTGCAGCGAGTGTGTTATAACCCGGACGGTAAAGGAAGACTCACACCCCACATTAAATGCGCCTGATTTATAATAATAAAATGAATAGTAGGATTAAACGGTGTGATGTCATTGTTCAGTCTTACTGTCTAACATGTTTATTTAGTATATCTAGTTAACATAAATAATATAAATTCTTCCAATGGAACATAAAAAATAAAAAAAAACGAGGAAAAAAAAAAAAAAAAAACACACTTAGAAAAAAAGAGACCCCAAAGGGGGTTGTTGACTATGGGGTCCCAGACTTTAACTATGGGAGCTAAGACCCCACTGGCACCCACGTAACTCGAACTCTGCCTATAGGGATACAACAGCAGAACAATAGCAATACATTGACACATAACTTAAATCAACAGACGTAATCACAAGTATTTGAGCTTTGCCAGACTGATCAAAGGTGGAGGCTGGGGTGGAGGAGGCAGCTAGCAGCGAGTATCCGAGGCTTCGGATAACCAAGCATAGGTAGATAAAGCGAGCCGTATTTAAAGGAGCCTTCACTACTGAGTGAGAGCTTTGATTGGAGTATGACATAGTGTGATGTAATGACCAGCAGTTATGTGAATGAGGAATGGGAAAAGAGCTGACTGACAGCTGACTACTGCTGCGCAGTCCTGCATAAACTAACGCTGAGGCCTACATTTCTCAACCTTTACAGGCCGTGCATGGTGCTGAATCTGTGGTGTGTGCGCTTACAACCACAGTTAGGGGTTCTGATTAGGCTACCTTTGTCTTCTTTTGCCCATAACATGTTAGGGGCATTTTCCACCAAAATAACCTTGGTTCAAGAACCAGTGCCGTTCAACTTTCTAGGAACCTTGGTTCGTTCGTGCGAACCGCCCGCAAACCGGCTTGCGTTTCCACCAGATTGAACCAGATTGAACCAGAGGAACCAAGGATTGTGTGATTCCCGTTCCGAACCTTTTACGGTTCGGAAACCAACTCAGTTCTCGGTGGAAAAGCTCACCTCTGGTTCATCCCATAGGCGGGAGAGAGAACCCGAACCGGTTCTTTGCTGGTCGAAAAGCGCCCTTAGTGTATTTTGATGTGCAAACATGAAAAAGCAGTTTACAATATTGCTTTGAAGTCTTTCCAATGGCTATAAAACGTCAACAATATACGTAGATAAAGTATGCGCAGAGTAGACCTTTTCTTTTTGGTAATGGAACAAAGTTATCCTCATTTAGCAGCTGCAAATGAGGTTTCCATGACTTATAGTATTATATATAGCCTAATATTTCATCTGCCTAACCACAATTAATGGCAATATTTAAAGGCTACACTCTTGTGTCCTGCATAAACCAATGCTGAGGCCTTCATTTCTCAACCTTTTCAGGCCGTGAATCCCCCCCTCTATGACAAAATAAATAAATAATCATATTTGAGGACTCCAAAAATAATCATATTTGAACTGGGGACTCTCCACCTTGACAAGCACTTTAGAATGTGGATGTATGACCTGATAAATGTATGTGAGTGATCAAATGAACTAAACTAAAAAAAATAAAAAAAATAATGTAGTAGGAGTTGAGGCATTCACCTTTGTTTGGCTCAAATACATATTGTGAAAATAGCACATCTACAAGCTCACGCTGCAAGCTTGTAGATTGGCTATTTAGCCTTTCATACATTAGTTGACAATTTGAGCAATATGTAAGCAATTTACCCCGAGTGAGAGGACATTATGCTCTCATAATGTCCGCAGTGAGGTTGTTATCGGACGAGGCGCCAGCCGAGTCCGATAACAACCTCACTCAGGACATTATGAGAGCATAATGTCCGACCCCGAGTGGTAAATAGCTTTTCTACCACTTTTTCCCGTATACATGAAAGAAAACACATAGTTGTAACTTGCAAGGATCTTAAGTTACAATCATTATTGCCTATAAAACTTCCGCGAGACAGCAGATAGTTCCACAAACAACATCTTCTACTCACCAACAGATGGCGCCAACTCCATACTAATCCATGCGTCTAGCTTACAGCTAAGCTAACGTCAGTTAGAAGTACCGTTCCGGCCGTAAATAGAGGCTGTTCGCTTCCAGAAAGGCATAGGTTCAGAGAAAAGGGGCTTTAAAGTTGGCGGATTGCATTGGATCCAAATAAATCGGCGACTATAGCATGCACGTTAGTAAACATAGGACAGTTGCGACCGTCATTTGTTGGTGGGGGGAAAGGTGTTCCGACTGCGACCGAGTATTTCCCGGTGAATCTGTGCGCAAAGGTGGGGGCTTGGGAGTGTGGGGGGACACGCACCACCACTGACTATTGCTGATGATGGAGAGGTTCTATAGCTTAGCCTTTATGTATTGAAAATGAGAGGCACTCTTGCCGATTTAGTAAGAGACTCGTCTCCAATTGCAAGATATTTAAAAGTTATTTGGGGCCATGATGATGATGATATCCTTTTCTTCCCACAACTAGACTAAGGATTTTATATTGTCCGTGTTATTGTTTACAACCACTGAACCACAATTATTCACGTGTGGCAAGATTCACTCGTTTTTAGTAGGCTATATAGTGTAGGCTTAGAAGAAGCCTTTTCAGAAGTTAATTTAATGATTTCCATTTAATGATTTCATGTATCCTCATCTAATGCACCGTATGCACGCTGTTTAAAGGCCGTGTAGGCTTTTCAGAAGTTAATTGAATGTTTTCCATTTGCGCTAATGCACGCAACTGTTTTCGCCAGGTTTTAAGGTCTTATTTTAGTTGTTTCTCATAAGCTCGCAACCCTCCTTGCCCATCGGCCCCCACCTTTGCGCACAGATTCACCGGGAAATACTCGGTCGCGTTCCGACTCCCTCCTGAAGTCCCCGGATGCGTTCATCGCGTATTGATCTCGGAAATGTGCCTCATTTGCATGTACATCCGGGCATTTCACACATTCCGGCTATTGTGGCCTCATTTACTACTGTTTTAAGCCAATCACAATCCAGTATTTGAACACGTGACTAGAAAAAGTGGTAGAATTGAGTATAGTTTATTGATTTCTTTTGATGCAACAATATAATGTTTTTTAGGTATTAAAATGTGTATATCGTCACCTATACTGTCATCAAATCGAAAGTTAAAATTGAGTCTCCGACTAATTTTGGGGGGGGGGGGGAATTTGCCACTGTAATGGGAAATGAGTGCACTGCGCGCACGCACGCACGCACGCACGCACGCACGCACGCACGCACGCACACACACACACACACACACACACACACACACACACACACACACACACACACACACACACACACACACACACACACACACACACACACACACACACAGTGCAGATATATAGTTAATAAAAGATTTACATTTTAAAATAATAACGTGTGGTTGTCCGGGAATCCCCAGGCAGAGCAGGACTTCACGCCATGCCGTGATGGTCACGGACGGCCCACCAGTGTTCCTCAGCGCACCACTTAGAAACCACTCCTATACGTCCTCCATACATCCTGTGTCTGGTGGAGCGACAACGCAAGTGTAATGACCGTGTCTACCTTAAAGCTTGAACGTTCCCACTGCATATTATATGCATTATCATTAATATATATATATATTGTCATTGTCGGGCAGAAATCTCGTATCTCCAAGTTTCAAATTTGCATGTTCATTTCTTAAAGCAAAGCCCTGCTTCATCATACAAGACTGTCGCACAAGACTAGTGAAAATAGTGCTGTGCTTGTAAATCGGCTATTTTCATTATTTCATTATTTTAAAATGTTTTTAAAATCATAAATACAAAACGAACGACATTGGTCATAGGTTTCCACCCGACAACAACGATATATACTGTATATATATATATATATATATATATATATATATTCCGTGCCCAGAGAACATGATGGAGGACAAGAAGGTTATTTATTCATTATCATTGGGGCAGTGGGAGATTGAGAGAGAGAGAGAGAGAGAGAGAGAGAGAGAGAGAGAGAGAGAGAGAGAGAGACGTTAAGCTATCCCATTTATTCCCCTCCATAGTGCTGCTAGAAGATTCTTCATGGGACTTGTTAACTCTATTTATTAATTAGTATATATCTTTCTTTTACATTTGTCTTGTTTTATTATTGTTGCTATTGCTGTGTAGCATAGCATTGTGGAAATTACCACTATTGCATTTCTCACTGCTTGTGAGAAATACAGATAGCCGCGCAGGAATAAAAACACGAAACATTCTCCTGAGCAGCGGTACTGTGCATGTTTATATGTACTGTATGTAGGTCAATATGTTTGAGCAGAATGTGTGATTTGTGGACTGGATAAGGTCCTGTAAAACAGGATACAGTTAATTGCATATCACATACATCAGTGCGAGGGAACAGAGCGTGCCTACAGAGAGAGAGAGAGAGAGAGAGAGAGAGAGAGAGAGAGCGCAAGACAGATAGGAGAGAAAATAATCAGGTAAAGTGGGGGACCATATTAAGTAATGCCAAGATAAGCCTGTAAAGCCACGATAATACATTTTGATTACAGATCTTTTATCGCTCGATTGGACTCGCACGGAAAGCGATACTTTAACACATCTGAGCTGATCTTTCCCGAGGCTTTTATTGTTACAGTTTGGCTGTGGCGGTGTGATAACAAATCAATGTAATTAACCGGTCAAGGTTGTAGGAACGGAAGGGACCTTTGCAGAACAATTGCTTTTTCATTCCAATAATGTGCGCTACTATACTGTCTGTGTACAGTGGCGCAGGGGGAGAATAGGAAGGGGACCGAGGACTGAGCCCTGTGGTACGAGAGATTGATGGAGCGGGGATCTAAGAGGACTCACTGGACAACTCGAATGGATGTCCAAACAAAAAGGCTGATGCTTATATAAACAATATTGTTTATGTATACAGTATATACCCACCTCAACATTTTTAAATCCAACTCATGGTGGCGCTATAACAGGCCTATAACACACACACAGACATAGAGAAACCACTCTCCTGACTTAGGGTAGCAAGAAACCACGACTTAAGCCCAATATTCTTTGTAAGACAAATAGCAAAAATAGCCAATCTACACGCTCACAATGTGTCGCAACGCATTGTGAGCTTGTGGATCTCATTTAAATAATAATTAATTAAAGTCTACAGATTCCGATTCAATGCAATGCATAACTAACTTATTTTCTTTCTTTTTTTCACACAGACACAGTAACTCAAGAATGATGATCGGATTCCTCAGTCAATAATTACAGTGACACCAAGTTCCCTGGTTTTCACATTAGCTTATAATGTTACCTTACAAAACCTTACCTGTCCTGTCCTGTCCTGTCCTGTCCTGTCCTGTCCTGTCCTGTCTTGTTCTGTTCTGTCTTGTTCTGTTCTGTCCTGTCGCATCCTGGCCTGACTTTCCTTTCTTTGCCCTGTCTCGACTCTCAACAAAGCTAATTTATTTCCTTCCCTTTGCTGTCAGCTTGGTACGGCTCCCATCTTGACACCTTTGTGCCCCCTGGAGCAAACCGTTCAGTTTAAGGAATGAAATATGACATACTGTATGTCGCTAGAACCAAATGCTCAGGTTCTGAGAAGAGATCTTATTTTCATGGGAATTGAGTATTGAACGGGTTGATTGGTCAGGTGATGGAGAGAGACAGGAAAAAGAGCTCCTCTTGTTCCTTATCAAGTCCCCTAATTAAGCCTCCACTGCAGAGGTGCTCATTCCATTTCTTAGGAGAACAACTTAGGAGTAAGACCATTACTCACAGTAATGGTCTTAGAGATAGCGGATGTTTTTTTTCCACAGTTCTCTCAAGATATTGACCATCTTTCTGTACACAACAATACACTGTATTCTCAATTCTAAATTCAAACTTGCAACATATACAAAATATGTTTAACCTGTGAGTGAAAGTGTAAGGCTGTCTGAGTGGATACATAAATAAGTATTGTGTATACTGTATATTGGCCTATGCATATTTATTTCAATATTTAACAAGAGGATAAACTCATTGCGATGCACACTCTTGTTTTCAAGGGAGTCCTTAAGGCACCATTCATAAATAATAATAAAACAAAGAATCCAAAGGATCAATATAGCAACATTAACAAGAACATACATAAAGTAGCTACAGAGAAGCTCAGCATAGTCCAATCAATGAATACAAAATAATCCCAAGAATGTTATACACAATGTCAGTGATGGATATGAATTATTATACCATGATTCTATGTTTGTGTATGAAGCTCATATGACCATATAAGGTTATATATTATGAACTGAACTTACAGCATGGGACCACATTTTGGTCGCATGCTGTGGGTTCAGGCAAACTGATTACAGGTCATAATAACTTTGGTTGCCCTGACTACAAAACCATGATATACTGTATGTCACTAGTGGAAAATTACCAACACTACGTGTCCCTTTCTTCCTGTTACTTCCTTGTTATGATATGGGAACGAATCAATGAGTCCCACGATTCTTACTGTCATAAACTGTACTCTTTATATACTGTTCTCCTCCATCTTGGAGGGGAGAGAGAATTAGAAAGCTGCCACTAGGATGGTATGCTCACTGTCTGTCTTCCTTGTCTGCTCTCTTAAAATACAGCAATCTAAGATATACGTCCTTTGGTCTCTTTGTCTTATTTTAATTATGGATTTATAGATCCATACTTATTTAACTTTAATTAATTTATTTAACAGTCAGAATATCACAACATGCAGATAACCAATGATTGAACTACACATGTGGTCTAGAGGCTTCAGCTTTCCTCTACGCACAGTTTGAAGTCTCACCAGAGCCCCTCGTGCCAAATGCTCCATTACACCCACTCACAATTCAGCACAATCAATCAATTCACTGGAGTTCTACTGACATTCGCAGTCAGCAAGTCCAAACACAAAGCAGAGATACAGGCTACACTACTGAACATCCAGGAAGTTGAAATGTTAAAGCTATACTGTGTAAGTTGCTAAACTAGTGGTCAGTAGCGGTATTGCATTTTTCGGCCGTATTTCGCCCGGTGTCGCCGCGGACCACCGGAGCGGGGCCGCAAACCACCGCCGCAAACCACCGCGACCGATACGAATCTGTAGAGGGGTAGAACGTAATTTTCTGGCCAGGATTTGGGGAGTAAGAGGCAAGAATCCTTCACCATCCTAAACACTGTAGCTGAGGGTGGCTACTTCCTGAAGAGACGGCCAGACACGCTGTGATTGGCCGGTAGTGTATCATTTGTGTATGATCCGCGATGTGATTGGCCAACGTATACAGATGATGCAGATGACGTAATTTTGCAGTGAAATCCGGACCCCAGCCAGGATCATAGAAAACATATTTACAGAAGGCTTTAGGGGCTGAAATTAACGGAGTGGGTGTTCTAAAACTTTAGCGATTTAATAGTTAGGACAACTTTAAGATTTGTTTTATAAAAAAAGTTACATAGTATAACTTTAAGAATATTGACAGAGTTGATACAGTAACTAAACTCTCTCTACCAACAACAACAACATTATGTTGCTGTTGGTTTTTGTTTAGTTTTTCAGGCAAATGGTGTAGAAATATAAAGTGTCCCTTTCACACGCTACGTCCTACCGGAGAACCGATTCAAGTCTGGCCCTCCAACAGAACAACCAGTGACAGCAGGTCAGGAATATATCAAACTTCTCAGACAGTAGTGAGTCTTCACAGCTGTCAGATATAGTAATGGCCCACCGTGGCTGCAGGGTTCTTATGTCTGATGGGCGCTTATCGAAACCACTGTGCGTGTCTGTATGAGTGTGTGTGAGTGAGCCTGCATTCAGTCCAGTTAGTCTATTAGACGGGCCTTGAATGCCAACGCTGATAAGACGCAGGATCTGTGCTCGGGTCTCAGGTGGGGATACAATGGACGGGGGGCGACTTTTCACAACATTAGCCGTTGCCGTCTCTCTCTCTCTCTCTCTCTCTCTCTCTCTGTGTACACAGACTACACACACACACACACACACACACACACACACACACACACACACACACACACACACACACACACACACACACACACACACACACACACACACACACACACACCACTGAAACCACTCTTTGGCAGCAAGGAACTGATTTTAAATGCTTTTGAATTCAAGTTATTTTTTCTCTCTTCCTATTCATCTTTCTGTTCTTTCTTTCACTCACTTATACCCTCTCTCTCTTTCTTTTGCCCGCTCTGTAACTATTCCCACATTTGGGGGGGAGGAGGGGGCGGGGTGTATGTTTCAAAAATGGTTTTGAAAGCTACCGGGTTGAAAGGAGAGTTGGACACCACTCCAGCTAAACCGTCCATGAAGGACAGGTTAGAGCCAGGGATGAACAAAAACAGAGATAACAGGCGAGTGATTGAAAGTCTTTGAAACGAGCGGATCCGAACTAGAGAAAAAGGTGAAAGACAGAATAAGAGGGGGAGGAGAAATAGAGGAGAGTAGGGAGAGAGAGAGAGAGAGAGAGAGAGAGAGAGAGAGAGAGAGAGAAAGAAAGAAAGATGGAGAGAGTTAAAATAATTGGAAGAAGAGATCGAGGAAAGGGGCAGGGAGGGAGAGAGTATGAGTATAGTATTGAGCAAGATAGCATACAAGAATAAGAATAGAGGGGAGAGAGAGAGAGAGAGAGAGAGAGAAAGTTTGAACGCCGAACTGTCTGACTCAGTAAGTTTTAACCTGAAGTTTGACTCTGAGATCCTGATAAGTACAACTTTGGAGCACAATAGAACACCCTGAAATATTCAACAGTTTTTCTTTTCTTTCCCACAGCGTATGAAAGCCTGAGCTTTCAGGTATTCCGTTTAGAAATGCAGCTCTTAAAACACACAGAAAATCTTTTAAGATCCAATGGCTTCTGTATTCAGGGGCATCGCACCAAATTCTGCGCCCTGGGTACAAGGATTCACTGCAGGGCCCCCATGAATGTTCTTCATAGGGGGAACTGGGAACGCATTATTATATACAAGCTCACAGCGCAGCACCGAGTGCCCGCTGCGAGCTTGTAGATCTGCTATTTTTGAAAAATTGTGAAAATGTGTGCAAGTTTGAAAAAAAACTATGTTTCTATGTCAGTGATGCTCAAACTCTTTCATGTGAAGGACCCCCAAAATGATATGTATTTGGCCACGGACCCCCATCTCGATTATTTAGTTCCAGGGACCCCCCCAGAAGCAAAATTTGAGTAACAAATGTTTAAAAAAAATAAAACATATATTCAAAGATTTGCACACATTCTCACGACTTTTCAAAAATAGCAGATCTACAAGCTCGCAGTGCCGCGCTGTGAGCTTGTATATCTGCTATTTTTCAATAGCTAAAGTACCTTGGGCCCTAGTAACTCAGTCCCACTTTTCCCCCCCTTGTGACGCCCCTGTCTGTGTTAGAGGGGGTTCTGCCTTGTAGTTCATCTTTTTGTCCTATTCAGCACATCTAGACTCGCCCTTTTCTGAAATTGACATTTTGGGGCCATTTAGCTGACATGGTATATCCACAGTGATTTACCAATGAGCAACGAAAGGACCACAGGGATTCAGTCACTCAAGGACACAAAAGCAGGACATTATTTGGCATCAAAGCGATGTTGAATTTTACCATAACCTTGGGTTGTAATTGCAACGTGTTGATATAAAGCCCCTGATACACGTAGCAATGTTTTCATCAATATCAACCAGAAAAAAACAGAGGCGTCAATTGGGTAAGGCTAGGTATGGCAGTTGCCATACCTTGGCTAAAGGGGGAAAAAAATGTACTTCCTAAAAAAAATCATGCCTGTTGATAAGGTATGGCAACATGACTGGTGTCTTGCACGTGTGAAGGCACAAAAAGATTAATCCAATGACGCTGCCAATGGCCATCCCCAATTGACGTGTATCAGGGGCTTAAGTCCAGATAATGTTGATCATCTATCTGTTGTTGCTTTGTGTGCTCTGTGATTGAGGAACCAGATCGAGGAAGGGATTCCCATTCACTCTAATTGTGAAAAAGGTTTCAAAATCTCACTTTTAGCATCAACAAAATGAAAATAAAAAAAGTCCTTTTCCCTATTTCATCATCCATTTCACTTTCCCCAAATTACATTCTTAAAGAAAAATACTTGGAGAATCTGCTTTCTTTGCATTTTTTTTTCTTCTTTTTCTCTCCTTTTCTAAGACCTGTTACACTATACAATGACTGATTGCTATAGTTATTTTGCTCACAGAAGGTAGTAATACACAACGCAAGGTTCCACCAAAGCTCAATATCACATTAATGGATACACGCTGGCTGTTGCAAGGATGTAAATAGGACCGACCTATTGTATGCCCCCACCAATACTGAGAAAAGGTCAATCTGCGCCCCAATATACAGTAGACAATATGTTTCCATATAGGTTATGGGCATATCAGTTGGATCAGCAGTGCAACGTGGGAGTGAGGGCCGTGGCCGCATAGTGGCCCTAACTTATGCCGTTTTTTAACAAGAAAAAGGCCTCACCCACAGGTTTGTGAAGGCAATTAGAGTTGTGTTGTTTATGACACCAGGTTGAACCTAACATCTTTCTAAACAACATGGTCAAGAAAAAAACGTAACAAAAACATAAGAATAAGTCACCAAAATATATCTGCATAGTGAAATAATGTAGCAGCTATCGAACAAAAGTGACAAGAAGGGATATAAGATGGAAGAAGAAGGGGTGAGGTGGTGTCTGGAGAGGTGAGTCTTCAGACTTCAGACCAAAGCCTGGCTCAGTGCTACTCTTAATTTGCTGTGTTGGTGGCACCTTGGGCCCAGCCCTAAATCCTGTGTTGTGTGTATCCTTAGTACATCTACACTATGAGACAGTGGCGCAGCCATGGCACTATAGCAGCAGTTGGCTTCTGTGTGTTTGGAGGGGAAGTATTAGTTTATATTTGGAAATGTGTTGTTGGGATGAAGTGCAGCTGGGAACTCAATGCTTTGTATTAGCCTATTAATACCAATTAGGGTTCATTGCTACTGCTGCCCGCACCCATTTTAACCACCAAAAACCCTAATAATTGGCAGAAAAAAATTATTTAACAATAAATAAACAACATTTTTGGCCTTTGGCCGCACGCAAGAGTCCCGTCCTGTGCCCACCCAGAAGTTGCCAGGCCCAGCCTATTTCTCTGTTCTGGCTACTGTGAGATGTTTTGTTTTGACGATCCCTACAATATGTGAGCAGGATGTATTTCACTGGATTAGGGTATACTTAAAAATGTATGAGACCATAATCCCGCCGCAAACCTACAGGCTGAGTGTGGGGGGCAAAAATAAAGCTCTCTTTTCTATGCTCCTGGTATTCAATCTCCCACATTCGGTACTTCTACCATTCAACCTTGTCATCCTTTCAAACTCTGTCTTTCTTGACATGAGCTGAGCTGACCTGAGCTGAGCTGACACCCCCAATAAAGACTATTCTACATAGGCTTCTAATCCATGATGTGCTTACCCCCATTATTCTACACAACCTGAGAACAACCGTGATAGACATATGAACACATCTGACCAGCACCACCACCAGTCTTCCAAGCCGCAAGGGACTGTCCCATTACCAGGGGTGTCGCACCAAATTCTGGGCCCTGGGTACAAGGATTCACTGTGGGCCCCTAAAGTTCTGTGAGCTTGTAGATCTGCTATTTTTTGATGAATGAACTGAGAATTTCACCAATAGTTTCCAAGTACATGTAGACTTGATTTAAATACTAATAAACATTCTTGTATGAAATTGTCTTCAAAGTAGGGACTACTTTGTAAATAAAACATATTATGACATCCTTTGCCACATAAATATGTCTGTAGATTAGATTAGATTGTGACATCGTAGCATAGGCTTACAGTACTACATCTGCATCGCAGATATCTCGCTCTCATTCCTCTACATCAGGGGTCTTCAACAGGGGGTCCGAGACCCCTAGGGGGTCCTCAGAGTTACTACAGGGGGTCCGCCAAATCCTTGTGTGGTAGGATCATTCTTTTAAATTGACAACTTGAACCCTCGCAGGAGAACTTTAGCCAAAAATAGCAGATCTACAAGCTCGGCAAATAGGTTTGGTGTAGATGTAAAAAAAGAGCACACCAAGTACAGAGTGAAAGGTCAAGTTTACAAAATATCGACGATTTAAGTGGTTAAATGTCTGAAAATACACATTAACATGAATCCAACATAGACTGATGACAGTGCTGTCAAACAAGTCTATGAATATCTATCTGCATAACACAATATGTAATGGGGGTCCCTGCTTCATCTCTCTCTCAGCTAAGGGGTCCTTGGCTTGAAAACGTCTCGCATTCTCTCCTTTTGCACAGCTGTTTTTCCCCCCTCTCTATCCACATAATTTAACTGTGATTACTGTGTATTTTAAAGTATTTATCTATCTCCCCATCATCCGCCAGCAGTGCCTGCGGCGTGCTTTGCGGTTTAGAGAGCAACCAAACGTTGCCATGAGGGGGTCATGGGAGATAACGAAGCTCTGGAACAAGCTGTTCTACACACATGAGGAAGCACTGACATAACCTTCTCATCCAATGTGTGTCTCTGTGGGTTTCTGTCTTTGTTTCTGCCCCCCACACCTCCCCCTCACCGCCACCGCTCTCTCTCCTCCTCTCTACCTGCCTCGTTCTCCCATTTCACTCCTGTTTCTCTCTCGTTTTCCTTATGCATCTATACCTGCATTCCTTCCAGGGTTCGTCGACTAAAACTATGACGAAAAATGATCGTCGACTACCGTTTTCTGACGAAAACAAAATAAAAGCTAAGCTATGATGACTAAAACTAAGACTAAGATGTTGACAATTTCGTCAACAAATAAAAGCGAGGCTGAAATGTTAGGGAGGGACTATAGTGGAGAAGAGAGCCAGTAGAACTAAAAGACAAGCCATTTTATGTTTGGTTCAGTTTAGCTCACAACGCTGTGAGCTTGTAGATCAGGGGTTTTCAAAGTGGGTAACGGGGCACCCTGGGGTGCCGTGACAGCAGTCCAGGGGTGCCGATAGATCATAATATTTGGAATTTATTTGGACACTTGAAAAAATATTATTTAGTATAATTTTAAACTTGAAGTACAAAGTTATTTTCAGTTAGTTCTAACCAAAATGGCTATTATCTCAACGTTTTCCTCGCAACATATCACTCAAATATCGTCACTGTCGGGCAGAAACCTTGTATCTCCAAGTTTCAAATGTGTATGTCTTTTGCCCTGCTTCATCATACAAGACCGTCGCACAAAACTAGTGAAAACAGACGATCTACAAGCACACAACGCCTCGCTGTTTTCACTAGTTTAGTACATTTTATAGATGATAAATACAAAACGAGCGGTTTTGGACATACCGGTACAAGGTTTCCACCCGACAACGACGATATGCTATAAATATAAGGTGCTGGGAGTGAAAATTATAATGTAGGGGTGCCTCGGATTAAAAATATTTATATTTATGTGGTGCCCTGAGACAAAAAAGTTTGGGAACCCCTGTTGTTGATGTCTAAAACAAAATCAAAATGAACACTGATTCCTTCCCCCAGGGCCCAGCACCTCTCCATCTCTGCCAGCTACACATGCAACCAGTTTTCATTCACGGCTGGATTCCCATTCTTGACACAAGAACACCTACTGTACCTGCCCCCCCCTCCCCTCCCCCACCGCAAGGTGCTCAGAAATAAAAAGTTATCTGCTAAACGTCTCAGGATGTAAATGTCACCAGGATGTAATGTCACCTAAGATGTGCCGTACTGTAAATGTCCCACCGCAGGCCTCGTCACACTCAAGACCTTTTGAAAGGGAAAAAGTCTCTTGAACCATCATTTCTCCAAAACCACCAGGCAATCTCAATTCTTTCGCCCTTTAACTCAGTGGTTTTCAACCTTTTTCATATCAAGGTCCATTATTTGTTCTGCATTTGAGGCTGTCTTTTCTCATTTGATGAGATTTAGCCTCTCAGACCCAAAACTTAGACATTTCTTTTTTAATTGTCCTTTTGTAAAAAATTCCATGGTGTATTGACGAGGTACGACGAGGACGATAGTACAGAAAAAAGGCAAACGTTGATCAAAATAACAATTCTTCTTAATCATTTAACTCTTGAGAGAATAAAATGAAATTAAAGATCTATAAGGATACATTTGGTTACCACATCTCCATCATTTAGCTGGGGACCCACCCAAGGACCACTAGCAACCGCTAAATTGACTGGTGTCTGGAATCTGGATAAGGAGCTGGGCTGACTCCTGGATGAGGAAGGGTCTGATCCTTCGAATGTTATGAAGGGTAAACTTACAGTACAAGATCTAGTGACCGCTGCGATATGTGCCATGAATGAGAACTGGCTATCCAGGAAAACACCAAGCCGTTCTTTATCCGTTGCAGCTGAATTGATTGATTGATTGATTGATTGATTGAAGACTTTATTAGAAGTTTGCATAGGAAAAGGTACAGTTTCATGACGGTACAGTTCACTGGTACAAGGTCTACTAAAAGGAGATCCATGAAAAGACTAAGCTTATTTCCACTGGAAACCATTGAAGTATCTCATATAACATTGAATGACAGACAAATAGAACACAGTACTATGCAGTAGATATGTAAAGAAAAAGAAAAAAGAAAACAGTAAGTCTAAACAAACAGTATATACAAAGAAGGGGCAGGGGAGGGTAGGGTTGGGCTAGGTTCATTTTTTTACCAGTTGCGAACGGCTGCTGCCTGTAAGTGGTTTTTCAGGGCAATTTTAAAGGATGCTAGTGATCCACACTCCTTTATGGCCTTCGGTAAGGCTTTCCACATTTTGGTGGTATAGCAGAAAAACGAGTTTGACCCTTTGTTGGTTTTGACTCTGGGTTGGAAGTGATCTGTGGCGCTGCCTCTGGTGTTGTAATTATGGACATCCTTAATGTTTATAAAGTATTTTGACAGGTACTTGGGTATCATAGTGGTGTAGTGTATCTTGTACACCAGGCCCATTGCAAGTTGCTGTACTCTGTCATCTACTCTGAGCCACCCCACTCTTAACTGGTGAGTAGCGGTGAGGTGAGTCTGAAAGTCACCATGCAGGGCATTGTCTATGGAAATTGTTAGATCCTGCTTGGGGCAGGACTGAACTGGGAAGAAGAGAAGCTAAGTCTTGTCTGGGTTTAGCAGAGAAGACATTCATTGTGAGATGTCAGCAAGACATGCAGTGATGCTCTCTTCCAGTCTGGGACCCCAATCATCAGCCTTAATTTAACTCTGAGAGGGTACAAAATGTAACTGTAACAGGTTTTTAGAGGAGAGTTGTTACGACTCTATGTTCGGATACCTCTTTTCACCAATACAGATTTGAATGTCAGACACAAATGACTGTATAAAATATATTCCTTTTATTACAATATCTAGATAAAATACAATACAACAACTCAATGCAATAAAGGGTACCCTTTTCAAAACAATAAAATGCAAGCAACCTATTCAATTCATCAATGCAACAACAATAAAACAACAAGCAACATTTGATATAAAACTGGGGAAGGAAAGGGGCAAGGCAAGGTTCACGAATACCGACAGTTCAGTCCGGTCCGGTTATGACTCCTGTCCGTGTTTTGCGTCTCGCCACGGCAGTGACGAGGCGCACAGTGTAGTTCAGTCCGATCCGCAAAGTCCAGTGCGGGACCTCCGCGTCGCCGCTCGCCGGCGTCCTGCACGGCCGTGCACGCAGCCGCTCCGCTCCGCTGTAGGAGGAGGAGGAGAACGGTACAATAAGTGACAGCCCTTTAAGCAACCGGCACTTTCAAACTGTACTAACACACGCACGCTGGCGTGATCACTTTCCTTTACGAGGAGTAATGTAGGCCCATCAATACATCTCAGCCACTGCTGCTCTGCCCGTCTGCCGTCGTCACGTCACTCGTCTGGCCCAGCAACACCTCGGACACACAACAGGACTCGAATCACTCTCCACAATAGTGCTCATAAAGAGCCTTTTAAACACGCCAGAGATGGAAAATAGTTACTTTCCTTTATCTGGACAATAGAGAGCGTTGAACACTGCAGATATCATCGGCGATGGGAACTGGAGGAGACGGTCGGACCCACGGCTCGGTGAAGAGTGAAGTTTGGTCTGGTCCACAGGTACAGCGTGGAGAATAGAAGTTCTTGCCTACGACAAGTAGGGAGAAGAGAAGCGGCCACAGCGTGTGACCGACGGCAGCGGCAGCAGGAGTCTGTCTGGGTGGTGAGAGAGAGCCAGAGGTAGGAACTGACGTTGCTTTTATTTGGGCGTGAGTTTTCACTGGCGAATGAATGCCTTGCTTTCTGTCCCGTGTCTGAGACTCTGCACACGGCTCTGTCGTCACACCTGACAGGTAAAGAATATACTGTGGCATAAAAGTTCATTGTCCATCGCTGTCATAGCGCACAGTACACGTCAAAATATAACACACAGAAATCAATAAATGATAATCAAAATCACAGCAAACTATAATAACTCACAATATAAAATAACCAAGTCAGAATGCTTAACATTGGCCCGGTGCATTATCTGTGACACTTAAGGCGTTATTCATCCTATGACACACCTCCCCCCTTTGTCAGTTGTCGTCCCGACAACTCTAATCACCAAACCTGACTGGAGGCCTACCCCTCGTGGATCTCTGTGACCTTCGCAGAGGCTCTCCCTGACCTTGCTCCCGTCTATCAGCTGGGGCTATAGGTTGGTTTGCCTGGTCACCTTCTCTCGGACCTGTAGATGCTGTGGGCACAAAGGTCAGAGGTAACAATATTGGCCTATAATTAAGAACATTCGGATACGAGGGGCCAATTGTTTCAGTCTCTGGGGCTTGTTGTACCACTTCGGGGGGATTGAATGGACATGGTCGAAGGTGGTTCCGATGGATCGTCCTAACGGGTCCTTCTTTTCCTTCCGGCCTGATCTGGAAGACCGGCACACCAGGGCGTGATTGATCGAGGACAACATAAGGTTGAGGCTGCCAATGGGGTGCCAGCTTACCTTGCTCTCTGCGGCGGAAGTTACGCAAGAGTACTCGCTCTCCAGGCAACAAGGGGAGGTGTTTTGCTCTCTCGTCAAACCTGTCCTTGTCCCTCATTCTGTTTTCTCTCGTCTTAGCTGCCACCTGTTTGTAGACTCTCTGGAGCGTCTGGCTATGTTGGTGAACCCAGCCCTCTAGGTCATGTCTTTGGGGCAGTGTTGGTGCTCCTACAGCCGTCTCCACCGGCAGGCGGGCATGTCGGCCAAACATGACATAGTGTGGGGTCATTCCGGTGGTCTCGTGGGCGGTATTGTTGTACATCTGAAGCAGAGTAGGCAAGTGATCTGGCCAGTGTGCTTGGTCTTCCTGACTCAGTGATCCTAGGAGGGACAAAAGGGTCTTATTAAACCTTTCACAGGCGCCATTTCCCTGAGGCCTGTAAGGTGTGGTTCGGATCTTTGAGCATCCGTAGAGGCTGCACAGCTGCGCTACCAGGTTGGACTCAAACCCCGCCCCCTGGTCAGACAAGATGCGTTCCGGGCATCCCCAAGCCTGGATGAGGTGGCGCCAAAGGACACGGGTCGTGGTGGCTGCCGTCTGGTCCTTCGTAGGAATGGCCCACCCATACTTAGAGAATAAGTCTGTTATGACCAACAAATACTGGTACGTGTCGCCGTGCCGGCCGAGAGACAAGTAGTCGATGGAAACGGTTTCCATAGGGTAAGAGGTGAAGATGGGGACCAAGGGTGCTCTTACTTCTGGGCCTCGTTTCTGTTGGACACAGCTGGCACACTGGGACGTCCATTCCTGCAGGTCAGTGGCCATCCCTGGCCAGTAAAAGTTCCTCCTCATCAAGGCTTCCATTTTGGCCACACCCATGTGGCCGGAGTTGTGGTACTTCTCCCACAGCTCTTTGGTCTTGCTTGAGGGTACCACGGTTTGGGAGAGGTTCAAGCCTGTATTGCGCTCCTGGGCTGTCCTCTTCAACACCCCTCCCCGGATGTGTAGGCGGTTCCATTCTCTCAAGAGGCGTCTCACCTCGGGGAGGCTGTCCTTCCGCTCGTCCGCTCCTGGGAGACGTTCTTCTGCAACCCACGCCTTCACTTGGGCCAGGGTTTGGTCTCCCTCCTGCCAGTCTCTCCACTGGTCTTCCGTGTCGGGGGTCGTCTCCGACTCTACTGCTCCGGCCGCAGCTTGAATGAATCCAGTCTCCTGTGGTAACCTGGACAAGATATCAGCGTTACGGTTGGCAGTACCTGGGCGGTATTTCAATTCAAAGTCAAAATTTGCAAGCTGGGCTGCCCAGCGCTGTTCAAGGGCACCTAAGCGTGCTGTGTCTAAGTGGACAAGGGGGTTGTTGTCAGTAAAAGCCAGGAACTTATTGCCCCACAAGTAGTCCTTAAACTTTTCTGTAACAGCCCACTTGAGGGCCAAAAACTCTAGTTTAAAGGAACTATAGTTTTGGTCATTTCTCTCTGTTGGGATTAAGCTTCTGCTGGCATAAGCAATTACCCTTTCTTTGCCATCCTGTACTTGCGATAACACGGCCCCCAAACCCCCTAGGCTAGCATCAGTGTACAAGTTAAAAGGCTTAGAGAAGTCTGCGTAGGCCAAGACTGGAGCACTCACCAAAGCAGTCTTCAGGGCGTCGAATGCGGTCTGGCAGTCCGGTGTCCAGTCAACACTTCTCCCTTTTTGCAAACCTGCAGTGCCTACTAGGAGGGCATTAAGGGGTGCAGCTACCTTGGAGAAGCCCTTGATATACCTCCTGTAGTACCCCACAAACCCTAGATATGAGCGAACCTGACTGACGGTTGAAGGGACGGCCCAGTCCCTTACAACAGCCGTCTTACCAGGGTCAGTGGAGATTCCATCACTGGAGATTACATGGCCAAGGTAGGTGACCTTCCTCTGGAACAGGTGGCATTTCCGTGGTTGTAGCTTCAGGCCATGGGCTACCAACTTTTTGAAGACCTGCTCCAGGTGTTCAATATGGGTGTCGAAATCTGGTGAGTAGACTACGACATCGTCCAGGTAGATTAGGAGAGACTCATTCACCTGTCCGCCCAGGCACCGCTGCATCAGACGCTGGAATGTTGCAGGCGCGTTGCATAGGCCGAAGGGCATCCTCTGGAACTCATAGAGGCCCATGGGGGTGGTGAATGCAGTCTTCTCTCGGTCCTTCGGGTCCACGTCTACCTGCCAAAATCCACTGGCGAGGTCGAGAGTAGAGTACCAGGCCGCTTGTTTTAGACTGGTGAGGGACTCTTCTATCCTGGGTAGGGGGTAGGCGTCCTTGTGGGTGAGGGCGTTGAGCTTCCTGTAGTCCACGCAGAAGCGCCAAGACCCATCTTTCTTCTTCACGAGGACAATTGGCGCTGCCCAAGGGCTGGAGCTTTCCTTGATGACATCAGTGTCCAACATGTTTTGGAGGAGCCCTCTCAGCTCTGGATACAGGCTCGGTGGAATCGGCCTGTAGCGCTCCCTGCTGGGTGGTGCCGAACCTGTGGGGATCGAATGGAGGACTGCATCAGTCTGTCCAAAATCTTCTTCTCCTGCTGCAAAGGCGCCCTTCCATCGCTGCAACAAGGAGTCCATCGTCTGCTGCTGCTCTGCGGACAGACCTTCGCCTTTCAGCAGGGTGACTGGGTGCTGGTCTTCAGTGGTGACCTGGTTCACCTGGACATCAACTTCAACTACACCTGGGTCTGAAGCCTTCAACACCAGGTCCTTCTCCCCTCGCACTTGGCTTGCATCGACCTTGAAGACGTTAGCTAGGGGGCGCCGTTGGGGTATCAAAATGGGGTATGGATTCAAGTTGCGTAACCTTATGGGGAGGCGTCCTTTCACCACCCAGGCAACGGTCCGAGCCACCTGCCATTCGTCATCTCTCTCTGGGCCCTCCACCAGAGCGCAGAAGTTGGACCTGGTTCTGGTCCCGTAAAGATGGGTCCATAACACCATTTCGCTGTTGGGAGGGATGTAGACTGGATCTTGGCGGGTCAGCCGGGCCACTCCAATCTGTCCGTCTGATGGTTCAGCCTGCGACACCTTCTGACAGACAGCAAAAGCGCGTTCCCACTCTCCTTTGGCTTGTGACGACATAGTGGCACCAAACGCTGTCATCCCCGGGTGGACTCCCTGGAACAATTCTTTCCAGAAGTGTGAGATTACATTCATTCCTAGAATGCCCTTCTCTGCATTTAGACACTCGTCTTTGACAATAATGACCCCTTTACCGGAAACAGTGACCCCTCCCACTGTGAAATCTAAAATGGCGTACCCGGTGTAGGGGATCTGTAGGCCATTGGCGGCTTTCAGAGTCAGCCAGTACAGATCTTGTGGATCTCGTGTCTGTTCCCCACTTAACCATTTCTGAAAGAAAGTTTCGCTGAACAATGTTACTTGTGAGCCTGTATCGAGCAAGCAGGGCAATTTAACCCCTGCAACAACAATTTCCACCCCTGGACAGGTGCCAATCATAGCGTTCTCATCTGCTCGGTTTCCCTGACTCCCCTCCCCAACCACTTGGCTCCCAGTGGCGGGGGCAATTAGTTTAAATACCTCCTCTCTTGTGGGCAGCGCCTCTGGATGTGGCCTGCCTGACCACAGCCTTTACAGATGGGCTGGCCATGCTGGTCCCATTCAAATGGCTGGTGTCGCCTAGGGGAGGGTGTGTAACGGTCCTCCTGAACTCTCCCTCTTGTAGCTGGGCGCCTGTGCTCCTCTGGGGCGTTCTGTGGGGAAAGTTGACGTTTAATTTCCTCTTTCAGAGTTTCAGTAAGAACGGACATTTGATCTTTCATTTCTTTTCTAAGTTCAGCTCTTACAGTCTCTCTCCACTCATTTAAGCTAGAAGTTGCTGGGGTCTGCTGTTGCGGAGGCACTGAGACACGTGCTGCGCATGCAGACTCCATCCTCTGTTCAGCTTCCAATGCTCTGGCTTCACTACACAGTTCACTGAAGGATAATGTAGGGTTTCTACGCACCTGCCGTTGGAGCTCTTGCTGTACTGTGCTTGGCCTCAAACCTAGGACAAGTTGGTCTCGAATGGTCATTTCATCTTGAGCCGAGCCATTTGGTTCATGCTCTCGCCATATGGAGAATAGCTCCCTCAGCCGGAGAATGTAGGCAGCAGCAGTTTCTCCTTCCTGTTGATGGCATTTAAAGAACTGTGCCCGGAGCTGGGCTACTGGGGTTACTTGTCCATACAATTTCACAAGCTCCTGTAAGATGGCTGCACTAGTTGCACGTCTGGTTGGGTCTAGTAAGCGTATTTCTCGTTTTGCTTCACCTTCAAGTGCCCCAAAAATAAAATCTATTTTCTGTTCCTCATTTAAACCTTGTGCCCGCAGCATAGCCCGAACCTGCCCATTCCATTCTGAAAATCTCATTTTACTTGGGTCACCATTAAATTTTGGGATCCATGGGACTCCCATAAACCATGGCATCATCATTGCATTTATCAATGGCTGGCTTGCATTAGTATTTTCCAACCTGGCCCCATTTTCTGGTGGTGCATTAAGGCCTGCACCTTCAGGGTGTGATGCATTTTCATCTTCCATTCTGCTCTGTATGGTGTGAAAGAGGTATCCTGCCGACAACGCCACTTATGTAACAGGTTTTTAGAGGAGAGTTGTTACGACTCTATGTTCGGATACCTCTTTTCACCAATACAGATTTGAATGTCAGACACAAATGACTGTATAAAATATATTCCTTTTATTACAATATCTAGATAAAATACAATACAACAACTCAATGCAATAAAGGGTACCCTTTTCAAAACAATAAAATGCAAGCAACCTATTCAATTCATCAATGCAACAACAATAAAACAACAAGCAACATTTGATATAAAACTGGGGAAGGAAAGGGGCAAGGCAAGGTTCACGAATACCGACAGTTCAGTCCGGTCCGGTTATGACTCCTGTCCGTGTTTTGCGTCTCGCCACGGCAGTGACGAGGCGCACAGTGTAGTTCAGTCCGATCCGCAAAGTCCAGTGCGGGACCTCCGCGTCGCCGCTCGCCGGCGTCCTGCACGGCCGTGCACGCAGCCGCTCCGCTCCGCTGTAGGAGGAGGAGGAGAACGGTACAATAAGTGACAGCCCTTTAAGCAACCGGCACTTTCAAACTGTACTAACACACGCACGCTGGCGTGATCACTTTCCTTTACGAGGAGTAATGTAGGCCCATCAATACATCTCAGCCACTGCTGCTCTGCCCGTCTGCCGTCGTCACGTCACTCGTCTGGCCCAGCAACACCTCGGACACACAACAGGACTCGAATCACTCTCCACAATAGTGCTCATAAAGAGCCTTTTAAACACGCCAGAGATGGAAAATAGTTACTTTCCTTTATCTGGACAATAGAGAGCGTTGAACACTGCAGATATCATCGGCGATGGGAACTGGAGGAGACGGTCGGACCCACGGCTCGGTGAAGAGTGAAGTTTGGTCTGGTCCACAGGTACAGCGTGGAGAATAGAAGTTCTTGCCTACGACAAGTAGGGAGAAGAGAAGCGGCCACAGCGTGTGACCGACGGCAGCGGCAGCAGGAGTCTGTCTGGGTGGTGAGAGAGAGCCAGAGGTAGGAACTGACGTTGCTTTTATTTGGGCGTGAGTTTTCACTGGCGAATGAATGCCTTGCTTTCTGTCCCGTGTCTGAGACTCTGCACACGGCTCTGTCGTCACACCTGACAGGTAAAGAATATACTGTGGCATAAAAGTTCATTGTCCATCGCTGTCATAGCGCACAGTACACGTCAAAATATAACACACAGAAATCAATAAATGATAATCAAAATCACAGCAAACTATAATAACTCACAATATAAAATAACCAAGTCAGAATGCTTAACATTGGCCCGGTGCATTATCTGTGACACTTAAGGCGTTATTCATCCTATGACATAACCAAACCGAGTTACAGACCTGTAGAGAGTAAGGCTCCATTTGGTTCCTAACTATATCAATAATACTGGGCAGACTCCACATAAAGAACCAGCTGTTTCATCTACTGTACATTAATCTAATGCACAGTAGATAATCAGTGGTTTTCAACCAGGGTTCTTGAGGGGGTTCCAGGCGGTCTTTAACTCTTGAGACTGTAAAATGGTTTCATTTTACGCTCTTCATTTTACCTTCTGTTATCCAAAGATTTAAAAAAAAATCAAATTTTTGCGTCTGAGAGGCTAAATCCGTGCCTCAAATGGTAAACAAATAATGGACCTTGATGTGAAAAATGTTGAAAACCACTACTGGTCTTTATGAATTACACTACTTTTCAGCAATGCTTTTTACCAGACCCATATCAGACCTACAAAAATGTCAGTGCTTGTTCATTCAGAGACACACTTAGAGTACTTGAAAGGATTTAGGACAACAAATGGTAAATACAGTTGTATTTGCCAGAAAAGTTCTCGGCTCTGGGGATGATCCCGAATAAATCAGAGCAGCATGCAGGAGATTGTACAGGGATTGCTTGAAACCAGCCCGCATCAGTCTATAAATATAAAGCCGCCGCACAAAACCAGATATGGTTCAGAAATAGTCTGCATGACATCCGTGTGCAAATATTAAGTAGGAAGTAGTTGGGCTGCTGGAGGGAATTGGCACTGATCTGAGTTAATGCGGCAGCGGTATCAATTATTGTGTAAAGGTCCTTTACGTACTAATTAAATTATTGTATGGATTAAGAGCCTCAGTGTATCTTCATAATCAGTAGCCAACAACTATACCATTGTCAAGGTAACGGATTTCAAACATGTGGTCCCATTCTGCATACAGTGCATCTTCTATGTTTCGTACATTTTGCACCCATGCATTTAGGGCAGGGTTTCTCAAAGTGAGTGCCGTGGCACCCAAGGGTGCCGTGATGCAGGTCCAGGGGTGCTGCAGGATACTTTGATAATATTTGGAATGCCTCAATATCACTTAAGTTTAACCACTTAGACCCTTATTAATTGCACTGTATACTTGGTGCATTCTTTCTACAACAAATCTCTTAAAAATAGCAGATCTACAAACTTGTAGATTGGCTATTTTTGGCCTAGGGCTCAAGTGGTCAAACTACAAGTATAAAGTTATTTTCAATCTTTTCAACTGAACACACAGTCAGTCACACACACACACACACACACACACACACACACACACACACACACACACACACACACACACACACACACACACACACACACACACACACACACACACACACACACACACACACACACACACCTAACCTCCACCGGCTGTCATCAACATGGATCTGTCCCATATAGCGCCACCATCAGGCCAATTTTTTCAAACACATTTTTGGCCTAAAATCACACAAATCGGTACACAGCATGTCTACACTCATGTCATCAACATGGATCTGTCCCATATAGCGCCACCATCAGGCCGATTTTTACATGCGACCTGACGGTCGCTTATCTTACTGGTGCTTAAGACTAGTTCAGTGTGGTATCAACCACCGAAAAAAGCCAACCTCCAAGCTCATGACGCGTTGCGCTGCGACGCGTCGTAAAGCTTGGAGGTCTGCTATTTTCGGTATTTTCACCAAAAGGCCCTTTTAGAAATGTCAGCCTCCCCTGCCTCTCTAACGTTCTCTGCATGTCCCTGCACACCACAATGGTGACTGACCACAGCGTGGGTCAGTGAGTTTGTGATGGAGAGCTGGGGTCGTCATGGGGATGTGGCGGGGCTGACATGACAGACGTGATGCCTGCCAGCCTCCAGTGCTTTTATTAGAGACAGACAGACACCGCGGGACACCCTGGAACAGCGGGGTGGGATTCACACCTTCTGACACACACTGAACACTCTGTTCTTATCGTCGTTGTCCTGGTGAAAACCTTGTATGTCCAAAACCGTTCGTTTTTCATTTTAAAAATGATTTAAACTAGTGAAAACAGATCATCTGTTTTCACTACTTTTGTGCAACGGCCTTGTACGATGAAGCAGGGCTTTTACTTTGCGAAAGATTCGGAAAGAACGTACAAATGTGAAACTTGGAGATACGAGGTTTCCACCCGACAACGACGTTATGCACATAGAAAGAAGTACACACAACTAAAAGCCAAACTCCCCCCCAAAAAAAACTAACACACAGTCACACGCACGCACGCACGCACGCACGCACGCACAAACGCACGCACAAACGCACGCACGCACGCTGTGTGACAGCACTCTGCAGGTGTGCTGCTTAAGGCACAGACATAAGTCATTATTTCTCATAGAGCAAGGCTATAGCCAACATTAAAGAATTGTTCCACTGACAGAAAGAGTGTGTGTGTGTGTGTGTGTGTGTGTGTGTGTGTGTGTGTGTGTGTGTGTGTGTGTGTGTGTGTGTGTGTGTGTGTGTATGTGTGTGTGTGCATGCCTGAGTGCATGCATGTGTGTGTGTGTGTGTGTGTGTATGTGCGTACTGCTTGAATGTAAGTAACTGTAAAGTTACAACTACATGGCTTGCAATTCAAGTGGAGCCGGCTTGTCCTTGTGCCGTGTGTCCAGTGGTGGAAAAAAATACTCACATGTTTTACGTCAGCGTGACTGTGCCCTTAGAAGTAAAAGTCCGGAATTCAAATTTTAAAGTACAAGTATTGTCATCAAAATGTGCTTAAAGGACAACTTTGTTTTTTTACAACAAGGGTTCATATTTTAGATTGTAATTAGAGAAAAGAAAAAGTGAGTGTTAAAATGTTTTCATTTGCTTCGTTCTATTGTTTTATCGCGTTTACCGTGCTAAAATGTGGGGCATGCGTACGCATGGGGGCATGCGTACAAGTGGCTAAATATGTCTATTTAGACACAATGAGCCAGCAGTTTCTTTATTGCTATTTACAGTAACACTTCTAGCCCCCATAAGTCACATCCAACCATGAAAGGTTGCTTTGTATCTTTGGAATGGGCTTATTCTGTGTAAAATGACATATTGTACGCATGCCCCCAACCACTGAAATAAGAATCTCTAAAACAATAGAAAGAAGTAAATGAAATCAATTTAACACTCATCTTTTATATTCTTTAATTACAATCTAAAATATGAACCCTTGTTGTAAAAAACTAAAGTTGTCCTTTAAAGTACTCATTATGCAGAACGTCTCAAATGTAGCCTATACAATTCTTTTGAAAACAACAGATCTACAAGCTCACAATGTGTCACATCATGACGCATTGTGAGCTTGTAGATCAGCTATTTGCCCACCTCAAAGTGTCACTGAACGTCCTATTTGTCATCTGTGTTTATCAAAACATTTGATCGACCTCCAAGGTTGGATCTGGCAAAGGGAGGTCTTCCTGCTCATCAACCCCCTCTCTCTCTCTCTCTCTCTCTCTCTCTCTCTCTCTCTCTCTCTCTCTCTCTCTCTCTCTCTCTCTCTCTCTCTCAAATAGCACACATTAATCTTTCAGGTTCCACATACTGTAAGCAAATCCAATAGGAGTTAGCGTGAGCTTATGGATTTCCCAAATAGCACTTCTGAGCCGGCCTTATCTGATGCTAGAAGTCAGGAGACTTGTCGCCACACGGAGCAAAGCAGCAGCGTTTCTCCCCCCGCACGTTCTCTTATCCTCACACGCCGCGAGTCCTTTTCTCGGAAGATCCTCGTACTTCACTTCACTCGCTTTTATCTGAAGTTGGTTTTCTTCCCGTTTTCCTTCTTCATCTTGTTCTACCTCTCCTTTTTCTTTCTGTCTGACCTTCTTGCAGATGTAATCTTGGCTATATGATCCTTTAGCTGCTCAAATCACGTCCTACAGTGGCATGTCTGTGTTAGGGGCCCCGGAGCACCTGCTCGTGACCCTAAGGGTGTGACACCCAGGTCCTTCAAGCCATACTACAATGACCGGGACCACCGCGATGCCCGCCGCAAGGGAGACAACCGCCAGGAGAAGCGCAGAGGATCTGTGGGCTCAGACAGACAGCAGTCACCTGGACCCACTGCCACTGCGGATCGCCAAGCCATGCCACCACCGCCAACACCCCAACAACAACCTCTGCAGCAGATGCAAGCCCCGGTGGCACAGCTTGGGCCTCACATGGCCTTTTATCCCATGCAAAACCTGCAACCACTATACCCTGCACCAGCTCCAGTGCCGGCTCCAGCCCAGGCACCCACCACCCCTGTGACCTCTGCACCAAAGGAGAAGCAAGCAGGGAAGAGGAAGGAGAAACGCAACCACGTTCCTCGCCAGTGAGCTGGTGAAGAAATAATGTTATGGCCCAATATATTCTCCATATGTTAATCAACAAAAAGGGACATACATTTTATTAAGCAGTTAGTGTGCTAGTACTGTAGATGCATATGTACTGCAAATGTAGAAAAGCTTCCTTTAAGCATAGGCTGTTGATTTCTGATATACTGTATAATGTATGCTGTATTTTTGATATACTGTATGTGCATGCAAGAACTACATATATACGTGGTTTCTTCACTGACATGGGTAAAGGTTAAAAACTGAATGTACTCATAGTTCAGAACATGACATACTGTTTCCACTAGCCGCTTCGTTGCCTGCACCTGCGAGGCACGGCCTTGGACTTGGGGTGAAAAAGGGGGGGTTGTAGATGGTGCCAGGCTGTATCATCGACTCCCCGACATTCCTGTACCGCGCTAACGAACCGTTATCTTCTTATTGCCAACATGAGATATCGCTTCCTGAGGGAGTAAAGGGCAACATGTCGACTTCTAACATGTGAACCGGAGAACTCCCCAAATTCACGTGGACTGGGGAGTTGGTCTGGCCTTGAACTGTCTCCATTGCGAAACATCGTGCATGTTCATGCATGTACGTGCACAAGCGCGTGCCAAATGTGTGTGTGCTAAACTGAAGCTGTGTGTGTGTAACTCTATTGAGATGTTGTAGCGGAGCACCCTATAAAAGGCTGTGTATCCGTAGCTCCGGGCAGTTCCTGTCTATCTACTTAGAGAGTTTTGACTCTGTTTTTAGTTAAGTACACATACTGTACTTCTTTATAATTTTCATTGCCAATTATTGTATTGGTGATTTATAATTTGTAACTGTTTTCATTCACTAAAGTTTTATTATTCACTTTTATCTGGTGTTTGTCTGAAGTCATTTTCTAGAGTTTACAACTTTTAAGGTTTTGACTTTTTAACTTCCCTTCGGGGAAGTTCCGCTTCCATGGGAAAGAGGTGTTAGCACCCCAGGGCACTCAAAGCAACTTCTGGCTGTTGGAGCTGAGTTAGACTTTTGGTAAGAATCAACAAGTATATTTTCTTAATTTAAAAGTCTTTCACCTTCTCAGTGACTGACACTGCGCGTGCAGGTGTCAGTTGGGTATGCTTGGCAGACAATAAAATACAAATTCCCAACCCTAACCGGACGGACAGTTTGTCCGCAGTGGGCTCTTTTGTATTAAATAAGTCAAGCTGCTTTTCTCCATAAAACAGTCCCTGGGAGAAAGCTACAAGGTAACAGTTTCACACTTTATATTGTCTTTGTGGTTTTGGCATTCTCCATCCAGACCTATGGTCTACATTTCTCAAGAAAGGTGCAATATTCTTGGTCTATAAAATAAAGTCGCTGTAGATAGTAATAATATTCACCAGTTAAAGAGGGTTTCATAGACAGTTCAGTCTTTATTCAGAGAAAGTTGTATTCGTACAGTAATAGGTGCATATACAGTAATAGTAGGTTTATACAAATGAGAAAGGTTATAACACCTGTTTGTGTTAACTTAAAGGTATAGTGTAGTGTTAGTAACAGTGTTAGTGACAGTGTTTAAAAAGAGATCTGGTAACTTTGTGGGCCTAGCAAACCTACGGAGGGTTCCGGGCGGCTTAGAGGAGTGCTTTAAAGGTGAAAGGGCATTCAGTAGCTCCAAGCTCATTACATGGCGTCCCTGGGTGGATATTGATTGATTATTGATTATTGATTAGTAATTGATTAATTAAATTCGTGTCCACCGCCACATAAAGAATAGCCGAGAGACCCTTGGAATATAGTTATAGTACAGAAGTAAAGGATAGTTAATATTATCAAGGCTTAAGTGTTTTTATTCACAAAACTCCCCGGAGCGTCGGAGATTTTGAACATAGTGAAGTGGAGGTCTGTGTGCGCAGCAGACGGCCAGTAATCGGTAAAAAACATCTCCATTAGGAACTAGATAAAATAGCAGTTGAGAACATCTAATAATATTATAACAACCTTTGCGACCAACCTAAAAAGTTACAGGCATGGACTCTGCCTATCCCACCGCCACAGACAACGCTCCTGCGGGAGCGGTTGGCGGGGCGAGGCCTGCCTCCCCTACTCCCTCGACTGGCACCATGGCACCCCCATCGGTGGACTCGTGGGACGAGGACATTGACAGCAGTACCTACGACAGTATGGGCGTAATGGCCCCAGTAGTACTGCATAACACATGCGGAGGACAAGCGGCCCGTTACGAATCCAGTACGGGGAGCGCATATCCTGATCTCCAAACGTTGCTGAATTGGAATCAGGGAGCAACGCGAGCCGAAGCTACAGCCCCCCTTCCTTGGTTACACGGCCCCACAGGGACCGGTGGCCTAGAATGGGATCCCCAGACAAACGACGGGGAACAGGCTGAACCTGAGCTGCAGGGGAGACTTCCCCCGCCGCCTCAGGTGCTGGACACTTTCTCCTGGCAAATCCCCGCCAGGACACACACCATAACCCCCGAGAGAATGGTGAAACTAAAGATTTCCTCCGAAAGGTTCGAACAACTCGTGCCTGCAGGAAACAGGCCCTTTGTGGTGAATCCCGCAAATAGGTACCTAGACAACAATGCGGGCATGGCGGCAGCCATAGCACACGGTGCAGGTCGAAGCTACGCCACATGGTGCCGAAACATAGTGGAGTCCCGACCGAACCGAAAACTCGAGAATGGAGAAGTACTGGTATGTGCACCATACCAACTTGCCCATAAAGGATATCAAGGTATTATCAACATGGCTATGCAGAATGTTGCTAGAGGCACCAGGGAGGAAGACCAAAGGTCTACCCTTCTGGCATACTATGGCAAGCTCTTTGCTCAAGCCTATGACATGCAAGTTTATAACCTAGTTATGACCTTGTTTGGAACTGGTACGTGGGATTACGACCAGGCCCTCAGCATTTGGTGCTTTATGGAGATGTTCCAAGGCCTGCCCGACGACCGGCTAGAAATAACTTTGCTGGTCCCAGAGGCATGGCTGGCTAACACTCTCCGCCGAGCCCAGATGGAGGCCTGGCCGCCACACCAGAGGCACGGGTGGGGCGACACATTCGCAAACGCCCGAAGGACTAACGTGGTGCAAGATCTCATACAACGGGTGGAGAGTCACCGCATAACGGCCAATCGAACTTGGCCCATGACAGGCGAACAAAACAATGGGATGAGAGGCCCTCCCCCGGAGGACCGGAATGCGTGGTTAACCACCTATCCCCCGGCAGGGCCTTCACAAAGCCCACTTCCCGCGGAGGAACCTAGGGGGCAGCCTCGAGAGGTGAGAGGTCCTGACCTCGAAACCACACCGCTCCAAACCCCCCAGGCCCCCGTTGGGGCACATAGACAGCTGCCGGCACCCGGTCCCCTATACCAGGATACAGGCCGGGTGCAGACACGGTCACAGAGAAGAGGGGACGCCCACAGGGATCCACCGCCCCTCTACCGGGGAACTATCCCTCTAGACCCCTCAAGGATTGTGGCGCCAGAACAGGCCCCGAGGTCATCACCTGACCTTGGGAGGCCTTTGGCCGCCTCAACACCGGGACAGGTTGAACAGTCCATACCTATGGAGCGAAATCCTGTCTCACCTACATCCCGACGACTCGAGGTGTCAGATCACGGTGCATTCCCCGGACCCTCCAACGAGGATCTGGGAGTAGTACTGGAACCCCCTAGGAACACCCCCATGGAGATTGACGTGCAAAATGGGGACCTAGTGGAACACCCCGCTCATGGCCTGTGGGCAATACTCACCTTTACAACCACGTCTTTGTCAACGACGGAAAAGTGGGAGACGTATCTCACAGGAAAAGGTGGTACTCCATACAGAAACCTCCGAAAGGACGTGATGGAGGCCAGAATACCATACAACCTGGATGCTGGTATACCTGTGGTGACTCCCTGCCTGGGAATCCTCCCGGGTGCCTCCAAAATAGTCCACCTGGCTCTTAGGGAATCCACGCTACAACTTAGAACCCTCAAAGACCAGGAGAAGGCTAAAATGGAGCGGGACATAAGGAAAGCACTGCTCGCACGGTCCTCTTTCGAGGGGACCGGAGCGCCAGGTAACCCCTACAGACTGGCGATCATGATGAAATGGGGTAGATTCAAGGTCCAAGGCTTGAGGAAGACATGGATGCAAGAGGCCATACTGGCCGCCATTTATTCCCTCAGAAACACACACAACATGTTCATTCGGTTGTTGGTGAACGATGGGGACTTCGAGGCAGTCTCGGCTCTGGTACGGGCCAGAGAGGCTGCCGAGGCTTCAGAGGCTGGATCCGTCAGGTCAACGGGCCGAAACAGCCAAAGAAGCAGCGCCGGTGCGGAGTCCCGATCTGGGGGCTCTGCTCCAGGCACCCCAAACCGCTCCTTCTCCGTTACGCGGAGAGAGCAGAACCAAAACCAAACCCCAAGGGGTAGACAAGCTACTAGAGGGACCCCTAGGGTGCGGTTCGACCCGCCACCGCAAGCCCCTCGTCCGCTTGAACCCCCAGGGATTTTAGTTCGCAACTCCCCCCGTGTCGAGGAGGAGGAAGAGAGCGAGGAAGACTCAGACCCGGACTACGAGCCGGAGGACGAGGAATCCCAGTCTAGGGCATCCTCAAGGGCCTCTTCGGTCTCTGAGTCAGAGTCTAGGTCAGGCTCTCGTTCCAGGTCCAGGGAAAGGCAAATGTACCCTCGGGGCCCGCCTCCCAGAGCTAGGAACAAGAACGCCAAAGCCCGGCTACTGAGGCCTCTAAAAGTGGAATCTCCACTGAAAGGCAAGCACTTCCAAACCCGCAGTGGACTTAGCTGGACCACGGGTATCGAAGGTGTCCCGGAGGGGGACGAAGGAGAGCTTAGGGGCAACGAGTCAGGACAAATGTGCGAAGGATACCCTGTCGAGTGGGAAACCGCCAGAGCACTGGCGCGATCACCCTCGGCGGAGAGAGTCCTCTGGCAACATGGCCTGACCGGGTCCTTCAAGGATGCTTACCTGCACGCGGGTTATGAAGCGATGCGGGAACAGGTCATACTGAGGGATCAGGCAATGGCAGAGCCTGCAAGGAGGTTTGTACATTATAACAACACCCCCTCGGATCCCGGTATAACCATGAGGGAAGATTTCTCCCCATACCAAGCCAGGCGGGAATATTCATTTCCTTCCAGATTGGCACCCACCCCAATAACAAGCAGCACCAGAATGGGTGCTTCGTTTCGCCCGGAAGGGAACCGGCTCTCGGGCCAAGGCCACCTTTCAGGGGAAGAATCATACGTTAGCGACCTCCTTAGCAAGGCGCAGTTGATGAAGAATTTGACCACGGCGAGAGACCCGGGCGAGACGCAAGCAAACTACTTGCGGAGAACAATCCCTCTATTCGAGGGGTCTATACTCTATCACGATCCAGAGGCAGCCCGCATACTGGGCCATGTCAGGGGCTTGGACGTCCCCGGAGGGGCCTCCCTCGAGTCCCTGAGCTCAATGGACGTGAGAATTCCCGGGGTGAACCCTGGAGAGAGGATGGTGGAAGAATTAGCCACCCTGGTAGCGGAGGGGGAATTGAACTTGGCTGTTGCAGCCGATAAAATCTCCTGCTCCGTGCCTATCAACCAAGCTACCCTCCTGCTGGAGAAGTTGTTCTCTAAAATCCCAGGAGGACTAAACCTGGCCGTGGGCTGTGCCCACTGGACACAGGCGCAGCTACGGACTGAATGTATGAAGTACGATCAGACCAAGGCGCTGCTCTCATTGAAGAAAAAACATGGGAATCAAAAAGGGTCAGAGCAACCCAAGCCGCAAGGCAAGAAGGCCCCGAGGAAAGAAACCCAGCCTAAGGCTGAGACAACCGAGGCCAAGGATTCAAAAAACGGGGAGCGGGGAGCCACCAAGAAGGCTCCCCCGAAAAAGGCTCCGGCGCAGAAACAGGCAGGGAAGGGGGGACCGAAGGTCCCAACATTCCTGCCTGCAGAAGAATGGGCCGCCCTCCCACAGGAGGAGAAGGAGGCACGGATAGCTCTGAGAGCGGCGGCAAGAGCCGCGCGCGAGGCTCAAGAACAGGAGAAGGAACAGTGACCGAGCCTCCCTCAGCTATCATACACCTGACAATAGACCCCACCAAACGACCCCTGTTGAACGCTATAGCAAGCAAGACAAGGGAGTCAGATGGGAAACTTTTGTGTCAGTTAGGGACAGACCAGTATCGTTTAGATACCGGGGCTGAAATAACACTGCACACAGGTATTCCCATTACGGGATCCATGGAGGTGGAACTAGGTGATGGCTCAATCACCACTATGGGGACGGGGGACAAGCATGGAATACACGGGGTCGTTGGCCCCGTATATGCAGAACCCTTGATAGCCCCCAAAGACCTGATCATGATCAACCTGGAGGAAATAACTTCAGATGACTATGAGAAGGAATTCCTTTTCCCCGGTCTTGACACCCCAGAGCCACCTAAGAACGTATGTATCAAATATAGCCTTAAATACATGCGTCCCATAGATGTGGCAAAGGAGATTGAAAAGATTGTGGAAGCGTCGGACGGCCAACAGAAAGACCGAATCAAGGAAATTCTTAAGAGAGGCCGTCATGCGACGCATAAAAATGACGCTGGCAGGGTCGACCCCAAGTATACATATACTATTAGGGGTCGAGTGCCAGACAGACAGCCCCAGCACCGAGTAGACCCTCGGTGCAAAGCCGAGCTTACAGCTACCATCGATGAGCTGGAGCAAGGCGGGCAACTGAAGCGACTGGACTCCGCCCTCACCAACACACCTATCCTAGGGGTTCCAAAACCAGGTGGGGAAGGATGGAGACTAGTACATAATCTCATTGCCCTGAACGCGAGGTCGACCTCGGATACCAGGTCAATGTTCAACATTGCGCAGACAACCAGGAACTTGCCAAATAAACGGTTCAAGTCCTGTCTGGATCTGAAGAATGGCTTCTGGTGTGTGCCAATAGACGAACTGTCCACCCAAAAAACTGCGTTCACCTGGAACGGAGTCTCCTATGGCTGGACCGTTTTACCACAGGGCTTTAAATCTAGCCCCTCGCACTTTCAGAGTGTCGTTGAGGACATCCTGAAAGGCCTGGATGTCACGGTATATGTGGACGACATTTACTGGACAAATGAGACTGAAGACGAGCACCTTGACCTGCTAGACCAGGTGGTCACCCGTCTGGCTTCCTCAGGGCTCAAGATTGGCCTCAAGAAATGCGAAATCGCAAAATACTCTTTGAGGTATCTGGGTTTCAACATAACAGACACTGGGAAATCGGTCAGCAAAGAGTACCTAGAACAAATCGCTGCCCTTCCCCAGCCTACCTTGTTGGCTCACCTGGATCATGCCCTGGGAAAGTGTGGTCACATAATGAACCATGTCCCGGGGTACGCTGCCAAGGCAGCACCCCTACATAGACTCAAGGGAAAGGCACTTCAGGGTAAGAACCCCCGCAACCGGAACATACCGATAGCGGACGCCAAACCCCACTGGTCTATATTCCAAACCCATGTGCTGGAACATTGCACCGATTTGGAGAAAAGAGACCCCGGGAAGCACTTGGAGGTTTTCCCTTGCCTGGAAGGTGAGGGAATAACTCTCAGGTGCATGAACCGTTTGGGCAAAGCCCCATGTCTCTTTTTGTCCATGCAATTCTCCAGCCCAGAGCAGAGATATCCCGACCAAGAGCGAATTCTCTGCGGAGTATTCAAGTTCTTGAACGGACTGAAAGACCTCGCTCAAGACCGAGACGTGATAGTCACCACGGAGTACCCCGCACTGCAGTGCGCATCCAAGGGGACTATCTCAGGGTCACGAGCCATGTCGCAGAGGTGGGGACACTGGGCCGGAATGCTTACTGACCCTCGGGTTAAGTTTATAACCACCGGCACCAAATGTCCCATCGAAGCAAAGCCTAAGCCCCAGGCCCCCGTGGAGGAACCCCCCTGGGTCCTGTACACTGATGGGAGCCAGCAGAAGGCCGACGGTGACCGGGCCAAATGGGCATTTGTCCTTAAACACAAGGACAAGACCGTGAAATCATCCTCAGGATGGATTGACGGTTCGGCCCAGATGGCCGAGGTGACTGCCATACTAGAGGGAATTATCACAGCTAGGGGTAAACACATCCACAAGCTGTTGATCGTGACCGATAGTGACTACTGCTACCAAGGTGGGGCTGAGAACCTAGAGTTCTGGGAAGCTAAAGGCTATGAGACAAGCTCAGGCCGCCCCATGGCTCATGGTGAACTCTGGGCTCTCATAGTAGAGCAATCCAAAAACATGAGGCTCTCGTGGAAATGGATTAAGAGCCATACGGATGAAGAAGGCATCCACTTCACCGGGAACCGGGAGGTGGATGCCCTGGCCCAGCGCAGACAGCTGGCCAACGCAGTTGGGCTGAAACGCCTGCGCCTAGCCCTGCCGATGGCGTGGGGCAAAGGCAAGGTGGTGGAAGTGCCCGAAGACGAGGCCGACCACATAATCCGGACGATTCATGTGGGTCTCGGTCACGTGGGCAGCCAAAGGCTACTCAAGTACCTGCGGACGCAGGATTTGCTGATCCCAAAAGCTAGGCAAAGAGCTATCACGGTGCGTAAGGCATGTGAACGCTGTGCCCTAGTCAGGGGCACAAAACCGGAATTTGTACCTCCGGGGCAAATTGCGGTGCCCACAGCGGGCACAAATTTTTCTGCCGATGTGTTTGGGCCTATGTCCCAGACAACGCGGAAAGGACACAAACACGGGCTGGTTATCGCTGACAACGGGCCTGGTGCCATAAGGGTGTATCCTATCAAGACACCTACCGCGGCGATCATTTGCCACTGTATATCCCAATTCCTACGGGAAGAGAACGGGGTACAGTCCCTGCGAATGGACAATGCGACTTATTTTACGCACACTAGCGTTAAGTCTTTGCTGGAGGATGAGGGTATTCAGGTGGAATACTCAGTTCCGTACCATGCTAAGACTAACGGAGTTGCGGAGAGGGCTGTTCGCTCAGTGAAAGAACAGATAATTAAAGAGGGCATGGAGAGCTCTTGGGATGAGCCTTCTCCTCTTCTCAAAATTCACCAATCGGTCAACCTTGGGAGAGAGGAGAAGAGATGTGTGTCCAAAGATAACACGGGTGTCTCTTGTCCTTTCTCCACAGGTGAAGCTGTTTGGGTGCTGAGAAAACCCCTGCCAGGAAACCCCAGCAAGAAGTGTGAATCAAAAGACACCGTTGCTGAGATCCTTGGCCCACATAGGCTTAGGTTGGAGAACTCGGGAATAGTTCATATAGACCAAGTTCGCAAGACCAGGTGAGCACTGAGAAATGGCCGAAGCTTCGGGTAGTACACCCTTAGTTAGGGATGGAGAGGTTGCGCCAGGCATGGGGCAGGTAACTGTTGGTTCTCGTAAGGAGATGCCCTTTGCTTTGGAGTGCGCCAGACAAAAAGTGTTGATCTGTGTAGCGCCAGGACGGTCCCCAGTCTCTGGGGACAGTGGAGTTGGAAAGAGTGCCAGCGCCTGGTTAGGCGTATCCGATGGAGCGGTGAAGTTGGCCAGGGAAGGCTTCATGCCGACGGTGAGGTCAGTGGTGCATAATCCGAGCCTAGACATGGCAGAGGATGGATGGTTACCTAAACCAGAGTACGTGGCGGGGCCTGCGGGCCACCCCATTCTCTGGCAAAGGTATGGACACAGTCTGGGGAAGTGCATGCTATGCCTGATCCCAGTGACCAACCTGCTGTGGCAGGGTCCATCTCGCAACCGCCCGCCCCAAGTGCCGCATGATAGCAAGCCTCTCCTTCGCCCTGGTGGCGAGGCCTTTACCTTTGGGCCTAAAGAAGGACCCAGGGGATGTAGAGCGTTGGTATGCCCGGGGTGCTACGTCCTGTACGGACCGCGCATTGCTCTGGCTGCCTATCCTGTCATGACCGCTGAAACAGCGGCCAGTTGCTCATGCACATGGCTAGGTTTCGCCCTGGCCAAATGCAAATACCATGAGGGAGTGAAGTTGAACTCAGGTATCCATCTGACCAAGGGCGGTGGTTTCCTGCAAGCCGGTGACGCACCGGTTCGCAAAGGAGCCCACGGCCGTGGAGGTATCACCTTCAAGGGCAGCATGGAGAATCTGGACAGTCTGATGGAAACCTCCCTCGAGCGAACTCTCAGCCTCTCTTTCCCCAGGGCTATGCCCTCCAGGGGATCCAGGTTGTATTCAAACCGTGGTCCAGATACTTTCTGGGTGAAGGACACGGAGGAGCGAGCCAAGCTTTTCCCCAAATATCAGTTGCCTAGCGAAGCTAGCAATATCAAGGGGATGGACCTGCTGCTTGACTGTGCTAGTCTGTTTCGTATGATGCTGGCGGCCAGGGCCCTTCTGGCGATCCCTGGCCTGGTGGCAGTGTCGTTCCAAACAGATATGCCTAAAGATGGCGATACACCTGACTGGTTTACCACAGTCAGCGGGGAGTTAAATGATAAAGGTTTCAGAGAGACCTTATCAATCAAACTCCTGGTGAGGAATGGCCCCGTTGTGACCCGCAAGGGGTCAGGAGGTGAGCCTATCGCTGTGGGGTCTACTATCCGGCCTGCCGGAGGGGGAGAGTACCAATTCGTGGTTTTCTCAATCACTCTGGAGGTGGGGGCTATGCCACATCCCATTAGAGGGATCTCTGTGGACATAACCCCTGGTACCGAGAATCCAGTGGTGGGAGACCCATTAAGGGTCTCACGGATCAAACCACGCAGGGTGCACTTCCAGGGCAGTGCAGGGTTGGGGCCTAAGGGGGATACCCTATGGAAGTTTTTGGCTGGCCTTTCCCTTAAAAAGGAGAGAAGGTCAAAGGATTCCGAGTAATTGATGCTGTTCCACGGCGGGCCCCTAACCTTGTTGCTCTCTCTTTCAGGTAATCCTGCCGGTAAGAGAGAGTGAGAGGGGGGGAAGCCGAGATGGATGCCCGCCTGGTCCGTATAGCCCTGTTGGAGGCTCCTGGAATGGGTAGGACAATCACCTTGGCCCGCTCAACGCATCTTGAGGAGTCGAGAGAGGGCCTGATATCCTCGACAGAAGAGGAAACCGTGCAGTCTGGGGAACCAGTAACAGAGCCCGAGGGGATTGCACCTAGTATGGCTCGCAAGCCCAAGGTTTCCATCACCAACCTAATCACCAGGCACATTATGAAGGGGACCCTTCTGATAGTGGCAGTGGTGATGGTGCTGGGATTCGTAAGGGCCCTCAAGTACCCCAAGACTCGCACGGAATGGGAATTCAGAGACCCAACTATCAGAGAGCATGAGGGGGTGCCGGTAGTATACGCACGTATAACCAGCCCTATCCCCTGTGTTCCTGAAAATCTCACTGACCGGTGGTTGGCCTATAATAATTATAAGGCCACAGCACTGGGCAGTAGCCCGCCCGCAGGCGGCTGGGGTGAGCCCCCAGAATGTTCAGTAGCCAGCACGGAACCTGAGTGTTGGGTGCTTGAACCTAGACATGGTTGTAACGGTCATATCACATGGCAGGATCTCAGTGACCAAGTAGACGAGGTATCCCAGGGGGCAGAGGGGGCGGTAGTACTGAGAGTCTACCCATCCGACCCTGTCGGTGAGATATCTACAAGCGTCAAACTGGCCAAAGGGATTCAAAAAGTATACCAATGTACCACGGTCACTGCCCGATCTCGCTACAGCAGTGAGAAGGAATGGGGACTGTGGGAAGACATATCCAATTGCTCCGATGCCTCAGTGGATGGAGCCGAGGCGGTGGAACTAAGGATACATCGCAGAGAGTTAGCCTTGGAAGGGGATATAGCCGCTGAAAAAGTGACTTTGCTCACTGTTTGGCCACCGTCCCCTGAGAGGGAACTCCAAGCGCTGCTGAGCTACGCGTCACCACTGAGGAATAATTCCTCTTCCCCGAGAGCAAGGAGGGCTACGCCCGGCTACAAGCCACCACCGGTCACCGACCAAGCGGGTGGCTGTCCCCACAGAATCACTACCAAATGGTTTAAGTGGATTGTGGGGATAACCAAGCCAGGCAAGAAGATGTACTCCTACCCACCCGGCTTGCTGTGGATGAAAAATCGGCCGCTCGCTGGTGGGAAAACTCTATACTACATGGACACTCCGGTGTTATCAGCTGACCAGGTTGGGGCAATAGAGGGTCCATGGGGAACCAAGGTGGTTGATTCATTGCTCACGTGTGTAGCAGCCAAGCTCGACCCCACCGACCTCCCATGGAGGGGACTTACGGTGGAGAAAGTCATCAAACGCCTAGCGAACAAGATGGGGGAACTAATACCCATCTGTCGTGAAGGAAAACGGATGGGGATCCCACGTGACTCCCTAACTGTCCGCACGAATGGGACTATAATCCCTGGTCAATCCTCATGCAGAGTAGACTTCAGAACTATGCTGAGGAGGTTTAGGGTGTTCCCTGACTTGACAGCCTCACAGACCTCGTGGGGTAAATGGGATCATGAAGGGCCTTTAAACAACATAAAAAACTATGCGGGTTTGGGCCTGACGAACGAAGAAGTGAAACTCCTCGATAAGTGCTGGGTTAGACCTGGGAACACAGAGGAGGAAAGGCTGAAGATGTTCCTTCATCAACAGTTTGCGGCCCAAGTTTTGGGATTCCAACTGTATTCATGGCGCCAATTAATCGGGCGGGGTGAAGGGACATCAGGGGCCAACCCTACTCTTTACCCGGGCTCCTTCATGGTCACTCTGGGGGGAAATAACAAAGATCCTCCAGAAGAGACCAGGCCGAACCCTAATATCAATCCGGACAAGACTGAAAGGCCTGTTCGGGAATGGATATTGGATTGGAAGAGGGAAGACCCCCAAAAGCCGTTCTCTAGACTACCAGAAGACGATCGGAACCAAGGAAAAATCTCTCTTCCTCCACCCCTCATATTAGCGAAGAAAACCGACACTGGTTTTATCCTGCGCTGGGGGTTGGAACCTACGTACAAGGCCACAGGAGCCCAGGTGGGAGCGTATCCTCAGACTACATATGGTATCAGGGGAAAGCAGTATTGTACCTTGGAAGATCAAAGCCAGTGTACAACCCAAGACACTCATCCAGCAACCCATGTGGATGAGGCAACTTCTGCCATGGTGGATATAGCTTCCACCAGAACCATAACCCACGTGACCGAGGGCAATGGTCATGAGGTCGCATGGATCAATTGGGGTCCCCTTAAAAGGGACCAAGCTGCCGAAATAGGTTGTGACGCTAAGAAAATGGTGGCACGATATTATGTCACACGCAATCCTCCTCCCCAGGAGCATGCATGGAACAACATGCACTGGTATGACTCTCCTGTGTTGGAGAAAAAATATGATTCCTGGAGGTGGAGGCCTGTGATAGGAAGACAAGAAAGTGAGTTTGTCAACCCAACAGAGGGAGTAGGGGCACCGGCAATGTTGGTACGTTGCTACCAGGCCTCCCCTACGTCTCCACTAGGACCGAAGCAGGACACCCTAGACTGGGCAGGGCGGACTGAACGGTGTGGACCCCTTGACTCTGTGTCAGCTAGGCTCTTGGACAAGGGGTTTCCTTACTTCTGGCCGCCCGATGCGTACCTACTGAATCGTTGGGGATTTGCCAACGGTCCATTTTGTAATAACAACGGCAAAGGCAATTGCCATTGTTATGGCACCTGTGGACAGGCTGGTTGGGTGGGAGCCCTTTTAGGGCCATGTGATTCAGTGTTCATGGACTTCGGCACACCATGGGCTCCCCCATCTGATTACCTAGTCTCAGGGAGGCCATCATTGAATCCGGGAATCGGATGGACGGCCCGAACATTCTCCATGCAGGCCGTGTACCCCAAAACTCATGCAGTCAACATGACTAATGGTACGTGTCACCCTAACCGATGGCCTGAGGCGGATTACAGGAAAAGGCCTAGGACCGGCTGGGGTGATTTCAAGTCGGCCACATTTCTGTTAACCTCAATAGTAGGTTATGCGGCTATCGACATAGGAGAGTCCGTAAAGGAAGGGACTATAGAGGCGTTCGAAGAAGTCACATCTGTATTTCAGACCTCCTGGAGAGTTGTAGCAGGTGTGCTCAAATGGGCTATCCCTTGTTTGATGTTACTGGGATGGCTTATCGTGTTCTCAGTACTGTACCGCCTGGGCCTCTTAGGGGGCGTGGGCAGAGCTCTCAAGGACATGCTGAAATGGATGTGTGCAAAGAGAGGAGGAGCTCAGAGGGAGGGGCGTCCCCTCCCATGAGGAGGAGCCGTGGCCTGAGGCGCTGCATAAAAGGAGCCCCTCAGGCTAGCTCTTGTCATAACTCCCGTTGGCTGTTATATGGACGTTGCTCAGGCACTTAATATTCTGCGTGAAGAATTTAAACCCATCTACGACCTAGCCATGGCCAGCGAGAGACAAGAGCAGATCATCAGCCTGGACGACATGGACGATGACAATCTTCTTGCCATGGATCCTGAGGAAAATGACTTACTTTCCGAGGGCCAACCGGAGGAGGACCGGAGTGGAGCAACCACTCCGGCTCCAATGGATGAACACTCTGAGCCCTCTGGGCTCGAAGGAGGGGCAGTCTGGAGGGTGGTGATTCCTCCCCCTGCCGATACCCAAGACGACGAGGACGAGGAGGCTGGGATGCCCAGAATGCAGCTGTATAATACTAAAGGTGCTAAAATCGCCGATGACAGCCTGAAAATCCCCCAGGTCTGGGAGGACATCGTGGGCATTCGCAGAGGGCATATGTCCAACAAAGATCCGTTCCTGATACCCAACTGGGAGACCTACGTGCTGCTGAAAACTGTTTCCATCAAGCGGTCGGTGATCTACAGCCGCTTGGTGGGAAACAACTGGCGCTCCATCGTTCCTGTGTGCGTGACCACCTACCGGGTCATGCAAAACAACCTACGCTACCAGTCTGGCGAAGTGTGGGCAACTATCGAGACCCAGGCAGCAGGGCGAAACCGCTTCGGCATCCTGGAAACCATCCTGGGCCCCAGGATGATCCGGGGAAAATGGGAGAAGAATTCCCAGGGGATTCGAGAGGTTACTCGAGACCCCAAAGTGTGGCCATCCGATGATGTTGTGGCTGCACTCGAGAAGAACCATGGTGCCAGAGGGGGTGTTAGGGGCCCCGGAGCACCTGCTCGTGACCCTAAGGGTGTGGCACCCAGGTCCTTCAAGCCATACTACAATGACCGGGACCACCGCGATGCCCGCCGCAAGGGAGACAACCGCCAGGAGAAGCGCAGAGGATCTGTGGGCTCAGACAGACAGCAGTCACCTGGACCCACTGCCACTGCGGATCGCCAAGCCATGCCACCACCGCCAACACCCCAACAACAACCTCTGCAGCAGATGCAAGCCCCGGTGGCACAGCTTGGGCCTCACATGGCCTTTTATCCCATGCAAAACCTGCAACCACTATACCCTGCACCAGCTCCAGTGCCGGCTCCAGCCCAGGCACCCACCACCCCTGTGACCTCTGCACCAAAGGAGAAGCAAGCAGGGAAGAGGAAGGAGAAACGCAACCACGTTCCTCGCCAGTGAGCTGGTGAAGAAATAATGTTATGGCCCAATATATTCTCCATATGTTAATCAACAAAAAGGGACATACATTTTATTAAGCAGTTAGTGTGCTAGTACTGTAGATGCATATGTACTGCAAATGTAGAAAAGCTTCCTTTAAGCATAGGCTGTTGATTTCTGATATACTGTATAATGTATGCTGTATTTTTGATATACTGTATGTGCATGCAAGAACTACATATATACGTGGTTTCTTCACTGACATGGGTAAAGGTTAAAAACTGAATGTACTCATAGTTCAGAACATGACATACTGTTTCCACTAGCCGCTTCGTTGCCTGCACCTGCGAGGCACGGCCTTGGACTTGGGGTGAAAAAGGGGGGGTTGTAGATGGTGCCAGGCTGTATCATCGACTCCCCGACATTCCTGTACCGCGCTAACGAACCGTTATCTTCTTATTGCCAACATGAGATATCGCTTCCTGAGGGAGTAAAGGGCAACATGTCGACTTCTAACATGTGAACCGGAGAACTCCCCAAATTCACGTGGACTGGGGAGTTGGTCTGGCCTTGAACTGTCTCCATTGCGAAACATCGTGCATGTTCATGCATGTACGTGCACAAGCGCGTGCCAAATGTGTGTGTGCTAAACTGAAGCTGTGTGTGTGTAACTCTATTGAGATGTTGTAGCGGAGCACCCTATAAAAGGCTGTGTATCCGTAGCTCCGGGCAGTTCCTGTCTATCTACTTAGAGAGTTTTGACTCTGTTTTTAGTTAAGTACACATACTGTACTTCTTTATAATTTTCATTGCCAATTATTGTATTGGTGATTTATAATTTGTAACTGTTTTCATTCACTAAAGTTTTATTATTCACTTTTATCTGGTGTTTGTCTGAAGTCATTTTCTAGAGTTTACAACTTTTAAGGTTTTGACTTTTTAACTTCCCTTCGGGGAAGTTCCGCTTCCATGGGAAAGAGGTGTTAGCACCCCAGGGCACTCAAAGCAACTTCTGGCTGTTGGAGCTGAGTTAGACTTTTGGTAAGAATCAACAAGTATATTTTCTTAATTTAAAAGTCTTTCACCTTCTCAGTGACTGACACTGCGCGTGCAGGTGTCAGTTGGGTATGCTTGGCAGACAATAAAATACAAATTCCCAACCCTAACCGGACGGACAGTTTGTCCGCAGTGGGCTCTTTTGTATTAAATAAGTCAAGCTGCTTTTCTCCATAAAACAGTCCCTGGGAGAAAGCTACAAGGTAACAGTTTCACACTTTATATTGTCTTTGTGGTTTTGGCATTCTCCATCCAGACCTATGGTCTACATTTCTCAAGAAAGGTGCAATATTCTTGGTCTATAAAATAAAGTCGCTGTAGATAGTAATAATATTCACCAGTTAAAGAGGGTTTCATAGACAGTTCAGTCTTTATTCAGAGAAAGTTGTATTCGTACAGTAATAGGTGCATATACAGTAATAGTAGGTTTATACAAATGAGAAAGGTTATAACACCTGTTTGTGTTAACTTAAAGGTATAGTGTAGTGTTAGTAACAGTGTTAGTGACAGTGTTTAAAAAGAGATCTGGTAACTTTGTGGGCCTAGCAAACCTACGGAGGGTTCCGGGCGGCTTAGAGGAGTGCTTTAAAGGTGAAAGGGCATTCAGTAGCTCCAAGCTCATTACAGTCTGTATCAAAACAGTTAGGCTACCTCAAAACAGTTGGTAATACCGGTAATTTGTGCCATAATAAGCATAATTGGCATGTAGAATTCAAGGTAACCGGTAGAGTCGCCGGAAAACATACTCGCAGAGATTTTTATTCTTGTATTTGTTTTACTGAGAATGAGGTTAGATATAACTTCAGGATTAAGCAGATCTTTCTGAGGTTAAGATTAGGAATAGGGTTAGGTTTTGGCACCGTTTTACTAAGGTTAAGGTCAGGTTTAACCGTTTAGGCATAGTTTACAGAGGTATATAAGGATATTAAGAATCTCAATGTAAAATAACAAAAAATCCTTGCCTTTCCCAAGTTTCCTTTTAATTGACATTGTATCAGTGAACTGCCTTTTGAATAAATCAAAAGGCATAAACCATCAGCCCAGGCGTGTTTTCCGGCGACTCTTCTGGTATTCGTTTTCAAACATTGATTAATGTGCCGCAAATACAGTCTCAATTGGTTAATACAACACAACGTGCGTCTATAGCAAATAAATATGACCCTGTGAACGGAACCTTGGTTCTTGTTTTTTCATCAATTACGTCCGGCATCGATTGTGTTTGCGTCTGACGTCGATTGCCATCTGAGAGCTCATTGTCTTCGATAAAGTATCGAATCTGGGGAATGGACACAATTTCATTCAATTGTTCATGCATGGCTGCTGGTCAATGCGATCAATAACTCATTCTCTTTGGAGTCTTCGGAGGATCTCTGATCGTTGAAAATGACCTCTTTTCTCGCCATGTCCCCCTTTCTTCTTGTGAGGGCATCAGAGAGCTCTCCTTCTGGCCTGTGTTCTTCTTTCTTTTCTTTTCTTTTTTCTTTTTTTTCCTTTTTTTTTGCTGCTAGGGAAGTGAGGAGGGTCATTTTATGTGATTGGTGTCAGCCTGTCAAGTGCTGGCTGCCCTTTTGAGCAATCTCTTGAGAAAGAGAGAGAGGGAGAGAGAGAGAGGGAGGAAATGAAGAAAGACGGAAAAGGACCTTGGCTTCGGTCCACCGTTCCCTGCGATTCCCCGCAGAGGGACAGAATGGGATTTTAGGCGAGTCAAGGTGCCAAAGAACTCTCCACAAAAGGGTCTCCCAAAACGGATGTCCGATGCGGTCAGTGTTCCTGAAACGTGTTTCTCTGTTAATGTGTCCAAAAACCCTCTGTGGTTCAGGGCCACAGGACTTTAGTGACTGAGTGCACCACCACTCAGGGAAAAGGATTACTGCAGGGGTCTTCAACGTTTTCAGGCCAAGGACCCCTTAGTTGAGAGAGAGATGAAGCAGGGACCCCCACAACCTTTTCCTAGATTCCATATAGTTTCATCGTTTGACAGCACAATCATCAGTGGATTCATGTCAATTTGTGTTTTCAGATATTTAACCACTTGAACCGTCAATACTTAAAAAATGTTACCTTTCACTCTGTACTTAGTCTCCTCTTTTTCCCCTCTACACCAAAGCTCTTTGCCAAAAATAGCCGATCTACAAGCTCTGTGAGCTTGTAGATCTGCTATTTTTGGCTAATGTCCTCAGAATATGGACACTAGGGTCCAAAGAAGAAAAAAGGTTTCTATCATTCAAAGATTTGGAGGACCCCCTGTAGTAACTCTAAGGACCCCCTAGGGGTCTCGGACCCCCTGTTGAAGACCCCTGGATTACTGCATTCCATCCCATTCAACCATCGGTGGAAAAAGTACTCACATTTCTTACCTTGCTTAAATAAAAGTATCAATACTGCCATGTAGAAATACTCTGTTACAATGTACTTGAGTATAAGTCTGAAAGTGTACCAAGACTAAAAGTACAAAATGTTTTTGAAAATAGCAGATCTACACGCTCACAAGCTTGGAGATCAGACATTGTTTTGTCTGTCTGGTTAACTCTTGGTTTGATCTTTTATTGTTGATTGACTGTCACGCTCTGACATCACAGTGATGTCAGGGGAACCACACTAACAGAATCCCTTTTATAGCCCATATATGGAGATCCCTGATGTCATCAATATTAAGCCCATATCTGTGAATGCCAATATGCATGTCAGTTTAACCTATATAGACTATTCATGTCAGTCGAACTCTGGTTAGACTAAAGTCTCTAGGTTAGAAAAGCGGAACCTCTCTTTTCGCTCTTAGGCATCTTATTAGTAGTATTATAATTGATATCTGCAAAGTAACTAGTAACTAAAGTTTTCAAATAATTGTAGTGGAGTAAAAGTACAATATTTGGATCCCAGCTGTAGTGGAGGAGAAGTAAAGGTACTAGAAATTGGAAAAACCCAGTAAAGTAAAAGTACCTCAAAATTGTACAGTTACTTTACACCACTGCATTCAACAGTGCTCCGGGCCTTCCCCACACTGTATACAAACCCCCCCCCAACCGATTATCCCTGGCCAGGGACGTGCTGGGCCCTTGATTCAGCCCGGGAAAAAGAGTTGGAGAGGTCCTCATTGCGCGCTATAGAGAGAGAGCTCTCTATAGCGCTGCTGCTGCAACTCAAAGATTTGCCATTTCAGATCATGACAAGTGACAAGCCAGTGGGCCAATTACATGAGTTATATTTCATCGTTGTCGGGTGGAAACCTTGTATGTCCAAAACCGTTTGTTTTGTATTTATCATTTAAAAAATGATTTAAACTAGTGAAAACAGCCGATCTACAAGCACACAACGCCTCGCACCGCGAGGCGTTGTGTGCTTGTAGATCTGCTGTTTTCACTACTTTTGTGCGACAGCCTTGTATGATGAAGCAGGGCTTTGCGAAAAAATTTACAAATTTGAAACTTGGAGATACGAGGTTTCTGCCCGACAGTGACAATTTACTTTGTTGGCCACCCAGCCCCCAAAATGGAACGAAGGCAGACATTTTATTTGTATTTTTTTCCTAATGGACCAGCCTGGAATGAACCGGCCGTTCGGGAGTTGTCCCGCTTTTACCAATGGCCAGCACGTCCCTGTCCCTGGCTGAAGGTGTATTTTTCTGATGACTTTTCCTGAGTAACAGAGAAGTGATGATAAGCATCGTGACAGATAGATGGCCATGACGTAGTATTTACTGGATTCCAGGGACGTGCAGAGAATGTTAGAGAGGCAGGAGCTGAAATTTCTAAAAGGGCCTTTTGGTGGAAATATTGAAAATAGCAGACCTCGGCTATTTTCAGTACTTGATACCACACTGAACAAAGCATAATCAAGTGAATATTGGAGATGTGGCGTAACGGCATGGATTTCTACTAAGAGATGTCAATTCTTTCAACATAAGATGCTGCATTCAAGTTCAGGAGAGTTTGGACAAGGCAATTCTCTTGAACGCTGCCTTCAGGTAGGGCATGGATTTTTTATTTTTTTATTTTTTACCATAGCGAAAACTGCATTCGTGGTCTGGAGACGGCACGTTTTACAGACGGGTAAAAGGGCAGGGGCTCAAGCCCCCTTTGATGTCTATGTGTGCACGTGTGTGCTGGATTCACTACTCTGTCGGTGCTCTTTCCATACTGCAGATTGAAAAAGGGGGAGGTGAATCAAAGTGTCTTATGAGAGAGCGATATAGCGGTGAGAAACAGCAGGGTACGCAGTCAGAGAGATACATACATACAGTACGTACAGAGAGACGAGTGAAGACGTCTCTCCAATCTTAGGATATAGGTTATCATTTTTGTGTGGAAACCACAAAGGAATAAACATGAATTGCTAGTCAGAGCTCTGGAGTGAAAAGCATTGATTGTACTGTAACTAGGAGAGAGAAACACACACTTCATCCATTGCACCGCGGGCTGTGTACACACACACTATCTGCTTCCAAGAAAGCACTCACCAGTATCAGCCTTTTTAATTTGTGCTCTTTCTCTCTCTCACACACACGGCGGTAGCTTAATTTAGTGATTTATTCTTTTCCCAACTGCAAGCGAAATAGAGATTTCACATTGCAACAGCCTTGCAGGCAAGCAAGAGATTGGCGAGGGGGGCTAAGGGGAGCAATTGAGTGGGGATTGGGGTTTTAGGAGGGTGTGCTGTGGCTGTGTGTGCTTGTGTTCAAGATTGTACATGACGCATACTGTATATTATTCCACAGGCGCTTCAGTGCCATCGTCAGTGCAAAAGCCTTGCCTCACCTATTTGCTTATTCATGTCTTCTCTCTCTCTCTTTTATATGCAACAGGGAGGAAGCACAACATGAAAAGATCTTTGCTAATTGGAGATCTGCTTTCTATGCAGGTTCAGTTCCACGTTCCCGCGATGGGAATTGACTACGAAAATAAAAGCATGGTAAAGAGAATCATATGAGTGAGTGTGTGTGTGTGTGCGTGCGTGTGTGTGTGCAGGGCCGTAACTGCCATTGAGGTCACCGAGGTCATGACCTCGGTATTTCTCCCGGTGAAAAAAAAATATTTTTTGTGCGGAAAAGCCATTACAACGCAAAAATTACGCGGAAAGTGTCATGCTATATAATGTGACTGCGCTGTACCTTTAAGAACTTCACGACACTGCCGTAAAGCAGGTCCGTTGATCACGTGATCACGTCAGTCGTATATGTTACCTATGGCTGATACAGGCTGTTCTGTACTATGGTTCTGTAGTGTTGTTGTTACCCTGCCCGGAATTACACTGTAAAGCCTACGCTTGGAATTAGCCTCTACCTTAAATTGTGTGGACATTGAAACTCATGCTGTCAGAAGACGGACGCATCACTTCAGAAAGATGGTCAAGTTTAACCCCCCTGTTAGTTTTGCATTTGGCTGCCCAAATGAATGTGGAGACTGTAAACAGCTTTTCCAACGCTATCGTCTGGCGACAAAACTAAACAATGAGGAGGATGGCGAGGTTCAGGTCAGTTCCCTGATATACGCTATGGGCCCGGACCGGAGGCTGAAAACATTGTCATTCAAGTTGTCAGGGGATGATCAGAAGAAGTTCGACGACGACGAGTAGTCTACAGTACTTTTACCTCACACGGAATATGAACCACAAGCACGCCTGTTTCCACCAGAGAGAACAGCGGCCCGGTGAGAAAGATGAAATGTTTATCAGAGCTCTTTATGATTTATCAGAACACTGACTTTGGGGAAATAAAGGGTGAGCGCATACTGTACGTGACCGCCTAGTTAGTTGTTGGTTGCAGATCAGTCTGAAGCACACTGGCACAGTGTCTCTCTCGACTCGAGAGTATTCAAGTAAATATATTAATTGTTGCAAAATGATTGACATTGTGACGTTGATGCCGTTTGACTATATTGCTGCAAAATAAGTTGGCCTAAATAAATCATATAGACATGCTCATGGTGTCTAGAAAAAGAAGCACCCGTTTTGCACTTTTTTTGTTGTTTGTGTTACATTTAGGTTAAAAATAAACCGTAGAAACCCATTAAAACAACAGGATAAAACCGCACAAAACCCGATTTTATCGCGTGCGTGCACGAGGATATTAATGACCTCGGTATTTTCTGAACCCTGGTTACGGCCCTGTGTGTGTGTGTGCGTGCAAGAGAGATAGAGAGAGAGCGAGAGAGAGACGTGATTAGGGTTAAACCGTCCTCTTCCATTCTCGATTGGAATGATTCTATTATCGTGACATAATCCGCCCCGAGATCTGATTATTTTCCATGGTCGGGCAAGCGCTGCAACATTTCATAGTAGTGAAAGAGCCAGTTTCTGTCAATGCATCTCAATCACGTCATTGTCTTGCTCCTCAAGGGCGGGCGTGCTCTGGTTGACTGTCGCCTTAGTTGGCCCAGCATGCTGCACAGGTAGCGGATCCTTTCGCCCGCTTGGCCGTTCGCCCCAAATCTTTTCCGCCGGTCTCACGCTTACTGCACTGACCGCTCGGTGGAGCTGTACTGTACTTAACTGTACAAAAGTACAATTTTGAGGTGTTTTTCTTTTACTTTACTTGAGTATTTCCAATTTGCAATGCTTTCACTTCGACTCCACTAAATCTCGGATCCAAATATTGTACTTTTACTCCACTACATTTATTTAAAAACTTAGGTTTTAATGTTGACGTTTTAACATTACGCCGGATAGACGCCCTGGGCGAACGGCCAAACGGGCGAACGGATTGGTATTCGCTGCACACACACCACCGGCCTCGTCTCCGGGGACGTCAACAGAGAGGACCACCAGCCTCCACGCCTCTCTCCCTCTCTCTCTCTAACTCTCTCTCTATCTCTCTCTCTCTATCTCTCTCTCTAAGGGTCATCGCCATGCTGCATGGCTCGTGGTGGTAAAAATCCTATTTTTGCCATGGACATACAAACAAAGAGCTAGCCATAAAGCCATAAAGTAATGGGTACTTAAATAATTTTTTGGGGGGTCCCCAGATGTTAACATATTGTTTTCTCACTTAACAGTAAACAGACCAACATACAGCATAAGTACATACAGTATACGTGTATAAAGTGTATGTGTACCTTTCTAAAGTGACAATTTAAGGACTTTAAAGACCTTTTTAGTCCCACTGGTCAAACATTGGTCAAATTGTCAAATATTACAGGCAGAAAATCTACATGCTCACAACGCCAGTTGCAACGCGAGGCGTTGTGAGCATGTAGATCCGCTATTTTCACAATGGAATGGGTCGAGTGAAACTAAATGTTATGCCAACTCCTACAATTCCAAGTGCTTGAGCAGTGTGGGGGGTCCCCAATTCAAATATGATTATTTTGGTGGTCGCGGCCTGAAAAGGTTAAGAACCACTGCCATAAATGACCATTACACTACAGGTCTGTAACTCTGAGAGTGTAAAAATGGAGGTATGGGCGGTCCTGGAGAATAACATGTTTGAGAACCGCTGTCCCAGTGGTCTCCTATAATGTGCCATACATTGTGTCATCGTAAATCAGTGTCATACATATTCTGGAAGAAAACCTGGAGAATGACATTCAGTAAGGCATATTATGTTAGAAGAGACGGCACAATACTTTTCCAGCCTTTTTTGCCACCTTTTTGGGCAACCCAAGTTTTTGAAACACACACACACACACACACACACACACACACACACACACACACACACACACACACACACACACACACACACACACACACACACACACACACACACACACACACACACACTCTTTTCAAAACTTGCAACTAAGCATTCACACAGACAAAACACATACGTACATCTATCTCCCAGAGACAAAGATCTCTCTCTCTCTCTGGCAATCACGCGCACATGCCCTCCCACCCCCCATTAGAAGTGAACTGTCTGTCTGTGGGGGCTGCTTTGCTGGTGGAGGTGGACATACTGAGCACGGTGAATACAGATTCACAGCAGGTAACGGATTGGTCTCTGCTGCAGCTCAGCTCAGGGCCAGGTGCCTGGGCGAGATATTGGAGGAGATTTTAATGTGGTTTGCATGCATGAGGCCGAGCCACCGCCACGCAATCCAACCTGGGAGAGGCCTCTCCGTGAGAGAGAGAGAGAGAGAGAGAGAGAGAAAGGTTGGCAGGGGGAAAGGGGGGGGGGACAGACGGGCGGAGGGGGAGACCAAATAAGTCTAAGAGAGGCAGGAGGAGGAAGGTACGAGAGGGTGGACGGATGGAGGGGGAAAGAGGGATGGACAGATTGGGTTGTGAGGGACAAAAGCACGCAATGAGCTGAAACGAGAGAGAGAGAGAGAGAGAGAGAGAGAGAGAGATAGAGAGAGAGAGAGAGAGAGAGAGAGAGGGAGGGACAGGCAGAGGAAAGCGGATGCACAAAAAGAGACAGATGAGTGGAGTGGAGAAACAGACGACGAGAGAGGGCCGGGAATAAAGCGAGGGAAATTGGGAGCTGGCGTGGTTCACAAAGGATGAAACCAGTGGTGTAAAGTAACTAAGTACTTTTACTTAAGTACTTTACTTACAATAGTACAGTTTTGAGGTATTTGTACTTTACTTGAGTAATTCCAATTTTTTACTTCTACTCCACTACATCTCGGGTCCATTGTACTTTTACTCCACTACAATTATTTGAAAACTTTAGTTACTAGTTACTTTGCAGATCTAAATTACAATATTATAAAACATACATAACCACTTAAGCCTGATTTTATACGGTAGCCATTTGAAAATAGCTGATCTACAAGCTCACAACGCGTCACGTTGTAAGCTGTGAGCATTTCAGTGTCTTTTGGTACTTTAAGTACTTATTGATGCCAATACTTTCATACTTTTACTCAAATACATTTTGAATTCTGGACATTTATTTGTAAGGGTGCCCTCACACCAAAATACCTATGAGAGTGGAATCCGCGTTCCACCAATGCATTTCAATGAGAGTGAAGCGGTTTCATGCCAGCAGAGGATTTCTACAAAAAACGCTCCCTTATCATTGAAATGCATTGGCGGAACGCAGATTCCACTCTCATAGGTATTTTGGTGTGAGGACACCCTAACGGAGTACATCTACAGTGGAGTATTGACACTTTTACTTAAGTACAAAATGTGAGTAGTGTACTTTTCCCACCTCTGGGAAAGCGGATGCACAAAAAGATGAGCGAGTGGAGAAACAGACGAAGAGAGAGGGCCGGGAATAAAGCGAGGGAAATTGGAAGCTGGCATGGTTCACAAAAGATGAAACACAACCGGGTGCAGGGAAGGGGGGTTGACGCAAGCGAAGAAAGGTGAAGAAAGTACGCATGAAAGGAGGGCAGAGGAGAGGATGAAAATGTAGTTATAAAGGAGAAAGAGAGAGACAGAGAGAGAGAGGTTTCCAAATTAAACAATGATGACAGAATTTCCGAAGGCGTCGGATCGCCCATCCAGAACATTCTCTTTTCACCACCGTCAAACAAACTCGCGTGGCGAGACTTGCCAATGCAGCGCTTTCTTCCCTCATCTCTTTATACTCTCCTCTCCCCTGCTTTCACTTACTCTACCTGATGTTACTCCAATCCACTCTTGATTATGTTCTGCTGATGATGATGTGGGGGGGGGGGGTCTGGGGGAGAGGTTTCAACCATCCGTCTGATAGCCAGTATCAACGATATCCAATATCCAACAGGCTCTGTTGTGAAATTGCCCCGATCTGGGACAGAGATTAATCATCTTATCTCCTTGAACTAACCCGCGTGCCTGGGCTGGGCATGCATATTATTAGCTTTTGGACCTCAGTGGTTTAATATCGCTCAGCCAGACGCAGTATGACTTTGGCAAGGCAGACAAGAGGCATCACTCCGGTTGATCCGCTCGCCGAGTGAGACGCACGGTGCAGTGCGTATGCTGGTCTCGTCTCAACTTCTAAGCCACGAAAAGCCATCAATCATCCATGAGTGATTAGGTCACAGGACAGACAGCTCATATTTTGTGAAAGGTTATAAGATAGAGGGGTTTTCTTAGAAAAGTTATATATACATATACATATATATATATATATATATATATATATATATATATATATATATCCCAACCACAGTAGAAACACAGATTTCAAGTAACATAGCAAAGTGGAAAAGGATAAATGATTGAGATGGATGTTTTATTAAGAGTTCCACTATTATAAAGTTTTTAGGCAACGGTTTACATCAGCACATATCGCTGTGCACAAATTGGCGCTAACTTAAGCAGCGGTACGCAGGTAGACAGACAGAAACCGAGATCTCCATATATGGGTACAAGAGGGACAGAGACAGATGGACACAGTACAATGGCTACTCTGACAAAGCCCCCAACACTATGGCTCAGACATATTGGTCGGATCGGCAGCGCAACGTAGGTGTGATGGCCGCATTGAGGCACAAACTCTAGATGTGAGAGCCTGAACCTCTAGTTTCCTCAAAAGAAACTGTTTTGGACATGCAAGGTTTCCACTCGACAACGACGAAATGCAGAAGAGAATGTCTGCAAATCGCAGTTGTTACAAATGCCTGGCAATGGTTTGTGTTGTTTGTGATGTCAGAACAGCGCTCTGGTTAACCTAGATATGGCGGCGCAGACATCGAGAGAGATATTTAACGGGGTCGGCAAACAGACAACGACAGAGAGACAAAGACGGGGAAAGGCAGCGAGAGCGAGAGATGTATTGGACAGTGATCAGTAAAAGATGTCCGATGCAGCAACAATTGCTTGCCTGTTCTGCTGTGCCTGTGGGGGATGAGGTTTATTACTTTGGAGGGTTCTATAACGGGAAGAACCACAACGTGGATCAGATTGATGTGAGCGTCTTCAACACAGTGACTTTACACTGGACGAAGTTTCCCCCAGTGACATCTAGAAGAGGAGGAAGACCTGTTGAGGTTCCCTCCATGCGCTGGGGCCACACAGCTGTGCTGATTGAAGGCATCATCTACATCTGGGGAGGTTTAGTAAATTGTACAATAGCGGCGGCCCATATGCCCCAAGTCAAGGGGGACTCTGAAAACATTCTTTATTCATTTGATGTCGATGCTCACAGATGGTTAAAGCTCAATGATATTTCTGGGGTTGTTCCAGATGGGAGGGCCAACCACTCAGCCTGTGTCTTGAGGAAGGACATTTATATATATGGAGGACGCAACAACCTGACTTTCTTTAAAGACATCTACAAGTTGGACATCACCACAATGGTCTGGTCTTTAATTAAGACCAGTGGCATTCCACCACCTGGTTCAGGTCTCTCTGCCACCATCATTGGAAAAAAGATGTTTGTAATTGAGGGTCTATGGTACAGTTGGAAATACAACAGTGTGTTTGACACAGAGACCAACTGCTGGCTGAGCAAGCCTTCTGCACAGCTTCTTCCACCACAACGCTGTTGTCATTCTGCCTTTACCTACAATGGAGATCTGCACATACTTGGCGGTTACGGAAACTATTCTCGGTTCCATGATCTGTGGAAATTCAATGCCGAGACCTTCTCATGGAAGAAGGTTAAGGTTCAAGGACTCAAGAGAATAGGCCCGGATTGGAATTCTTACGGTTGGTCTTGCACGGTCAGGGGCCGTGTCATCGTCTTTGGAGGATACACAGCCCATGGACTGCCCGTCTTGCAGATCTTAGACTTAAGTCCTAGCCTGAAGACGCTCTGCAAACTAACGGTTATCCGCTCCCGTCTGGAGCGGTCGGGACTCCCACACAACGTCAGGTGGGAACTGGAAGCCATGACAGCAGCAACAAAGAACGAAACAAGAAAAAGGAAAATGTCTGTGTGCTCTGAGGTTTAAAAAAGAAATCACGCCCATGTGAACTGAGCAGTGCAGGCTGCTCAACAGCACCGCTGGGTGGCTGCAGCTGGTGTTACCGTACTCATACTGACATACGGACATACAGGCCGTACTCATACGGACATACACACTCAAGTCAAATGTTGGAGCGGCGGGCACCGCTCAAAAACAATGGATATAATAATAATATACCTTGATATTATGATGTCACCCTTTTCATACCATTAAAGGACCATTATTAATCCATTTTTATATAACTGTTTCTCACTATAAGATGGTGCCGTTTCAGTGTCTCAAAGGTGGGCTGTGGACAGTCCAGAAACCTGCCTACCAGTGACATCATTGGTAGGCATTTTGGTCATTTCAAACAAGATTTAATAATTTTATTATTATTAACACAAGAACAATGGCTTCTATTTCATTGTGATAACATTCCAAGAAAGAGAAAGGCATGTCGTTTCCATTGTCTTTGAATCCCCATGGATGAGGCAGGTCTCTGAACTGTCCAGTGTCCATAGTAGCCCACAAGAAACATTTGTGCCATCCTATAATGTGAGCTTTATGGAGGTAACCGATAGTCCCCATACAGAAAACAAGCAACAATACAAAAAAAAGAGCACATAGAAATATTACTAAAAGGGTACAAACAAAAATAAACAGCAGTAAAAAAAGGCCTAGTTTTTACCTAAAATACACCCTTTGAAAAAACCTACTGTCCATGATCCATCCTTTTAGTTGGACCTTAAAAGATGTAAAGGATGGACACTGATGTTAGTGTGTGTAGCATCACTCATCTGGACATTCTTCCTCTCTCTGCTACCATGCAGACCGTGGCTGTAGGTTCCTCTGACTTAGGGGTGTCGCACCAAATTCTGGGCCCTGCGTACAAGGATTCACTGTGGGCCCCCCATGAATGCTTTAACTATTGAAAAATAACAGATATACAAGCTTGCAAGCTTGTAGATCTGCTATTTTTGAGGTTTTTGAAGTCTTTGAATATTTTTTTTTTTTTTTTTGAAAAACCTATGTTTCTATGTCAGTGGTGCTCAAACTTTTTCACGTGAAGGACCCCCAAAATGATCTGTATTTAGCCACAGACCCCCATCTCAAAACATTTAGTTACAGTGACCCCAAGAAGCAAAATGTGAGTTAAAAATGTTTGCTTAACAAATACATATATTCAAAGATTTGCACACATTTTCACAAGTTTTAAAGAATAGCAGATCTACAACCTCGCAGCGCGGCACTCGGTGCCGCGCTGTGAGCTTGTATATCTGCTATTTTTCAATAGCTAAAGTAAAAAATAATTAAGGCCCCTCCACGTTGGGCCCTAGAAACTCAGTCCCAATTCCCCCCCCCCCCCCCCCCCCCCCCCTCGTGACGCCCCTGCTCTGACCACTCAGTATTCACAGGAGCACAGAGTGCACAGAGCCCAGCAGGAGCAGACGTGCATCCAGGAGGCAGAGGAGAGGAAGGCCACATTTCATCACTCACACAGAGGCTCAATGCCCAAGAGGAGCCTGGCAAACTTCTAGAAGAACCAACAGAACAGCCCCGCCCAGGGACATGATGGGCCCCTGATTCAGCCCGGGAAAGAGAGTTGGAGAGGCCCTCATTGCACGTTATAGAGAGAGATCTCTCTCTATAGCGCTGCTGCTACTCAAAGATTTGCCATTTCAGATCATGACAAGTGACAAGCCAGTGGGCCAATTACATGAGTTATATTTCGTCATTGTCGGGTGGAAACCTTGTATGTCCAAAACCATTTTAAAAATGATTTAAACTAGTGAAAACAGCCGATCTACAAGCACACAACGCCTCGCAACGCGAGACGTAGTGTGCTTGTAGATCTGCTGTTTTCACTACTTTTGTGCGACAGCCTTGTATGATGAAGCAGGGCTTTGCTTTGCGAAAAAATTTACACATTTGAAACTTGGAGATACGAGGTTTTCTGCCCGACAGTAACGATTTACTTTGTTGGCCGCCCAGCCCCCAAAATGGAACGAAGGCTGACAATTTATTTTATTTATTTTTTTCCTAATGGCCCGACCGGCCGGGAATGAACCGGCCGTTCGGGAGTTGTCCCGCTTTTCACAATGGCCAGCACGTCCCTGGCCCCGCCCCCTCCACCCCGTTGTCTGTGTCATCGCCTCACATACGTACATTGCCACTCTCAGTGTGTGTATGTGTGTGTGTGTGTGTGTGTGTGTGTGTGTGTGTGTGTGTGTGTGTGTGTGTGTGTGTGTGTGTGTGTGTGTGTGTGTGTGTGTGTGTGTGTGTGTGAGCGCGCAGATGCGAGCATGGGTCACCGCCGTGGTCAGAAGCATCCAACCATGCATGCATACACAAACGACACACACACATACACACGCACGCACATATACAGACAGACATAGAAGCAAACACACGTGCGCACATAGACAAACAAGCGTCCATGCTTGGACATGCACACACGTAGTACGAACACACACACACACACACACACACGCAGGCGCGCATTAAAACGCACGCATACACAAACGCGTGCAACACTCTGTGGGTGGAACAGAGAGGGGACAGAATGTCATTGAGTTGTCACGTTTCAGAGCAGCTCAGTGCCATTTTAGGAGCTTACAGCGCTATGTGGGGCCTAAAGACACAGGGACTGGAGGGCTCCATTTTGTTATAGATTTTTATATACCAATTCATATATTTCAAAGACCTTGGATTAACGGGTTATATGAACTGCTTGCGGAACACCATACAAAGTAGAAAGGGGAGCTCTGCAGAGTGCATATCTTGGCGTTTCTGCTTTTCACAATATAGAGCAGGGGTCTTCAACAGGGAGGTCCGGGACCCCTAGGGGGTCCTCAGAGTTACTACAGGGGGTCCTCCAAATCTTTGAGTGAAATTTTTTTAATATAAACCACTTGAACCCTAGCGTCAATATTCTGAGAACTTTAGCCAAAAATAGCAGATCTACAAGCTCACAATGGCTCGCGCTGCAAAGCGCTGTGAGCTTGTAGATCGGCTATTTTCGGCAAAGAGCTTTGGTGTAAAGGGGAAAAAGAGCAGACTAAGTACAGAGTGAAAGGTCAGAGTGAAAGGTCAGAGTGAAAGGTCAAGTTTATTAAGTACGGTTCCATACATCCAAACAGAAAAGTCCGGTAGCACTTTATAATGAAGTACCTCAATAAAGGCTAATTAACAGCTAATAAGGCACTTACTGACAATTAATTAACAGCTAATAAGGCACATTAACAATTAATTAACTCTTATTCAAACATTATTAAACCGTAATTAACGAGTTAATTATAATGAATTAACAACTAATTAAATTTTTATTATAACAGTATAAACAACAACAAGTCATTAATTAAGCCTTTATTAACACTTTATTAGGCAATTTAAAGCCACCTATTCTAAAGTGGGAACACATCGGGTACACCCGCCACTCTGACATGTCTCCTTTCCGACATGTCAGAGTAGCGGGTGTACCCGATGTGTTCCCACTTTAGAATAGGTGGCTTTAAATTGCCTAATAAAGTGTTAATAAAGGCTTAATTAATTGTTTATACTGTTATAATAAAGATTTTATTAACAGCTTATAAGGCACATTAAGTCCTAATAGTGCATTTATAAACCCTTTACTATGCACTTATTATGAGATCAATTAACACTAACAAATCCTTAATAAAATCTTTATTATAACAGTATAAACAATTAATTAAGCCTTTATTAACACTTTATTAGGCAATTTAAAGCCACCTATTCTAAAGTGGGAACACATCGGGTACACCCGCCACTCTGACATGTCGGAAAGGAGACATGTCAGAGTGGCGGGTGTACCCGATGTGTTCCCACTTTAGAATAGGTGGCTTTAAATTGCCTAATAAAGTGTTAATAAAGGCTTAATTAATGACTTGTTGTTGTTTATACTGTTATAATAAAAATTTAATTAGTTGTTAATTCATTATAATTAACTCGTTAATTACGGTTTAATAATGTTTGAATAAGAGTTAATTAATTGTTAATGTGCCTTATTAGCTGTTAATTAATTGTCAATAAGTGCCTTATTAGCTGTTAATTAGCCTTTATTGAGGTACTTCATTATAAAGTGCTACCAAAAGTCCTATCTGATTGCATTAAATTACATTAAATGTTGTTAAACTCACATTGCCACTCGATTTGCCATTCACTTTATGCATGCGCATATACCCTCTATTGCAGACTTAGTTGGATGTTGTGTTCATGATATACAGTATAACATTTAAAGAAATAGGCCCTTCCCACAAATTGTGGAAACCATTTACGGGCAAACGGTAACTAATTTGGCAATTGGTTTGTTGTGGGTGAAAAAATGTATAATATAATAATGTTATTAATAATAATTCAAGGATTAGATTTTTTGGGGTTGAATGCCCTCCTTGCAGAGGTCATCAATATGTCCGCACGCGGACAATTTGACAAATGTGTCCGTGGAAAAGACTTGTCCTTGTATGTGGCGAAATTTAGAGTTGCTGTTGAATGAATGTCACTCTCCAGGTTTTCCTCAGATTGTATGACACTGATTTACTATGACACATTATGAGTCCGCTAGCACTAGTGGTTCTCAAAATGTTTTAGTTGCAAGGACTCCCATAACTCTATTTGTTCACTCTCAGAGTTACAGACCTGTTATGGTCAGTCAGGTTGTGTGTGCGCCGTATTTCGAAGCTCTGTTGTTTGCGACCTGAAGGTCACTTCTCGCCCTTACGGCGTGTTACTTGTATTATTGTGCTCTCATTTTGTACGTCCGTGACAAAAATGTAACGACGATAACCCCTGCTTCCTTGGCCTACTGGAAGCCTGCATGAAACATTTTGCACTGATTTTGTCAAGCAGTTTCCAAGAACAGCTGAGCAATCACACGCGCACGTTCACGAACAGCAGCGGGGGAAAAAAAGTAATTCCTGGCCTTTGGCCCCCAGAGCGGAGATAGAAATCCATGCACATAAGAATAAATAACTACTGGGGAAAATGTCAATCATGTAAGCACAGTTTCAGAACTTATTAACTGGTTGGAACGTTCGCTGCCAGTCACACAATTATTTTCCGGTTCCTCCATTACCGTGGGATTAAGGAGATGGAGATGTACTTTTTAATTGAGTTGAGCCGTGCTATGCTGGGCTAGAGATAAGGCTTGTAACTGATGTCATCCAACTGGGACTGACTGGAGACGGGCCCGTACGCACTGAGGTCTCACTGGCCTCAAAGGCCACACAACAACGAGAGAGAGAGAGAGAGAGAGAGAGAGAGAGAGAGAGAGGGAGAGAGAGAGAGAGAGGTTTAAAGTAAGTACATGCACTCAAGTACTGTACTGTATTGTATTTTGAGTTTTTTTCAACAACATCTCTTGTAGATGGGATATTTTCGGCATGCGCAGTGTAAAATCAGCCGTTAAGCCGCAATCAAGGCCCGCGCCAAACATGCATTTTAGTCGAGGAATGATGAATAAATAAATAATGTGACGTATAAGTAATCCTAATCATCGTGCGTCTCCCGGGCACGGCGATAACGATGCCTTGTCACAGGAACAGGGAACGTTTCGGTCCTCTCATCAAGCAATGTGCCAACTCAAAACGTCCCACCACCACCACCACCGCCCCCCCACACGCCTCACTCATCAAGAGAGAGAGAAAGATGAGAGAGAGAGAGAGAGAGAGAGAGAGAGAGAGAGAGAGAGAGAGAGAAATAATGACAGAGAACTAGACACGAGGAAGGAGGAAGTGTAAGAGGAAGAGTCCACAGGGAAGAGGAGAAAGAGACAAAGTGAAAGAAAGAGGTTGGAAGAACAGCAGTGGAATGAGTGTGTGTGTGTGGGTGTGTGTGTGTGTGTGTGTGTGTGTGTGTGTGTGAGTGCGTGTGTGGGGTGTCACACCAAATTCTGGGCCCTGGGTACAAGGATTCACTCACATTTTGTGCTTTAACTATTAAAAAGCAGATATACAACAAGCTTGAGCTTGTATATCTGCTATTTTTCAATAGCTAAAGTATAAAATAATTAAGGCCCCTCCACCTTGGGCCCTAGTAACTCAGTCCCAATCCCCCCCCCCCCCCCCCCTTGTGACGCCCGTGTGTGTGTGTGTGTGTGTGTGTGTGTGTGTGTGTGTGTGTGTGTGTGTGTGTGTGTGTGCGTGCGTGCGTGCGTGCGTGCGTGCGTGCGTGCGTGCGTTTGCTTACAGAACTGCAAAGGACATAATAATCCCTCTCAAAAACCTTTTTAGGATAACGGCACTAAACCGATCTGTTTCAGCATGCATTGGAATACATGCATTTTAGAGCAGGCAGCACACCAATTTGCCTCCATTACGCGACGATTATCCATGGGCGTTTATGGGCCAATCCTAAGGAAACCAGGAAGAACCTGGTGTCTGACTGCTGCTCGCTGTACAATCAGGCCCTCCAGATGCTGAGTAGACGGTCTGACTATGCAGATTATGCAACTGTAGTGTCCAGGCACGTGCACAAATAGACATCAAAGGGGGCTTGAGCCCCTGCCCTTTCATCCGTCTGTAAACAACTGCCCTTTCCAGACTACGAATGCAGTTTTTACTATGGTGAAAGAAATGCAAATGCCCCCTCTTTCCATGCCGTACCTGAAGGCAGCATTCAAGAGAAGTGCCTTGTCCAAAACTCTCCTGAACTTGAATGCAGCGTCTTATGTTGAAATCAAGAAATGTGTAGAAATCGTGCAGAAAATAGCCGATCTACAAGCTCACAAGATCGCGTGAGCTTGTAGATCTGCTATTTTCAGCACACAACCAAGTGTAAAATCAGTCATTAAGATGCCATCAAGGCCTGCCAAAATACATTTCAGTTGACTAAATCAACTGTAGATTTAGTCGCCTAAAATCTTATGATATTTAGTTGACTAAAATTAGACTAAAAGCCATAGTTTTCAGGTGACTAAATTATGACTAAAACTAAATGACATTTTATTCAAAAGACTAAAACTAAATAAAAAATTTGCTGTCAAAAACAACACTGATCTTGTCTGTTACTCTCAGCATGGTTGGCGTTCCTGAGCACCTGGCCTGGGATGTCTCGCTTTTTACCAGGACTGATTTCTGAGGAAGAGTTGGAGCCTCTGGGCTGGGAGACGTCACTTAGTTTGAAGTAATAGATCTGTGTAAGGGAAGCCTTGCAGTGTGTGGACTATTTGTTTTCATATCAGTTTACCGGGACACCATATGAATTAATTGCTCTACAAAGTTCTCTGCCCTGGACAGGATTTCTCACAGTCGGATAACATTGAACAGAAGCGAACCTCTGAGTCCAGTTTTCTCAGCTCGCTGTATCTCTGCGAGACATCCCTCAATAAGCCACATCTCCAAAAAACGGCGGGTCAAACTGCACAACCAGTATGTCAACTTGTAGCTGTGATTCCCTGCTTTCATATCACATGAAAAAACCAAACATTTAAAACCCATTTAGAACAGGTACACATTAGTGTGTATCATTATTTTATGCTTTAACTATTGAACTGCAGATTTACAAGCCCACGGCGGTGCCGCGCTGCGAGCTTGTAGATCTGCTATTTTTGAAAAATCGTGAAAATTTGAATTTTGACCGGATTCTATAAGTGTCTTTTGAATCCTTCTAAGATTTTTTGAAAAACCTATGTTTCTATGTCGGCAATCTGGCTAGCCATCGTCAAAGAAAAGGTCCTTTTCACTTAAATGGAGCTCAGTTAGTCTGTTCTTGAGAGACTACTATGTCAGTGTCAGTGGTTCTCAAACCTTGTCATGTGAAGGACCCCCAAAATTATATTTATTTGGCCACGGACACCCATCTCAAAATATCTAGTTCCAGGGACCACCCAGAAGCAAAATTGAGCTTGTATATCTGCAATTTTTCACTGGTTAAAGCATTCAATAATTCTAGGCCTAAATGGGTAAACCCCACCGGCTGGTCACATAATGATATGAAACAACAGTAGTAGACTGACAATAGCGACATTAAGCAGACCGTTTCTACTACCGCAACGTGAGGCGGGACTACGGCTGCTATGGCGTAATCGCCGTAGTGGTCAAAATGGTTAAGCAAAGCCTCGGCGGTGACGGGGTCCCACCCCTTTCACTAAACGCCTTGGTTCCCATGGCGACGCGTACACGCAGCCGACGGAGTAGGCGCTCCATTTGGTTCCATTTGTACACTGCCAGAGTTAAGTGGAGACCTTGAAATTTGAAAGTTTGAGAAACACTGCGCTAAGGTTCACAAACAAAAAGGTATATATCTGGTGAGTATCTCTTTTAGTTCCTGTCTTTGAAGCCTGCTCTTCAGCCACCAATTGTTGCTTCCTTTATAGATCTCTCTCTCTCTCTCTCTCTCTCTCTCTCTCTCTCTCTCTCTCTCTCTCTCTCTCTCTCTCTCTCTCTCTCTCTCTCTCTCTCTCATTCTGAACCCCTCCCCCCATTCCTCTTCCACTATCAGCAGCCCAACTGACAGCACCCCATAATGGAGAAATCCAATCAGTCTCCCCACCTGCACAATGGGAGATATGGACCCTGCCTTTAATAAAGAGATATACGGCATATAGTGGGAGGGAGGGAGAGAGAGAGAGAGAGAGAGAAAGAGAGAGAGAGAGAGAGAGCGAGGGAGGGAGAGAGGGAGAGAGAGAGAGAGAGAGAGAGAGAGCAGCCAGAGATAAAGTCAGTCTTTCCATCTGTAACATTTCGGAGGCAGACCAAAGAGAGGACGTAAAACAGAAAAGACAGAAGACAAAAAACTTGTGGTGAGGGCATCAGGCAAGGTCCACTTTTTACACATACTGGACTTTAATTTGATTGTCTTAAGTACCAGCTCTTTTGCCTACAAAACTTAAAGGCCTGTCCATACCGTCTCCGACCACCAAACTTTTCGTCGGAAAGGTCTGGTTCGACTACAAATTGACGTCACTCGCATCTTCTGAAAAGCATCATCCCCAATTAGAGTTCGGAAAGCTGCTCGTCAGAACTCTCAGACGAAAGGTTTGGTGGTCGGACACAGTATGGACAGGCCTTTAAGTTAAGGCATAAGAGCTGGTACGACATACTAGCTCTCTTTACACAATGCTGTACCCCCTCCAACAGTATTTTCCCCTCCATCTTCAGTTTTTATTATATGTTGGCACTTGCTTTGGTAATGTAAATGTATGTTTTCTCATGCCAATGAAGCTCCTTTGAATTGATAAAATATGAGCTACTGTGGTAGGTGGTGTATATACAGGGCTTATGAGTAAAGCTGTGGTAAATGTTATCACTGAGATCTTGCGTCCTTGTTACATTTTTTTTTCTTATTATTTTGTCTGCCAAAGAGCCAGCAAGTAGAATAAACACAGCTCCCATTACAATACGCAGCACAAATTGTATTTATTTGCATTAATATTCAATTCGGTTTGACCTCATTGGCGTGCTCCATGTCCCTCTTTCTGTTCTCACTCCACTGCCTGATTAAATGAAGGTTAAATTACGGTCGGTGCATGGTATTATGTTGCAATGCAGGGTTTCACTTAATTCAGGGGAAAAAAAGAAAAAATCTAAACGATGATGAGTTATGGTCCTTGTTTTTTCAGAGGGAGAGAGAGAGATAGAGAGAGAGAGAGGGGGGGGGGGTGGGGGGACTGAGTTAGTTGTTGGATGGGAGAGGGGAGCCGAATTGATTTCTCGGGGACCAGAATGAAATGAGACTAGGATGGGAGTCATTTTCAGCGGGGGGCAGCGGGAGTCATTCTGCAGGACAAATCAGCTACAGCAGCAGCACCTAATGGCGTGGCCGCGGATTCTCTTCACCCCTGGAAGAGAGAGAGGCACCAAGGGGCCTCTTAAAATTGATGACAAGGGCCTGATCCACTCAGTGCTGACCATTTCCTTTTTTTGCAAGTGTGTGTGTGTGTGTGTGTGTGTGTGTGTGTGTGTGTGTGTGTGTGTGTGTGTGTGTGTGTGTGTGTGTGTGTGTGTGTGTGTGTGTGTTGGGGGAGGTCATCTCATCCAACCAGTAACAATTCCCTTTTAACTTTAATATTCTGTGTTTCTCGGCGACTATGTCATCCAGTTTGTCCACGCATTAAGAGAAATAAATAAAAATAGAATGATAACTCAATGTGCAGATATAATATAAGAATAATGTGCTTAATGTATTCTTTTATTTTCCAGATTGTTTGTTATAGTACGCTTCTCCACCCGGCTCTTGTTGACTTCAATGCATTCCATCAGGGTCCAGTGCCTAACGTATACCTGAGATCGGGGACTGCCCCATAGGCCGAACTCCCGTTGAGTCGAACAGCGTCAGCAGGTTAGATAATCACCCACGAGCGTCAGGCAGGTTAGATAATCGCCTGCGTCACAGTTACTGAGGTTAGGTTTAGGCATAGCTTTTTTTTTTTTTTTTGGCTTTTTGGCTTTTTGTCTTTATTGACCAAGGGAGGTCCAGTAGACTGACAGGAAATGGGGAGAGAGAGATGGGGACTCTTGGGGAGTGACAGGCGGCAAACATCGCCCGGACCAGGAACCGAACCGGCGACGCCGCAGCAACCATGCCTATGTGGCGGTGCCTATGTGGTATGCGCCTTGACCAGTAGGCCACTGGACACCCCAGATTTAGGCATAGTTTTACTGAGGTTAGGGTTAGGGTTAAGGTTAGGTTTTGGTGGTCCGACCAAAGGGTGTTCGACCTAATGACACGTTACCTGAGATCTCCTTCTTTACCTTGTTACAGTCAACCATGTTGTTTTAAAGATCCTTCTAATTCAAGTGGCTCAATCATTCAATCAAATCTACTGTAGTTGCTGCTTTCGGTCAAATTTATATTTGTCTAAGCTTCCCTGTCCCACCTGTTTTGTATTCCAATCTGTACTCATCCAATTTTCAAGTGTCAGCACTTTGCCTCACTTTTTAAAAGTACCAGACCCTTTACTTTTCCTTTGCACGCGCGCGCGCGCACACACACACACACACACACACACACACACACACACACACACACACACACACACACACACACACACACACACACACACACACACACACACACACACACACACACACACACACACACACACACACACACACTAAAAACTCATGGGTCATTTCTTGACCCAAATCATGGGTCATTTGTGTTAGGTCAAATTTCGGGGTCATTTCTCAGAGCCACAACCCTTCCTTGAGTTATTGAGATATTATTTTGACCCAATTCCAGGGTTGTTCGAGTTAGGTAATATTTATCTGGGGGTGACCCGTTTTTGGGGTTAGTGGTAACCCATATACTTGGGTCAGTGGTCTAGCTTTGGGCTAATCAGGGGACAGGCACCATAAACCTGTTTGCAAAGTATGCTGGGAAAAGCATTTGTCTAGGTTTCCAGATACATGTTCTAAGCTGTTGGGAGCTAAAAATGCTAAATATGTCATATCCATGTGTCTGCCTCGGCAAGCTGACTGTCATATGTCTGAATTTGATTTGTCAGTATTTGAGCCTAAACCCTAACCGTAAGTGTTTGGCTGCTAGCTTAGGGTTGAGCTCCCTCCCCCAACTGGTCTGAAAGAGAAGAACTCATGGTAATTGTGAGATTATTTTGTTTTTCTTCTCTAAACTATTCTGATTATAGTATTATCAACATTGTTGCATATATATTTAATCATGCACTTTTATGTTGATATTACTAGACGTTGAACAAATCATCTGTGAAGAAACCCTGAAACATTTCTGATATTATGTTAATGTCAGTCAATATTGGCATTGTCATTCTCCAGACCATGCATATGTAGGTTGTATTCATTTAGCCCACTCAACCCAAAACTTGGGTTATATTGACTACAATCTTGGGTCATTTTAAACAAATAATTTGGTTATTTATTTGACCCAAATTATGGGTCAAAATTCATAACCAAATTTCTTGCGTTAAAATAACCAAACTGGGCATCGGTCCCTATTTGACCCGTGAGTTGGATCAAAAATAACCCAAGTTGAGTTGTTTTTGACCCAGCAGTTTTTAGAGTGCACACACACACACACACACACACACACACACACACACACACACACACACACACACAAGATTGATCACTGGAGTGACTTCTCTTTCACTTCAGATGAATGTGAGTGATACACATCAGTGGAATATCAGTATTAAGTTTGCACAGTCCTTGCCCTGCCAAGTTGGTTCAGCATTAGATGCTCGCAATTCGCGTGATTCCTGGATGGACCAGGGTTCAGTTAGGTTCTTGTTAAGGAGCGCTCGTTTTCGGTGGAGATGTTGGAGGCGCGCCGTCTCAGGCGACCTTGATCGCTGCGATGGTTGAATGAGCAGACTCAGCACCGTCCGAGTTATGTCACGATATGGACAGAATAGTAAATCTTCTTCACCCGACTTTCTAGACTGCACCTCACAATCCCCTCTGGTGATGGCCCTTGTAGGCCTACTGATGCCTGTGTCTGGCTTCCGTTTAACAAATTCCCCAATTGGAGCACATTTGTGGGATGGGGTGAATATATTGTGAAATCCCTTCAAAAAGATCACCACAATCACCAGGGTTCATCCTACAATCTGCCCATTAGTGTATGTGACATCTTGTGCAAAGTTGACATTTTGGCCTGAAGCAATCCTCGAGAGCAGTGGTTTCTCAACCTTTTCAGGCCGCGACCCCCATAATAATCATATTTTAACTGGGGACCCCCCCAACCTGACGACACTAAGAGTTGAGGCATTACATTTTGTATAACATGGTTCTGTTGAGAAAATAGACAATCTACATGCTCACAATACCTCGCAACTCAACGCGAGGCGTTGTGAGCATGTAGATTGTCTATTATCAACATTTTTGCCTCTAATATTTGACAATTTGGTCAATCTTTAATTTGTCATTTCAGAGGTATTAAAAAATCCTTAGATTGTCACTTTAGAAATGTGCTATACACTTAAACGTTGTTGATTTGTTTACTGTTGAGTGAGAAAACAATGTTGCACATTAAGTTAGTCATCTGGGGACCCCCAAACTAAATTGGGGACCCCCCCTAGGGGTCCCGACCCACAGGTTGAGAACCACTGCTCTAGAGCAGTGGTTCTCAAAGTGGATTCCAGGGACTCTGTGGGTTCCTTTAGGGGGGTCTAAATTGACCCATACAAGTCTGTAACTCTGACAGTGTCTTGTCTTGTCTTGTCTTGTCTTGTCTTGTCTTGTCTTGTACACTGTCAGAGTTAAGGGGAGACCTTGAAATTTTAAAGTTTGAGAAACACTGCTCTAGAGCCCGTTAGATAGACAATTTGGCCTAAAGCTGAGGGACTTGAGGGACGGCCATAGGGTCACCGGATTAAATAGAGCTCATCCTCTGTGGGCATGAAGATTGCACAGCAAATTGCATGGCAATGGGGTAAAGTGGTGCTAAAATTGGAACGATACAGAGAAGATTGGCATGTTGCCATGCTAAAATTGGAACGATACAATGTATCGTTCCAATTGTAGCCCAAAGACAGCGCCCGTTGCCAAAAAAGGGCATTTTGGTATTGCATCTGAAATGGCTTGGAATTAGAGACAGATAGAACATGACATTTTAATATCTGAGTGGTTGTTTAGGCTAAAACCTGTATAAAACCGTATTATGGACCAATATTTATATAAAATATATATTTTTAAAAGCATGGTGTGGCCCCTTTAACGGGCCAACATAGCCATCTTTAGGGCACTGCCGCTGTTGATGAAGCAAATCCACAATAATTCAAAGTATTAACTAAATATATCAATTCAAAGCATACATTAACTTTGCCAAAGATGTATTATGAGCTGAGGAAGCGTTCTCAGAAAAAAAAAATATAATCTTTTAGCTATAGTTGCTAAGCTGTTGGGTCAATCCAAGCACAAGTGACGCATCACTTTTCGTAGGTCCCTCTCTGACCCCTTACTTTAATAATGGAGGAATAAAACGCCAGAAAAGATTCAGTGACCTTCTGGTTCTGTTCTCTAAAAGAGATTTAAAGTACACGACTGAGGAGTTAATTAGATCCTAATGCTGCGCTTCTCTCTTGGTGATTAAGGGCTTCCACATAGCACCACCACATGTGGCAAAGCAGCCTCCCACCTGTTGGAATTCAAATCTGCACTCATCCACTATTCAAAGTTCAACTGTCAGCCCGTTGCCTTGAGTTCTAAAAGTTTCAGACCAATTTGTTCTTCTTCTTCCTGCTATCCTGCTATGCAGTATGCACACACACACACACACACACACACACACACACGCACGCACGCACGCGCGCACGCGCGCACACACACACACACACACAGGGTGTGTGTGTGTGTGTGTGCAAACTCTGGGTGTGTGTGTGTGCAAACTCTGTGACCCCTGTCACAGAGTTTGCACACCAATTAAGATTCAACATCATGATTCAATACTTTTTCTACCACTTTTTGCGGTCACATGTTCAGATACTGGATTCTGATTGGCTTAAAACAGTGGTAAATCAGTCAAAAAACAACCTTGATTTGGCTCATGGACCTGCCCACTATGTGAATTCTGAAACAATTAATGATTGTAACTAAATAACCTTGCAAGTTACAACTGTGTTTTCTTTCATTTATATGGTAGAAGTGGTAGAAAAGCAATTTACCATTCGAGGGTTGTGGGTTGTTGGCTTATTTGGACGTAGCACATGGAAGAAACATGTTATTCCAACCAATCACAAGCTTCCGCTGCCTTAACCGAGGTCCTTTTTTGATACACTAGGACTGAACGACCTGCAAAAAAGCACAGTACTAGTATATATATATATATGTCACCGCTGATCGAGAATCAGTTAGATCGAGAACCGGAGTGCTCGTCGTGCGGCGCGGGGCGGAACAAGCGGTCGCTTTGATCCACAACAACGACAACGTAGTGTCGGCAGGAATGATAACGCCTCACCCCACGGAGGTTAGGGTTAGGGTTAGGGTTAGGATTAGGCATAGTTTTACTGAGGTTAAGGTTAGGGTTAGGGTTAGAGTTAGAGTTAGGCATAGTAAGCTAATAGCTATACACAGCTGAGCTAGGCTAGTAGATAAACAAAGAAAGAGGGGTCGCAAACGAGTGACATCAGTGACTACACAAGTGAATGTCTGTTGTCGCCATCTCACGGTGATTACGCAGAATTACACAGGTGCGCTGATAAGAGACTATCAAAGTGAATTGATCCAGGTGGCGGTAGGGTAGGGGTGTGTGGTGAACGACAAAACGAGTGTTCTTACCACTATCTAACTGAGTTACCCAATCTAACTGTAACACACACACACACACACACACATATATATATATATATATATATATATATATATATATATATATATTATAAATATATAGAATATGATAACATATTTATTTGCACATGTGCACACTACCAATCATATGGCGTTATACTTGGGTCATCACCCCTGACCCGGGCCGAGGCTTCAGCATGGGGTTGAATTCACGCACCACAGAACAGACTGTTCATGCGTATACGGTTGACTGAAAAAGTGAGTGTAACAGTGCATACATTCAACCTCGCAGTACTGAAAATAGTATATAATGGATCATATATTTGCTCAAGTGAAAATTGACAGCCGGGCCAAAGCCATTTCTCTTCAACAAGTTTGCGGTGAATGTCGTAAGCTACTGAGGGAGCATCTGAGAAGGCTGGTATAGGAAGATATGATTATGGTGATAAAAAGGGTCCTATAGGGAGATGTATCATACATTCATTACATACCCAGCCTTTTGCTATGGGTGAGGGGGAGTGATTTAATGTGACTTTACAATACAATTGTAGTCCAGAGTGACTTCACCAAATGTAACTGACCAAAGTCACATATTTTATGACCGTGCGCATTGCGCAATCAGCCATTAAGCCAGTAACTCTCCACATGCTACAGATGTGCCATTTCAAAATTTCACACGTCCTGCCATTGGCAAGACAGTAGGTTTCCAGTAGTTTGGCAGAACTTTGAGCTTGCAGATCATCTATTTTAGCTATTTTTCGACTTCGAAGTTTAAATCTACCTATGAAGGTGGATTCCGCTTTTAAATGGGAATGGAGTGGTTTCTTGCCATTTGCAGGTTTCTGCATAAAATAAGCTCCATTCTCCATAACAACTAGAAAGGCAAAACAGGGAAAGAAACCTGTGGAAAAATCCATTTGCAGGACATTTTCAGGAAAATAGTAGTAAAGCATGAAGACCTGAAATGGCATATCTGTACCCACTTGCAAGTGTGTAACCCCCCCCCCCCCCCCACACCCCTACTCCCAAGCATCTCAAAGGATAGGACATACTTGCCCCAAATCTCGAGCAGTTTCAATGAACAAAACAACAACAACAAAGAAAACAAAATCAAGGTCAATCTTTGACTTCCAGCAAATGAAACACGGAAGTTTGATCACAATACACCCCCCCAACACACACATCTTAAGGGAATTGTGTCAGCAACACAATGCCAATGGCTATCTTTAATTATATCCAGAGTAATTTGCGTAGGGAACTATCGGCCCTTTTGGCAGAGCAGACTCTCAAGGGTTGGGCGTCATAGGACATCTGAAAGATAAAGACACCTGAAGGAGAGTTTCAGAGAGTTTGTGTCACCACACAAGGAGAAAGAGACACACATACAGAGCTATTGCTTCATGAACACACACAAATAAACACATACAGAATAGTACATGCATACTGTAGATTCTACAGTGTAGAAGCATATTCTCACGCAAACTCATGCAGCCACACGACACACGGATCCAGGCGCGGTTCTAGCCCTGAGCAGCAGGGGGTGCTACAGGGAGCTTTTCGGCCACTCCACGCACAAAATATGCGCGCGCGTGTCAGCGTGCACGCACGCGACCGCAGTTTTATTAATTTATTTTTTAAGTTTTGCAGTCATTTTGCCCTATTCACCAGCAGTCTCCCAGTCCCCAACCACCCCTTAGGTTAAACAAAACAAGCCAAAAACAACAGTTTAAGTCCTGTTGTATAGTTGGGACTGAACGAATTGAATGTAAAGGAGTAGTAGGCTGTAAACATACAGCTTCATCTTGCATAAGGGAATTAATTATATTGGACTAATAATCGCGCAGGCTCAGGCTGTGTGTTTGCACGCATACTGCATGGTTTCATAACAAGTTGTTTCTGTTGCATCGAGGCCAACAACACAGGTACAGAATAATGAGAAATATTCTGAAAGTGAGGTCTGCGCAAATGTTTCATAGGTTGATATTCATCTGTCCAGAAATTAATCAATTATATACTACTCACTGTATGGTCGAGTGGTCACGATAGTGCGTCCAATCCATGCATCTCTTTGGAAAAGTTGTAAAGGCTTTGGTGGTGATCTTGTACAGTTTCCATAACATCTCCTCATAAAGAACTTCAATCGAGTGTATGTTTGTTTTATATGGGTTGTTAGTTGTCCTGCGTGCCTTCCATAATTCCCATGGTCCATGGGTTAATGGACTGCTATCTTCTCTCTCCCCCGAACGCCCCCGTTCGCAAATTAATGTGTAGGCTAAACTGTTCTGATAATACAACTTGTTTTGGCTGTCCATTCATGATGTATAACTTAAACTGCGCGCTAGTAGGCTATTCCAACCCAATGCAGCTCACAGAGCGACAACATAACAAACCGACAACTAGGGCCAACCCAGCAACAACTATCGTTTCCTGTCTTACTTTCACAATAAAGTGTCTCCCGCTTACCTCCCATTGCAGCTTATTTCACGCAGGTTATTATCAACAGGAAAAAGTGTAGCTTAACCTGTGTGTTTTTGTGCAACCAAACGTGCATGGGACTGGGAGAGAGAATGATGAGGGTGAGAGAGAGAGAGAGAGACATTGAGAAACAGAGAGAGAGAGAGAACTGCCGTTGTTTAGGAGTAGTACTGCACTTGGTATCACACTTTTCTCCGTCTGACCGTCTCTCTCCCGATTTTGCTAGCCCCGAAAACTACTGGTGCTAGTCCGGAAAATAGTGGTGCTTAAGTCCCCAAAGCCTCCGCCTAAATCCGCCACTGCACGGATAATATACTGAGAATACTGTATATTGAATATATTGTATAACTACTCAAGTAAAAGCTGTGACATCACCAAAAACAGTAAGGCTCATCCTGCCATCTGCAATTAGATTGCAAGATATCTCATGTGCAAAATTCACAAGGGTGGCACAAGAGGAAAGCCCATGGGGACATTCAGAGTTCATCCCCTGGGGAGCATGAATGTGCTCATTAAAGTTTCATGGCAATATCCGCCCATTAGAATTTGAGATATCCTGTGTGAAAGCAAAAGCGGACATTTTTGCCAAAAGCTGGCGCCAAGAGGAAAGGCCATGGGCTCACCAAAATAAGTTAGTTGGGGGCATCCCGAGAAAAGTGAGCGTGTCGATATTTCGGCATAATATTTGTTCTGCGTACCAGTATTTCGACGCTGGTGAATGTTAACCTGGTGAAATGCTAACCTGCCGACGCTGGTGAATGTTAACCTCTATCCCTAAACCTAAGCCTAACCTCAGTAACCCTGACGCTGGTGAGTAGCTAACCTGCTAACCAATTTCATTATATACTGTATATATTTTTTAGACTTGTTTTAGACTTGTTTATGTAACAATGACAAATACAGTTTGATTCATTCATTCAAGAGACGATGGCCAGCAAATTCCACGACAACGTAGCAGTTTTCATTTTGGAATAAGGTGTTGTTGACTGGATGGATGGATGAACAGCCATCTTAGGGCAGTGGTTCTCAACCTGTGGGGGGTCCCCAGATGATTAGCTTAATGTGAAACATTGTTTTGTCACTCAACAGTGAACAAACCAACATTAAGTGTATAGAGGGCATTTGCACATTTCTAAAGTGAAAATTTAAGGACTTTTAAGAACCTTTTAATACCTCTAAAATAACATAAAAAACATTCCCCATGTTGTCAAATATTAAGAGGCAGAAATTGTGAAAATCGATCTACATGCTCACAACGCATGCGAGGCGTTGTGAGCATGTAGATCTGCTATTTTCACAATAGAACCGCGTTAAACAAAATGTAATGCCTCGAGTCAGGGTTGGGGGGGGGTCCCCAGTTAAAATATGATTATTTTGGGGGTCGCAGTCTGAAAAGGTTGAGAACCACTGCTTTAGGCCACCGTCGTTAGAGAAGCTAAAAACCATGTACACCCACACACACCCACCCACACACACATCTCTGCTGGAACAGAAACACACTGACACTCTGTCATCGTGCGTCGCTGCGAGGGAGCACATGGTTGTGCTGACAGCAACTTATTGGACAAACATCTTGGGCAGATCTAAGCCTCGGGCTTGAGGCATGAAGGCAGGATTCTGCCTGACCACATTTTGCCTTAGCTCTGCATTTTATTGGGACTGGGCCTATACCCTCCCTCCCCTCCTCCATGCCTTCTTTTCATCACCAGTAATTGACGTTTTAGCCTTGAAGCTTTCTACCTGGACCTGGGATAAACACGCACGTACGCACACACACGCACACGCACACACACACACACGCACACGCACGCACACACACACACACACACACACACACACACTCGCACGCACACACACACGCACGTCGTTTGGCCTCAAGATATAATATCTCTCCCTTTCAGCTTTCCTATGCATTTTGGGCTTTAACACAAGATAACTTTTTCCCCTCAATATGCTGAGCTTTCACGGCTTTCACGGCCGCAGGGAAACTATTTATGTATGTGTTCAACTTCGAAAAGAACCATTTCTGAGCAACGAGGGAGGTACCAGCAGCACACACAACGATATGTGTCAGTGTGCTAACTCAAGGCATCATGTTCACACAGCATTGATTGTGTAAATATAAGCTCTCGACACACAAAGGAGCTGTAATTGCTGAACTACAGGTGTTAAGTACACCTTACATCTAACTGTGCTCCCTCTCTCTCGCTGAATAAACATGTTGGATTGCATTACACCGCTGTAGGTGGAGGCTGCAGACCTGGAAATGTATATACTATATATATATATATATATATATATATATATATATATATATATACAGTACGGCCCGGGCAGGCTGAAGTAACTATATTAAGCTCCAAAGGGGTGGAGCTCAGTCTGGAAGTCTGGACAACTGGAAGACGATAACCAAGGACTGACAGTTCTCTTGTCGATCTCTATTTCACCTACTATATAAAATGCTAGCTCGCACACCGATACTTCTGGAGAGGAAAGGCACACACCAAGGGTTTTGGATGCAAAAAGTATTTTCAACATTTAATGATGACCCACAGCGCTAAACGAAACAAAAAGGTCTACCTACAGTAGGCTATAGCATAGGCCTATACATCACTTGAAAATAGGGCAGTGGAGCGCAGCCTATAGTGGTGTGATGATCACGGCGTAAACTCAACACTGTCAGAGTTGCATATCTTATCTTATTGTATATCTAGGTTGGGAATCTCAGAATCTATTTCAAATTGCATAATATAGTAGAATATTTTTTGACTGAATACTTTATCAAAAGTTTGGTAGGTAGGATTATCCAACGTCGCTCAAAGTAGATGAGACTATGTTGAGCTGACAGCGTCTAAATGTTGATGTGAAATGAATAATTTATGTATTTAAACAAACCTTTAAAACGTGCCAAATATGAAATTAATCAAAGCCAACTGCATTGCTGATTGCTCAGCCAGGGCGCCTGATGGATGGGAAAGGAACTGGTTGGAATAAGGTGTTCTTTCTACACGCTGCGTTCAGCCAGGGAACTCCCCCCTGTCAGGTGAAAAGAAGCAGCTTGGACTCCTCATGCATTGAAGGAAGCATGAGCTCAGGCTTGCAAAGTACACCGTGATGACATCATAACGGTGTACTTTGCAAGCCAAACACCAAAATCAATCATCAGATCAACAAGCTCACAATTGCGACGCATTGTAAGCTTGTAGATCGGCACACACACACACACACACCCGCACACACACGTGAATTACATAAGTGCATTCACATGTGCACATGCACACAGGGGCAATCGCGTACAATCACACAAACATACATGTGCCCACAGGATATACGTGCATAATACACATCCATTCCCCTCTGTTGCAGAATGGGACACATGTATGCATGTGTGCACGTGAGTGTATATGTGTGCGTGCAGCCGTGCACATCCCTGTATGTACATTTGTGCGTCCAACCTCCTGGTGGCAAAACTAAACGGGCTCGAGGGAGAAGGAGGACACCACAAATCGATGGCCCCAGTTCCAGAAACATAGTGCATGTACACTAACAGTGATCATGTTCGATTTGTGGGATTGTGTACTCCTCGAGAAAAAGTGCAAGAAGATTGGACAAGATTCCAGACCACCCTTTCCCAAACAGTGGGACAGGACTCGTTGTTTGGGTCAATGTCTGTTTTTTTTTCTTTTTTGTTCACGCACGCACGCACGCACGCACGCACACACACACACACACAAATTAAACTTTAAACAAAAAATCACTACTTTCAATCAATTAAAAACAAATGTAATCTTTTCTAAAGTATTTCATAAATAAATCCAGAAAATCTAATATTTCATGAATATCAACAAAATATATATGTTAAAGAAGTAGTGAAAATAGCAGATGTGCAAGCTCTCGACACGGCGCAATGCGTTCTGAGCTTGTAGATCGAGTAGATAGATCAAGTAGATTGTAGATTGAGCTTGAAGGTCCCTGGAAAATGTCTAATTTCTCTTTTGGGTCTTGAGCTAAAAAGTTTGTGAACCACTACTGTTCTAGGCCACAATGTCATTCTATTAGTTTGTGTTCCAGTCCATTTTATACAGAGGCGATTAAGGAAGAGGAAAAGCAAACTCACTCAGCCCTGCTTGCTCATATAGATTTCTGTCCACACCAGATATTTTTAGTGCTTTGGTGCCTTAATATCTTCACTATAGCGACAATGAAATAATGAATACGATTAAGATAAGTACATTTGTAATGCTAGCAGGCATAAAAAAGAGAGGCTGATAGCAAAGCAACCCATTAGGTGTGCGATGGATGGAATGCATGTTGTTTTAACACCACTAAATGGGTCCTATTTTGTGAAAGACAAAATAGAGGAAATAACCTGGTCGTCTGGTGTATGTAGGTCAAATAGAATTTGCTTCATGCTTTCTCTCTTCCTCCTTCCTCCCTCCTCTATACTGTAACGACCCTGCAAGAGATCGGGCCGTAACTCGCCATGCCAAGCGAGCTAGCTCTCTTGGCGTTGCGGGTCGCTTGCCTTGTCGGCTGGGGTTCACTTCCCGGTTTGGGAGCGAGCTGCCTCACTCAGTTTGTTAAACATTACAATACATTCCTTCGCTACCCTCTATCTGTTTTTCTCCCACACTCCATAGTCTTTCTTGCACTCTTCTTGGCTGTGCATACCTCTGTTTCTCCATCTTTCTCTCCATGCAACCTCTTCCTTAACATCTTCCTCTACCCCCCCCCCCCCTTCCCCCTCCCTCCTTTCTCCTTCTCTCTCTAGGGATACAGAAGAGAGATGATCTTGGGGCTAGATTAATGGCAGGCCCTTCCACTCCTCATCATCATGAGCCCGGACAACAGCAGGCATCAGCCCACTTCAGTTACTCCCTCCTCATCTGTCAATAATAATAGCCACTGGAGTGGAGTGTATGCAGAACGCAAACGCACACACACCCAGAAAATATCACAAATATAGATCATCATCAGGCATTCGTGCCCATTGCCCAAGGTCATCCAACCGAGGGGAAGCAATGAATGCCGGGGAAATCATTTGTTTATCACATACTCATGCGTACGTACATAGCCTTGTGTGTGACAGCGTTTGATCATCAACACGCTTTATTTAACAAACAGATTAACATAACTGTCAGTGATGAATTGCCCCGGGGGAAACGAGATGGGATTTTCCGACAGTGTGGTGAAGGAGTTGGGCAGAGAACATGGCAGGTGCTGCTGGCAGACCGTCCTCCTCACCCGCGGTTCCTTTGCTCCGGTGCCGTCCACAGCCATGCACTCTATCTACCCAGGGGTGTCACAAGGGGTAGGAAAGTGGGACTGAGTTACTGGGGCCCAAGGTGGAGGGGCCCTAATAACTTTATATCTATTGAAAAATAGCAGATATACAAGCTCACAGCGCGGCACCGAGTGCCGCGCTGCGAGCTTGTAGATCTGCTATTTTTGAAAAGTTGTGAAAATGTGTGAAAATCTTTGAATATATGTATTTTTTTAAGCGAACATTTCTAACTCAAATTTTGCTTCTGGGGGTCCCTGGAACTAAATATTTTGAGATCGGGGTCCGTGGCCAAATACATATCATCTTGGGGGTCCTTGACATAGGTTTCTTGTACACATTTTCACGATTTAAAAAAAATAGCAGATATACAAGCTCGCAGCGCGGCACTCGGTGCCGCGCTGTGAGCTTGTATATCTGCTATTTTTCAATAGTTAACATTCATGGGGGGCCCGCAGTGAATCCTTGTACCCAGAGCCCAGAATTTGGTGTGACGCCCCTGACTCTACCCCACTATTCATAGTAGCTGTGTTTGGTGGCTCATGTTGAGTTCCTTCTGCAGCAAAGTTGCTCACTGTGACAGTTCAGTGTGCCTATGGCACTTTACCTTATCCTGATTGGTCAGGTACTGACGTAACTGTGAACCACTGAAGGTTGCACTTATTTAGTTCCTCACTGCCGTATCCGCTCTAAGTTACCAACCCCTGGGCAGATATACAGTAGTTTACCACAATATTTCAACTTATCACTACCCCTCCCCTGGGGCAAATAAAGGCTAAATATATAATATTCATAATATCTAAACGAGAAGATAAAAATACATAATGTAGACTTGGCTGGCTGGTTTGTTTTGGACAGGTGCATGCACACACATGTAGACACACACACACACACTCACACTCACACACACACACACACACACACACACACACACACACACACACACACACACACACACACACACACACACCACACATCAAAACCAAGGAAGCATGAGACAGAGGATATAGAAGTTGTGACTGCCTGCCTGGTTACTGTACTTTGTGACAATCCGGCTGCTTTTTATAGCCACACAAAAAAAAAGATCTGGTGAATACATCCCAGAAACTTCCAAAGCGGATCATGCCTACTGTGAATTCAGAAGTCCCTTTCATTACTGTTCTATTGTCTATCTCCCCCTCCCTTCCTCCCTCCCTCCCACCTTCTCTCTCTCTCTCTCTCTCTCTCTCTCTCTCTCTCTCTCTCTCTCTCTCTCTCTCTCCCTCCTCCCAGTTGGAGAGGAAATGTGAGATACTCCTCCTCCTCCTTTTCTCTTCTTCCCCTGCTCTCTCCGTTTTGTCTGAAATATCTCTCTACCTCCTCCTCCCCGGATAGATCCTTCCATCCTCGCTCCCTCCCTCCTCCCTTCACGGTGGCGCCTATAAGCAGATTATCAGTCTCAGAGTGCTCTTCCAGAGGTGTAAACTGTACACATGCTTTTAATAGACTGCGTTTGCCCGGGAACGACGACGACGATGACGCGAGCAGCACAGGCTTCTTCGCACATTCCGATTCACACACACGCAAATAAAACCATACTACAGTACATGTACACGTTGTTCTCCCCGTGTTACTGTGGAGAGGACACTGTCACTCACACACACACACACACACACACACACACACACACACACACACACACACACACACACACACACACACACACACACACACACACACACACAATGACAGACATGCCAGACATCAGTACCCAAACTTTACTACAAACACACATCTCACACACACACACACACACACACACACACACACGCGCACACGCACACACACGCACACGCACACGCACACACACACACACACGAGCCACAGAACTTTGAGGATTTGATGGGCCACTCAAGCATACCAATGTAGGCATCCGATTCGTCCGTTTTTTTTGGCGACGGCAGAATATTTTATAAATTTGTGCTCCCCAAAACCCTATTAGCATTGAAATGCTTAAGCTGCTTATAAAGGAGAATGCCGCCGAATTTCTCAGACGTGATGAGAAGAACAGGTTGTTCACAGTCATGGCTATATGCACTGATAAAGCTGAATTATGTTTTAATGAATTCACCAATGAGTTTCACCCTACTTTTCCTCCCCCAAAAAATTATAAAAAGGACAGGTGTTTTTTCAGGGGCCCTACAGTAATTGGCGGTGAGGTTTGCGCACGTTGTTCAACACTGTAGAGAGAACAAAAGTAGAGAAAAACACGTTCGGCAACGACAGTAGCCATCACCATAATAACAGCGAAGGGCCTCATCAACACACTTCACTGATTAACCCATTTAGGCCTGCTTTAACTATTGAAAATAGCAGATATACAAGCTCACAGCACGGCACCGAGTGCCACGCTGTGAGCTTGTAGATCTGCTATTTTTTGAAAAATCTTGGTTCTTTTTGCAAGTCTTTGAATATATCTTTTTTAAAAGCGAACATTTGTAACTCAAATATTTGCTTCTGGGGGGTCCCTAGCACAACATAGTTTGAGAACGGGGGTCTGCGGCCAAATACATGTCCTTTTGAGGGTCCTTGACGTCAAAAAGTCTGAGAACCACTGATTTAGAAGACATTTATAGAATCAGGTCAAAAATATTCAAAGACTTGCACAAATGTTCACGATTTAAAAAGAACTGAAGATCTACAAGCATAAAGAATAAAATAATAGTTAAAGTGGTTCAAATCTAATATGACACAAGATTTATGTTCCTGGTCTAAATGCCTTAAATGATGGATCTTGTGTGTCTGTGTGCGTGTACATATTTGCGGACGCGGCTGTAAACCCCCGCTACAGTTATGCAGAGAGCCTCTTCAGTGGAGAAGTCGATGATTGGCTGAACTAAGCCCGTTTTGATTGGGCTGCTTCCTGAAAAAAATAAAAAAATAAAAACAGCTTGAGAGTTGATTATCTACTTTCTCTTGCGATCTGATGAAAGTATTGGTCCAACATCCACCTCAGTCTGCTGCTCAGCATACTTAAAATAAATGTATTCCTGGCTGTTTCCATTTCCTTTCTGACGCCTTGCTTTTTGCCCCCAGAGCAGAGGCTGCTTCCTCGCAACCGACGTCTTGATGATGTAAAACATCTTTATTATATCTTTAAGCTTCATGAAGAACTTACATGCTATTACATCAACTCTCACTTTAAACACTTCCCAGTAGTGCAATTCATGTTAAAAAAGAAAAAGAAAAAAAGAAACGGTTATATTTGTTCACCTCTTTGCTAATGAGCATGTTGCCATCAATACAATTCCCTTTAGGATGTCACTTTGTTGTGACAAACGCTAAGAGTGTGATAACGATATGTCGGCGTTCACATCAATTATGATGGCTTTATAGTCGTGGTGTGGACCCTACCATCCACTTCAATTGAAAATCTGTTTTTTTATCGTTATCGTTATCGCGCCCAGTGGGAAAGGGCCTTAATACTGTATTCCCATTTCATGTAACCAATAGATCACAGTAAACCATAATAGGATCTCCTGGACCTTAAATGAGCCTAAGATAGCATAGTACACATACCCTGATGATCTGAACCACACTAGTGTTTTTTTTTTTGTTTATTTCATTCTTTCAGGAAAGCAGACTTCTGTTGCAGACTTGCTCACCTGTTAAGGAACCCTGCATTTTAAATAATTTGGATATCATGTTTAATTTCACCAAAATAAAACATACAAATATTTTAAAAATCTATGTATTAGTTCTCTCTTTGCCAGTCACATTCCTATCTGCTGGCAGAGCTTAGTTTGTAACTTAATGAACCAAAAGTCTCCAAGCATTATCCACTGTTTGGCTGGAAGTAGAGTGAGAGCTTGTGTTTTGCTTGAATCCATAGTTACAATATTTGATCAGCCGGATATGCATGCAGCCCCACACGCTTTTAAAGTGCAACATTAACTTTGACAAAAGTGCAACAACACTGTCTTGGATTACCTAACTCAAGTGAGTTACAAGTCTCTGAAAGTGTATTTTCATATCGTACGGAAATGAATAGAATCGAATGGCTTCCTTTAAGACCAAATAATGTGCGCTATGCTCTGGAAAATGGTCTGCACTTTGCAGTGATGCTCAAGCTTGAGTTAGTCATAGTCAATGGGCTAAACATGCCAAACTAGTAATATGGTCCGTTAAATTGAAGCTGTGAAGAAAGAAAGAACAGGGAAAAGGAAGAGAGATTCAAATAAGGAATCTCATTAATGCAGCTTGCAGTCTAAAAGCAGACTGTGACCTTTCCAGCTCAAACATTTATTTTGCCGGCTAACATTTCATGCCAATTACACTTAAGGCATCAGCCCTGTCCTCGCCTCTTCTTTCTTCAGTTTCCCTCACACTCCGATCTCTCTTTTCCTCGTCAAATATTGTCCACTCCACTCTTTTCTTTCAATTCCCTGCTTTGACCGTCTGACCTGTTCTCTGCGCTGTCGGAAGGCGAGGCAAGACGACTGAGTGGCCCTCCCTCTGCGGTGACGGGTGGGGGGGAACCTTTTCAAAGTAATCAGACGTCTAGCAATAACACTGAGCTCACTTCCAAGCCTCCTTCGCCGTTTGTTTTCCAGCCAGCGTTAATTATGTAACCCAATTACACCATCACCACGGACGCTGACGCAGGGAAAGCTAAATTAAAAGTGATTGTCTTCATTACCGTCGCCTGGGTGCGGTTTCATTCACAGAGCCCTATTTAAAGCTACCCCCGTCTGGCCGTTAAGTCCGCTCATTACATGTTTTATTTCCCATTTCATGACTTATTCTTTCCATCTGCTTGATGCCATTGCATTGCAGGAGGGTGGGTGAGTGTTGTCACCGCATAGGTGGTGCGTTCATTCAACACAAATTGCATTTCCTCATCTCCATAGAGATGCATATAGATAGATGCTTACGCCTGTGAGCACCCGGTGAACCGCGGGGCCTTCCAGCCTCACGTTCACATTCATAGGCTTGTATTTCTCGTATACTGTGTTTGTGAGGACAGACCGTTATCGACGAGAGGCAAAAGGGTCACATTGAGAAGGATTTCATTTCCAGTGTGGCAGCAGCAGGATGGTTGATTAACTTTTTTTTTTAAGCAGGAGAGGGTTGGAGCATGATCTGCATACGTTTACCCATATCTCCATACCTCCGGTGCATGTCAATTATTCAGACTGTTCCCTGGCCAAAATGACAGACATGAAACGCCTTCAAACTTGTAACATTCCGTGACAATATGAGGTATGAAGTACTGTGAACAGATCATCCATCCATCCATCCATCTTCAACCGCTTATCCCGAATCGGGTCGCAGGGGTAACAGTTCCAACAGTTCCAACAGAGATCTCCAGTGTTCCCTCTCCTGTGCAACATTAGCCACTTCCTCCTGGGGGATCCCCAGGCGTTCCTCGGCCAGTGTGGAGACGTACTTCCTCCATCTGGTCTTTGGTCTACCACGGGGTCTCCTCCCAGTGGGACGTGCATAGAGAATCTTCCTATAGGGGGACGCTCGGGAAGCATCCGTACTAGATGCCCGAACCACTTTCTTCTTTCGTGTATCTTCGTCATATGTCCAGCTCAGTGTTGGAAAGCCACGCCCTCGTCTCTGGTCCCACTTGGAAGAGGCCGGCCTCTGAAGGAGGTCTGTACAGAGGACAGGTGGTGATTATGTGCTCTGCAGTCTGCTCGGGTTCTCCACACTCGCATACTGCGCTGTCTGCCAGGCCCCACTTCTTCATGGGTGTTTTGAAGCGGCCAACCCCAGTGCGAAGGCGGTTCAGCAGGGTCCACTGCCGGCGTGGTAGGTGTTCTCCTTCGACTCCATCTCCCGGGTCTAGGATGTGATGGTGCATACTTGTGGGCTCAGCCGACTCCCATTCCCGCCTCCAGGCAGTTGCCAGCCATGTTCTTGCAGACATGTCCTCAGGGATGGAACCAAGCATCCCTTGAGCTGTCCTGTTGTAGGGGTGGCGGGACTTCAGTCTGCTTGGGGGCACTGCCTTTGTTGTTGTTTCATGCAAGATATGCCAGTCATGTTTTTGGGCTTTCCTTGCGAGTGTGAGGGTAGCGGCCTCTCGTCTTAGGCTGGCCGTGGGAATTCCTGCTAGGACTGGCAGGTAGGACACAGGGGTGGGTTTCAGGCAGCCAGTTATGATCCGAAGGGCATTATTGATGACAGGGTCAACCTTCTTCACGTGTGGGCTCCTACTCCAGACTGGGGCACAGTATTCTGCCGCAGAGAACACCAGGGCTTGCGTCGAGATACGTAGTGTCCTGGCAGAGGCACCCCAGGTTGTGCTAGCGAGGCGGCGGATAAGTGAGACCCTTGATGTCACTTTGGCTCTCACTTCTTCCAGGTGTTGTTTGTAGGACAGTGTCCTATCTAGCCGAACCCCGAGGTACTTGGGGGCAAATCGGTGTTCCAGACGATTGTTGTCGACAGACACCAACAGCTCCTTCTTTGCCTCTTTGTTGCACAGGTGGTATGCAGCAGATATAGTCTTCCCCATACTCAGTTGCAGACGCCATCTGCGCAAGTAGGCAGCCAAGGTGCCCATGTCCTGGTTAAGACCCTCTTCCACCGCTGGCCATGTTGGTTGTCGCAGCATGATGGCCAGATCATCTGCGTATCCATATTGCCTGGATAACGTCTCCGGGAGGTCATGGATGTAGACGTTGAATAGCAGTGGTGAGAGGACAGACCCCTGTGGCACCCCGTTTCTCAACCTTCTCAGTCTGCTTCGCTGGTCATCGCTGGTCCGAAGGGTAAAGCTGCGGTTGGACAGCATCTCCATTATGAACTTCACCATATGCCGGTCTGGGATAGTCCTCAGGAGCTTCAGGTGAAGTCCTCGGTGCCAGACGGTGTCATAGGCGGCCGTTAGGTCAAGCAACACAACACCAGCTTTCTCATTGGCCTGGAAGCTGTCCTCGATGTCTTGAGTGAGCAGAGTTACTTGGTCTACTGTTGACCTGCCCCGCCTGAAACCAGCCTGCTCCCTTGGAAGCTGTGGGTCCACTACTGGCTCTATGCGACTGAGGATCATCCTCTCCAGGGTCTTAAATGGGACGCAGAGCAGCGAGATGGGTCTGTAGGCCTTTGGGTCATCCGCAGGTTTGCCTGGCTTCAGAAGGGCAATGACAGTAGCACGGCGCCAAGTCTTTGGTAGTTTTGACCTCTGAAAGCAGGAAGAGAAGAAAGAGCAAAGCCAGGCAGATGTTTTCTCACTCTGGTGGATCAGGAACTCCGGGTGGATGTTGTCATGCCCTGGGGACTTGCCTTGCCTAAGGTTGCCGATGGCTGCCCTAAGTTCAGCGATGGTAAAGTCTCTGGACATGTCAGCATCGACGCTGGGTGCTCTAGAGAGGGAAGACACCTTGCGCAGTGTAAGGCGGGCAAAGTTCTTGTCTGCCCCTTGGAATTGGCTGTTCTTCAGGAGCTGGGCTGCAATGGCATCTGCTGTCACAGGGCACTTGGTGGGTGATGTTTTCCTGCCAGTAAGCTGGTTAAGAATCTGCCATGCCTTATGGCTGGAATGGGTGAAATCGATTGATTCAACGGTTTCAGTCCATCTGGCCCTTCGGGTGGCGTCCAGCTTGTGGAGTAGTGCCGTTGCAGTCGTGTCCACGTCCTCCCTTGAGTCAGCCTGCTGGTGTTCACGCAGGAGGTGATTGCATTCCTCGTCCCAGCCCGGGATGTAGCTCGCATTGTAGCCGCGTGGGATGGACTTTTTTGCTGCACTTAAGAGCAAATTGCAGTAGGCTGCATATGCTGTATCCACATCGGCGATGCCTGGATCCGGGAGGCTGGATGTTCTCTCTGTCTCCGCGGTGAATGCCTGCCAGTTGGCCTTCCAGAAGTTCCACCTACGGACAGGTTTGCCCCCTACTGGCTGTACCAATGAGGGGACTTGGATGACAGACGGTCGATGGTGTGACCGGGGGAACCTCTCGATAACCTGTCTCTCCGGGATTGGGTCGCCATTGCGGCAAACAGCAAATGCGAGGTCTGGGTTGGTGAAGGTGTTCCATCTTGAGGAGTGGAAACTTGGTGGCTCTTTGGGGTCGAACAGGAGCTGAGCATTGGCGTTGGAGGCCCACTCACACAGCGTCTCTCCATCTGGTGTTGTGTGGGAGTATCCCCAGTCAGTGTGCTGGCAGTTGAAGTCCCCTGCATAGATGGCGGGTGCCTGGACGAGCGGGAGGGCTGACACGGTCAGTGTAGATGGTGGGGGCTTGTACACATTTACAACCGATGTTGCCTGTATCCTAGTGGACAGCCACTCAACACTGGCGCCTGGTGGTGATTGGCCAGTGGCTGCCCACCCAAGATCAGACCTCACAAAGGTCGCGATCCCGTGATGTCTGCTGAGGATGGAACCAGCGAGGTGGAACCCGGGCAGCTTGAGGGTGTCTTCAGCCATACAGTGGGTTTCCTGTAGGAGGACGGCTGCAACCTTGTGGGAGTCGGCGAGGTGGTGTATGATCTCGAGTTTGGTGTTGGTAAGGCCCTCGACGTTTAGCTGGAGCACTGCCAGCCCTTGGTGGTCGATCGTCGGGATAGACACCCGTCCTGGCTTGGACTTGCATCCCCCCGGCCTCTTACACCTTGGTCTGACAGGCTGACGATGATTAGTTGGCGACATTGGTTTCGCAAGCGGGTCTCTCACCCTGACCTTGCTACTCACAGAGAAGACCACGTGAAGGTTGTCGTCCATCTTCTCCTCCCACCACTTAAGCTGACTCCTCTCCAAGCGGAGAAGCAATGGGTTCTACTCCATGTCTCTGTCGGGTAACTGAACTTCTCACCCTACAGTATCTCTAAGGGAGATAGATGCCAGCCACCCGTATTTATAGATAGATAAATGATTGAATAATGTCAGTAATTGTCAGTAATTGTGTGGCCAAAACTAATTTTGGCCAAATGTAGCCGCGACCTTACACTTCATGACCATAGGTGAGAGTAGGAACGACTATTGCTCGGTAGACAGAGATCTTTGCCTTCTGGCTCAACTCTCTTTTCGTCACAACAGTACAATACAGCGACTGCAATACCGCTCCTGCTGCTCCGATTCTCCGGCTGATCATGTGCTCCGTCCTCCCCTCATCCGTGAAGAAGACCCCGACTTAGAGGACAACTTTAAAACAAGGGTTCATATTTTAGATGGTCATTAGAGAAAAGAAAAGATGAGTGTTAAAATGTTTTCATTTACCTCTTTCTATCATTTAAGGGATTTTAACAATTCTGATTTGGGGGCATGCATGCAAGTGGCTAAATATGTCTTTTTAGACACAATAAGCCCTTCATGGGAAGATGTGACTTATGGGGGCTGGTGTAAATAGTAACAAAGAAATTGTCGGCTTATTGTGTCTAAAAAGACATATTTAGCCACTTGTATGCATGCCCCCTCCCACTGAAATCAAAATACTAAAACCGCTAAAACAATACAAAGCAGTAAATGAAAACATTTTAACGCTCATCTTTTCAAAAATATGAACCCTTGTTGTAAAAAAGCTAAGTTGTCCTTTAAACTCCTTCAATGTATACGTACAAAAAATGTAAAGTAGTGTTTTATTGTCATATTTTTTTTTTTTTTTTTTTATAATTTTTATCCCACAATTTTGTAACCCATTTTTTCACCCAGTGCCAATTGCCTATGTAATCCTGGGCTCTGCTCTCCCTCTGCCAACCTGGGGAGGCAACGGACTGACCTCATGCTTCCTTCTATGCATGAGGAGTCCAAGTTGCTTCTTTTCACCTGACAGTGGAGATTTCCCTGGTTTGGACGTAGCGCGTGGAAGGAACACGTTATTCCAACCAGTTCCTTTCCCCTCCATCAGGCGCCCCGGCTGGCCAGGGGGAGGCATTATTGAGACCAGGATTACGTGCATGTTTTTGTGAGGGTATCAACCCTAGGAGACACGGGGAGAACATGCAAACTCCACACAGAAAGGCCCTATCGCCAACCCCACCTAGGGTGTGGGCGCTGATGACGCGGAGGAGGAACACGCCGCCAGTGCCCACAGCGTCCCCCGGCGGGAATCGAACCCAGGACCTTCTAGCTGTGAGGCGAAGCGCTAACCACTGCGCCACCGTGCCTCCTATATTGTCATATTTAAATGGTAAAATAAATACCATTTAATGATGAAACAAACTGTGTGAACCTGTTGACCTGTAAAGTACTATATCAAATTAAACCTACAAGCACAGCTCTTTCAACCGAATAGAAAGCAATACTTATTAAGTTATTTGTCATTGTGCCGTTTTATTTTGAACATATGGACATCAAAACAGGACTTGATGTCAAGATTTCGTAAACAAAAGGTCGGGCAAAGGAGGTAGGCTACTGACTTGGCATTAGAAACCAAGAAAAGGAGGAACGGTTCCGGAAGCCAAAAAGAAGAAGAAAGAAGAAAAATAATTTACCTACGTCATCCCACAAGGGAAATTCAGTTTTCAGCTTAACCCAGTTGACCCCCAGTGCTTCGCACAAGGCGCGCAGGGGGAGGGAATCGTACCTGCAACTTCTGGGACCTCCGGAGTCCTAGGTATGGACAATAACCACTCAACTATCACAAGGTTTGAACCAGTGATATTATTAGTCAATCGAGCTGCCTCAAAGACTGGTGATAATGGAGCTGCTGTGATCAGTTATAGCAGAAGGAGTTCATGTCCATGTCTCTGGAGTTAATCAAATTTCATTTTTCCATCTCTGCCTTTTCATTCAAGTGACAAGCATGTGGGGGAAACTGGGTCAGATGATGAAAAAGTTAAAATTGCGATCCAGTCCCTGGGGACTTGGCATCAAGAAGAGGTGTTAGCTCGTAAGCTAAGCCAGTGTTTCTCAAATGGGGGCATGTGTACCCCTCAGGGTACGCAGAGGTACTACAGGGGGTACTTGAGAGATGGTCCATCCATCCATCCATCTTCAACCGCTTATCCGGAATCGGGTCGCGGGGGTAACAGTTCCAACTGAGACTTCCAGATTTCCTTATCCTGCGCAACTTCCTCCACTCCCTCTGGGAGTATACCGAGGCGTTCCCAGGCCAGTCTGGAGATATAATCCTCCATCTGGTCTTAGGTCTGCCATGGGGTCTCCTCCCAGTGGGACGCGCATCGAGGACCTTCCTAGGAAGGCGCTCGGGGGGCATCCGTACTAGATGCCCGAACCACCTAAGCTGACTCCTTTCCAAGTGAAGGAGCAGCGGTTCTACTCCAAGTCTCTCTCGGGTGATTGAACTTCTCACCCTATCTCTAAGGGAGATACCAGCCACCCTTCTGACCAAACATTGATTTTACTGATATGTTTAATGATAAAACTTGACAAATGTATGTGCTGCTTTAAAGCTTTAAACCAAATTAAGTAAGACTTTTGACAAGCAACTGTTACTGAATAGAAAACAATAAGTTACTTACTTTTATTTTCAACATATTGATATAAAAAGGGATCTTTTGAGATGTCAGTTATTTCTAATATTTGATAATTTGGCCAATGTTTAATTTGTCATTTTAGAGGTATTAAAAAGTCCTTAAATTGTCACTTTAGAAATGTGCAGCTAGCCTCTATACACTTAAACTTTATGTTGGTTTGTTTACTGTTGAGAGAGAAAACAATGTTGCACATTAAGCTAATCATCTGGGGACCCCTCAAAATAATTTGGGGACCCCCCTGGGGGTCCCGACCCACAGGTTGAACCTCTGATTTATATTACATATTGTGATGTCACGTGAAGCATGACCAATCCTGTCTGATTGGACATTATATTGTCCAATCAGAAAAGGGACAGAAAAAATACATTTACCTCAATGGGTCTTTGGTATGGGTGTAACAATACATTTTAACAGCGATACGATACGCATCACGATACATGGTTAACGATACGATACATGGACGATATTGGTTCATTCATGGCGATACGATTCGATTCAGTGATTTAAAATCGATATAGTAACTATTTAGCAAAGACATTAAATCTGTGTAAAACGTGTAAAAATCTATTATTATGGAAGTAAACGCTGTGATTATCTAGCAAATACATGGATATTATATTTCAACACAAATGGACAAACCCACCTTGACATGAACACAGAGATTACACACATTTATCGATAGACCAAGAGTAGCTATATGGAATGGAAAGGTAATTAGACCCGTATTTTAAATTTTCCCTCTTAAAATTGCCAAATACAAGGCACAATCAATTATTTGCATTGCAAAACGATTCAATACCGATTACCGCATTTTAAAACGATATGATACGATACAAAGCGGTACGAAATTTTGCTTTTGCAAACGATATAGTAGATCATTGCAAATTAAAATCGATTTTTCGATTCAGTTACTATATCGTTACACCCCTAGTCTTTGGGGTCACAGAAAAGGTTCCAAAAAACTTCAACAGAACTAAATTGACTTTTGGCATTACAGAAGAGGTAACATAAAACTACTCTAGGTAACATAAAACTACTCTAGGTGAATTAAAGTTTACAGAACAAAGATGGACAAGAACAATATAGTCTGGTTGCCTATAGCAACGACACTAAATAACTAATTATAAACTGTCAAAGATGTCACATTGCAATGTATTGTGAGCTTGTAGATTTTTTCGCTATTTATGAAAACTTGCTTACTTTCTTACCAGCTCACTTGTTTCCTTTATCACTAACTTGTCCGTTGTCGCTCACTTACAGTACTTTGTGCTTATTTCGCCTACTCTCTCGTACTACTTTTGGTACTTGCCTCCAGATTCATGGCGATGCATTTCCTTCCCCCTGCTAATGATGTCAAGGCATCCTGAGGACGTCTTTGACGCTCGGCGGGTTGGCAGTGAACACATTCTTTAAGCAGCTCAATTCCACATCATCTCCGCAGCATGACTTTGGATAAATGCCTCCGCTTGATCAAGGGCTTCATCTCTCCCTGAGGAGACAATGGAGCGAGAGAGAGAGAGAGAGAGAGAGAGAGAGAGAGAGAGAGTAAGGGGACTGGAGTAGGTCACAATCATGACATTTTACTTGACAATTAACAGTCATTCCAATGATTGTGATTAACGATTTAATTGTGTCTTTGGCTTTAATTGTGTCTTTGGCATTGAACATGGGAACATGTGAGTAAAAATTACATTTATGAAATTGTAAACAAAAATTGCGCAGCTAGGGCAGATATGACAAATAACTTAATTATATAAAGAAATTACTGACATTATTCAATCATTTATACTTTAGAAGCCTGAACTCTTGGGGTGCCCGCTGGCCTAGTGGTCCAGGCGCATACCACATATAGGCTTTGTGCAGCCTGCAGCGAGTCGTGAATTCGAGTCCCGCTCTTCACTTTTCTCTATCAATAAAGGCAGAAAAATTGCCCGAACTCCATCTCACAACGCAACGCATTATGAGCTTGCAGCCTACTGTAAATGTCCTATTTCTGCAATTTCCGGAAAATGTCAACTTGGCAACGATTAAACGATTATGCAATAATTGTAATAGGCCTCGTGGGGAGAAGGCAAGGAAGGGTACACAGGGGAGATCAGTGGATTTAGGAGGAGGAGGACAGTGGAAGAGGAGTGGACAATGAGACAAAAATAAATACTTTCAGGGCAGTTAGGGTGCTTTGGAATAGCAGCACTGGCATTACACACGCATCGAATGGGAAATAGTGGGGGGAAAAGTCTTCATTCCATTCTGTATGGAAGTGGTAGGTTTTCGTGTTCTTTGTAATGCTACGAAAACAAAGCATTACCCCCCAATGTGCCTACTTTAGAAGCCATGAAGGGAGAGGACAGGCCTAGAGGACACAGGGAGAACATGCAAACTCCACACAAAAAGGCCCTTTCGCCCGGTTACACATTGGCACTCTAAAAAATTGCTATTCCGACCACCTAAACCTAACCTTAAACTAATGCTAACCTGGTGAAATGCTAACCTGCCGACACTGGTAAATGCTAACCTGGTGAAATGCTAACCTGCCGACGCTGGTAAATGCTAACCTGGTTTCTGAATGGGGATGTTTCTGAATGGAACCCCCCCCCAACCCCCAACCCCCAACCCAACCCCAACCCCAACCCCACCTAGGGTATGGGCACTGATGACATGAGGTAGGGAACACGCATTCACCCTCCCTGGCGGGAATCGAACCCGGGATCTTCTAGCAGTGAGTCAACAGCGCTACAGACTGCGCCACTTGCTCTTTTACCCAACAATGTCTATTACTATCGTGTTCTGTACAGCACTTTGGTCAACAAGAGTTGCTTTTAAAATGCTCTTTATAAATACATTATAAGGGTGCGCTTGCTGATGCCTTCAAAATGTCTGGTGCACCCCACCTATGTTAAAGTTTAGACCTCTCCTCCACACTGCCTGCTCCCTCCATTTCTCTAATGCTCCTCCATAGTTGAACACTTTCAACAAGTCTTTTTTATAAATATATATATATTAGATGTGAACCAACACTGCCCCCTTGAGGCAGATAGAAAAGGGATTTGGTGAGGCCTGGATAAGTTAGGTGAGAAAATTATTAAAACCCCCAAACATAAAAATGTCAGTCTAACCTCCTATTGACTTCGAATAGTATCAAACACTTAACCAAAAAGAACAAGCCTTGGCACGTGCACATTTTTGTAGAATTAGAAGCACAATTGCAAAGGTGCTTCTAATCCAGAACCACTTGCAAGGTCAGAGTAAGCGTCACGAACATCTTGTCAAACAAAAATGAACAAGGAATGAATGTATTTTGACAACAAGCATATACTGGGTCTACTGTAGGACACTAGTATAACAAGAAAGCAACATGCTGTATGTATTTAACTTCTATCATGCACCAATTTGAAAAAGCATGCAGTACAATTATTTAGATTTCTTTTTAAAGTGTTTTTTGAGTGTCGGACATAAATTATGATTGTGCATTTTTAAAGTGCCACAGGCAGCATATTTGTTATTTCTGGAATGGCAGCCAATACATTGCACTACCCTGTTTGGTGCTCTCATTTGAAAGAGAGTGGTCTGCTTATAGGAAAATGTCCTGAATAATGAACCCATCAAAGTGAACGGGGAATACTTTAATTAGTGTTATTAATCAACTGGCTCGTGTGAGGATGTTAAGCATTAATATGAACATTTGTTAATTGCCCACTATGTTACAAGTTTACAACTACTGGCAAAAGTGTACTGTAGCATTAGTTTTTGAGGGAATTCCAGTCCATGCAACACTGCACTAAACTGAGTGCTGTGAGGTGTTTCAATAATATCCAGTATGTATGTGAGGGCAGCAGAGAGAAAAAGGACAACATATTCCATTAAATATGACACTTTCACGTCCCTGACTCTTCACGTATCACTGCAATATGATGAATTCTAATACATCCCTCAAACAGTCTCCGTAATGTGGTTTCTGTATGCTAAACCCAGGGAGCTAAAGTGCATTTAGATTTCTAAATACCACTCACATCTTTCTAAGCAGCGCACGCATGCACGCACCCACACACACACGGACGGACACACACACACACAAACTCACAACACGTCGCTTTGCGACGCGTCGAGAGGCTTGTAGATCAGCTATTTTCGGGGCGCGACTCCGCACTCCTTAGCTACTGGAGATGCGGCGTACGTACACCATGAATTTATACACACAGAGGACAAAATGAATTCAACGCAAAATCCTGCGTTCAACAGGAGAGTTCGGAAATAGGCTATTCTCTTGAATGCTGCCTTCGGGTATGGCATGATGGAAAGGAGGGGCATTTGCATTTCTTTCACCAGAGCAAAAACTGCATCATTCATGGTCTGGAAAGAGAGGGCACTGTTTTACAGACGGGTAAAAGAGCTCAAGCCCCCTTTGATGTCTATGTGTGCACGGCACACACAAACACACACACGCACGAACGGGCATTCACGAATAGTGATTTTTAGTATTCGAATTATTCTACCTCAAAGTATTCGAATAGTCGAATATTCGACAGGACTGGCAAAACTGTCAAATATTAAGTAAGCAAGAGGCGAACATTGTGAAAATAGCCAGCATGTAGATCTGCTATTTTCACAAAATGTATCTGCGGAACCGAGTCACATTAAATGTAATACCTACAATTCCAAGTGCTTGTCAAGGTGGGAGTCCCCAGTTCAAATAAAAAATTATGTTTATTTTGGGGGTCACGGCCTAAAAAGGTTTGAGAAGCCCTGGTATAGAGCATTAACAAATTCATCCACCAGGGGCATTGACGACTCATTCTTATGACTTCCTATCTAGCCAAGCTTTATAAACTATATATTTTTTAAAGAGAAAACAATGAATAAAAAAATAAAAAAGCGAATATTCGACTTCGGTGAACAACGTCGAATAGTGACTTTGATATTCAAATATTCGAATATTCGAATATTTGGTGAATGACCTAACGCACGCACGCACGCACACGCGGCAGATTCGTTTACAGTTTAGGCATTTAGCAGACGCTTTTAATCCAAAGCGACTTACAATAAGCAGATAAAAAATCACAATAATAAACAAGATAATATGTCAGTACATCAACAGCAATATAACAAATGCAAATGGATATCTATCTAGAAAAAACACAATCTTAGTAAAGAAAAAAAGTTCTAAAAGCCTAAAAAACAAATGCTAACTAGCTTCATGTATGGTCATTGATTTTGCAGTAGTGCTAAGGGTTTAGGTGGAGTCTGAAAAGGTGAGTCTTCAGTCCACGGCGAAAGCTAGCGAGTGAGTCTGTTGTTCTAAGTGCGACAGGGAGTTTATTCCACAACTTGGGGGCCAGGAGGGCAAACTGTCTCGGACGAGTGGATTCTTGCTCTGGGGTTTTTAGCGAGGGTTCTGTCAGCATCCCTGTGTTGCGCAGCTGACCCTGGACTCATTGATATTCAGCATCCAGTGTGGATGGAGAGCCATTACGCAGGCTGCTCTTCACAGTGTCTTCACACCGTCAGACAGCCACATCCCCCTCAGGCCCCTCACACCCACAGCAGCAGCAGCGGGGCAGCCATTAGCATGGGCTCCAGTGGAACCCGACCTTGGTCACAGTACGGTAAGGGCAGCGCTGGCCAGGTCGCAGTAAAGAGTACAGCATCTCTGTTGATGTTATTCCCTGCCTCTTCTTTTTTTTCCTGTTCTACAACAGTGGTTTTCGACCATTTTCTGCATCAAGGTCCATTATTTATTCAGCATTTGAGCCACAGAAGACCATTTGATTTGATTTACGATAGCGAGCGCTCCCCCACACCCGTGAATGATCCCAGGACTACAAATCCCAGAATGCAACCGAAAATTACGTCATCCAAAAGTTCTCCGCACCGTCCGCCTACATGTAAATGGATTTTGATTCATTCTTAGATTAATTTCCAAATGTGTTTTTTTTGGTCAGACCCTAACTTTAGAACGGCTGATCGCGGTTGTAATGTTATTTTTCTGGTTAGGAAAGAAGAGAGACAAGTCTTTCCATTGTCACCTCCTTTGTTTACATCCACGTTGGAGGGGGAAAAAATCTGTGGATCTTCAAAGGTTAGTAAAAACGCTTGAAATGGCTGTCAAGGGGAGGCTAGACAATGTTTTAACTCCGGCAGTTAAAATAAACATGCTCTGAAAATCCGCGCAGTCCAGCCACCAGACCACTCCAAGGCAGTGGCCATTTGGCTGCCATGGTAGGCGGTCAGGTCCAATGTGTGGGCGCCGCCAATGCTTTTGAGATTTTCAAGTGAGCCCTGACACAGAGAAGGGTTGGGAAGCACAGTAAAAAGCCTAGGAATTCAGTTGACACTCTAATCCACAGCAACAAGGGAGCAAGCAGCCGTTCAATGTCATTGTCAACGAGACTAAAGCCCACATTGTTCTCTGTCATTTTGACTCTGGTAACACTTTTGGCAGGGAGTCTGTGGCCTTTCTGCTGCAGGGCTGAATCCAACACAAATTAATTTGCACTAGAAATGTTGTTTCGTACAACTGTACAAGTACAGTAACGGCAGGGGACGCAGCTAAGAAAATAGGCAAAAATCTGAGCTATCCGTGTAAGTCTTTTGCACACGTTTTCTTTTGACAGTTGCGTGTCCTAATTCCCAGATTTTTTTTTTGCGTGGTCCCAGCCTGACTGCAAGCGTCAGACTCTATCACACACTTCGTTTTGGGAAGAGAGTCTGAGATTTCGGGCAGACATTCCACTTCTGGGGGGGCGGGCAGGGGGTGGTTTAAGAAAATGTTAAGTTGACTTGCTCTTAATTGCTCCCTCTGAACTTCAAAGGGCTTGTGAGCTGCTGTAATTGATTGAGCCATACAAGTGGCAATAGCTCGTTAGTCACTGAAAGCATCAAAGACTACAATCTGTTTGATGTCTGTAATAAGAGTGGAGGGGGGAATGTGTTTGAATACACACAGACTCGCCTGATTGGCTGAATGGTTTTGAACCAGGCCACCACCCACCACGTGCCCCAAGCCTACAGCCCTGATTGGCTCGCCCTCTCTGAGGGCTGGTGGTAAAAGCTTATTTAATGTGAAGGGCCAGACTACACAACACCACCACTACAGGGGGTGGTGTTGTGCAGTCTGGTTTATTAACCAGGCTACATTCCGACATGTCGCCACTCCGACAGTGACTTCTTATTGTCGGAGTGGCGACACTTCCATAGAGGTTAGGGTTATGGTAAGAGATAGGGTTAGTGTCCGAATGGGGAGACATGTCGGAAAGGAGACATGTCGGAATGGAGAGATGCACTCGGACTAAGTCTGTGTGTGTCAGTGTGACGTAAATCGCATATGTCGGACCATTATGCATCGCGAGGCGTTGTGTGCTTGTAGATGTGCTGACAGATGTGCTTGTCAAATGTGCTGTCAGATGTGCTGACATAATTCGGACCTTGGGGTAAACTATTTGGGGAACCCTGCTGTACGGGGTCAAGGTGTTCATTCACTAGGGGTCTCAGGTGCTGCAGGACCAGACGCAATACACAATATTTGCCTTTGATATGTAGTGCAGTGGAATGGCTACACATATTTATTGGAGCCAACTCACAACAGAGATCGTCATGCCATTACTATTCCTGTACTGGTCTCACCAGCCAAGGTTATCCAGTAAGTTAAACACTCAATTCAATAACTCCAGTAGAAGCCAGGACTTGTTTTTGAAGTTTTACTGAATCAAAGTGTGAAACTGAAATAAAGCATAAATACAATATATTTCAGAATTAAAGTACACAATATCAATAAATTGCATAAGATAGAGGTAAGTATTAAGTATACACAAAAAGTAGGCATTATACTCAATGAACAGGCAAATAAAGAGGCAACTATTACATACAGATGATTAGCAGGTGGGTACTGAATGTACTGTACTGTACTGTACTGTATTGTATGCTCATTGCACCAATGAGGTACTGTAGGTATATACTACAGAAGTAACTATAAGCAGGTCAACACAACTGTATTCTCAACACAGCGTACTGTAATGACATACTGTAGTTCTTTTTTCACAGGCTCACAATCAAAAAGGTAAGTAGACTACAATGAATTAATTGACATAACTATCAACATTAGCACAGTCCCAGCAGGCCATCATAGCATCCAGAATTACATGGATAACAATAATACAACTTTCTGCTTTAGTTCACAAATAAGGTGCTCTTATAGACAATATAAGTCTCATAAACAAGTATACTCACAGACAATGCGTCTTAATAAGCATGTGAAGAGGATGGAGACAGATAGAGATTTCACTGATAACACTCTGCTAGAAACACATGCAGAGAAATGCATTCTCTTCCTGATCTGACAACAACATCCTGTCTGGACAGGAAGGGACACAGGTTGATTTTTACATGGAACTGCTTGTTGTTAGTGCCCCCTACTGGCGGCCTATTCAGTCCAGAACAATTCCATTGGAGTTAACTCACATCAGAGACTTTCATAGCATTACGACTCCATCCAATTTACTCTCAACACCAGACCGGCAGAGCATTAAGATTCCAATTGGAGTCAACTCTCAAAAGAGACCGTCAGCGTCAAGGCGTTACAATTCCATTGAAGTTAACAGACAATGTCAAATCATTAAGATTCCATTGCAGTTTAACACAACAGAGAACATCATAGCGTTGTGATTCTATAGGAGTTGACTCACAACGGGTCATGCCATTAAGATTCCATTCACATGCCCATCCTGGGATTTTTTTTTTTTTTTTGTATCTAGACAAACATAATTACGTAAAACTTGGCTTGCTTTACCGTTTGATTATAATTTAATAAGAGAAGTAACTCACTTGAATGATCGTGTTCACTCTGCTTAATGCATTTCAGGGCTGTTAAAGTGTCTGGCAAGATGATCAAAATGAGCACTTAAGACATTTACCAAATGTTTGCCAGGGTACAATTTGTCACTCTCATATAATAACAGGAGTGCTCTTCTGGTTGTTCCATTGAGCAAATGGTCCTTTCCCATGAGGGCCCCTGGACTTTGGAATAAACTGCTTGATGAGATCAGGCTTGCAAATTCTGTATACTCTTTTAAATCACTTAAAAAATCATTCTTTATAGCTTTTACTACCTTATCACAGTCCGTGTTTTATTTTCCATCTTTTGAGTTTCTCACACACTTACTTTTATGTTATTTTTTGCACCCCTGCCAGTGAAACATCTGACATCCCTAGGACGTTGCGCTAGGCTAAGGCTAGGTCCAGAGTTCCAGGGGGTCCCCGGTGAAATATGTTAATATAGCATCAATCTGTTTGACCACTTTAATTTTAAACTTTGGCTATTCAAAAATAGCCGATCTACAAGCTCACAACACATCCCCAATGCGAGAGCTTGTAGATAAATTCAACGAAACAAAAATTCAGTTCCCTTCATAGGAGACAAGAAGTAGCGTGCATAAAAAAAGTAGAAATATGATCATGATTTGAGGAAGGCCCCCTCTGTCACCTACATGAAAACTGAAACTGAAACTTAAGTGAAATCACTTACCCTACCTTTAATTGATTAGAGAGAGCACCTAACGAGCACAGAACGAGTTTGACATAATTATGTCCCAATCCATCAACTCAGAGCACAACCCCTTTGAAGTTCAAAGGGATCAATTTATTTTCTGTGCTATCATTCTGGGTGTATGTTTGCTCAAAATATCTTTACTTTGTTTTGCAGTGGTGCTTCAGTCATATTTTAGCCACCTTTTATGATTGCCAAAGTTTCATTACACATGAGGCAGACTGGTCTGGAAATCACACTTGTCTGGGGAGATCAGGCAGCTAGCTCAATATTATTGAGCTGTCCATTTATCTTTGAATGCTTGGTTATCCGTGTCTACTTTAAAATTTGTTTTGTTTGTCATTCTGCCCTCTCTCCTCTCACTCCTCGTTTCACCATCTCTATTTCTGTCCAGCGAGGTTTCAAAGTAACCGTCTCTCGCCATGCATTCTGTACATTGTGTACAATAACACTTCATCACTAATCACACTGTGACTGGTTAGGTTGCGTCCTCTCATTTACATCAGTGGTTCTCAAGTAATAATAAGAAATAATGTGTTTATAATAAGATATAATATGTTTTCATTAGACAGAAACAATCACAGTTATACCTTAATTACCCCTACATTATGTTCTAATAATCATTTAACACGGATCTTCTCAGGGTGCGCAACCTCTTTCATACTCTATGTCCAGTTTGCGAAAGAGCCAAATATCAATTGCTAGATATCTAGAAACTCTCGGGAAGAATGAGCGCTATAATCGCGGCCAGATCTTCTTGCAGTGCCTTTCACACAAAACGAGCAAAACCTTGGCGAGCAGCCCGATCTTGCGGCAGATGGACGTTTTTGTCGGCGAGTGCCAAAAATGGTCGGCGATAGCACAACCGGCTCAAAAAGTCGGGCAGTGTGTTCGAGCCCATAAACTTGACCTTTCACTCTGTACTTAGTCTACTCTTTTTCCACTCTACACCAAACCTCTTTGCCAAAAATAGCCGATCTACAAGCTTACAACGCCGCGCGCTGCGAGGCGTTGTGAGCTTGTAGATCTGCTATTTTTGGCTAAAGTTCTCAGAATTTGGACACTGGGGTTCAAGTGGTTAATATAAAAAAGGAGGAAAAAAAAGTTTCTATCACACAAAGATTTGGAGGACCCCCTGTAGTAACTCTGAGGACCCCCTAGGGGTCCCGGACCCCCTGTTGAAGACCCTTGGTCTATACGATGGTGTATGGTAATAAGAAAATAACGTAACTCTCGCATCAAGCAGATTCAACAGTAAACACTTTGGGCGGGAATTAATAGAGAAATCAACCTTTGTGCTTTTGTCTTCTGAAAACGTAATAACCATATTTTTTTCAGGACCGCATGACCGCATGACCCCACCCACATCAAGCGTGCCCTCGCGGTTCCCATGGCCATTTTAAAGCCGGGTCCATTTCCACACTTTCTGCGCGTCGTCTCCCCCGTATCCGTGAACAGGTCTGGTAATGTTGCCGTGTTTAGCCGCTAAACACAGATAGCAGCCCTAATTGCCTCGCTTCTCCAGCCAACACGGGGGCTTTGCACCGTGTAATCTGTTCCCTCAGTAGACCCGCCTGACCCCTGGAGGATTAGGAGGTGACCCCTGCCTACAGCAGGTCACTGGAACACTGCCTAATGAGAGAGTGATGGGGTGGGGGTAACAGAGGACGTACGTGCAACCACACACACATACAGTACACACACACTCACCCGCTAATGCACAGAAACACAACCACAGACACACACACACACACCCACACTTTAATGAATATCAGGCCAGCTGCGCTGTCGGCCTAACTACCAATTATTTTAAGCAAGGTTAACCTCTGCACTGTAAGCAAATAATCAGGTCCATGGTAATTGGTGAGAATCCCCCGGCTTCTCAATGGGCTCAGGTTCAAGATTAAAGATTTTTTTATATTTGTTGCAAACTCAATTAGGCCACGTGGATTGCTCTGAAGATGGAGGTGCCAAAGGTCTTGCACTTTGAGAAGTTGCACCATCCACAGTTCAGTTAAGTTTCGAACTGATGTGATGGAAATCAATTATAATCTATTGATCTATAATCAAATACTCATTTTTTAAGTATATTACAGCTTGACAGAGTCCATTCTGTGTGCCGTCGGAGCCCAATTTTCTCACAGATCCACAGTTAAAATAGTATTAACTGACACGACATTTGCAGAGGAAGGTGCTGCATATTATTTGTACACTAGTGTCACTCACTTGCTATCGTGTTTGTTTTGGGCTAATCTACAGTAGGATAGTTTCTTCACTGCATTTTGAGGCGCATTTGCAGTGGGCTGTGTAGTGAATTAGTCTTGAGGCTTGGAACAGCCTAGAAAATGGCTGACACCCTAAGCAGCAGACCACTATATTGAACGAGTGAGCGGTTTGGAACACAGCTTGATACCCTTGGCACATTGAGGTGCAGGGGTGTCGCACCAAATTCTGGGCCCTGGGTACAAGGATTCACGGCGGGCCCCCCATGAATGTTCTACATACTGGGAGGGGTTTAAACCATTTAGAATGGGAAACGCAATATTTTGTGCTATTGAAAAATAGCAGATATACAAGCTCACAGCGCGGCACCGAGTGCCGCACTGCGAGCTTGGAAATCTGCTATTTTTGAAAAATTGTGAAAAGGTTTTGAACATTTCAAAATGAATCCTTCTAAGGTTTTTTTTTTTTTAAAACGGTTTCTGTCAGTTGTGCTTAAACTTTTTTAACTGAAAATATTTAGTTCCAGGGACCCCCCAGAAGCTAAATTTGAGTTACAAATGTTCACTTAAAAAATACATATATTCAAAGATTTGCACACATTTTCATGACTTTTCAAAAATAGCAGATCTACAACCTTGCAGCGCGGCACTCGGTGCCGCGCTGTGAGCTTGTATATCTGCTATTTTTCCAAACCTAAAGTATAAAATAATTAAGGCCCCCTCCACCTTGGGCCCTAGTAACTCAGTCCCACTCCCCCCCCTTGTGACACCCCTGGAGGAGCGGGACCCAGCCCCACTGACTGTCATTGAGATTAATGATGTTGGTCAGTGATCCTTGGTGAGCACCGTTATGGGGCTTGATAAATACAGAACGCACCGTTGAAGCTGTTCCCATTGTCTTTGTTAAGCTGCTGTTGCTTATCTCCCCCACCGCACCGCACCCCACCCACCAATTCACTGCTCCAAAGGACAAACAAAGTCAAAGTCACCAGAAGTCCATTTCCATATTTTAAACAGGAGGACAACTGAAGAAAAGAAAATACCGTTTGTTTCAGGACCACAACTCCTTTTCCGCCAGTTCAGTCAATGACAATCTTTGAATGAACTGACTGGGGAGAACAAGAAGAAGAAAAAACCCAAACCTACTTGAAGGCAATCAACTTTGTTGAGAGACAGAGTAAGCAAAGTTACAACGGCGGTTAATTGGTTTCAACTCTTTGGAGACAGCGAGATCAGTCACTCCATCATCGTATGTCAAAGTCCTCTCAGAGAATAGAAGATGAAAAATGCTCAGTTTTTTGGAGTTGGAGTTGGATAAATAATGAATGCATGGCTTGTGACTACAAAGCAGGGAGTTGTGTGTGATTGAGATAAATGGAGCACTAGTGATCTGGCAGCGTTGGTCTTAAACATCTACCTTTTCAGCATGAGTCATCTCCTTATTCTCCACTCTCCATAGTTCATCTCAGGACAATTTCACGTTAGGCTAAACTAAACAACAACAAGCAATGTCAGGGAAACTGCCTGTGTGTTTTTGCCAACTCATTAATCCATGTTTAGCAATAGAGGACTTGAGACAAATTTCAAACAGGATGAGTTAGTCTAAATAAAGAAATCTGAAATGTTTGCGCATAATATACAGTATACAGTAAATGTATACAGAAGATGAAGTTCAGTCTGTTATTTGAAAGAAAATACATTCACTTCACTTTTCAGTTTCAGTTCAGTTTCAGTTTTCAAAACATTTTCATAGCACGTTGAGCAAACAGAAATGTAACCACTGAAGGTGGACTTCAAAGTGTCGTTATGGACTCAGCAAACCTTCAGAACTAAATTTCAGAGGCCAATCTGGACTTTTTCCACACTTCCAACAAAAACCTTCCAAATGTGTCCAAGTTTATTTCCTGTCGCAAGATTATTTGTGAACTTCAGCAGCTGACAGGAAATAGAGTTGGACCCAAAGCCGTTCCCATAGCAACAACAATTCCACCGACAAGGTCTACAGAGGCCGGCTAATGAGTCTTCTACGCACGTGCAGCGCTGTATGAGCTAAGGTGGGGGGAGATTGAGTGAGTGAGTGAGTGAGTGAGTGAGTGAGTGAGTGAGTGAGTGTGTGTGTGTGTGTGTGTGTGTGTGTGTGTGTGTGTGTGTGTGTGTGTGAGAGAGCGCGTGCGTGCGTGCGTGCGTGCGTGCGTGCGTGCGTGCGTGTGTGAGAGAGAGAGAGAGAGTGAGAGTGATGACGAGAGAGAGAGAAAGAGAGAAAGAGAGAAAGAAAGAAAGGACAGCAAAACTGTGGTTATGAGATGAAAGGAGTAATTAACTTCTTAGGAAGTGGGGAGACGAAAAAAGGGGAGAGAAGTGGAAGACATCTGGGGAGCAAAAAAACAGAGAGAAGAGAATGAATGAATGAAAACAGGAAAAACACTTTATATATGTGTTTTTAGAGATTTTAGAGAGAGAGAGAGAGAGAGAGAGAGAGAGAGAGAGAAAGAGAAATAGAGAAAGAGAGAGAGAGTAGAGAAGAGAATTGGGAGAGAAAACACCAAAATACTGGTATTTCCTGCCACTGTCTCTCCTCTCTATGCAACAACCACATTTGAGCAGCGAGGGCATCCAGCTCATTATGACAGTGTAATGATAGTGTGCGTGCGTGCGTGCGTGCGTGCGTGCGTGTGTGTGTGTGTGTGTGTGTGAAAACAGCATGTAGCACACTGGTGATGATGCACCTCAGCTTGTCAGCTGCCAGCACAGCACATGCAGGAGAGGAGAAAGTACAGGGAGGAGGAGAAAAAAAAAGTATTTCAAAGAAACAGAACATTGGACGTAGCTGTAATATTCTTAAGCCTTCACACCAGAAACTGTCGTGACGAAATTCATTTGCGGGCATCTTAGGGCGGATTCACACTGCGGTCCGATTGATTCAAACTGTTTCCGACAGCGATTGCCTGGTCCCCCGCTTGGTCAGCATTCACATTGGCCAAGATTCTTCTATTCCCGAGTACACTTCATCCAACAGTAATGGTATTCATGTGCCTCATGAGGGGAGAGAATGTCATGTCACAGAAGAAGACTCACTTGTCAGAGTTATGAGTGAATAATAAAGTTTGACTGTGTTCCTGTCGTTGTCTTGAGTTGTAAATTGTAATCAGGGACGTGCAAGAGGCAGGGGCTGAAAATTCCAAAAGGGCCTTTGGTGAAAATATTGAAAATAGCAGACCTCTCTCTATTTTCGGTGCTTGATACCACACTAAACTAAGCATAATCAAGTGAATACTGGAGACGTGACGTACGGCATGGATTGCTACACTGAGAGGGCAATTATTTCCACATAAGATGCTGCATTCATGTTCAGGAGAGTTTGGACAATACAAGGCAATTCTCTTGAATGCTGCCTTCAGGTATGGCATGGAAAGAGGGGCATTTACATTTCTTTCACCATAGTGAAAACTGCATTCATGGTCTAGATATGGCACTTTTTACAGATGGATAAAAGGGCACAGGCTCCAGCCCCCTTTGATGTCTATGTGTGCACATGCCTGGTTGTAATGATAACATAACAACAATACACAACCAAAGCATTGGGGGGTGATGGACTTTGAAACATCTCAATGTAACGTTGTCTGTAATCATCATATAACCAGTAAGACGCCTAAAGGCGAGGTCGCACCATCTGTCTTGGCCATATATCGGTTCTGTTAGTGTGGTTCTCCTAACAGGGCATCAACTGGGATTCAATCCATTTTATACCCATATGCCCATATATGGAGATCCCTGCTCTGAGTATCTGACATCACTGTGATGTCACCTGTGATGTCACATCAGTTGCATACATATTCTGAAGAAAACCTCAAGACTTGACATTCAGTAATTGGATATTACAGTTTGATCAATATAAGAAACTTATAATGGTGTGTAAAAACAGAAAATCGACACCTAGAGGTGCGGTATCTTTGCACTTTGCGGCAGAAGAAGTAAACCGAAACCTAACCCTAACCGAAATGAAGGAAACATAGTTATATCTATCCCTGCCTCTTGTGTAAACACAAAACATGTTGTGGGCGATCTTGTTTTTCAATTTATATTCTGGCAGGTCCTCCCCAATGCTGCTGCTCGTGACGCATCCCAAGTCAACTCAACACTGTTAAATATTGTTGCTATTGGTTGGTGCAAATTCATGTGTAAAAGTTCACACAAGTTTACCCACTGAAGCCAATCCTGTTATTTCACTGGCTTCTTACAAATCAGGCCCGAAAAACCATCTACTGTATCAGGAAACCACAAGGGGAGATTAACGCAATGTATCCGTAGAAAAGTGTAATTCTCTGCCAATATTTTGCTACATTAGCTTTGTTTTCATTGTTGCCAGGTGACCACGGTATTATCATTTTCTGGGGAAAGAGTTTCCATCAAAGGAAAGAGAAAGTTGGAGAGTGAAAACTAGAAAACATGAGAGATGGGGATAATGAGAAATGGTCTGATTACAGGTGCAAATAGGAGATAGGAATTTGTGTGTGTGTGTGTGTGTGTGTGTGTGTGTGTGTGTGTGTGTGTGTGTGTGTGTGTGTGTGTGTGTGTGTGTGTGTGTGTGTGTGTGTGTGTGTGTGTGTGTGTGTGTGAGAGAGAGAGGGAGAGACAGAGGGGGGGGGGGGGGGTGGCGGCTGAGTGAAAGCGAAAAGAGAATATTGAGTATTGAAATCAATACTAATAATAGGTTGATTAAGTGACTGAAAATTTACTTTAGCAGCTCTGAGATACAGGCTCTGATTAAAAAATGAATAAGAAGCGCTGACTCTACAGGGCTCTTCTTGGAACCTGACTACCAGCACTACTTCACATTTATTTCAACAAATGGCCAGTACGCCTTTAATCATTACATCTGTAACCTAACACTGCAATCGCAATTACGCCAAACATCCAACGAGAACAAACCAGACATTGTATAACGGTGTGGCCTCCCAGTCTAATCTTTAGCTATTGATTGTTTCTATTCTTCGGTCTACCCATACACAGTGTCCTAGTATGAGTGAATAGGGGAAGGGGATCAACGTCACATGATTCCCTTGTCGGCAATAACTCAGATGTGTCTCAAAGAATATGATTATTGGCAGAATCGCAGAAAGCTTAGAATATCTGGCGGTCCAGTTTTAAATTTGTAATTAGATCGGTGGTTGTGGTTGCAATTACCTGCAGTACAATACTTCACCAAATGGAAATAATTATATTATATACTTTACAACAAAAGACGTTGCTTCTTTCTTTCTTTCTTTCTTTCTTACTTTCAATTTATGATTTCACACATTTTCCCTCATCTCATCCGTGCCAAATAGAATGTACCTTTCCAACCATTATTGCTTTAGGCTATTCATGTGCAGATTTACGTGCATATTGTGTTTTTATCCTCATTTTATCCATAGACACTAAAATGCGATGTGATATAGTGTGGTCTTGGTGTGGTCTCGGTCTCTGGACTGCTGCCATTCACATTCTCCTATCTAACATCAGGGTCTTGAGCTCTACAATGTTGTTAGCTAAGCTGTCGCGCTGCAGGGCATCTACGTAGGTCGTGCGCTTCTTGCCCCTCCTGGCTTTGCCCTGGGTTGGCTCCCATACAGTATGTCAGTTTGCTTGCCTCTAGTTCTGGGTGCCTGACGCAGTGTGGATCCCTAGCATCCTTTAAAATTGCCCTGAAAAACCACTTACAGGCAGCAGCCGTTCGCAACTGGTAGAAAAACAAACCTAGCCCAGCCCTACCCTCCCCTGCCCCTTCTTTGTATATACTTACTGTTTGTTTAGACTTACCGTTTTCTCTTTTTTTTTTTTTTTTGTTCTTTCATTTTTTTTTTTTTACATATCTACTGCATAGTACTGTGTTCTATTTGTCTGTCATTCAATGTTATATGAGATACTTAAATGGTTTCATGTGGAAATAAGCTTAGTCTTTTCTAGGATCTCCTTTTAGTAGACCTTGTACCAGTGAACTGTACCGTCATGAAACTGTACCTTTTCCTATGCAAACTTCTAATAAAGTCTTCAATCAATCAAAGTCCGTCCATGTGACACCTAGTGCTATTCGTAGCATTCTTGTGTAGACTCCATCCAGGGCTTTTTCCTGTTATGCTGCGAGGGTCCATGTCTCAGCCTCCAATGACTACTTATACTACGTCCCATAGTTTTTTTTTCCTTCTGCATCAAAATAGCTCATCTACAAGCATCAAAAACCGTTTCCTTTTTTTCTAGAATGTCATGCCCAAATTAGGGAAATACCTATAGCATCCGAGTGGAAATCTCAACATGAGTTGTTATAATATAACAAAGGAAAACTGTTCTCCAAATTCTTCACATCCCATATTAAAGAGAGGTTTTTTAACAAAAGTTTACATATTACACATATTACAGTATATACAACATTCAAGGTCTAGTCAACAAAATATTCCACATTTAACCAAGGAATTATGTCACTTATCGACACAAAGATAGCTTTGTGCGTATTACTTAACTCTATCAATCAACATTATCCAATGAGCATGTTCAAAAACTAACACTGGAAAGAAAGTTTACAGTCAGAGAGGAACAAATACTGACAGTATGAAGCTGTTTAATCATGCATCCTACAGGCACAGAATGAGCTCCCTCTGTAGTGCAGACATTGTCTATAATCGTGTTATTCGGCACACATACTCTCTTTCCCATCTTTCTCCCCCCTTGTCTGCCTGTACGTCTGTACGCCCCCCCCCCCCTCTCACTCACACACACACACACACACACACACACACACACACACACACACACACACACACACACACACACACACACACACACACACACACACACACACACACACACACACACACACACACACACACAGTGCTGTTTAGGTATACAACAGAGCAACTGTGTACTCAGCTAAAATTGATTCGATTTAGTACTTGCAAAACACTGGCAAGAGTTTATGGAAGAGAGAGTGAGAGAGAGTGGATGGATGGATGGATGGATGGATGGATGGATGGATGGATGGATGGAGGAAGTGAAGGGTGTAGATCAGGGGGTTCTCAAACCTTTTTAGGCCGTGACCCCCAAAATAAACATATTTGAACTGGGGACCCCCACCCTGACAAGCACTTGGAATTGTAGGTATTACATTTAATGTGACTCGGTTCCACAGATAAATATTGTGAAAATAGCAGATCTACATGCTCACAACACCTCGCATTTTTTGAGCATGTAGAACGGCTATTTTCACAATGTTCGCCTCTTGCTTACTTATTATTTGACAGTTTGGCCAGTGTTGTATTAAAACGGTCTTAAAAGTCCTTAAATTGTCATTTTAGAAATGTGCATATAATTATACTTATACTGTACTTATACTGTGTGTTGGTTTGTTTACCATTGTGTGAGGAAAAAAATGACATTAAGCTAATCATCTGGGGACCCCGCAAACATAATTTGGGGACCCCACTTGGGTTCCCGACCCCAAGTTTGAGAACCACTGGTGCGGATAACTCCATAATATCAGCCAAGCAATTAAGGTTATGGGCTCTTGAATTTCAGCACTCAACAGACACGCGTCACTCTCTGTTACAGTGTATGTTCTGCTGACTCCATCTCCGTCTGACACCTGCCGTAACAGACACTGATGTGAGAGGATGGAGCGCGTTAGACTCGCAGCGGAGCGCTTCATCCCCCGGGGCGCGGCGTCCATTTTCACTTAGTAGGACATGTGGCTCTCAACCTGTCCCCAAATTATTTTGTGGGGTCCCCAGATGATTGACATTGTTTTCTCACTCAACAGTAAACAAACCAACATAAAGTTTAAGTGTATAAAGGTTATATGCACATTTCTAAATTGACAATTTAATATCTTTTTAATACCTCTAAATGACAAATTAAACATTGGCCAAATTGTCAAATATTAGAGGCAGAAATTGTGAAAATAGCAGATCTATGCTCACAACGCCTCGCAAACAAATCCTCACTCACACCCATACACATACACTTTGTACAGTACACATTTACTGCCACTGAAGTGATGATGACTCATTTGAAATCGCCATAGCGCCTCACACAGGAGGTAAGGTGCCTTGTGTGCATTCTGTTCCCTCTTCACTCGATAACTTTGTGGCATTGTGGAAAATTTGAATCAGAGACACAGCACCTGAAGCGATTTCACTCACGCCCACAAATGCCCGTGTGCATGCGCGTGTCTGTGTGTGTGAGTTCACACACAGTCTGTGTGTGTGAACGCTTGTTCACACAGTCACCTGCAGGGGACCTCTGACATTGTGGGGACAAAATAGTAGGTCCCCACAACGGTTAGGTTTAGGTTTAGGGGTTAGGTTTAGGGATAGAGGTTAGGGTAAGGCCACAGGACTTGCATAAAAATGAATGGAAGTCTATGTTATGTCCCCACAAGTGATGTAAATATATAGTGTGTGTGTGTGTGTGTGTGTGTGTGTGTGTGTGTGTGTGTGTGTGTGTGTGTGTGTGTGTGTGTGTGTGTGTGTGTGTGCACGTGCGTGCGTGCGTGCGTGCGTGCGTGCGTGCGTGCGTGCGTGCGTGCGTGCGTGCGTGCGTGCGTGCGTGTGTGCGTGCGTGCGTGCGTGCGTGCGCGCTTGTAACCTAAATATACATAGGCCTATGCGTAAGAATTGCATATGTGGTCACTCCAAGGCAATTTTCTCTGTGGCATACGGTTCAGCAGGACCATGTGTGCACATGCACACTGTGTGCACACGCACACACAGGGCAAACAAACAGCCACCAGCGTGACTGTGATGTGAGGCAGAGCGAGGGTCAAGGAATAACAATGAGAATAGAAAATAAACCAAAGATAAGGTGGACGTTCGTTGGAGGCTTACAAATCACACAGCAAAAAGCAGACCTGTGTGACGTGCTTACAAAGCTCTTCAGAGATGCAGCTCTGTGAACCACAGCGGTAGAGAGCGACAAACAGCCCTGAGAGTCCCGTTGCCCAGGGGCGTCAACTGGGTATGGCAGGGGTATGCAGCTGCCATACCCTGGGTCCAGGGGGGAAAATAAAAGTTACTTTTAAATATAAATCCATGAATGTCTCTTTGTCTATCTGCGCTGGTTATTATGTTGTTAAATTACAGTAAAATAACTACAAATGCAAAATCTTACATAATGGTCACTTTAACAAGGTATTATATTATATTCTCCACACTTGTATTTTCCCCAGCTTGACAAAATGGTATATTCCCAGGTTCCGCAGGTCAGCTGCACAGGTGCAATGCATCATTGTTACAGTAATTGTGGCACGTTTACTAACATGCTAAATTTAGCAGCACTTGAAAAACCATTCCAGGCTGCCCAGGCATTGACACTAAGGCTTGCCCACCTGCCCCCGGCAGGTAAATAAAACATCAGGGCAGGTGAAGTTGGCTTTCAGGTTGCCCGACCGGGCAAGTGCTCATTTGAGAGGGGACACAAATGTTAACACAACACGAGATCTGTCTAAACACCTGAACGTGGCCAGTGTGCTGTCTTCTGGTCTGTGGAATGTAAAATAAGAGCACTATCTACCTATAATGTGCTGTTTTTACTGTTGCTACATTTAAAAATATAAAATAACAAGTGTGAAACCATAGACATATTCAATCATAGCTAAAGTATTTGGTATTTGGATTTGGAGGTATTTAGGCGTGGGGCGGTATCGACATTTTGTTACCGCGATTACCGTCTTCCCATTTACCGTCGGTATTGCGGTAATTACCGCACCCCCGTATCTATTAATAAAAGGTTCGGCGATAAGCCAAAATATTGCAATTGTCTCTCCACAGCCTGACTGCCCGAGTTATACTTCCCCGTACAGCACAGCAGGTTTGGCTTTGAAAGGAGCAGATCTACAAGCTCACAACACGTCGCATCCGCGAGGCGTTCTGAGCTTTTAGATCTGCACTGTCGGCCAGTGTCGGGTTACCATAGTAACGGTAGCTACTTGGGCTTTTAAGACACAGACTGCTGTGTGAACAAACCAGAAGAGAGACGGAGACGGGTAATCAGATCGTGTACAGTGATTAAACTCACGTGCACGTCTGAAATCGCAGCGATTGAGTGCTGATATATACAGGTTTTAGTGACAAGACTTGACAGAAAAGGTTATAAAATCGGCGACGGGGCACAACGGGCGAGTCGGCGCGACGCAGTGGGAAAAGTAAAAGATAGTTTCATTTTCGCTTTTAGTCCACACGGTCCGCGCTCCGCCTGTAATCCGTATGAATAAAAAACAAAATGCCACAAGGTACTACTGCCACAACACAAGGTATGTATTAACATACTTGTGTTGTGTGGATTACAGTCAGAGAAATACGCTTCTCCGTGCTCCCTACTACGAGGCTGTGTCTGTGTAGACTCGAGTGACGTATGTGGCTTCCAAACCATAGACGTTCCAAACCTGTGGTACGCGGCCCAGAGCAGAGCGGCATGGAGCGCATGCGGTCCTCGCCTCTCCCCCGTTTTAAAACTCGCTTGTTTTCAATAAAAAATAGACTATTTTGACCGCGGTAAGGACCCTGACACCGCGGTAGGCCTCGGTATACCGCGGTACGGCGGTACGGCGGTTACCGCCCCCAACCCTAGAGGTATTGAGGTATGACATTTTATCGCACAGCCCCAGAAAGTAAAGAAATAAGTGTTAAATTGAGCGGTAATTAAAATCATACCTGTCATTTTATAATGGAAGATTTATTTTTTATAAGTGGGCATTACCTTCGGGCAAGTAGAACATGACCTGTACTTGCCCGATGGGCAAGTGCCTCTGAGACCTTAGTGTCAACCCCTGCACTGCCATATCCAGCCCAAGAAACCGTAGAAACCTGTGTAAAAGTGTTTGTTTTTTTCAGACATTGTGAAAATAGCCGATCTACATGCCCACAACGCCTCGCAGCGTTGTGAGCATGTAGATCAAAAAATACAGTTTAACCACTTAGTAGGGATGGGAGTGGGACAATATGAACATTTCATGTCATGGTTATTGTGACAAAAGAAATCGCGATTTACAATATTATCGCGATAATCAAAATCCATTATTCTGGGGTGGAACATTGCCAAAAAAAAAGCAGATCTACAAGCTCACAACGTGTCGCAACATGTCGCAACGTGTCGCGTTGTGAGCTTGTAGATCGGCTTTTTTTTTGGCAAAGACATTTGATAGAGAGTGAAAAAAGACTATCAAACTATCAGACTATCAAGTACGTCATAAGTACCTTTTACCAATTATAGAGGGTTTAAATTATACCAGATATGCAGCTCTGCAAATAAAAGCTGATCCCAGTGCATGATGGAGGACGATATCACGATATATTAAATCTCCACGATACGATTATCGTGAGTGTTTTTTATCACGATAAACGATAATATCGCTTATCGTCCCATCCCTATCACTTAGTCGCTCTAGACTTTCTTTTTCCATGTACACTAAATCTCTTCAAAAATAGCCAACTCACTACTGCCGCCCAGATCAGAGGACACGTTAAGAGGAGAGAGAGAGCATTAGTCTTGTTAAGTGTTATTCGGCTCTGTGACGCTGAAGTGCTGTTTTCGTAAAAACAGTCCTCAACCAGGAAGTGTGTCTCCCTCCGGTAGATTATTTTCCATTTCGCCCTTAGAAATGTGTTTTAGACGTTTGGTGGGGGGCTCAGAGTGCTTCCACTAAGTAGAGTATGCTTTAGTTTCAACTTCCAAAAGCCACCTTTGTTTTGGTGAGTATAGCGATTTTTATTTTTACTACAGACGAGAGTCTGCGGGCGCACCGGATCATCACTGACATGGAGTTAAGGAGAACTTCTTAACTCATTTCTAGCCGATCCCGAGTATACTCGTGAAAAATACTCAAGTATTTAGAGTGCCGATCCCGAGTATACTCGCGAAAAATACTGTATATAGAGTAACGCTGGCGTTCTTACCCTATAAACCGGCGGAAGGTCTGGGCACGAACGGCCTCGCCGATTCATCATCATCACGGATCCACGTGCACAAAATAGTAATCCCATAACATGGAGGCCGACGGCCGATCTCATCTTTAATGTCCATTATCTCCAAACAACACTTTTAAAGCCAAGGATGGCATTAGATTCTCGCTACAAAAACATAATAACAAAGGCATCGATCGGCCATTTTAGGATCGGCATGGGATGACGACCGCTCCCGTTGAATGACGTCATGACGTCAACCCGGAAGTGTTTACGCAATGGACTTCTGGCCTTCAAAATAAGACAATGGATGTTCATGTCTGGAGCACTAAATGGGTTAACACTATGGACCAGAGCTAGGGTTCAAGTGCTTAAACGTTAAGTATAAAGTTCAATCTCTCCTAATGAAAACTGATATTCTCTCAGGTTTTCCTTGTTGACATACTGGATCTTAGGGGGAAAGGTTTACATATCTACGTACCATGACATGAATGTAAGGTGCTGTATCAATGTAATAAAGCCATGCCATGGATGATATTTATGGATGATGGGGTGACCTGAGACAAAAAGGTTTTGAGAACCACTGACATAGGTCATCACAAAGGCATTCTCCCTTTATGTATACATACTGCACATGACTAGGAATACTGTATACTCCAATGCTACTGCACTGGCACTATCACTTACATTGTTTTAATGCTAATTCTATTTCTTTATGAGCACAAATCCTAATGAATATTTGATAATATTGTCCCGACTTTTTGCTTTGTTTCTTTCTCTATACTCTCACGGCTATACTTTGTATTTGCGTAGTGCATATTTCCTGGTATAGATCCGTGCGTCGCAATGTTTATTCCCATGTACCCAACCAATTTATTTTTAATTCTTAATGTACTTCCATTTTAGGAACCTCCATTCCAATGACTTAAGCAGTTCCGTGCTGTCCAATTACAGCCTGATCACCTAAGACGCTCGTTGATGTTACTGTACACAGTAAAAACCTTAGTGTTAGGTACGGACATCCGTTCGTATCTCATACTGTAGCATACTCATGTAACCAATAATGGACCCTTGTAGTTAAATTGGGTTACCATTTGTACAGTCAGAGTCAAATTAACCAATGAGGATTTTAACAGTGCCGGTGTAAATGGGGCCATAAAAGAGATACAGGGCCGCCTAAATGGCCATTATGGAGGTACTATAATATAGTATCTCCACAACCATAAAACAACCATAAAGCTGCACTTTGCAGTTTTGCAGTGATCGCGTCGACAGTAAAACCCTGTGGTTGTACCGGACAGCGCCCAGGTGTTAGGAGTGAGCGACTGTGCGTGTGCGTGCGTGCATGCGCGTGTCACACTGTTCTAAAAAGGGCATCCGTCCTCAATCAACTTGCTGATTTAATCAAATGAAAGATTAAAAAAGGAATGGAGACAGAAAAGTCACCTTAATGGGAGAAAAAAAGTCACCTTACAGCCATTGATAATGGAGCATTCAGCAAAGCCGTTGTGTAATGTTGCATTGTGAGAGATAAGCACAGAGAATTGAGTATACTGTAGGCTACTACAATGCTGAATAATTACAACGTGCATTGCAGCCTGCAATAGAGTATAGAAGCATCAACTTGCATATAGCCTATACTGCAGAATTTGCCATACATAATGCAGAGTTTTTCACCCAAAATAACAGCCCCCACCTCCTTAAAAAAAAAAGACCGCACAGCAGGTCACACAGCACAGCAGGTCATTATCGTACACTAACCTTGTGTCACCAGACTTTCCACCTTGGAGGAAAGGCTGGTATTTGTTCTAAACTGGCCTGTGTTAAACCAGAAAAGAAATAAAAAATAAAAATGGTGATACTGGTTTGCTGGTTCCAACTGCCTAATGCTTACAACAAATTACAACATGACGTTACTTCTGCTCCCGACCGGATCAGAAACCCGTAAATCAGGCACGTGCACACATAGACATCAAAGGGGGCTCAAGCCCTTGCCCTTTTATCCATCTGTAAAAAAAGTGCCCTCTCCAGGCCATGTATGCAGTTTTTACTATGGTGAAAGAAATGCAAATGCCCCCTTTTCAACCATACCATAACTGCAGCATCTTATGTTGAAAGAATTGCCCTCTCGGTGTAGAAATTCATGTCATATGCCACATCTTCAGTATTCACTTGATTATGCTTAGTTTAGTGTGGTATCAAGTACCGAAAATAGCCGAAGCCCGCAACGCGTCGCAGCACGACACGTTGTGAGCTTGGAGGTCTGCTATTTTCGATATTTTCACCAAAAGGCCCTTTTAGAAATTTCAGCCCCTGCATCTCTAACATTCTGAGCACGTCCCTGCCGGAAATGGTATTGATCCCAGGATAATAGTACGCTCCAGTGCCATGTCATTTTAAAAAAGAAAAAATATATATTTTCGGCACCAGTCCAGGGACGTGCAGAGAATGTTAGAGAGACAGGGGCTGACATTTCTAAAAGGGCCTTTTGGTGAAAATTTCAAAAATAGCAGACCTCCAAGCTCACAGCTTGTGAGCTTGGAGGTCTGCTATTTTCGGTGCTTGATACCACACTGAACTAAGAATAATCAAGTCAATACTGGAGATGTGGCGTAACGGCATGGATTTCTACACAGAGAGGGCAATTCTTTCAACATAAGATGCTGCATTCAAGTTCAGGAGACTTTAGAAAAGGCAATTCTCTTGAATGGCATGGAAAGAGGGCACTTGCATTTCTGTCACCATAGCAAAAACTGCATTCATGGTCTGAAGAGGGCACTTTTTTTTACAGGCAGATAAAAGGGCAGGGGCTCAAGCCCCCTTTGATGTCTGTGTGCACCAGGGTTATTATCGTAAACGAAAACGAACGAAAAAACGAAAACTAGAATGGAAAAACATTGTCGTTAACTGAAATAAAAATAAAAACTAAGCTTTTTAAAAAAACGATAACTAAACTGAAACGGTATTGTGTGTTTGCAAAACTAACTAAAACTAACTAAAATGATAGAGAAAATCTCCTTAGTTTTCGTCTTTGTCAATTTAATTTGGATGGATGTCCAATCTATTTTCATTAGAGATGTGCCGGTCAATCGGCCGCCGCAAGCGGCCCCAGTAACCAGCGTCCACTGACATAAATTCTCAGTACTGTTCACTCAGCATGCATGATGCTCTGGGACCACCAGAGCAGGACTGCGACTTGTAGGCTACTTAGCAGCCAGTCTGACAAATGGTGCTGATTACCTTTGCAATGTAAGGATATATTCCATAATCCTGTGTCAATGTCGTCTAAAAAAAGAAGAAAAAAAAAAGCGTTGCATCATGCTTTCCTGCCTCCTGTCCAGACGGTCCATGCAGAAGGAGTTTAGGCTACTTAACTTTCATTTAACAGAATGCAACAGCATTGCAAAAGCTTTTGCAAGCTACAGAAAAAGCCATTAGTCCCTTTATTTTAGCCAGTTTAAAAGGAAAATCAGCTCCAGTGTCTCTGTTGCTGAAAAGAAAAAGTCCGTTCACGTTGTGGTGTATCCAGTCCACACGCTGGATTAATGAATGTCCACAGGTGAAGCCCGTTATAGGTCGTTAATTGTCTCCTCTGATAGTTTCACAAAGTACACCAAGCAACAGAAATGTAGGCTATATGTAACATTTAAGTGACTAAGTCCCTGACAGGTTTTACAAGCAAAACAACAGCAGCAGTCATGAGGTAATTTTTGCCCTTAAATATTTGAAAGGAACAGACTAGAGTCAGATTATTGTGACATAAGGTAAATTTCTCACCTTGAAAACAATGAAAATAATTATTTTAGCTTTTAAGACATTCGTTTTGCAAGATAAGATTTTGCTTGTTAAAATATGTATTCAATAATATTAATAATATTTGAAATAAATGATCTCAATATGTACCCATAATTTTTAAATAAAGGTTTTGCCATAATCATAATGATCAGCTGGCGTCAATATTATATCCATATCATATTAGACTGGATATTATCTGTGATTTTGGATATTGTACTAATGTGATTGATTTGGCATTAGTGTTCTTCTCCTAGCTTATTGGTACTCAAATTGAAGTAGGCCTATGTCTTGTACTTGGCCTGAAAAAACAAACAAACAAAAAAACAGCGTCACCAGGCTCTTCTCCTTATCTCTCCTTATCTCCCTCTGTGCCAGTTTACCACGCCCCTCAGACACACCAAAATTCAGAACCTTGGACCCCCATTTGATAACATTTTCTCCCTGTGTCCCCCATCTGATAAGATGTTTTGCTTCTACATGTTTTATTAGAGAAAGTTTAAGAAACCCATGACCAAAATAGTCATATAGGCCTATTCTGTCATTGTGTTACTTAGGCATATTTGATAGTGAAAATAAATTATCGCCCTTTTTGCTGGGGACCAACTGCAAACCCCTCAAGGACCCCAGGGACGTCCTCAGAGCCCACTTTGAGAACCACTGGCTTAGAGAGTTCAATATTTTAGCAACCTGTTGAAGCTATGCAGCTGCTGTACTCCGGTGCTTCTGTTTGTGGAAATAAATTAAAAAAAAACACCATGGTGAGGTCAAAGTTGTCTCAACATTCCTGCCACTCTCCACAATATGCTGTTTTGTTTGTTTTTTTTTCTTTTACAATACTTTTTCCAGAGCTTTTTTAATCTCACCCCTGACAAATACCCCAAATTACGTAAAAGACTAAAACTAATACTAAAACTAATAAAAACTAAACTAAAACTAAGCATTTTCAAAAAATAAAAACGAAACGAAACTAGCAACCCCACTTTAAAAAATAATTAAAACTAAACTGTAATTGAAAACAAAACCTCAAAACTAATAAAAACAAGAATCGACACACAGTCAATTTAAAATCTGGTGGATTGGTGTGTTGAAGTTAGTGTTGGTGTTCTTTCTCATGTATATTTCATAATATTCTAACTTACTGTAGGCTATATGTCTAGGGATGGCCAAATGGAGATTTTTTCTTAACCGATAACCGTCAGGCCTTATCAGTTAATTAACCGTTAACCGTTAAGGAAATGTGTTCAAAAATGTGCTATTTTAGCGATTTAAAAAAGGAAAATAGGCCTACACACGTTTTTCCCCATAATAAAGTGCTATATTTACACATTAAAAACCATAACACTGGGAGAAACAAGAATACAAATGTTTTCTAAAAGAAATGTGTTTTTGCAAAGAAACGGATTGAAATGATAAGTCTGTAATGTGACGCGCTGGTCGCCAGGCACGTGCGCACATACAGCAAAAGGGGCTTGAGCCCTTAACTTTTATCCGTATGAAAAGGCCCTTTTAGAAATGTCAGCCCATGCCTCTCTAAAATTCTGTGCACTCCCTGGACCCTGGCTATTGCCTAACCAAACCAGCATGAGACGCATGTAGCCGCATGTAGCAATAACTTCCAATCGTATGACTTTTGGAATCGTTGAATCGGCTAAACGTGATGTCCATTTCATTCATTTACTTCTCTCACGCCCGTGTTTTGTGTGTGCTGATGCAGCGATCATTGAATTTGCGACTCTGAGCTTTGTTATTTTCGCATAGCCTACTATGTAACCAAGACGACTTTAGCGTTCCTCACGTCATCAATGTAACATTAGAAAGTTGTGTTTTAAGCTCTTCTTAAACAGGATTCAATGTGACGATGCGGGTCTGTTTTGTAAAATCCAATCGACGAGGGAGCATGTTTCCTGATGAACAAGTCAGCGTGTACAGCCAAATCAAGTACGCAGCGGCAGACTCGCAGTTATATAAATGCATGGATGTTACACAGATATTGGTGTCCAGAAATGTGTGAACAGGGCCTGACCATAGAGTTATAGGGCCTGACCTGTGAAGTGTGAAGGAATGGTGCTCCCTGCTGGACAAAATATTTCATTACACCAGTCTAGGATTCCATAGCATGGAGGAGCGGTAAAGTCCCCTGCTATTGGCCCTAATGCATCCCATCGTTTGGAGGGCCGCTCCCAATCATGAAACTAGCTTGGTTACCATGTGACATTGGACAGCCAATCGGCAAATAGGTCGCCTGAATGTCTCGCCAGAAAATGATCTCTTTAAAGATCTGGTTTACACCAGATAATAAAAACTAATGAAAAAAACCAAAACTATTATAACCTTGGTGTGCACGTGCCTGCACCAGTCTAGCTTCACAAACCATGCCCAGCCCTCCCACCACCTGTGAAACCAAGTGCTTATGAAACGAGCAGTGGGACTCATCATCGTTCACCCATCTCATTCATTTTCATATCTAGTCAACCTTCATCTGTCCTTCTTTCATACCTTCTGTCTCTCCCTCTGTTTTTCTCTTTGAGCTCTCCCTCTTCACTTCACTTCTCTTGGACTTTCTCTTTGGCACTTGCTGACCAAAAGTAAGCTCGATTTTGGCGGATCGATCAAAAAATGTTTCGCTGAACCACACAAAAACAATAAAGTGATGATGGTCCGTCTGTCCACCACCCGCTGGCGTACCACTCAACCACCCAGGCAGCAGATCTAACTCACTGACTCATATTCTAGGGAATCAAACTTATCTCGCTGTATCATGCCTAAAACCTGGACAGAAAATAAAAGTGAAATCGCTGCTAGCCAAAGGGGATGAAAAATAAGCAATAAAGAAATGCTGGGTCAAACTCACACCAACAAAAATGCATGTGCTGCACTGAAGATCGGATATTTGCCAACGTCTTCCGGATGTACACCCCAGGAGAGGAGAGGAGAGGAGAACAGGAGGAGCTACTTGATATCCTCTAGTGCCAGCCTTAAGTCAATCTTGCAACCCTTGCAAACAAGTTTTCTCAAAATCTAACAGGTTTTATCATGAAATTTGCAGAGTCCTCATTTGAACGACCCCATGACCTTTCTTGTAGGGCCACCCTCAGGTCAAAATGTCACCTGAGTAATCAGGATCTCTCATAATCTACTCCAGGATGATCCCTACATTCTGGTGACCCGGTCTGCCTTTCCTCCAGTGGCCGAAATCGACGTGATGCGACGTGTTGTGAGCTTGTAGATCGTCTATTTTCAAATAGCCAAGGTATATAATAGGGCTAAAGTGGTTCATGTATGTTTTATAACATTATAATTTAGATCTGCAAAGTAACTAGTAACTAAAGTTTTCAAATAAATGTAACGGAGTAAAAGTGCAATATTTGGATCCGAGATGTAGTGGAGTAGAAGTAAAAGTATTGAAAATTGGAATTACTCAAGTAAAGTACAAATAACTCAAAAGTGTACTTAGTCTTGTGTCTTCTCTTACTTGTTCTGTGTTGTTTGCCGTTTCTCTCCTTCTATCGGTCCATTCTGTTCATCTCTTTCGCCGTTTGCCTCTCTCCGTCCTCCATCTCTCTTTCACTCTATATGCAGTGTTCCCTCTGTGTCTGCACCTCTGTATCTCATTCATTCATTCTCTTTTCTCATCCTTTTCCCTCTCATCTGCTTCCACCATACTGTACATCCCACCGGCACGTCCCCCCCACCTTCTCTCTCTGGGGTGAGATTAAAGCTTCAGGACATGGGATATTTAACCCTTCCACTGCCCTGCTGATCGCTGCTTTTTGAAGTGCAATGCAGTAACACACACACACACACACACACACACACACACACACACACACACACACACACACACACACACACACACACACACACACACACACACACACACACACACACACAGTGCATCAACTTGGCTTGAGGGTTCAGATGGGCAATCTAAAGTGTTAAATTAACACAGGTTTTGCTGTGCTTGCAAGGAGAGAGAGAGAGAGAGAGAGAGAGGGGGTATAAAGTGCTGACTCAGTCCATCGACTGATATCTTTCATCTGTTCGATGGGGCGTACGTACCCATGCATAATCACAACAGAGGCCTTTGATCTTTAATCTGACACGCATTCATTTTTGTCAATGCCTTTAACTCTCCCCACGCTTTGAACGATAACGCTCGCCCCATTTTTTACAGAACCTCGATGCCAATACGGCGCTCGTTCGGTTCGTTCGTCTGATGACTGTAAGCTGATGAGGGGTCGCGCGGCCGTTTACTGTAAACACATTTTCCGCTGTGATGGTGTAAAAAATCCATTATGCGTTAGATCAACGGAGAACAATTCACTTCCTTGTTGATTTCCTCTGGCCCGGAGGCTCTGTAGCCAGTGACTGCTCTGAATGTACGGCAACACATAGCAGGACAATTCACATTCATTCTCGCATGACGCCGCCCTCTGCTGCCTGGCAGACCAAAGTGCACTATTGCACAACCAAAAAAAATAAAAAAAAATAAATAAATGTCTGTCTGTCTATCTACTATAACGTCGCAAAGGTAAGCCGCTTTTTGATGGCGCCAGACCCAATAAATAAATAAATAATCTGGCAGTAGGAGAGTTAATTTACATTCATTAAATCTTTTAACCTGGAAATATATCTTTCCCTCCCATGGTGGCAAATGGCAATGGTGCTCGATGCGCAACAGGCTGCAGACACACTGTGCTAGTGTTGATTTTGACAGATATTTTTTATTTAGATTTAGTCATAGTCTTTTGATTAAAATTCCATTTCGTATTTTTTTTTTTTTCATATTTTTGTCATCTGAAATTATGTTTGTCTAGTTTTAGTCGACCATAATATTTTAGCCGACTAAATCTACAGTTGATTTTGTTGACGAAAATGTATTTGGGCAGGCCTTGATGGCGACGCAATGAGCGATGCGTTTTGAGCTTGTAGATCTGCTATTTTCAGAGCGCAACACCCGAGGCTAGCGCAACTAAAGATAAAATGTGTTCTACTGGATCTCTTCTCCACTTCTCCCAGCCCTAAGATTTTAGTCGAGTATTTATTTGTTAACGAAATTGTCTATATATCTTAAGTTATAGTCATCATAGCATAGTTTTTATTTAGTTTTGGTCAGTGAAAAAAGGTAGGCGACAAACATTTTTCGTCATAGTTTTAGTCGTCGAAATAAACACTGCTGAGGGTCAGCGTGCACGAAGGCTTGTGCTGGAACATTGCCTGAGGTTTCATCCGAGTTTCATCATGAAAAGGGGACTCGTTAGTCGTTACGTGTCTGAAGCAAAGGAGCATAGAAGACACACATCATCACATTTATTGCTCTTTCATCAGTGTTGCAAAAGTAAGCAAATGTCTTGTTTTAAAGCGAGGGATCAGATGGAAAGACAAAGGTTTCAGGCATTTTTTCAGTGGATTAATTGAGGTCTCAAACTTTTCCGAGCCGAACTGTCTGGATCTCGGCTCAGCAAATGATGGTCCCTGACTTAAACCATGTGAAATAGGGGTCCTTGAAGGTTGAGACTAGTAGTTTATAGTTTATACTTTACTCTTTAAAGCCAGTTGAACCTTTGAGACTTATCACATTCCACTTCTAGCAAAAAAGTACTTGTGTTCTAATCAAAAGTTTCAAATTTTTTGGTATTTTTAAACATTCTTTCAAAAGTACTTTTCTGTAATAAAGTAAGGTTCTCTCAACAGTCAAAAGTGTCCTTGAGCAAGGCACGAAACCTGTTTACGCATGCACGCAAGCACACACACACACACACACACACACACACACACACACACACACACACACACACACACACACACACACACACACACACACACACACACACACACACACACACACACACACACACACACACACACACACACACACACTTCTCTCTGGTTATGATGCCAAGTGCAAGATGGGCTTTTGGGCAAGTGCAATATTATACGATTCCATGTGGTCGCCCATTATTTTTATATTTCAATATTTTAATATTCAAGACAATTTTAGCATTACTGTATGCATTAAGGATATCTTTATTGACAACAAGACTATGAACAGACTAACAGTTTATGGTATTATGTTGGCATCAGTGCATCTTTCTTTGTTGATGCTGCTATTCGTTTGTGGATGCACTAAACAACATTTCGTTGCGTTTCATATACAGTGACAAATAAACATCTTATCTTAAGTCACTTGATTGTCTGGTAAGTCTTAAATATGTGTTTTGCAATTATCTGATACCATATTTTGTCAGCCCAAGGGAACCACAGACCACCGGGCTGAAAGACCACTCATTAAAATGGAGGTGGTTATTTTTAGATTTTTCAACCTGGCCTTTCCATCACGATTATTATAATAAAATAAAAATAAATAATCACCACTTCAGCACAAATGCCCAAATGCTAGCTAGCTAATATGGCAGATATAAAATAAATACTCAGTGAGACTATAACAGATGGTCATAACTTGATCTCTCTCTGATAAAATGTATCGACCGGCTGTAGCCTGTTGTGTTCCGTCCAGCTAATCTTGGATAAAAACTCCACGGGACAGCAAAAGAGCTCCATAAACAAAAGAAAAGACCATTACTGTAATGACTATAACGGGACATTCGGTTTATATGCCGAAGGGGTAGGATCTCCTCTGCTGAACCCATGTAACCTCAACCCACCCAAACCTTCTGCGTCTTAAGTGCTGCAGGCAGCGAATATTGACAGAACTGTTGAGAGGTGACGATGGGGCTATCGACATGAAGGCATGGGCAGGGACGTGCTGGCCATTGGGAAAAGAGGGACAACTCCCGAACAGCCGCTTCATTCCTGGCCGGTCCAGACCGGCCATTCGGGAAAAAAAAAAAGAAAAAAAAATGTCGGCCTTCGTTCCATTTTAAAATAATATAAAAGGGCTATATAAATGCACCATTTACTACATAGTCAGCTTCACAATGTAAAAATAAATAAAATAATAAAATAAAATAAAAATAAAAGCTTCCTTCAAAGTTTTTGGAGATTTGCAAAACTATATATATTTGGAATCTTCAGAGCATGCCAGGGAATACAAAAATCAATGTTGCCATTTGCACAGACACATGCATGTCCACCATGCTGGAGGTTCAAAATGGCCACCATAAAATACATAATTTGATCTTAGAACTTAGAAACGTGATAAAAATGTTATCACGTTTCTAAGGATTAGCACATTTAATGTGCTAATCCTGTTTTTTGGGTCAAGGAATCCAATAAAGAGACATCAATAATTAGCTCAGAATCTTGTAATGGCACCCCCAAGTGGTGTCCAGGGAAATAATCGTAATAATGTGCTTCTGATATACATTATGTAATAATGTATAATTTACATAAATTATGCATGCACATATTTTTGAGCGGTGTTTGCACATTTGATGTAACCCTTATTTATTGAGTCATGTTGCACAGCATATTTGCACTTTATTATAAGTAATTTGCACAACTAGACCTTTTTTGTTTTTGTTGCGACCATAGGGAGCAAGTTTACTATGAAACCCGGTGGATCCTGTCCGTCGGTAGATCCTGTTTGTAGTGAGGGTAACGCCTCAATGTCTATAGCTGACCTGTTGTGACATCACATTGTTGACCCATATTTGGCAATGCCCATATACAGTATGGACGCTCGATATATGGCCAAGAAATAATTTATTTACAAATGCCTCAATGTCTATTGACACACAATCCCTTTTATGCCCATATATGGAGATCCCTGATTTAATCAATAATAAGCCCATATCTGGTATATATATATATATATATATATATCAAACATATAATTTTCCGAATGTCTGTCTGAGTGAGTGTCTGTCTGTCTGTCTGTCTGTCTGTCTGTCTGTCTGTCTGTCTGTCTGTCTGTCTGTCTGTCTGTCTGTCTGTCTGTCTGTCTGTCTGTCTGTCTGTCTGAGTGTCTGTCACAGCGTTTCTCCTCAGTGGCTGGAGCAATTGATCTGAAATCGCATCACCATTAGCATATGAACACACCTGACATAACTGTGAAGCCCGTTTGTCACTTTCACAAATCATATGCTGTATATTAGCATTTTTATGGTGTATCTATATCTATTCTGCATCTAGCTTGAGGCATGTCTATTCTGCATCTAGCATGAGGCAACATGTTTAACCAGCTGTGTGTGTGTGTGTGTGTGTGTGTGTGTGTGTGTGTGTGTGTGTGTGTGTGTGTGTGTGTGTGTGTGTGTGTGTGTGTGTGTGTGTGTGTGTGCGTGCAGGCGGGTGGCGGGCTGGCCCTGTCACAGATTTTGTCCAAAAATCATGCAGATCGGTACACAGTATCTCTGTATCTCTGTAGCCATTAAACGAAACGGGTATTTATTACATTGATGCTCCTACATATTATCATGCAAGCACCAGTTAAAGTTACTTTCCATCCCTCATATACTGTGTGCACAGTGCACAGTGCACATCCCATAACCCACACACTGCACATCATTTCGGAGCTCATATCTTTGAACGGGTAAGGACTAGTATATATATATATATCGTGTCACTCAAGTGGCTGCCGCGACACGAGTCACACTTGCGAATGAATTCTGTCCTTGTCCCTTGTATGCCCATATATGGAGATCACTGATGTCATCAATATTAAGCCCATAGCTTGGAATGCCCATATATGGACATATTGTGTGAGTCTCATGTGGTCTATAACATAAGACATCTATGATGTCAGACATCAGTCATATCCATATTTGGGAAAATATTTTGTCCAACTTAAACAACCAACCGCACTTGCAAATCACACTTGCAAATTAATTCCGTCCTGTGCGATTTCCGTGTTTATTTATGTATTAAGGTATTTATTGTATGTGAGATCACACCCATTTGAATGGTGCAGTCCAGCTCACCTGGCTGGGTATAAAAGGCTGCTGCCAGTTAATATCTGGAGGCCAGTGAGTGGGAGAACTGCGTGTGAAGAGCTGCATTGTTCATGCACTGAATAAATACAACTCTGGTTGCAAACAACGTCATGGCTCTGTACTGTTTCCAGATGCTAACATGGTCATTCTCACAGTCCCGCAAAGCTTGCCATTGGCCAAGCCTAATGGAATTAACTCATAAAAAGCACTGCTCACTTCACACTGGGCAGCACTGGCTGCACAAAACAGGCGGCCGTGCACTAGCCTAGCACAGCTAAACAATCGCACAGAGCTGCAGTTAGTTAGCTACATTAGTATATAGTTTGGCTACGCCAGGTTAGCTGTGCACAACCTGAATTTATCAGCCTACAGCCATAGTTCTGTGTGACCACATTGTTTATAGTTAAAGGTTGTTGTTTTTTATTTCCATTGTGCAGATGGTGGTTTTCACTGTTTACATTGAAAAGGTTTTTCTCCAGTGTGCACCAGTACGCTGGTGACTCTTCAGGTTACCTAAGTGATTGAAACTCTTGTCACACTGTTTACAGATGAAAGGTTTTTCTCCAGTGTGGATACGCTGGTGTATCTTCAGGGTGCTTAACTGATTAAAACTCTTCGCACACTGTTTACAATAGAAAGGTTTTTCTCCACTATGGATACGACGGTGTGTCCTGAGATCACCTAACTGACTGAAACTCTTGTCACATTCTTCACAGACAAAAGGTTTTTCCCCTGTGTGGATACGTTGGTGACTCTTCAGGTGACTTAACTGACTGAAGGTCTTGTCACACTCTTCACAGATGAAAGGTTTTTCTCCAGTGTGGATACGCTGGTGTATCTTCAGGGCACTTAACTGACTGAAACTCTTGTCACACCGTTTACAGTGAAAAGGTTTTTCTCCTGTGTGGATACGCTGGTGTATCTTCAGGTGACTTAAACTACGGAAATCCTTGTCACACTGTTTACAGATGTGAGTTGTCTTCCCTTTAGAAGTCAGCTGATGTGTCTCTACTTCTCCTGGTTGAGTTAACGTCTTGGTAAACCTTTGACCACTGTAAGATTTTGGTTTGTCTGTGTCTCCTTGTTCCTGGCTGGTTACAATTCTGGTGGTTTGCTGGAAGGATTCTGGGGGGATCTGGCCATTTATGGGCATTTGGCAGTAGAGGTTGTCATGGCTCGACTTAGATCTACAATCAGAAAAGCAGACCTTAGTCTTGGGAGATTGAGACTCCTTCATAGAGTGGTGGTTCATCATCAAATCTGCATCTATGCATGGACTGTGATAGGGACAGAGCTTTAGTTTCTGTGGGGTAATGGACAATTTATTTACCCATTTCTGAATCTATATGTTTTTTATCGCCTTCGCTTAGAAGAATCCCACGGTCTATGAGGAATGAAGTTTGAATTCAAAAACATCTCCAGATCTTATATACAATGCTGAGCAGAACTCTGGTCTGACCTAACTCACAACACAACCGGTTGCCTGACAACACCGATGTGCGCAGGCTACCGTCACTCCCTATTTGGGCAAGAGTGACGTCATCAATATGATGACGTGAGACATGAGGAATCCACTGGGAAATTAATTCCCACCTCTCCAAGTTCCCACATGTCCCTAGTGCCCAGTTGTCCAGGTGCCCACTTCCTAGTACTTTGACCATTTCTACATTGCAGTATTGATATGTTTACTTAGTAAAACAACTGAATACTTTTTCCACCACTGTGTGCTAGTGCAGCTCAGCTAGAATGCATGGCTTTGAAGAGGTGTCTCATGTCTTGTGAGATGGCAGCACTTCATGAATAGAGATGTACAAGAGGAATAATCAGGCAGTTGTATCCATAGATATATATAAAGGCTAGATAGCTCACGCCCGCTGTTGGCCAATGGGGACTGACGACGCTACAGGTCGGCCATCTTGGGACAGGACCGATCGCCCAGTTTAACATTCATTTCTATAGTGCATGAACTATTTAAATGACCAGAGCTTGCTCAATTTTCAACCTATTTTGAAACGGATTGGTTTGTTATAAACCTAAGAAACGTAGCTACGTTACTGTATACTTAGAATAATTATAACCATGGATTTCCATATGAAATAACATTAAGTATATAGGTAAAGTAAAGCAATTAGCTATACACACTGTATTTATATTGTAAATATAACATGTAATAGTTCCATTATTAGTAATATTTATATTATTTAATACATTATGTATTAAATGTATCAATGTATTTATTTAATATAAAAAACTGTCTCATTTGGCTTATATTTATTTCATATAAAATAGTCTCATGTTGCCATTCTGTAAAATATGAGATTAGAGATGGGGCTTCAAGGTTATTTTATTAAGGACATAACAAAACCAAATAAACCTCTTTTTTAACTAAAATAATACATTTTATTTCAGCACTGCAACTGCAAGTCATTTCCCAATCAGTAACATGACCAATCCTCCCCTCCCTCTGAAATCAGACCACTAACAGCTAGACGAGTACATACATAATATATACCAACTATAGTCATAACAGCAATAATCATGATATATAATAATCTTTTTTTTTTTTGTGTTAAACCCCATGCTGCACAGGTAGCTTTTGGTGGCCCTTGATATTGAAGTAGGCTACATGCAGTACACCTGTTTGAAGGTTCAATGGACCAATATTGTATTGAACAGCTCAACAATGATCAATGAGGTTGGGGGTTAGACTGGAACTGTTGGGGGCTGTTGAGAGGGCGGTGGTGTGGCAGTGTAGAGAGACAGACAGGATTTACCATCATCAAGTATACCTGTAGCATTAACTGAATAGCAAAATCACAGTGGGTTCCTTTTCTCAGATGGCATTCAGTGCACTACTCATGGGCTCATACGTTCTTGCTTGGAGTCAACTTTAAATGTAAAGGCTAAAAAGGAGGTAAACCAGACTCAAATACATTCATTGGGGGAAAAATGACCCATTATTTAACATCTGCATTACTTACAAGAAGACTACACAATTATAGAATGTAGAAGAATGTTTTATTTGATCATTGTTTGCCTGTTATCTCTCCTATGGTACCAGATCAATACAGCATGGAATTGTGGATGAAATGTTTCCATACATATATATATATATATATATATACACATATATATATATATATATATATATATATATATATATATATATATACAGTATAAACCACTGAGGAACATTGGCTCGAAGCCAAAATTAGGCTTCCGTATGTGCACACAGAGTTTGAGCGAATGGCCTTTAAAAAGGACTGTTTTGGGTAGTCATTTTAGCAATATGGTGCAGCCTCAGCTTAAAAAACAGGGACATAACTAACTTCATCAGTGTATGGTGGTGACTGTCAATGCCTGAGCAAAAACACATCCTCTGAACCTATCCTCCTATCCTATGGGCTGTTTTCATCTGGATTCTGCAGATGCCTGGCGAACGACCCACTCTGCTGCCTTCACCATGCCTTCAGAACAGATGGTATCACCAGACCTCCATTGCTTTTCAGGGTCAGCAGGTGGTAGCTCTTGTCCTTACAGGCAGATTCAGCATCGGTCACAAGGCTGGCCCGGCAGACATCACAGGACAGCTTCTTCAAAGAGCGTCGCACAACAAATCCTGAAATTAGCAGTAGACAGATTATTATAATATTATTAATATTATTATTACCCCAATAAATTTACCCCCATTGATTCCGGAAGGGGACCCAAATGCATTCGTCCCCATCCGGAATCAATGGAGGTAAATTTACTATAATCATTTTTTTGTGAAGAATGTGACAAACACAAAAAGAAATTATTGAACTCAAGTCTCCATGGTGTGAATAATCTATATAAAAAAAGTTGTTTTGGGGGTGAACTACTCCTTTAAGGATTTATGTAGGATGTATGTAGGCCTATGTACACTATGTATGTATGCATGTATGCATTAGCCTATGCAAACTTTGAGAATAAGACAACCACAATAAAAGAGTTAAAAAGTGTGTAAACAGGTGGTAGAAATATTTCTAAAAGCCAGGGTCAACAACACTCTTGCAATGTTATTATCTCACAGCCCTGTTGTTCCTGTGAAGCAGAACTTGTATTGTACATAATGATTATCCTAATTATAATATAATATTGTCATATTTGTGGCAGGTGATCCCACAGGTTCCATTTGGATAGGCCTACTCCTTTCATTGGAGCAGCCATAGGCATTAGGCAGCAAAACAATCAGGCATCTTCACAACAGACTTAAGTTCACATACAGTAGCCTAGGCCTATTTCTGTAAACAAAAAGCCAGCAATTCCCTGTATCAATGTATCTAAATGTAAGATATTTTTAACAAACCAAACCGCTTGGAAATCATGTAATTCTGCCTCTCCCACCATTGTAACTTTGCTGTCAACTTTGTAATAAGATATAGGTCTAGCTCACACTCACAGCCTCTTTCTTGTCTCTTAGCCTGCAGCTAAAAAATACAACAATATCCACACAAAGAAATGTAATTTAGACAAAAGATTAGTTGTCATGAAATCGTTATTGGTCTCAGGAAAACCTGATAATATTTGAAAATCTCGATTGTTGTTGTCTTGATGAACTTGTGCAAGCAGCCATGTCACTTAACTATGCTGCATGCTCTTTTTTCGAAATGAAAAGCTTCAATTTCAACATGTCAACCAGCCTGAGCTCATAGCCACGCTAATAATGTTTGTAATAATCCAAACCGTTAGTAAATCGGTCAAGATTTCAGAGAGTAAAGAGTATTTAAGTGTGCAGATCACTCACCTTACAGGCACAATACAACGGCAGGACGCGGGGGATGGTCCTGTCCTAAGATGGCCGCCAGTGAACGACGCCGCCGACTCCGCCTTGCGCCATCTAGCCTTCTTATATATATCTATGGTTGTATCCACCAGACAGTACAGTACGGTACAGGATGTCACCCTCACCCTGGTGACATCATACGTACAACATAGATAAACCTTCCAAATGTAGCCGTCTCTTTTCCTTTCACCCACCCTCTCTAACTCACCGATTCTCAAACCTTTTCATTTCAAGGACCCCTAGTTTGATATGCATTAGGGCACCACGGACCCCCTTTATTTTTATATATCTCTGGGACCGCAGTCTACACTGCAAAATCCTCTGTGATCATTCGACTCTGAGAGTGTACAAATAGAACCACCACATAATTTTGTCCAGAATTTCCACTTTTCACAACAAAAGTGTTCTCAAGACTCCTGCTGGAGCCCTCATTCAATGTGTCTATGCTTGCAACTCTTGGTTCTCGATGTTACTAAAAACTACGCTTCAGACCTCCCAAAGCAAACTGATTCAACTGCTTCTCGAGAGCTGGATTGTGGTCATCTTTGTGAAATACCACCCAGCGTTTACTCGCTGAGCGAGTGTGTTTGGGAGCCCCCGCGGCAACCGCGCTCCGTCTGAAGGGCCCTTTACTCTTTATTTTATTCAGAGAATGGACGTATTAAAGTTAAACAAATGTATCATGAATACAAAATAAAATAAAATAATCACAAGGTACAGTACAAACAACATACACAACTCAAAAATCAACAACGAAACTCTTACTCTTCTTCAACCCATTGTTCTCGCACCACAGAGCACAGGGAAGAGGCGGGAAGGCAGGTACTATACCTTCCCTTCGGTGTATAATATTGGAAAATGCAAAAGTTGTTCGAGAGCTGTCATCCACTGCACAGCTGGAAAGAAAATAGACCGCACACAGCTTTAAGAGAAACCGCCCTGAGATGCAGAAGGGTTTCCAATGGCATCTCCATTGATCACGGCGTCACACCGAGATTAAAGTATTCAGCGAGACAGAAGACGGTCCCCAGCACTTTCTGTTGTTCAGACGAATCTGATAATCACGTCTGCCGTCTACCAAGTTAATAATAATCACATTCCACCTCAAAACACTGTTGTTGTTGTTGTGTGTATAGACGAAGCAAGGGGGGAGAGCTCGTTAGCAGTGAAAACCATCAGTTGGTGGTCGGAGTTTTTTTTTATATTCCCAGACATGTCAGAAACTTCCTCGTTAGCGGCCGAGAGACCGCAGATTCGCATCGCCAATTAGATGACATCAGTGGTGTCAACATTTGCAGTGGCAAATGGAAATTAATTACAACATCTAGGAGAGATGAACAATGGGCCCCTGCTATTTTCATCAGGCGTGGCATTGCCACCGCGGTTCATTCGGCACAGTCGTCAGTCGAGAGTGACTTGTCAACATCAAAGCGATACAAATGACACGGTTGCTCAAAGGAGCCCTGCGAGGTCTGATTATGAACATAATTACTCTTTTACGTTTTTTTTATTAATTTGTGATTCTCATTGTCGGTAGAATACGGGGTCCACCTGGGGAAGGTAAACATCCCATCATAATGTCATGGCCTTAACCTTCGGATTGTTAACAGCCATGATGATGCACCTGGAATTGGAACACTCATGAACCTGTTTGTGTGCAACAGGTTCATTACTGTGCAGCAGACAGCTTGACTGAGATTGTGTATTAGCATAGATCAGATCACAATGTTAATAAACAAACATACAGCGCGGTATTTCAGGGTAGAATGTCTACGGATATTCAAACAATATAAAATAGTGTTCAGAACATAGCTACTGTAATGTCTAATTTGTCAACCTGTGGATATTTAGAACAAAATTAGTTTTTTTTTACAGTTAATTTCTAATAGTCAATAATAATATAAAGTGTCCAGTTTCTTCCAGGTTAATTAAGCAATATTTCACGAGAGAGTGTGGGTTATCGTGATTATTGGCACACCTGAGTGGCTGCCGGAACGAACTGAAGGCAAGTTCCATAAGCAGCGCAGAAGTGCCAATAATAATAACGATAACACACACCCTCAAGTATAATATTGTGATTATACAACAGTTGCCCTTAAAAAAAAAACATGTTAACTTATTTTTATTGTAATTAAGATATTCAATAGAAATTTTTAATTTTTTAATGCCACTTTAGCTACTATGTCCCTGAACTTCACCATGGAAACTGCTAGCCTAGCCGCTAGCATAGTGTTGGGAGAGGGAGAGCTTCAGCTCTTTTGCAACCTGCACAGCTGATATCTTTGTTTGATGAGACCTGTGAGGTTATGCTCATTATTCGCACGGATAGAAAGCTGCTTCAACCAATCAGATTGCTTCGTCGGAACTACCTGTTGGATAATACTGCTCCAATTTGTGCCGCTGCAGACGGTATCGACCCAGAAATACATTTCTGGTTGTGTTGTCATTTGGTCAAGAATGAAACCAAGCCATTCTGAGGCAAAAAATACCTTCCAGTGGCCAGGTAAGAGCTGTAAGCACTTTATGGCACGAGGAAAGCTAACCACAGGTATGGTATATTGGGCTGATTGGGCTATAATGTTTGACATATAACACCCAAGAATGAAACAAAGAGATTCTGATGCAGAAAATACCCACCAGTGACCATTAAGGAGCAGGAGCTGCAATCACTTTCTGGCAGGAGGAAATAGCTTTTTATGGCGTATAGGCCTATGGACTTTTACAGGTACAGTAAAACCACTGGTATATCTGATCGGGCTATAAAGTTTGAAACAAAACCCCCAAGAATGAAACCAGGCCATTTTGATGCAGCAGACTTTTTTGGCAAGAGGAATGCTTCATATCATGGCCTTTATAATACAGGTGTGTTGGTCTGATTTGGCTTTAATATTTGAAATATAACAACCATAAACTCCCTCCCTCCAGACAGAAGAAGAGGCAGGGGGGAAAAGGGGTGAGACACAGAGTGGAGCGACATGGAACAAAACAAAAGTTGTTTTCCTGGAAGATGAAGAGGCACCCTGAGGTATACGTGTGTTGGAGAGAACAAGGTAGACTAGGCAGGAGAGAGTGTGACGGTGCAGGCAAAGGGATGGAAATGAAATGAAAGTAGCGGATGACAGTAAAAGGAACAATGGTTTTGGCGTAGGAATTCCAATGAGGCACAGTGGTTTAAATTGAGGACAGGGAGAAAGGGGACACTAGGGGAAAGAGGGGGAAACAGATAAGAAATGAGAGAAAATACGAGCCAGGAGGCAGCGATGTGCGCTCTCACTCGGGGGGATTAAGAGACACCCCGAGGAGAAAGGTACGGCGATCAGAGGGAAGGACTGACAGGTACGGGTCAAAGGTCATCCAACCGCACTTTCATCTCCACACGGACATCCAACATCCTCAGATAAAAGGCTCCGAGCAGAGTTCATCCCTGGGGTGATGAAGGGTTAAAAAAAGGAACCAAATGGACCCTTCCATTCGTACACTCTCAGAGCTATGTTACCGGGATAGTTCACCCCCCCAAAATAACGTATTCTCTATCGATTACCCACCCCGTGGAGACAGCAGCAGTTCCCTATGGAGACACAAAAAGTCTCCTTTGTGTCGCCATAGGGAACTGCTGGCGGTCATCCAATTATTGGCTCAGGAATGCCACAAAAACAAAGAAATATCCATCAATTCAAGGCTCCATGGGGTGAGTAATTCATAGAAAATATGTGTGTGTGTGTGTGTGTGTGTGTGTGTGTGTGTGTGTGTGTGTGTGTGTGTGTGTGTGTGTGTGTGTGTGTGTGTGTGTGTGTGTGTGTGTGTGTGTGGGACTGGGGATGCCAAGAACGTGATAAGAATTACCGCGGTGCAGTGCTACGGCCCCATTATCACGTCCAGGGACGTGTTAACTGATTACCATGCATGGTTACCAGGTAAACAGGTGCTGCGGTGCCCGCTGGTGGGCGAAAAAATACATATCCCATGATGCACTGCGGCCTGACTTTCACTTCCTCATTCACAGCCATTCTATCTGGCTGCAAAAATCTGGCCTTTTCTGGCTACTTTCTCCCCACGTCACTCGGCGCCCCATTTTCTGTGGACTCAGGGACAGCCGCACGCGAAAATGGGCACACGGCACATGCGCGACGCCACCGAAAATCTGGTAAAAACAATAGGAAAGATACACGCAAGTTAATCTACATTAGTTATGGCAAAACTATGGCAGCCCAAGTGTTAACAATGAGCTTCGTCTGCATCATGGCTTTCTCAGAGACTTTCTTCAGACAGGGAAGACAGGGAAGACATGATGGGCCTGGACGAGAGTGGGCTGTAAGGAGGAGGACACCATGTTCCCCCACTGCCACAGCAGCATGACGGTCTGTCCCTGGTTCTGCTTTCTTTTTCTGTCAATGTCCAGTCCAACATATAAATAGTGAAATACCATTAGGAGAAAAATAGTTGTGCACACTACCAGTAGGCCAAATAGGTGGCTCCATGCATTTTCCCAACCCCCACATATTTCATATACTTTTAATGAAAGAGTTCTAGTTGCGGTTATGGTTAATCAAGTAGCTATAAGTAATAACGAAGATGATTGCGTCATCCATGTTAAAGCTTTCATACAGCTTTCAAGATAAAGACAACTAGGCAAGCAATGACATTCATCTGTGAATTTCAGGTTCATCCGAATACCCTGCTAAATTGATATTTATCCATAATAGCAACGAAAAAGACAACAACCAAAAAACGGTGACAATCTTTTCCCACTCCTACTCAACACATTTCCAATTACCGTGTCAGTTTCTAAAGCGATTGTGAGATTAACGCCTTAATTTGAGTCTGGTAAAACTTCCCTAAAGCTGAGGAGGATGAAGGGGGATACCTCGGCGCATTTAGCGGAGGCTAATCACGGCTTAGTCAAAACAAAATGCTGAGAAATCTATTTTTTTCCCTCTATCATGCTCACTCAGCTTCTCTCCAACGTTGTCCCACTCATGGTTTGGGTATTTTACTCCCTCTCAGTCTCACTCCATCTCCTTCAATTCACACATACAGAATGAGAGCGAGCGGGCGGGCGCCGGACGAGATAAAGAGAGAGAGCATGGGCGTCAATTGGGTATGGCAGGGGTATGCAGCTGCCATACCCTGGTGTCCAGGGGGGAAAATAAAGGTTACTTTTAAATATAAATCCATGAATGTCTCTTTGTCAAATTAAATTACAGTAAAATAACTACAAATGCAAAATTTAAGAAAATGGTCACTTTAACAAGGTATTATAATTATATTCTCCACACTTTTATTCTCCCCATCTCGACAAGATGGTATATTCTCAGGTTCCGTAGGTCAGCTGCACAGGTGCAATGCATTATTATTGTTAATTGTGGCACGTTTACTAACATGCCAAGTTTAGCTGCACCATTCAAGGCTGCCATATCCAGCCCAAGAAACCGTAGAAACCTGTGTAAAAAACTGTCAAAACTCGCTATTCTGCTATTTTCACAATAGAACCGTGTTATACAAAATGTAATGTCTCTTTTCCATGAGGACTCCCATCTTTGCCATACCCTAGCTTTTGCTGAACTGACGCCACTGAGAGAGAGAGAGAGAGAGAGAGGGAGAGAGATAAAGAGAGAGAGAGTAAACAAACATTCTCTCTCAGCATTCTCCTGCACAGCTACCAGGGATGCTGTTCTCACGCCTGTCAAAACACCCTAGGGTCCGCATTAGAGAACAGAAAGAAAGGAGTGCTCTCACACTCTCTTTCCATCTCTCTCACACACACACACACACACACACACACACACACACACACACACACACACACACACACACACACACACACACACACACACACACACACACACACACACACACACACACACACACACACACATTAGTGGACACGAATACAGTGGTGTACTGTAGGTATCATTTCCCAGCACACTTAGTGATTTTCCCACAGCCGTGCTGACTTGTACTCGACAGAGAAAGTGCATTCGCCCCTTTTGATTTTCCTGTTCTCCTTTAAAAGCTCATTCCGCTCTTGCACAGTCCCCCCCACTCCCCACAATCCTCCCTCCCTCCCTTACCTTGCACGCATGGAGGACTCACAACTACAAACCCAACAAGCTCATCGGCTGGCCAGCCGTGGTGTGCCATCTACAGGGATAGGGGGAGGGAGGGTGTGTGTGTGTGTGTGCCGGCGACCGCGTTTTTCCCGGTGAACCTAAGCGCAACGGTGGGGGCTTGGGAGTGTGGGGAACACGCACCACTGACTGTCGCTGATGAAGGAGAGGTTATATAGCTTAGCCTTTATGTATTGAGAATGAGAGGCACTCTTGCCGATTTAGTAAGAGACTCGTCGCCAATTGCAAGATATTTAAAAGTTATTTGGGGCCATGATGATAACCTTTTCTTCCCACAACTAGACTAAGGATTTATATTGTCGGTGTTATTGTTTACAACCACAATTATTCATGTGTGGCAAGATCGCGGTTCCACTAGTTTTTAGTAGGCTATAGTGTAGGCTAATAGAAGCCTTTTCAGAAGTTAATTTGTTTTCCATTTAATTATTTCCTTTATCCTCATCTAATCTTGTGCCAATGCACGCAACTGTTTTTGCCATATTTTAAGGCCGTGTAGGCTTTTCAGAAGTTAATTTAATGTTTTCCATTTAATGATTTCCTTTATCGTCATCTTCCGCTAATGCACACAACTGTTTTCGCCAGGTTTTAAGGTCTTATTTTAGTTGTTTCTCATAAGCTCGCGACCCTCCTGGATTATAGCTGGTGCAATAATCCAGCCCCTCTTTGACTACGGAGTCCACGTATGGTATCGTGACGCCCCACAAGCCCTAAAAACTAAACTCCAAACAGCCCAAAATAAACTAATTAGGGTCCTACTTCACCTTCCCTATCAGACTCACCTCACCGCTACTCACCAGTTAAGAGTGGGGTGGCTCAGAGTAGATGACAGAGTACAGCAACTTGCAATGGGCCTGGTGTACAAGATACACTACACCACTATGATACCCAAGTACCTGTCAAAATACTTTATAAACATTAAGGATGTCCATAATTACAACACCAGAGGCAGCGCCACAGATCACTTTCAACCCAGAGTCAAAACCAACAAAGGGTCAAACTCCTTTTTCTGCTATACCACCAAAATGTGGAAAGCCTTACCGAAGGTCATAAAGGAGTGTGGATCACTAGCATCCTTTAAAATTGCCCTGAAGAATCACTTACAGGCAGCAGCCATTCGCAACTGGTAAAAAACTAACCTAGCCCAACCCTACCCTCCCCTGCCCCTTCTTTGTATATACTGTTTATTTAGACTTACTGTTTTCTTTTTTGTTTTTCTTTACATATCTACTGCATAGTACTGTGTTCTATTTGTCTGTCATTCAATGTTATATGAGATACTTCAATGGTTTCCAGTGGAAATAAGCTTAGTCTTTTCATGGATCTCCTTTTAGTAGACCTTGTACCAGTGAACTGTACCGTCATGAAACTGTACCTTTTCCTATGCAAACTTCTAATAAAGTCTTCAATCAATCAATCCTTGCCCATCGGCCCCCACCTTTGCACACAGGTTCACCGGGAAATACGCGGTCGCGTGTGTGCCGTGCGTGAGAGTGAGTGAGAGCATGTGTGAGTGGTGGAAAGTAGCTAAGTCAATTTACTCAAGTACTGTACTTTTACTTGTACTGTGATCTTGAGTTGTTGTTTTTTTTTTTACTTTTGTATTTCCAATTTTCAATCATTTTTCTTCTACTCCATTACATCTCGGAGGCACATGTTGTACTTTTTAGATTTAGATTGTTATTACTAAACATACATTTACCACTTACAGGTCTATTTTTCTGCTATCAAAAGATGGGTATACATTTTGAGCTTGTGAAATGGCTAATTCTGCACAAGGAGTACTTTCTACTTTTGGTACATAAAGTACATTTTTGATACCGGTACTTTTGTACTTTCACTCAAGTGTGGAAAAAAATATGTTGGCTTAATCCGAAAGTATGTGATTTTTTTTTATTGGAAATCAATTAAAAACCCATAAGAAACCTTAACGGTAGTGCATTAAACAGGCTGCAGCAGATGGTCCTAAACTACGGGTTGTGAATCGCAGTTAACATAACGTTGAGTTAATCGCCATTAAATGAATTAACTTTGACAACCCTATTATGAAGATAACTATAACGTTCACCGTTTTGAAATTTTCCATCATCGGTGTGCCATCCATTGACAATTTTAAAAACTATATTTTATAGTTATACTGTTATAGTGTATGTAGCCTGATTTCAGGGGGGGGGGGGCTGTGGTGAAATATGTCAGTAATGTCTTTGTATATTTAAAGGGATATTTCACTTTCAAAAAAACTTTTGGTAATTTTATCATCTAATCAGGCTTTTATGAACACCCTGAACAGTTTTTAATTAGCTTGAATGAATATTTAGATATTTGATTCATTTTAACCATGATAGATTCATTAAAAACACCCATTATTTTTTCTGGTGACTCATACTACCCTCTTAATATGTGAGCAGGCCGTGTTTTTTCGATAACTTTTTTCATTTATTTTTAATAATATTCTTTTGTATTTCATTTTTTCCATTTTCCCAAATAATTATTAAAAATAAATGAAAAAGGTTATGGATAAAACACGGCCTGCTCACGTATTAGGGGGGTAGTTTGAGTCACCAGAAAAAATAATGTGTGTTTTTAATGAATCTATCATGGTTAAAATGGAGTTTGAAGTTACAATGGGTGTGTATGTGGAGAGAGGCCCTACCACTGCTCCCTGCTGAAAGTGGAATATCCCTTTAAGTTATGTGTCATGATTGCCATGTGCAACTTCAAAGCCTAAAAGCCAAACAGAAATGTAATCGTCAACGACAAATACACAATTAAATCGTTAATCGTCATAATCGTGACAGCCCTACTGTTGGGGTCAAGCATTCAGGCCTGTACCATTTACTCATCCACTTGTGGAGAGTAGGATGATGAAGAATGACTCATCTGAACACCTTTTATGGTTTTCCCTAATGGGCATTTGTCTTTGTAACCAATAACCTCTATCTTTATTGTATTTGTCTGTTCTTATTGACAGTCTGATCACGCTCAACATTGACATTCTCGGTCACCTGAGGGAGAGTTGCTCTTCTGTTTTTCGATACATAATCGCACTCATGCACAAACAGCACGGTCGTCGAATGTGCACTTCTTACCACTATTTACGACCATTGGTATTGGTGAATTTAGGGTCACGCCATTTTAATGACGTCACACGCATGCACGTTGCCACTACTGTACACTACAGTAGTGGGAGAAATATGTAAAAAAAAATAGGCTAACTTGCGGCAGAAAGCGTGAATTATATTTCTATAAAACTGTAAAAAGTGGTGACTCATCACTAAACCATACAAAACCATAGTTTTATGGGATCCATTTTTAGCCAAAGGAATGTTTTTTGTGCAAAACAAATGCTTGCAATGGATTCAGAATCATGAAAAAAACCCTAGTTAGACCCCTCACATGCTACTTTAAGAAGATTTTTTCGGGGGGTATTTTTTCCCTGTATAGTAAATGAATTAGAGCCATCTTTAATTCTCATTTTATGACCAGATCCCACGGGAAAAGTTCTTGGATCTGTACATTTTTGAATTCAGTGCACAAAAATACCTCTAGGTGCAAACACCCTTTTCACATATTTCTCCCACTACAGGCGTTAGCAGGTCAGATAATGGATTGATATGCATCCTGGCTCGTTCCTTTGTTAAATCACCCTGGTGTGACACTACAACTTTTGTAAACGTTGTTGAAGTGTGAACTTAAGGGTTGTTTTTAGACGATGCATGTGCGTGCTCCTGCTCAAAGATTCAGGACAGCGTCAACACTGTTTACCACCCCATTTACTGATTTGCTTCCCAATAGATTCAAATGCAGATGCGACTTTAGTCACTGCTCCTACAGTAATCAAACACTGGCCAGTTGAGCAGTCTTTGTACTCCAGTCATTGGTTCCCCAATAACAAATCGTCTTTCATTGTCACTTAACTTCTCCTCTTACCATCTTAATCCAGGAGATCTGGGGCAAATATAGTTCACAAACTGTGTTTTTCCCCCACGGGCTTCGACACATTACACAATACATGGATTTAAGAAAGTTAAGCGCATCACATATATTGTTGAGTCGATATTGTATTATGTTTTGAGCTTGGCACTTGCTGAATAGCTCTGTGCTAAACCAAGTGGCTAGGGTATTACTTCGGTTGCTGAGTGGGTGACTTTGTTTGCCGTACTGTAAAAAGAAAAAGTAAATTTGGAGTTTTAACTTAAGTTTCAAACTCAATGCCTCACACTGCTGCGCTAAGAGCTTGTGGATCTGGTATTTCACTACCTTCACACAACACTGTCATAGGGCAATCATTTATGAGGAAAATAATTAACATTAAAAGATGAAATATTGATACATTATGTATTTTCTTAATACTAGTATAGGTATTTGCCACTGAGATATTTAGAATTGTGATGACCAGTACAAAAGCTGTTTAGTTATTAACTAACCACACACAGTGCAAAAACTCTGCATTATTTGATACAAATCAATGCATTATAAAAAGAAAGAATAAAAGGCCATAAACATAACTGACATGGTCACATGGCCAAAGACATGTCTTATTTTCAAGCCGCCCAAGATCAAAACCGTGACAATCTATTTACAGCATTCACTTTTCTTTACCCTTGTCCCTCAATCCCATTCACAGAGGCTTATTGCATTTGCAGCGGAATATCTATAAATATGGACAGTGTATTATGTCTCCATCCTTCTCAATTTATATCTATCTCATACATTCACATCCATCTGTTTTTCCATTCTCTTTCCCTCTTTTGCTCCCTTTCCCTCTCTGCAAAAGCCCATCTTTGTCAACAAAGTGGACACAATGTAGAAAGTAGCAGCACCACAAATGGTGACCTATTGAAAAACATTACCCAGTTCAAACAGAGTTGAAACAAGAGGAATGACATGTCAGTGACTCACTTGTCGAGGAAAATGAAAACTGTGACAATATGACAACATTCTGGATTTGAGGACGACAACAGTGGTGAGCTGCTGAAACAGTGTAAACAACACTGAATAATGAACAAAGAAAAGATAAAGGAACAGAATGAAAAATTTCAAAATATGTCATGCAATCATTGCATTTAGTGGAAGAAAAGTGCGATCCCAAGTGGTCAAAGTTGGTACAACCAAATCTGTCTGGTTGTGGCATGGGGAGACTGTTTTCTCCCGTGCGTGCATGCGTCCGTCCGTCCGTCCGTCCGTCCGTCCGTCCGTCCGTCCGTCCGTCCGTCCGTCCGTCCGTCCGTCCGTCCGTCCGTTACCAGCTAATCTCCGGCGCTGTTGGCCCGGTCTCTGACAAATTGTGCACACACACACACACACCCTGGACGCCATTTCAGAACCTCTGCCCCACATTTTTCACATGGACCTTTTATAGCGCCCCAATGAGGCCGATTTTTGTCAAACTCATTATTGACAATAGGCCTACTCTTACAGATTTTGTCCAAAAATCACACAAATCAGTACACAGTATCTCTACATTCTCTACAGGCGGAGCTGTACGATATTTCATATTCCATCCTGATTGGTTAAGATTGGCCTCCAAACTTTGCAGGATTGGTCCATTTTAAACAAAATGCCTCAAATCATGAACGCAGCTTGCGCTTTCCGTGCAACTTTGCACGCACACTCCCACTAAGTCAAGGAACAAATGCCACCCTTTTCACATTGGCCTGTTATAGCGCCACCATCAGGTCAACTTCTGCAAAACACATTTTTGGAACAAAATCATGCATGCAGCGTCCGTGAAGTGTCATTGAAAGGCTGAAGGAGACCTGGCACCATTTTCACATTGGCCTATTATAACGCCACCTGGTGGAGACCTGTGCTCGGAAGAGCACTGCTTCTAGTTTTAAAATGAAATTCAGACCAGTTTGGATATTTTTAAATCGTCAGAAGCCTACCACTCAATGGAGTAGCCTACAGTATATAGGTTTTAAGTAGCTAATTGGGGAAAAGAACATGGGACTGTTATAGGTGGGGGCTGTAAATCTTTAGTGACGCTCTCTCTCTCACTTTATTCTACAGATTGGGATAGCATAGCAATGTTGCTGAAGTAGTTTGCACCCTGGGAGCCTTACTTACTGTTTGTAGAAAACTTGCAGTCAGGCACGTGCACACAGACATCAAAGGGGGCATGAGCCCCTGCCCTTTTATCCGTCTGTAAAAAGTGCCCTCTCCAGACCATGAATGCAGTTTTTACTATGGTGAAAGAAATGCAAATGCCCCCCTTTCCATGCCATACCTGAAGGCAGCATTCAAGAGAATCGCCTTGTCCAAACTCTCCTGAACATCTTATGTTGAAAGAATTGCCCTCTCTGTGTAGAAATCCATGCTGTCATGCCACACTGTGAGCTCACATTGTGAGCTTGGAGGTTGGAGCTTGGAGGTCTGCTATTTTCAATATTTTCACCAATAGGCCTTTTTAGAAATGTCAGCCCCTGCCTCTCTAACATTCTCTGCACGTCCCTGCTTGCAGTAGTTCTCTAAAACCTGCCTTCTCAGCTGTATGGTATGATCACCTGCTTTGCAATTTACGTGCTGACAGCTGTCATGCACTGGGTCCATCTTTCACTGTTCAATTTGTACTTTGCTCCGATGATAGATGGCTGACTTGGTTCTCACAAAGTCACAGACCTTTTGCAAAGCTTGCAAATAGTCTGAGTAATATCCATGAGTTCACCTTTTGCATCAGGTTTGAACCCAAAATACACTAAAAATGCCATCTTGGCTCTGGTGTTGCAACATGAAATGAGGTGACCAGACCTTATGGCCTTAATGGTAACCTGGCCTTAAAAGGGATACTGTAGTTCACCCCCAAATTACTTTTTTTCTATCGATTACTCACCCCATGGAGATAGAGCTATTAAATAGTAAAATCAAGAGGAAGTTGACATTTACTGCCACCATTAAAAATCGACCTTCCCATTTCATTGCCACCAACTTTTTACATTCTTTTTTTTTTTACAAATCTTTTTCCTAATTCTGTGTTGGTGTGAGAATGTCAAACCATGCACCATATGAAAGATGAGTCTCTAGTTACACACTTCATCGGCCGCCAGCAACAAAGGGTTACTGTTTTCCTCAGTGCCAGTGAGATTGCGCAATCACCGCTGATGCTTGACTGTGATTGGCTGGGGGAGGCTGGATCTTTCCTGCAGCGAGGGGCCTTGTGTAACCGATCTAGACACACTAGACATTGATATGAGAACAATGATATGTTAAATTATACTGTTTATGAAAATAAATTGTGTCACATTTATTTATTTAGTTGGAAGAGCTTAGATTTTTATACTGTTGTGTATTTGTATTGTTTTGTCCCCTGAGCTCACACCAAATCAAATTCAAATCAAGGGTCTCATTGAAATGGTAATAAAATATTGAATCTTGAATCTTGCTCCAGGCCCCATTCGTCTCCAGTGAACTCCAGTGTTTTGTGACTCTTTCTCTGCCTCTTGCAATCTTCTAAAAATGACAAAAGCCTCTTCAATTCTCCCAATCGAGGGCAGGCACGACTTACAAATCCGATTTAATTAACTTGACAATGTTTATCCTAATTCTGTTAGTCTTTCTCATTTGCTACATTTGATTAATCAAATATTACGCACAACAAATATGACTTACAATGACGGCAAGAATCGTTCATCGACATGAGTAATACAAATATTGCTCATTTCCACAGTTTCTGCCTGCAGATTTGTTGTTTACTCCTCGACACTCTCATGCCACATCACATGATTTATTGTTCTGATTGGATTGAAGTTAGCTAGTGATAGACAGAAGGTCGAATCAATCAAGTTAAGTATGTTTATCTTTATTGGTGCTCTCATAAGGATATGAAGCAGATGGTTCTGTGTAGCAAACCATTATGGCTGTGCCAGGTTAAGCACAGACGTCCGTACTTAGTATTCCAAGACATGGTTGGGGTCACTTCTTCATTTAATATCATCAACTTAACGGGGAAAAGTTAAACCCTGACTAAAAGTGACAATATTAATTCTCTGTCTCTTCTCTTTGTCCCCCAAACAAATTTGACACTGCAAGAACCTTTTCGCATAAGAGTCACTTTTCCTAATGAGAGCCCACTTCCTAAACCGAGTTAGGCGAAATAGAATTTAAGCTGACCTAACCTTGTTTTGAAGACGCCTCGGCGCCAGGATACAGCGCACGAGAGAGTCTCTACTCATCTTCCCTGCCTCGTAATTGGCCTCGCAGAGAGACGTAGTGCAAAAGAGTAAAAGAGATTGAACAAGTTAATGAAATGACAAAATGGACATCAAAGCATTATCCTTTCACTTCCTTATCCTCTAAACGGCCCCTAACCCAATCACCTTCAAACATAACCTTGACAAATGGAATTGAAGCCGCTCACTAGTCCAGACATTTCTACTAAACCTGTACCATTTACGCTGTCTAAGAGATATTATGCCATTTTTTAAGCAGAATCATTGGTATTGTATTGTATATTGTATAATTCTATAATGTTCAGATACCGATAGATTAATAAAGGAAGAAAACACTCTAATAGCTGTTTCATGCCCAAAGGCATCAGTACTATGACGTCATCAACACAGCGTTAGTATATGGTATATACTATATACCTAGGCTGAACGGACACACACTGCATTTCCTTTTTTTTTTTTACCTCACTTCTTCACCTGTATTTTAGAGGGAGAGCGAGTACTCCAGCAGCGGCACCGCGCTCCTGCTGGTATTTTACAAGGACATGGAGTGGCACACTTTAATACTCAAAAATGGCATTATAGTCTCTACTGACAACACATCAATCACCAATCGTCACCAATGAGGAGGTGATGAGAAGGGCAGTGGTGGCACCACTGTCTGACATTGTCTCCGACAGGAGAAGGAGAGTGGCTGGGCACGTACACGTACTCTGACTGCCAAGAGAGAGACTGGCAAGTGTGGCAATGGACTGGATGAAAGAGGGTGAGAAGACCAAGAGAGGTGAGGTCAAAGAAGAAATGGAGACAGACAGCCAAGGAAGACCTAAGCGAGACGCAGCTGGCATGGAGCCAGAAGGGTCGCCAGGGACCGGAGCAAATGGAGAGGACTCATCGTCCTAATGTTCCAATAGCGGTAGGAACTAAGTCTAAGTAAGACAACACATCGTATATCATCTCCATATACTCTATTGACTCCTAAGTTACACGTGTCATCTCTAACAAGACGCATAAGATGGTTTGATGACATGTTTTGATGACCCATTTTTCACAAGACGGGGTACTGTACTGTTCTGGGCATATCCTCATATTCTGTGACGCCGCGGCCCTTCCGAGAAGCTCAGCCTGGTTTCCCCAGCCACCCGGCTGTGGGAAGACATATATAGGCAATAACAGCTTATCATATAGAGGCCGTGAAACGAGAAACCATCAATCACAATCACAGAGACCAGCCTGGTAATTTACTCTGTGGCATGCCTCGGGCTTACAGTGTGTGTGTGTGTGTGTGTGTGTGTGTGTGTGTGTGTGTGTGTGTGTGTGTGTGTGTGTGTGTGTGTGTGTGTGTGTGTGTGCGAGTGTGTGTGTGTGTGTGTGTGTGTGTGTGTGTGTGTGTGTGTGTGTGTGTGTGTGTGTGTGTGTGTGTGTGTGTGTGTGTGTGTGTGCATGAGGTATGCTGTCACCCGTGTGTGTGCATGCGTGCGCATACAACTTAAAATCTATATCGTCGTTGTCGGGTGGAAACCTCATATCTCCAAGTTTCAAATGTGTACGTTCTTTCGCAAAGTAAAGCCCTGCTTCATCATACAAGGCCCTCGCACATAAGTAGTGAAAACAGCCGATCTACAAGCACACAACGCCGGCGTTGTGTGCTTATAGATCGGCTGTTTTCACTAGTTTAAATCATTTTTAAAAATTATAAATGCAAAATGAACGTTTTTGGACATACAAGGTTTTCACCTGACAAAGACGATATATTGGAGTGCATGCGCGTGTCTTTGACTGTGTGACCGTGAGCGCGGGGCCCAACATCCCCTTCAGCCTCTGGCAGGTAATGAGAGTTCAGTGTGTTTTCATTACTTTGTGCCAGACAATAGAATCATACAGAGAGCTGGAGGAGACGGTGGGTGCTGTTGGAATATGGTCAAATCAGATTATGGCTGCCGTGATGTATGTTACCACGGGCAAGTGGGCAGGCCGACTCAACTACTACTCTACCAAGCATATGGAGAGGAACGCGCGCGCGCGCACACGCACACGCACACACACACACAAATGATACAGTACACTACAGTTCGGATCTTTAAATCCAAACATTCATACCGAGCAAAATGCTAAAGGCTGCCCTTTTTTCAGGAGAATATATTGTAAAAAGCTCCCCTTTTAGTACAAAAAATGAACCCCTCTTTTATGGATCTTGACAAAAAAAGGAAAACTTTATGGCCCTGCTTTTATGGCCCATTCCTGGCATGCGTCTATACTGAGTGCCCTGGGCGGGGATGCACATACACACCAAGCTTGTGTGAATCGCAGCTTTAAATTTACACTCAGGATTTGGTACTGCAGTGACTCACTTCTTTTGTAACCCAGGGCGCGGTCGGAACTGAGCCCTCTGGTCGTTCGTTTATTTGAGCGCACCATAGATTCTGACAAGTCCCAGGAAAAAAAAACGTGTTGTGATTGGCCAGTAGTCACTTTGAGTGTCAGCGTCGCTCCAATGAACTGCATCGGCAAATTAAGTATCTAGGTTTTTACATGTATGATGTACACCTTGCATACAATACCTTCTCTTCTGGCATCTGGATCCGGGCGGGCTGCTAGTGTCTCGCTAGAGTCTTGTCACCAACCTCATTTGGAAGATCACCTTCCTCATCTATGGGCTGGAGAAAGGGAGGGGGGGGAGAGCGAGAGATTGTGTGTAAGCTCATCCCAAACATTCTGTTATGTACTAATTAACTACAGCTCAGTGGCCTTGTGGTTAGAGTGTCCGCCCTCAGATTGGCAGGTTGAGGCCAGGGTTCGATCCCCAGCCGAATCGTACCTAAGACTCTCTCTTTAAATAGTTTAGGTATACAATAGGTTGACTGGGGAGAGAGATGGGGGGGTGATACGCAGCAAAGGCCATCAGGACTCGAACCCGCGACACGCGTGCGTGCAAGGACACGCGCGCGTGCACACACACACACACACACACACACACACACACACACACACACACACACACACACACACACACACACACACACACACACACACACACACACAGGTTTGCAATTGCTACTTTGTGGGGACATTACACATAGTCTACTATCTTTGTGGGGACATTCCATTCATTTTTAACCCTAACCCTTAACCTAACCCCTAAACACCTTGTGGGGACATATTAATTTGTCCCCACTTGTTTTTTTCCTCCAATTGTACTATCTTTGTGGGGACATGAGGTCCCCACAAAGTAGCAATTCCCTGTCCGTCCACCCACCCACACACCCACACACACACACACACACACACACACACACACACACACACACACACACACACACACACACACACACACACACACACACACACACACACACACAGAGTGTGGGCTCTACCAGGTAAGTGGAATGAGTCAGAGATTATGTTTACTTTCACTGTTTGTTTACGGAAACTTATTAAGCCCCGGAGGAAGTGCACAAAGAAGCCGAGACAAAGGTACAATGAAGTGTAGGAAAGAAAAGAAGTGTGAGGGATGAGATAGATATGGCAGGGGGTGAAAACACACACACACACACACACACACACACGTCGGGGGTTACAGGGCTTGTATTGAGAGAACTAGGATGGAGGTGATGTGAACTTAAGTGTCTTGAGACGCAGCACCCAAGGACAGAGCCCCTGGACACTTGTTGTACAGTAAAAGAACAAATCTTTTCCGGAGATTCTGTTTCCCTACAGCAGGGTTCCCCAATAGGAGGCCTGTGGGCCATTTGCAGCCGGGGGGTTCTGTCCGGCCCAGTTGGTGGGGGAGTAGTGAAAGTTACAGGTATGGTGAGTGCACTATGAAACGTAAGCTTACCATGATCACAGTAATCCTTAATAATTTTCAATCATATTCAAGGGCTTTTGGAGAGAAATGAGACAGACACACTGTATGGAATCAAATTCAAGACTGTAAATTCTGCCAAGACATTGTACAATGTTTCGCCAACACATTTTCAGAGTTTCAACTTCATCAGAAACACAGTTTCAGAATATGCATTTTGGCACTTTTCTCCCTGCATATTATTTTGGGTTTCATGTTTAAAACTTGTAAACTCCTGATTTATGGGAATGCCCATGGAGGCCATATTGGCCACATACCACACTAACAGAATCCATATATGGCCAAGACAGATGGCCAAGACATCCTATATCTGTGTGGCTGGTTCTACAGACAGGGATCTCCATATATGGGCATAAAAGGGATTTATGTATGATGTCAGATGTCATAGCCATCATAGGACTTTCACATAACGAATAACTGAGCAAGCATGTTTGGGCTCTCACAGCATATCTCCATATACATTACATGGATCTCCATATGGGTACCCGGGGTCTCCACATATATGGGTAACTGGTCACTTGTCGGCCTTAGGCGTCTTACTGGAGTAGGCATGCTGTGTAGTGTATACGTTAAGGAGATCAAGGTAATCCAGAACCGCTGATCTGACCGATTTGGCATAACCATAGATAAACGTTTTGTTACAATCGTGCTCTGACTCTTCTGGCGCGCTGTCGTCTTAGAACAATAACATTTAAAGAAGTGACGGGTCGCACTGACAAAGGCTGTGTAGCCGAAACCTTTCTCCTTACTTGTAGAGACATGGAGAAATAAAGAGACAGAGAGAAGAGGTGGCAGCACTGCAGACAGATGTTGTTTGACAGATGAGTAGTAGTATTTACAGGGAATGACAAGTAGTCCGGTAATGGTGAAAAGGATGGCAACCATTTCAGCACAATGTTTGTTTGTGGATGCACGTCCACACAGCATGTGGCAAAACAAATCTTTGAGGAACACGACATATGTGTATGTGTCTGGACTGAGTCAAATGGTAGCCTACTGCTGTGCAGTTATCTTTTTGACTCATATACTCTCTCTTCTTCATTGGCTTGACTGAACAAAATGGACGTTTGGAAAGCCCATGGAGGACTTATACATGCAGCCCATGCTCTTCTGCAGACAACCACCATGACGTGAATATAAAATATGTGCCGGCAGACCTCCTTCCTTTTCTCGCTTTCTCTCACCCACTCTCGCTCACCCTGCTTTATCTCTCACTGTCAACCTGTCTCTCTCTCTCACTCCATCCCTCTCTCTCTCTCTCCATCCTTCTCTCTTTCTCTCTCTCCTTCTCGACAATCAGGTCAGTGACTGACCATCAGTCACATTTGCCTGGTACAACCGCGCACGTGTACTCACTCGCTCACAAATCCCGCTCTCCCCTAGCTCACATAACTTGCAACCTGACTACACAGGAGAAGCAACATGGGGGCTGAGTTGGGAGAGTCAGGGCTAGAGAGAGAGAGAGAGAGAGAGGGAGGGAGGAGGGGTTGATAAGGGAGTGTGGGAGAGAGAGCCAACGACAGAAAAACAAACCTCGCCTTTCTTCGAGAAAGACAGAGGAAGTAGGACAGAAAGTGAAGGAAGGGCCGAACGCGGAGGGCGGAAATAAAACACACAACGTGAGTCATGGTAAATTCAAGAGGTCTTGTCGGCTATATGCGGCTGTGAGTGGTTTGTTGTTTATTATTTGGGTTTTTGTTATTTTCATCTGCTGACGAGTTGCTTTGTGGTGCCCTGCGTCACACGGCGAATACACAATGAATCAGCAGCGTCACCAAAACTCTCTCTCTCTGTCTCCCCCACTCTTTATTTATAACTCTCTCCATTGCATTATTTTCTCTCTAATTCCATACACTCACTCGCTCACTCTCTCTCTCTTTCTCTCTCTCTCTCGTCTCCCCTCGGGTGCCATGTCACTGACTTGAAGGAACATTTGCATTTTTCTTCTTTCCCTGCGCGTTCTCACGGAGTCACACGGAGGCTCACGTGACGCGGCGAGAAACCGAGGCACGGGTGTTAGGAGTCTCACTGTGTTTCTGACACATCCGTGTTCGCGCATGTCGTCGTCGTCGTCCTTTTCTATGTGTTTGGCGGACGCGCGGCGGGTGAGTGTGCGTCCGTCGGCTACCCGTCTGCGAGGGTGCCTGCGCGCACACAGACACACAGAAAAAACACATGTGCTCACCAGCATGATTGTGCGTGCATGCGTGCGTGCGTGCGTGCGTGCGTGTGTGTGTGTGAGAGATACACAAATGCATGTGTGACAGTGCATGTGACAACGTTTCCATCACGACACGTGATGTATGACAACGTGGAATTGAGCTGGAAGCGCCTGCAGCTGGAGTATCTTCCGCGGCGGAACAGGGAGGCAGCATGGGGTTTGTGTCAAATACAAGGCAGGCTGGGTTCCTGCGGCGAGCCTGACGTCTGCAGACAACACACACACGGTTCAGAGCGGCACACCAGCACATAATTCACATAATTATCGTTCATTGACAGAGCTGCCTGCCACCCTTTATGTGGCACTTAGCACGTTTCATTCAGCGTCACGTATCAGTCACCGCGTCCCCGCCCGCTCGTCAGCATTTATCACCGTCAATGCCGTTAAATCAATTAAAGAATCATCAATCAGAAATGATGAACCAAGCGCATGGGCGAGGTATACTAAATCAAGACTCGATAGGGAAAAAAGAGGAGGGGGGAAAAAAGACATTAAATTATAGTTGAAACATTACCAGCCTGAATTAAATCAACACTCGGTCGACCGACGGACGAAGCTGCGACAAAATTAAATTAAAAAAGGTTTATGAAAGGCCTAAAGCAGAATGGGTGGTGTGAACGAGGCGGGGGGCCAGGGTATAAGCACAGAAAGAGCATGCTCATAAGCAGTGGTGGAAAAAGGACTCAAATGTTTTACTTACGTAAGTAAAAGTATCAATCCTGCAATGTAGAAACACTCTGTTACAAGTAAAAGTCCAGAATTAAATAAATATTTTTGTACTGTAAATTGTACTGGTATCATTATGCAGAATGTCCCATTTAACAAGTTTTGTTTTGAAAATGACAGATCTACAAAGCAAGCTCACAAGTCTCTTTTGAAAATGGCAGATCTACAAGCTTTGTGAGCTTGCCATTTTCAAATGGCCAAAATGTATAGGGCTCAAGTGAATGAATATTTCCAAGAAAATTCCCTCCCAAGTATGTTTCTTTCTACATCTGTTAGGTTCTTAAAGGTGATACACCATGCATTTAAAAAGTATTTATGTCATATTGTTTATGTCCCAAAATCACCTTTAACGCTGCAATCCGTAAGTTGCACGTCACACGTCCGTAAGTTGCACGCAATCCGTAAGTTGTGCGTTGCACGTCCGTAAGTTGCACGCAATCCGTAAGATGCACCTGGGATTCTAACCTGAGCGTCCAGCATAGGAGACCAAACATCTACCGCTCATCCAGGGCTACTAGTCAGTCAAGCAGTTGGTCTCCTACCTAACACCACAACCTAGATTTCTCATTAGAAGAGTAGGGAAGCCACCTCCAACACCACTGCAGATGTGCTAGTTATATGTATGCGATAAGGTCTTGCTGCGCGGTCATTATGGCGTGTATGGACACGACGGGCTGATAATTCCCAGAGGCGGAGACTGGACACATTCTACACGTTTTGGCTTATTTTTCGGGCTAATTCAAAGCAATCAATTGCAATTTGTCTCTGCTGGAGATGAACGGGTCCCTAAATTCTGGACTGTCGATTATCCTACTGCCAGCTCAAAGTTTCTTTATAGCGGTGGCAACAGATTGAGTGTGTCCTCATCGTGAACTGAGAGTAAACACGCCAGCATGTCATGATGACAGTGTTGTTAGAGTGCCAGATCACAACTATAGTCGTCTCCAAACAGTTTGCATATAGAGCAGCAGAGACCCCCTGAGCCAGCATCTGGCAACAGTGGCAAATAACAACTCTGCTTCAACAGGGAGGAAACCAAGACACAGATCTAGGCTGTGGAGTGGGTGGCCATCTGCCTTGGCTGTGCTGAAGTGAGAAGAGAGAGAATAGTGGCGCCTGTACTGTCTGTCTGTCACACTGGAACAGGGGTTTTCAAAGTGGGTGACAGGGCACCCTGGGGTGCCGTGATGACAGTCCAGGGGTACCGCGAGATAATTTGATAATGTTTGGAATTTATTTGGACACTTGAAAAAATATTTTGTATGATATTTTAAAATTGAAGTACAAAGTATTTTCAGTCAGTTCTAACCAAAATGGCTATTATCTCAACGTTTTCCTCGCAACATAATCACTAAAATATCGCCACTGTCGGGCAGAAACCTCGTATCTCCAAGTTTCAAATGTGTACGTCTTTTGGTAAAGCAAAGCCCTGCTTCATCATACAAGACTGTTGCACAAAACTAGTGAAAACAGCCGATCTACAAGCACACAACTCCTTGTGTGCTTGTAGTTTTCACTAGTTTAGTACATTTTATAGATGATAAATACAAAATGAACGGTTTTGGACATACAAGGTTTCCACCGACAACGACGATATGCTATAAATATAAGGTGCTGGGAGTGAAAATTATAATGTAGGGGTGCCTCGGATTAGAAAAATATATATTTATGGGGTGCCCTGAGACAAAAAAGGTTGGGAACCCCTGCACTGGAATACTCTGGCCTGGTCTTCCTATGTGTGCTGGATTTACCTTCCAGTGCAGGGAGAGTGTTTTTTGCAGGTCTTTCAGTCCGAGGGTATCAAAAAAGCAACTGGGTTAAGCACAGTTGGTCCGACCAGTTTAACATTCACAAGGTCTCCCAGTGGATTGCATTCATACAGAACTTCCTCATGCGGATTTACTTTGTGGATTAATTTAGACCTATATGTGAATATTGTGGTTAGCAGCACCTTCCCTCGTTGCACAAACTGATCTATTGAAATGCAAACTTTTTCAACTCAAAGATATGTTGTTCCAGGGACCTCCAGAAACACAGTTCGATGAGTTAGTGTCAAAGTGTCCTTGAACAAGACGCTGAACCCCCAATAGCTCCTGATGTGCAGGTTGGTGCCTTGTATGGTTTCCTCTGCCATCGGTGTATGAATGTGTATGAATGGGCGAATGAAATGCACAATCTAAAGCGCTTCGGAATTAAGTGCTACAATACAGTATATGCACCATTTACCATTTTATAAAGATTGGCATTCATTTTCAAGATTTTTCAAAAATAGCAGATCTACAAGCTCATAGTGTGGCACAAAGTGACGCGCTGTGAGCTTGTTTATCAGCTATTTTTGAATAGCCAAACAAAGTACAATAAAGATTATTCTGATTGTAGGCACAAAATGGAAAGCAGCAGAAGAATAACAAAGAAACCAAAGATGTCAAATTGATCATCCCACCTCCAAACCCACTACAAACCAGAACAACAAGCTTACTGTAGGTGGTGTACTGTTATTGACAAATTTACCCTAAATTATATTGAGTTCCTCAATATTTGGGAGAGAGGGGGGGGGGGGGGGGGCTTAGTGAGTTAGAGAGGAGTTGGAGAGAGTTGGAGAGGAGACACACAGGCTGTTTAAGAGAGAGAGAGGAGAGAGAGGAGATTTGCAGGCACCGCATCTCCTCCACTCGTCGCTCTAAACTTATTTGGGAGAAACGAAAGTACGCAGTATTACTGTGTTCTTTCAAATTGTAACCGTCTTGCCTTGCCATTCCCCCTCTGGCATTCACACACACACACACACACACACTCTCTACTCTCTCTCACTCTCTTTCTCTCTCTCTAAAAGTTAACTAGACAAGGGATCTTCAACGTTTTCGGGCTAAGGAGCCCTTAGTTGAGAGAGAGATGAGGCAGGGACCCCCACAACCTGTTCATAGATTCCATATAGTTTTGTCGTTTGACAGCATAATCATTAGTGTATTTTGGATTCATGTCAATATGTGTTTTCAGATATTTAACCACTTGCACCGTCAATACTTAATAAACTTGACCTTTCACTCTGTACTTAGTCTGCTCTTTTTCCCCTCTACACCATAGCTATTTGCCAAAAATAGCTGATCTACAAGCTCACAACGCCTTGCGCTGCGAGGCGTTGTGAGCTCGTGGATCTGCTATTTTTGGCTAAAGTTCTCCAAATATGGACGCTAGGGTTCATGTGGTTAATAATAGAAAAGGAGAAAAAAAAGCTTCTAGCACACAAAGATTTGGAGGACCCCCTGTAGTAGCTCTGAGGACCCCCTAGGGGTCCCGGACCCCCTGTTGAAGACCCCTGATCTAGACAAAGGGTGGAGGGGTGTCAGGTGTAACACAACAGAACAGAGGGTTCCGTGAGCGGCAAGAGAGAAAGGCTGGCAAGGCGAGGAAGGGTGAGACTCCCTGATACTTCTTCTGTGCTCTCAATCAGCTTTCAATCCATTTACCCATGAATCTCCTTCCTCTGTCACAACAGCACCATGCAGGAACCAAAAATCGATACTGCATGGAGAAAACACGGAGAGACTTCAGAGTGATACGCTATATGTTGCCGCTGAATCATATGCTACAGCTACAGTATACCAGTGACTCATAGTATAAGCTGCGATTGAATCATATGCTTTCCAATGGTGTAAAGTATCTATGTACATTTACTCAAGTACTATACTTAAGTACCATATTGAGGTACTTTTACTTTACTGGAGCATTTCCAATTTCCAATACTTTTACTTTTACTCCACTACATCTCAGAGACAAATATTGTACTTTTACTGCAATTCTCCTTTTGCACAAAGTAGTGCAATGCAAGATAGAGGGCGCCAGATCCCTTTGAGTCACACCCTACCACTACTTCCTGTTCATCCACAGAGCTTTGATTCTAGTTGTTTTCTCCCTTAGATTAAAGTGCTTTCTTTTCATTTTTTCAACTTTTATTACTTGTCAAAATACATTTTATTTGTCTGCCTCATCTTTTTACCATCCCAAGTAAAAAAAATTGAAAAAAGTGAAAAGAAATCTACATGATTTTGAGCATGTAGATCGGCTATTTCCACAATAGAACAACTATGTTATACAAAATGTAATGCCTCAACTCTTAGTGCTCGTCAGGATGGGGGGGTCCCCGTTTAAAATATGATTATTTGGGGGGTCGCGGCCTGAAAAGGTTGAGATCCACTGCTTTACACCAAAGTAAGTAACACAGACGTTTGGAAGCTAGAGTTCTTCCTCATGCCGTGACTGTATGCTGCCTGAGGTTTACAGTGCTACCAGCAGGCACAGTCCATCCATTCTTTGTGAATTTGCCCATTAGTGTCCAATTGAACCCCAGGCTTTCTTGTGCGGCAACCCCAGCGCACCTGAGCAATGAGGTGAATGCCCCCGGTAGACGTAACAATACACAACTCTTAAACTCAACAACGAGAGCCGTAAAAGCTGGACTTGTTGGCGAGAGGGAGAACAAACATTTACAGAGTTAGCTTTCGCTCTTTTTTTCCTTCTCGTCAGCAAACATGTCCCTGTCAAATAGATCACAGTAAACAACAGAGGCAGATAAAGGAAGGAGCTCCTATACTCTCCAGACTGATAAGGCCAGAGGGAACTTGTCAGGAGAGGAATAGACTCCTATAAATGGGCTCTCCCTTTTCCACGCTGTGCACACACAAGGATGGATGTAATGGGAGGAGAGGCCTATCTAAACGCAGTGTTCTCGCTTTCTCAGTTCAAGTACAGCGTATCCACATTTGTAATACAGACTCATATAGACCCACTGTCCACAGTGTACAATAGACCTTGGTTTCTCAAAATGAGTGCCGTGGCACCCTAAGGGGTGCCGTGACACAAGTCCAGGGGTGCGACAGAATACCCTAATTAATAGAACCTCTATACTTTTTACAAAACCATTTTATCATGGTCCTTCAAATGTGTATTAAAGGAGTAGTTCACCCCCAAAATGCCTTTTTTTCTATTGATTAGTCACGCCATGGAGAGTAGAGTTCAATAATATTTTTAGTTTTTTGTCGCATTCCTAAGACAAAAATGTGATAACAATAAATGTACCCCCATTCGTTGAGGATGGGGACCCGTTTCGAAACGGGTCCGCATCCGGAATCAATGGGGGCAAATTTACTCGAATCACATTTTTGAATGTGACATAAAACAGAAAATATTATTGAACTCTACTCTCCATGGCATGAGTAATCAATAGAAAAAAAGGCATTTTGGGGGTGAACTACTCCTTTAACTGAAAAATGTACTGAAAAATACACTCCAGTGAGCCATGGCAGGTTCTTTCTCTCTGTGATCTAAGGCTTTTTCAGCAATGAGAAATTGCCTGTGGGTGTCGCTGTTGAGGGATTTGCCTGTCAAACCTCGCCTCTGCTCCCCCCCATTCCCCCCGGGGGAGAAAGAAAGGGGAGGGGAGGGGCTGTACCTGCCGATATTAAAATGTGCACTCAAATGCTGTAACTCACAAAGAAGTATTGCAGTAGTCTAGTGGCTGAAGGTGTACAAGTTCTTATACAAACTGTCCTACAACTACTGTACGTACATTTTCAACACCAACTGCGCATTTCAAGTTTATTTGCTGCTAAGTCATCAGAAGTCACTGGAAGGTTAGTAACAAGCTATCTACTGTATCTATAATAACTGCATCGCTGTTTTCCATCCTCTCTTCCTATCATACTTGTACCATCTTAACGACTGTGCCTTTGGGCATCCATCAAAAGCTGCGGCCAATAAATCACCCATATCGCAACGTGACATGATTATTTGTGATTTGTAGCTCAGTGCAGGCCCTTGCACACACACATGCACAGTGCACACACACACACACACACACCAGTGTTGTTGATTTCGTGACGAAATCAATGACGAAAAATATTTGCTGACATCTTTTTCCACTGACGAAAACTAAATAAGAACTAGAACGATGGGAATTTGCAAGTGTGGTTGAAGTGACGCGAGTCACAAGGAATCCGCTGGTACATGAATTCCGTCTTACCATTCATATTAGATATTGTAACCAAGCATGAGCAATCCTGTCATTATATTTTCCAAGATATACGGCCTTACAACCCAGATAACTTCAGTTAAAAGGTTGACAAAAAAAACTGGTTCCTTGCCAGGTTAACAGCACATTATAATTTATATTGTGATGTCAAGCGAAGCATGACCAATCCTGTCTGATTGGACATTACAATGTCTATGATATTCAGCCTTACAGCGAAAAAGTCTCTGACCAAATACAATAGTGTTTTGCCTATAGCAGTGTTTCTCAACCACTGTGCATGGGGACCTTTGGTGTGCCCCTGAGAAGGGTCAAGTGTGCCCCTTGAAACTGCTTGAAAGCCAGTATTGTATTTATCATTTTTGAAATGATTTAAACTAGTGAAAACAGCCGATCTACAAGCAAATCCGTTCAGGCATTTGTGTAGATCGGCTGTTTTCTCTACTGTTGTGCGACAGCCTTGTATGATGAAGCAGGGCTTTACTTTGCGAAAAAACGCACAAATTTGAAACTTGGAAATACAAGGTTTCTTCCCGACAGTGACGATATTTACACCCCCGTATTATGTTCGTGTGCCCATGGATTCTTGGGACATGAAAAGTGTGCCCATGCAGAAAAAAGGTTGAGAAACACTGGCCTATGGCAACAAATAAAAACTAGACAAAAATGTTATAGAGGGATGAGTGGAGAGGAGATCCAGTCTAACTAAGATGAAGTCACGGGTGCGAGCGGGTGTCACAGACCAAAAATAGCCGATCTACAAGCTCACAATGCGTAGTTGCAACGCGTTGTTCCAAAACTAAACAGAATTTTATTCAAAAGACTATGACTAAATAAAAATTTGCAACATTGCCAGACACCATCCCAAAAAAAAGGAAACTTCAGAAGCAGGCATAATACCGTAGTTGTTACCCTGGTGACAAGAAGACAAATGACATGCAGGGTTAGCATTAAGTGTTCTGTTTAAATAAAATAGCCTAGGCTAATTGGATTTGCCAGATACATTTCAAATGTGAAGATTTATCACACGGCTGGTTAAAACAATCACTTGGAAGTGCACACATTTACAGCAGAATGTGTGTGTGTGTGTGTGTGTGTGTGTGTGTGTGTGTGTGTGTGTGTGTGTGTGTGTGTGTGTGTGTGTGTGTGTGTGTGTGTGTGTGTGTGTGTGTATTTGTGGCCACTTTGTAACATTTCCACCCACACAGATTGTTGGGTACTGGGCAGGAATTGGATGAGGTCAGATCAGGTCCAGAAACAGCTGACCCATGCATCATTTGAAGAGTCTTTAGAGGAATCAAGAGCTTGGTGATTAAACTGTAGTGCTGTTTTAACACTGATCGAAGTGTGTATTGATTGATGGTTGGCTGGAGGTGTAGGGACATCTCAGAATGTGACAGGACTGTTGACTCAGGGGTAGAATGCAGTGAGTGGTTTGGTTGTATACCAGACTCTACAGTATTCTACCCGGGACCAAGTACGCTCTTGCCATTTTGACCATGATTTTATAAATCTCCTCTGCTCCAACAGTATTTCTGGCTCCAAAGCTCCCGAACAAACTTTAAAAATGACCACGTCTTAGCGCCATGCAGAGTCGTGTTAACTCATTTGCTGCCCCCTCCCGGGTTTCCCCGAGTTATTCCCGCTCTTTGACCACCACCGCCACGCCCGAGTTGGGGCCGAATTTTCATAAAAACGTCCTACTATCTACTAGGCATGATCGCGATCGTGAAATTGCATGTTTGACCCCCAGACCAACCCCATCTTTCAAACATGGCAGCCATGTTTGTTTACATTAAGAAAACATGATGGCTGATATCTCACGAATGCCTGAACGGATTTCCAAGCGGAATATTTTTTGTTTGAAAGATGTGAACGGCGTGCACACACGCACGTGCCTTAAAGTGGCAATTTTTAAAATGCAGCGAATTAGTTAAGTCAAGTGACAAAATAGCAGATGTGAATTGCACCTTAACAAATGTACACTCTCCTAAAGCCTTAAGTGTTTGCGTTCAGAGCGACTTGTAATTAGTGATTGCACATAAGATGGTGGTGTCATTACTTAATTACAGCATAAAACCTGGAAATAAGACATACAAAATAGGGCCCCATATCTTCAACGCCTGATCAGCTCAGCTAATACGGAGAAGCTGTCTGAACTACACATCCACACGTCTCAGACTCTTCTCCCCGCACCCAAACTGTGGAACAAACTGCCCATTGCAGTTAGAACTGTAGACTCACTCCCAATTTTCTGCCGGAATCTGAAGAATCACCTCATCAGCCCGTAGCACTTAACATAGCACTTGCTCTAGCCTCGACAACAACAACAATAATAATAATAATAGCTCAGATTTATATAGGGCTTTTCTAAATACCCAAAGTGCTTAAAAAGGTAAATTTTAACAATAGTACAAAAGTAAATAAAACAATAACTCTGGGAACCAGTCCATTACTGATAGTGTTGTATACAGCAGGGGTTCCCAAACATTTTTGTCTCAGGGCACCCTATAAATATCTTTTTTTAATTCGAGGCACCCCTACATTATAATTTTCACTCCCAGCACCTTATTGCGACCGTAGGTCGCACTTACTACAGAAAGCTCCACCAGGTGTCTGTCCGTCAGTGCGTCACACCTCACACGTCACACTTTTGCCCTGCTCATATCTCCGCAACCGTTGCCCCGATCTATGCCAGATTTTGCACACACACTTCTTACCTGCCAAACTACAACCTCCAAGGACCCCCGGAGCTCCAGGGACCCCCAAGTCCCTGGGGGACCCCCAAGTGTAAAAAATTAGCACATGTGCAAAAATTACCAAATGACCACCCCAACGGGGCTGCTCACGGGGAATTCCTGGGGACCACCCACTCCTGGTGCTCCAGAACTGATGCAAAAGTGGTGACGCCCCCAGTGGAGGACCCCCTCCACTGCAGCTCACATAAAATGCCGTAACTCGGGCTAGGAGCGTCCGGGAGAGCCGGGGCCGGTACCTATTTGTCCGCCAAGGCAACGCGGACACCCCACCCCTCATCTCTCACATGGCCCTCTTCTAGCGCCACCTTCAGGACGATTTTCAAAACACATTTTTGGCCACTGCTCCTACAGTTTTGGCCCTAAAATCACGCAAATTGCTACACAGTATGTCTACACTCATCCCATCAACATGAATCTGTCCTATATAGCGCCACCTTCAGGCCGATTTTTAAAAACACATTTTTGGACACTGCTCCTACAGATTTTGCCCTAAAATCACGAAAATTACTACACAGTATGTCTACACTCATGTCATCAACATGGATCAGGAAGAATTTGGAAAAACACATTTTTGCCCTATTTGTGGAGATAAGTGACCTACGGTCGCTTATCTCCCGATTAGGGAGTCTTACTGGTATTTATAGCATATCGTCGTTGTTGGGTGGAAACCTTGTATGTCCAAAACCGTTGGACATACAATCATCTATAAAATGTACTAAACTAGTGAAAACAGCAGATCTACAAGCACACAACGCCTTGCATCGCGAGGCGTTGTGTGCTTGTAGATTGGCTGTTTTCACTAGTTTTGTGCGACAGTCTTGTATGATGAAGCAGGGCTTTGCTTTACCAAAAGACGTACACATTTGAAACTTGGAGATACGAGGTTTCAGCCCGACAGTGACGATATTTTAGTGATTATATTGCCAGGAAAAAGTTGAGATAATAGCCATTTTGGTTAGAACTGACTGAAAATAACTTTGTACTTCAAGTTTAAAATGATACTAAATATTTTTTCAAGTGTCCAAATAAATTCCAAATATTATCAAATGATCTCGCGGCACCCCTAGACTGCCGTCGCGGCACCCCAGGGTGCCCCGTCACCCACTTTGAAAACCCCTGGTATACAGTATGTGCACTAGATACCTATGTACAGTATATCTCATGTACTGAAAGTACAGCAGTTCTGACTCACGCTGTATTCACCCAATAATGATTGTGCTTGATAATCAGATACTTTCATCTTCATACGGAAGCTTTATATCTGTAGCCTCATGTGCCTATGCGATAATGCCTATGTATTTAAATGTCCCCCTGTGGGGGACATTATATCTTATCTTACCAGATGTCCTTCCTAAAGCAAGGTGACAGTACCTTATTACAGAAGATTGCTTTATATTACTAGTTGCAGTTAGTTTCTTATTCTATTCACATCTTCTTATCTGATATTAAGACATGAACTTTAAACTTCAAAGAGTGTCAAAGGATTTCAGTTGATGTATGGTGTCAAATACAAGTCAAGTGCATCCCAAACTATAGAGCTTATTGTGAAAGACACAAAGTAATCGAAGCGGGTCCTTGACATGCCAGGGCTGACAGGCCTGGGCTGGCAGGCAATCAAAGGAGCTTAGATTTCTGACGCAATGCCCCAGTACACAAGTCATATTTTTTCGCACACTAAAAAGAAAAGAGCAGAGAACAAAACCTTTTAAACAAACACATGACCTCTTGCAGCTACTCCGAACTTGCAGTGCCACGACTGGCTGTGTTCATTGTCGAACCTTTTCCACTTTCTACCCGGCGTCCCTAATTTGGGCATGTCATTGTAGATAGAGATGCCCTGATTGCGATTTTTGGGGCCGATACAATCACTGATCAACTGGAATCAGTATCTGCCGATACCGATATTTCCAATCGATCGTAAAATCCATAAATTCTTCAATTTATTGTGTTACTGTAGCAGCATTTATATATTTAATGATTCTTCTTACAAAACATTGACATTGTATATTAACTCAGCGGGTGCCCACGAGGTGTCTACACGCCAATCTCTTTGATTTCTCTGGAGGCCCACGACGCGTTGACGTGTTTACTGTATTTACAGTATTAACTGCGCCTGGATGTAGCCCATTAGCCGCTAGTCGCTTCGAGTCGACGCTGAGAGCATCGCACGGCCGCTTTTCTCCGTATACTCCAATGCATTTCCCCATCTTTAACGCCCTTTATCTCTGATGTTTGTTTTATGGCTAAAACTGTGGCGTGGTGCAGCAAAATGTCCACATTTTTATCGGCAATGAACAGCTATGATCAACACTGGCCCATACAGTAAGTTACACAATAACATCCTGTCTGCGCTCATGTGACCAAGTGACGTCATACGCAGCAGGGCCGGATTCAATACAATGGTGGTGGGCCTGGGCAGCAAGAGGGGATAAATGGGGCAATCCAGGGGCACCCGATGTGTTAAGAATAAACATTAGGAGATTGCAGGCTGAGGTCGTTTAGTATCCAATTCAACTTGTAGGAGTTGAAGCTGAGGATACATTCAGTCCCACAGATAAATATTGTGAAAATAGCTGATCTAGCTTGTAGATTGGCAAATCCGATAGCGATCAAAGCCGATAGAGGCATTATCGGCCGATTACAATCACTCACCGATCAATCGGCACATCTCTAATTATACACCAAGTTGTCAAAAGCTGTTTACAAATATTGAAAATGGCAGCGTGTTGGCTGCTCTGTGTGAGAGGGAGGGGTTGTAGGGTTGGATCAGGCTTTGAAGATATGGGGGTGTCATACCTTTGGTCACTTTGTAGGCCAACATCAGTGTTTTGTACGGGCAGTAACTGGGAGCCAGTGGAGGGAGTGGAGAAGGGGGGAGACATGTGAAGAACCTGGCTGGTTGAAGAGCAAACACGCTGCAGCATTCTGGATCATTTGGAGAGGTGTACATGCCAGGAGGCCAGCAAGGAGAAAGTTACAGAAGTTCTGATATGACTGATGTCTGGATAAGGAGGGCTGACTCCTGGGTGAGGACAACATTTGTTATCGCTTCAGTCAACATGTTATTACTCTCATAACAAAAAGGCCATCATGTCTTACTGTATGTCAAGTCAGCTGTCAGGCTAAAACATGCCATCGCCAAACCGCCTCCAGGAGATTCAAATATCTACCGGCATGTTTTCATAATGCTGTTGTGCCATTGTGCATCACAAACACATAACCTTTGCGAGGACACCTCTGCCGTATGTACCCTCTTACCAACACAATGACCACACAGTATAGTCCTTTAACTCTAAGAGTGCAATATACCCTTTTTATTTTTGTTAATGAACTCAGATTATTTTACTGTATGCATACTGGTCAGAGGTGCAAAAAAGAATGCTAACTCAATGTGATTCCTTTGAGATTCTTTGGATAGGTATTTTATTGGTTTTGTTTCACAGACTGTTTAATGTACGAACACAGTGAACTTGAACTCCCCTCAATAACTTCAATAACTTTACATTCAGTGAACTATTCCTAATGACAGAAAAGTCACAGTAAGGACGCGTGAACGTAGGTTTTATTATGGAAGAGGGAGGACTTAATACATCAGCGTTAGGCGGTGCAAACACATGTACTGACGGGTGAAAAATAAAGTTAGTGTGTCACCTGTACGGGGACTGCCCATAAGTCCAAAGGTTCATTAGTCCGAAGGTTCATTAGTCCGAATTTAGTTACTGAGGTTAAGGTTAGGGTTAGGGTTAGAGTTAGGCATAGTATTCTTATCAAATTCGGACTAATGAACCTTCGGACCAATGCCATGGCATCATCTGTACAGTATACATGCGTGCGTGTTAGTGGGTGCGTATGTAGCTTTGTATATTCTGTAGCTGTGAAAAAAGGCTACAGCTGGGAAAAATGTGCGTTTTGTTTTCCTCTGTTGTTTTCCCAATGAAACCATGAAACAAAATAACATAACATTTTATTTTATTTTATGTTTCTATACTTTTATATTATAAACTCATAAAGGTGTCCATGGCTGGGAGCTCAAGTTCAGGTTTTATTGTTTCTAAAGCACAGGACAAAGTAACATGCCCCAATTTTTGGAGTGCCGTACCTTCATGAGGGAAGCATTTGCAGAGAGCTGCTTTTAACAGGGTATAATGCTATTCAGCGTGGTTTCTCCATCAAAGAAATTACTTGGTTTGGGGGTGCCTGCATGGTATTCTGGATGCAGCCAACCAGAACGAGAGCTTTTTCACTTCAAAGTCAAAGCTTTCGCAATTAAACACTTTCAACCTGGCATCCATATTTTGGGCTTACCATTATAAGAAACTTTTTTTTTTTTTTTTTTTCTGCAAAGACTTTTTTTTAATCTTCACAATTTTGGGTGAAACGATAACCAGTTCAAGCGGTTAGGGTGCATACCACATGGTATCAACAAGTCATCAATGAGTCCGTTCGATTCCCGGCTGTCCAGAACATTGGCTGTACTGTATGTCATTCCCCTACTCCATATTTCCTGTCTCTCTACACAAGAGATGCCAAAATGGCAAAACATAAGATATGCCAAAACATAACCATTTTCAAAAAACTTCAAACTAGTTAGAAATATCCCTTCTACTACAAGCTCACAATCGCTCACAACACAAGGCGCTGTGAGACAGCAAGTGAGAAGAGAGAATCAGGTGGCGACACATCTTCAAAGAGGTGCAAAAGACTGAGGAGAGAACACACAGGATGAGCAAGAAACAGGAGAGAAGAGAAGTGGCGAAGCAGCCCTTTGTAGGGAATGAATACATACTCGCCTAATAGCAATTATTTGAGATAACCGCAATTATTTTTGCAATAATCCTGAATAATAGTCGAAAATCCTTTCCATGTTGAAACATTTTCATACATTTTCAAACATAAAAGAAAACACGTTGTGAGACTGAAGATCGGATAGATGAGTGGAGTAGAGAGGCTGTCTGGGAGCCAGTGTTGATTTTGACAGCACATTTTGATTTAGTTTTAGTCATAGTCTTTTGAATAAAATGTCATTTAGTTTTAGTAATATTTTAGTCATCTGTTTTTGGTTTTAGTCGACGAAATCAACACTGCTGCAATCAGAAGGTTGCCGGCTCACAACTGTGTTGTGAGCTTGTTGATTGTCTATTTTAGGTCTTTTGCTTTTATTTTTTAAGTTGTGATATATTTAACTTCGGGGAATTTAATGACAAAAATCAGGACGCTGCCTAGGATATAAATGGGTCAATCTGTGTGTTTATTTCAAAATTAAGTGTTTACCACAAGGCACCTTCCATTAATTAGTTGATAACTTATGTCTAGTGAGAAATATGTTCTTCATTTTAGCTAACCATTGTTAGGGGTGCAGGGGTTGGTTTGCTAATTATTTATGATGTGATTTTCAGCAATATCCTGCTTCACATTCAGACAGTCAGCTAAACACACATTGGCTTTCCAGAGCAACCGCTCTCACTGTTGGTCACCAAGAGGCAGCTTCACTGGAGCAAGCAGTGCCTTGCTCCAGGACACCTTGAGGGTAGCTGTTAAGGTTAGGTGGTAGAACATCTCTCATTTACTTTACTTTTTAAAATAAATACAGCATGCCATGCATGCTCACACTGATACAATGAAGAATCCTTTATACTGTAAAAGTGTCTCCCAAACATATTACAGTTATTGTATGATTCACCACAGGTCACTCTAGTCTTAATTCACATATTTTAGTATGAGAGATGGCATGCAAACACAGTGCCTACTATACGCATTAACACATGTACAGACATTACCGGCAATGGGCATACACAGTGTACATCAAGTTTTTAACCTCCAGTTCACAACTTACAGTAATGGTTGCAATGTTGTGAAAACAAATAGCCTCCCAGTCATATTGTTTCCAGTAGAAAACATGTGTTGTCTTTGTCCAAAGCTCTGGCAAAGCTTTGGCAAAGCTCCTGTCATCTTCTGAATTCTGCTATAATTTTGACCAAGCTATTATTTTTCTTTCCATTAGATAAGATATTGCCTTTGATACATGAAAGGGTTGTTTGTCTGCCATTGATCAAGCTCTTGCTCAAAATTTGCATCTAGAATGCCAAGGTCAATACCAATGTTGGTTCACGACTGGATCCCAAATTACCTTTTGAAAATGCAGAAATAAAGAGAAACTCAGACTGATACTGCTGTTTTCATGTGGTTTGTGAATGTAGAATTTGAGGGGATAAACAGAGTGTATGTATGCTGCTGATTTCTGTCACTGAAGCTCTTACTATGATTCCTACCAATTAACCATGACCATACCCTGATAATAACGTTCTAAAAGAAAATTATGAACCCAAGCTTTAACTTAAAGCAGCAGCAACATTGCACTCTGTGTTCGTCTTTTCTGTCTGGCCGCCTCTCCCTCTTTCCCTGCCCATCAGTTCAATCTCTGGCAGAGAAGCAAGAGAAGATTTTTCATCTCACCATCCTTCAGTTCATTGTACTGTAGATGTGTCCTACCCCTTACTCATCTGTGCCTTTCCACATCTCTACTTTCCTCAATTCATTTTAAAAACTCTGCTCCCTATCTCACCTCTTGTACTTTTGTACACAATTGCCTTGCATCGCACAGTGAATGCATGAACCCGTTTTGACCTGGAAATGTATTTTACCAATCTCTTAGATGCTTTAATTCATTCGGTTCTCATTAAAGGGATTACAGTATAAAACCATACAGTAGTTGGATGATTTTGTAGTTCGTTTTCTCGTTCAAGTAAAAAAAATGCAGCAGATTTACCCATTTAGACCTGCATCTGTGTCAGTCTAGATTTTAAAACATTTTAACTATAAAAGAAATAGGCAGCAGATATACAAGCTCACAGTGCAGCACTCAGCTATTTTTGAAAAATCATGACAATTTGTGAAAATCTTGTAACTCCAATATTTGCTTCTGGGGGGTCCCTGATACATAATATTTTGAGATGGAGGGTTGACATGAAAAGGTTTTTCAAAACCCTTAGAAGGATTTAGAAGACATTTATAGAATCGGGTCAAAATATTCAAAGCCTCTGTCCTACCCCTCCCTTCTAACACTCCCTGCTGACAGGCGTCGCCCCAGCCCATGACCTTGGCATTGTAATATGCAAATTTGAGTTTCGCTAATGGCAGACAGCGGACATCAATTACTGCAGTGGTCAATAATGACAAAGAAAGATGAATTGAGCTGACTATAAGACTCATAAAAAACGTCCAAATCAGAATGTGGCGAGAGCGACGAATGTGTGAGATCTCTCTCTCTCTCTCTCTCTCTCTCTCTCTCTCTCTCTCTCTCTCTCTCTCTCTCTCTCTCTCTCTCTCTCTCTCGCATGTGTAATTACATACATTACTTTAGTTGGTTACGTTTTTTCCCGCGTTTGTACGTCTGTCTGTTGAACAAGCTTTGGAATGATGGATGTTGAACCTCCCTTGGACTCTTCCTTGTAAGGTGTGATTAGGTCTGGAGGCAGGGGTAACCTGCATCTTCTAAAATGAAGTATGCAGGGGGCAGGAACACAGAGGACAGATCACTGTTCTTCAGCACTCTTGTGTCATTCACTGAGCCTGGATCGCCTATGAAGATGTCAATGTACTCTCCTTTAGAGTAGATTAAAACGTATTGGATCACCAGGAGTCTTCGCGCATATACAGGTCAGCCATCGATTGCACAAACTGCCAAGTTGAAGGCGTAATTTTGTCAGATGGCCAAATCATTGTGAATTCCCCCTAGGAATTGTGTCCCAGAGCTCATACTGCCTCAGTTCTGCTCCACGAGTGGCCGTTTCTGATAGGTCACCAACGGCTGTAAATAGAATGTCAATCAAAAGGAAGGGTGACGGTTAAGTGGGACGGTGCAATAATAAGGTATGCTGTGAAGTCTGAATGGAATTGAGTGACGCCAACTCTTGATGGTCCAGGACTGATTTATCTACAGACACTAATGAAATAAATCTTGCCTAACAAACACACGTCCAAATGCATTAACTTTGTGAATAAATCACACAGTATTGCGGTTTGCGCTGCAAAATACAACCACCTTACAGTTGCATGGCAAATACAGTGCAGTAACAGCATTCTAAAATGAGCCCACTCCACCAGCTCACACTTTTTGTCATATATCTTACTTCACACATAAAATACTGTGCATTTCACATAAGTTCCTCTTTTTAGTGCCTGGGTGTGCAACAACGGTACATCCTTAGAATAAATGTGGGACAATTCAACATTTTCATCATCTGGGAACCACTGGGTGTGGGTGTTGTGTACTACCATAGCGATTCAGCTGTACTGTACTTGTTCCCATTCATATGGCCATCATTATACTTTCAAGAATCTCACTTAAAATCTTTCTTTGCCTTGTGCAGTGCACAGCCTTCCTCTTCTTAACCACGCTGATATGCAAACCTGAACTAAATCAATGGTACTCTTGATCTAAAAGAGCACAGTTTCTCTCTCTGGAGGACTGTCCTGCCGCGGGGGACTAATATGTACTCGGGGACCTCTTTGTGTGTGTATTGGTTTACATTAAACCGCATGGTGAATGGAAGGACACAGCTTAGCAAGCTAATTGTAAAAGCAGCAGTGCTTGTCTCAGGTTCGGCCCCCACAGGAATACACTTGTCAGGGATGTACTCTACGGTAAAGAGAAATAGAGGATAACGTGCACGAAAGCCATACACACAAGGGATGGAACAGGCAGGGACATTTGCTGTCCTCAAACTAACCGGAACATTGTCATTTTAAAGTTGCATGGTGGAAGAATTAAAAGTAGCAGTTTCATAGAAAAAGCTACCCTATACGGATAATGTTCACCCATCGTGCATCCCTAATTCTGGTGACTATCACTGTGAAAAATGCCACACTGTTACAGGGATGGTGAATAATCATTTTTGGAGCGAAAACCTAAGAATAGAATCCTTGAGGTGAGGTATCTGATAGTATCACCCAGCCCACCTAGGCCTGAGTCTGATTGCGACCGTAGGTCGCATTTACTATCAAACCCTGCACAAAGTGTAAGTCCGTCAGTCTGTCTGTCAGTCTGTCTGTCACACCTCACACGTCACACTCTTGCCCTGCTCATATCTCCGCAACCGTTGCCCCGATCCATGCCAAATTTTGCACACACGTTCCTTACCTGCCAAACTACAACCTCCAAGGACCCCCGGCGCTCCAGGGACCCCCAGGTCCCTGGGGGACCCCCAGATGTAAAAAATGACCAAATGTGCTAAACTGACCAAATGACCACCCCAACGGGGCTGCTCACGGGGAATTCCCGGGGACCACCCACTCCTGGTGCTCCAGAATGGATGCAAAAGTGGTGGCGCCCCCAGTGGAGGACCCCCTACACTGCAGCTCACATAAAATGCCGTAACTCCGGCTAGGAGCGACCGGGACAGCCGGGGCCGGTACCTATTCGTCCGCCTTGCCGGCGCGGAGACCCCACCCCTCATTTCTCACATGGCCCTCTTCTAGCGCCACCATGAGGCCGATTCTTGCAAAACACATTTTTGGACACTGCTCCTACAATTTTTGCCCTAAAATCACGCAAATCGGTACACAGTATGTCTACACTCATCCCATCAACATGAATCTCTCCCATATAGCGCCACCTCCAGGCCGATTTTTAAAAACACATTTTTGGACACTGCTCCTACAGATTTTGCCCTAAAATCACGAAAATCACTACACAGTATGTCTACACTCATGTCATCAACATGGATCAGGAAGATTTTGGCAAAACACATTTTTGCCCTATTTGTGGAGATAAGTGACCTACGGTCGCTTATCTCCCGATTAGGGAGTCTTACTGGTATCTGATATTAGTATTGACCATATCATGCCCAGCCCCCCCCCCCCCCCCAAGTTGGGTGATATGGACAAAATAATTTAACAAAATATTTGACCAAATGCCACGATATGATGTGAATGTAGTGTCCCTTATCTTTAGTAATGACGAGAACAGCTTTATTTTGTTATTGAATGGAACCTCTCCTCGGGCTATGGGATGGAAACCACAGCGTTCTGAAAGTAGATTACGAGAAAAAGCAGTTTCTTTGCATCAGCATAGAACCGGAGTCTATGGAGAATAGACACTCCATGATGCTGGTGGCTGAGTTGCATGATGGGATATGTAACCACTACACTGTCTGGGAGATGGGGTCTAAAAGCTGTGCTGTGTGTCGCAGACTTCAAAGGGATGTTTTAGAGCCGACGAAACTTTGATCTTTATGCTCATATCCAAAAATGTAACGTGTCTGCATGCGTGTGTTGAGCGGTCTGAGAGTCAAAGTGTCCCTCTTGATTAAACTGCAGAGATGCTGGAGTGCATTTATATACTGTATATATAAATAAAAGTGATCAAAGCTACGGAAGCAACAAATTAAATAATGGGTTGATCTTAATTTATACAATCATGCTTTTTGTAGTGCATCGTGTGGGCTGGAATGCATGTCAAACAGCTCATATATGAGAAATACAGCATCTAATAAACACTACATACAACGAGCAAGCAGGAATGTGAGTATTGTACGGTATATCTGCTATTTTTCAATAGCTAAAGTATAAAATAATTCCAGGCCCCTCCACCTTGGGCCCTAGTAACTTAGTCCAACTCTCCGAACCCATGACCTTGTGGTCGAAAGGGGAATGCTCTACCGAACAGGGCGAACACCATATCCTGCCTGACACTATAATGAAAACAGTACCTCCAAACAGACTCAAGTCCCGCCAGCCGCCACCCCTACAAGAGATGCAACTCACTCCCGGACCAGCTAAGAGCTCCATAGTCTGTCGATGCTTTTAAGAGAGGACTAAAGACTTTCCTTTTTAACAAAGCATTTGTTTAGCTTTTTTTTCTTTTTTCATTTCATTAGATTGTTTCATGCAAATGTTTTTTTAATCTGTACTGTAGAACTTTGAGGTTTGTTTCAAATGTACAAGTGCAATATCAATAACATATTCTTATTATGCTCCGTTCCAGCCAGGAGGACTTGTCTAAGCGCATGGCTGGCCGCATACTGGAAGAGGGAGTGGGAGTCAGCCGCGCTCTCATGTATCCAACACTACATTCAGGACCTGGGAGATAGCATAGAAGGAGAAGATCTACCATGCCAGCAACGGATTCTGCTGAACCGTCTACATACCGGGGACGGCTGCTTCAAATCAACTATGAAGCCGTGGGGCTTGGCAGACACAGCATTCAGTGCAGCGAGCCTGAGCAGACTGCAGTGCCGAACCCATAATCTCCACCTGTTCCATGTATAGATCACGTTTCGAGGCCGGCCTCTTCCAAGTGGGACTTGGAAGACAAGGTCAAGGTCAAGTCTAAGGTCTTCCAAGGTCAAGGTCAAGTCTTGGAAGACAGAGACAAGGGTGTGGCTGCACAAAACTGAGTTAGACATTTGAGGATGTTACGCGAAAGAAGAAGATATAATATCGATATATTGTCCAGGCCTACTTCGACCCAAACCTGTGGTAATCACATAGCTATCTCCCAACTTCCTTTGGGAGAGATCTGGAGCAGTGTTGATTTTGACAGCAAATTTTGATTTAGTTTTATTCATAGTCTTTTGAAAATTATAATGGGTTAGGGTTAGGGGGTTTTGTAATATTTTAGTCAGCTGAAATGTTTTAGTTTTAGTCTACTTTTAGTCGACTAAATACCATAAGATTTTAGTTGACAAAATCTACAAGCTGACAACGCGTCTCAGCGCGACATGTTGTGAGCTTGTAGATGTGAGCTGCAATTTTCAGAGCGCAACACCCGAGTGCAACCAAACAAAAAATGTTGTCTTTTAGATCTAATTTATATCTTCTCCACAGGTCCCTCACAACATTTTTGTCTACTTTTATTTTGTTTTGTTTTTTGTTTTTTTGACAAAATTGTCAATATATCTAGTCTTAGTTTTAGTCATCATAGCTTAGCTTCTTAGGCAGTCGACGAACATTTTTCATCATAGTTTTAGTCAACTCTGGTGGGAATCATAGGAATCACATAGCCATAGGTCTCGAGTCGAGACCTCAAGTGTTCCCCACATACAGTAAGAAGAAGAATTTACCTACGTCATCCCACAAGGGAAGTTCAGTTTTCAGCTTAACCCAGCTGACCCCCAGTGCTTCGCAGAAGGCGCGCGGGGAGGGGAGCAGTGATAGCTGGAGCAGGGAATCGTACCTGCGACCTCCGGGACCTCCGGAGTCCTAGGTGTGGACACTAACCACTCAGCTATCACTGCTATAGCTGCAGGCTTGCCCTGCTCACACTGTCCAACCTATTACAGTTATCTTAGCTTCAGTGATGGCATAACCAGAATGCTGTAACACCACTCATTTCAGCTAAGTCAGCTTGAAACGGTTGAGCTGTATAACCCACCATGAGTGAGATCACTCGAGCGCAAGCTTATGCCCCCGAGATGCGCAATAATATTAATGGATTCCCCGCTTTTTTTTTCCATTAAAGTTTGGGAGTAAGCTGTTATTAGGCCAATTTTTTTTCCCTTTTCCTTTTTTTTCTAAAGAAAGTTAAACAAAAGTGCTGTCCTGGATTCTCTATTCATGGATTGTTATTCAGAGCATTCAGCACCCTGGCAGGCAGAATTATATAAGTCGGATTGGGTGAAACGTGTTTCGGCTGAGGTCGGTGTAAGGAAATACGCCCCAGGGGCAGCAGCCTCCGCTCCCATGACTCTGTCGAGATTGTAAAGTCTTGTCTTATTGTCCCGTTCGCAGCTTTGAGACTTGTGAGGACATTTCAGTCATGCTGTGGCAACCAACGCCCACACTCTCCCACACACACACACCAAAAATGGAACCCCTTACAGTCTTCTCTGTCCTTGACACTGGATTACATGAAAAGGCACACAGCACAGCACTATATTCCTGCACATGAAGTGCATATGTTACAGTATGTTTGGGTAACTCAGGACGTTCATTGTAAGAGCGCTTGTTTCGTTCACCACACACTAATCACCACCAGATGGCGACGACAGCCCATAGACAGCCATTCACTAGTGCAGGCGCTGACGTCACTCGTTTGCGACTCCCTTTCTTTATTTACTAGCCTAGCTGGGCGGTGTTTAGCCATTAGCTTAGCCATTAGCTTAGCCATTAGCTTACTATGAGCGTTTATCTTGGGCTTGCCCAGGCCTTACGGCCTGGGCATAAATATAACGATTGCATTCACCACGGCTTCGTAACTCGCGCGGCGCTCCGCCGGCCGCGCGGCCCTGGCCCGCTCTTCGCGGCCACTCGCGCCTGCGGCGCTCGGGGGCGAAGAGCAGGACCAAGGTCCGCTGGCCTTCGCGCCGCTTGCAATGTCGTGGACAATCGATGGGCTCCGCCTGGAGGACGTTGTTGTGGGCGACCACTTGTTCCGCCCCGTGCGGCACCGCGAGTGCTCCGTTTCTCGGCCGTCCTGTTTCTCTAACATCCGGTGACACATATACCATGTCCTCGAGCACATGTACCAGCTTGTGATGCACACGCACACATACCACACATACCCTCTGAGGGCACCAAACTTTTGCCACTCCCTGATTAAAATATGTGACTCTGCTCGCGTATTGCCCCACTCCTTCTTTTCTCTCCTGTCAGCCATTGATTTCTCTGGCTTGATCTAATCCTGTGTTCACATAGCTGAGCATTAATTAAAGCAGGAGATGGAGTGGAAAGGGAAATGGGAGGTTGGGACGAGGGAGACTCAAAGGGGCAACGTATCTTCTTTTAGAGAGAGAGAGAGAGAGAGAGAGAGAGATTTTCCGGTATCTCTGAGTCAGGTGGTAGCTTTTATTTCATTTGTCTGCAACCTCAAGGTCTCTCTCGAAATGCTTGTAAAGTGAGTTTCGAGGATCAAACCTATATCTTTACCAAACACTCCCACACTCACCTCGCCTCCCCTTCTCTCATCTTTGTCTCTTGACTATATTTTCTCTCTCTCCCCCCCTCTGACAGACTCTAGGCTGTTTGGTTCCGAGACGGCGGTATCTGTCACTCTAAAAATGAGGCCCAATGCCGAATAGAGCACTATATCACATTTTGCTTTTATGGGAACTTGATTGAAGAGAGTTGAAAGGCTCTGGCTGCACGGCTGGACGTACAGTATGGCTGGCTGGCTGTCATATGGACAAAGGAGGAGAGAAATGGCTTACGTGCCTGCCACTCACTGTTGAGAGAGGACCAACACCCAATGGTGCACCTACTGTAGGTACGTCTGTGTGGCTCTCCTGCCATCTACTGGGACTCGTCGGAGTTGCAACTTGGAAACTATGCAGGAGGAGGGGAAGATGGTGAATGCCATCGATGAGAGAGACGCGAGAGAAAGTTTGTGTTTGTGAGTTTTATTTAGGAATCAGTGAAATTACCTCATGATATCCTATTATTTACGGTATGACCTTAACGTTTGAAAATAAAACCGTTCTTCTATTTTGTACAAATCTAAAAGCATACTGAAGTGCAACATCTCTATCTCGCTCTCTCTCTGTCTGTCTGTCTGTCACTCACTCACTCACACAGGATACAATACGCCATACATTCAATTCAATTTCAATTCAATTCAAGTGTCAAATCATAACAAGCGATAAATAAACCATACAATAATGTGCAGATACACCAAAGACAATAAACACTGACACGCACCCTCGCAAGCACACCCAACCACCCGTACGCACAGCACAATTTAACGACCGTAGGTCGCTATTTAGTATGAAAACTTGCAGCTCATGTCCGTCTGTCTGTCTGTCACACCTCATGATCCATATATGGCCAGGACACATGCAAATTAACGTCTGACATCATAGATGTCTGACGTCATAGACCACATGAGACTGACACAATATGTCCATATGCGGACATTCCCAGATGATGCCGTTAGCCAGGGCAACCACACTAATACGATCCCTTTTATGCCCATAGATGGAGATCCCTGATGTCATCATGTGGTCTATGACATCAGACATCTATGATGTCAGGTGCCCTTATATGGACATATTGTGTCAGTGTGGTCTATGGCCGGCTACAGACCTAAAGGCACAAAAACGAGTGCGTGTCGTGTGGGGGAGGCGGGGGGCAGGCACAGCGCAATGCATTCCGGATGGGAGGCGAGTGGTTTGAAGTCGAGTGTGAGTCGTGTGGTGTTGTGTGGTTGCGTCCAACTTGCTCACGACTCGCACTAGACTTCAAACCACTCGACTTCCATCCGCAATGCATTGTGCTGTCTCTGCCCCCCGCCTCCCCCACACAACTCTCACTCAACTTGTGCGTTCCAGTCTGAGTGCAGCGTATGACGTCAGATCTATGATGTCAGACATCCATGAAGTCAGATGTCAGTAATCTCCATAAATGGCCAAGACACTTGCAAATTAATTCCGTCCTTGTCATATCTGGGAATGCCCATATCAGCGCACGCCAGCCCATGCCTAGATTTCTTTGGTCAAAGTTGATCCATGTCAAAGCGCCAGTGCTCGCCCAGCAGTCTACGGTCGCCCATGTGCATGTGCCCATGTGCGTGACCTCGCTCTTAGGGCGTCTTACTAGTATGTACACAAACAGTATCTACTCACTCGCAAATAAACCCACACACGCACACACTGGTTGATTTATTTGTCTGTTTTTTTACCAGTCCACAAATAGAGGGCGATCAGTCCATTAATGAAAGGAAAATGGAGGGGGGGGATCTAGCATTAAACTGTCTGATGGCTGCTGGCTCAAAGGAAAAGCTGTAACGCTTCACTTTGACCCTGGGGAGGATGGGCTTCTGGCTGAATATGCTCCCCCATCTGCCACGGCTCATTGAAGAGTGGACGGCCGAGGTTTTCCACGAGATGGACTTGAATTTGTCCTTCATCCTCCTAGCCTGCAGCAAACAAAGTACTCCTCTGGAAGATTAGCCTGGTCTGTGATTTTCAGTAGAGAGCCTCAGTGTTGCCCTTCCAGTTCCAGTATATTTGTATAGGAGTAATAGTTAAGGGCTGTCCATACTTCAACCGAAACCGAAGATTTTAGGTCAAAAGGTCCTTTTCGACCATAAAATTATGTCCCTGGGGACTTCTGAAAAGCATTAGACCGAATGAGAGTTCGGAAATTTGCACGTCGGAAAACACAACTCACCGAACATTTCGGTCGAAGTATGGAGAGGCCTTATCAGCACTCACAGTGCCCCTCCCACTCTCCAGGTTAGGGATGGCCAACGGCTAACCGTTACCGTTAAACCGATAAGAAATTGGTTACCGGTAAGCACTAACGGTTAATTTTGACCGATAAAAAAGAAAAGAAAAAGGAAATCAACCCATGTGTCACACCAAAAGCCCCGTACACCAATATCTACGCAACATCAAGTCATCAACCATGCAACTATACGCGCTGTGGTCACACATTTCTGGACACCAATGCCTGTGTAACATCCATGCATTCACGCAACTACGAGTCTGCGACGCTGCTTGATTTGGAGTCGTACACGCTGACTTGTTCATCAGGAAACAAATGCTCCGTCGTCGATTGGATTTTACAAAACAGACCCCCGTCACATTGAATCCCGTTTAACTCTTATACTGCTTTGAACGTTCCTGTTCGCCCCAATTCTCGCGAACGAGCGGCGCCAATACGGCCGTTCGTTCGTTTGATGTTTTTTATGGATTATGATAAAAGCGGTCCTTGCGCAACTTTTGAATGCATAATTGGTCGTCGGTGTCGTTTTGAGGACAGCCGGAAACCGGTCATACAAAAAAAAGTAAACAGACTGTCCTGGCTCCGCCTGCCCAGAGCGACTCTGCCTAGCTGCTAGCCTTGAGGGACTATATTGTTTTATGCATCGGACTGTTAGTAGAGAAAGAGAGAGAGAAACGTTGGTAAAAGCGATCATTTTGTCGGAAATCAGTTGTTTTAAAGTATTAGTAGTATTGTAATTGTAGTAGGTAGTAATTAGTATTTAGCAGTACTAGAATATTGAGATGTATTAGGCCAAGTAGTATGCCCTGCTCAGCTTGTTTGTATCATTCCGCCGAAGCAAAGCGACCATCCCCCACCACCCCACGGCCGAGGTCGCAGAACCACACAGCAGATCCACGGAAGGAAAGTTTCGACAACAAACTTTGTAAGAATTAGGACTACAAACCTACCCGCGTTGGTGACCCAGGACCAGGCAGCGCCCACGAATGGTGGTGGTGGTCGTGATGATGATGATGATGAAGAAGAAGAGAAAAAGATTCCTGTAGTGTAGCCGTTGGCTTTGAAGAGAAACATATTCCATTTCTTGGTGCCGTTGGTCGCGAAGAACCGGGTCAAAAAGTGCATCAAGAGCCTCCTGATATCCCGATATGGACTCGGAGACCCCCGCCGTACCTGACACCCCCGCCGTTCGTTCCTGAGAGTGAGACCCCCGCGCTGGATGGATCCCGGCACGGCACAGTGGACACACATCTCCGGCGCAGTAGAGACCACCGCCCGCCGTGACCGTCGCCACCCGTTCAACAGCCAGACGTACAGAGGCAGAGACTCACTGGACGATGGCCATGATTCTACTGTCCAAAGTGGTAAGAGTGCATCTGCATGTATGTATACTGTGATAACATCGCTTCAGGCTTTCCACTGCATCCGTGAGGAAGCCTGGTTTGATTGACAAGCCTAAAGCCTGGTCTGGTCAGAGTGATCTCTATTGCGAATACACCAGTGGGATCCGGTCTAGAGCCCGCCTACTGCATCCGGTTATTTACACGCACACATAGACTACATGCAAGAAACGTTTCCGTATCCGGACCGGATCAGCAACTTGATCCAAGCATAGAGTTAGGATCCATGTGCATGCGTTTGTTTTTGCTACACAGGACACACGTGGATTTCCTATTACGCGCGTGCACGTACCGCATGTAGTGTACGGTGCACGGCACAGGTTAGCATTTAGCCAGCTACTATGATTATTTGATGGGATTTTAGGATTTAGTGGCTTAGTTTGTGTGTGTGTGCGTGCGTACGATGCGTGTGAGAGAGAGAGAGAGAGAGGTTTCTTTTTACGTGTGGTGCACGTGCGGTGCACGCGCGTGCACGTACGGTGTGCGTTGCACGCGCGTGATCGTACTGTGCACCCACCTCGCTATGTCGTCGTCATCATCATCAGTAGCCTTTCAATTCAATTCAAAGGAGCTTTATTGGCATGAGAAAATATAGTTTACATTGCCAAAGCAAGTGTTATAAATAAAAACAGTTGAAAATGGGGAAGATAGCCTATACAGTTGGAGGAAGTACAGCTTTGTGTAAACAGAGCTATGTTGCATTGTGACATTTTATATATACATACAGGATATAAAGGGCATTCACTGTGACAGTAAATGCATGGTAACTATTTACTATATCTGCATTTTATGTATTACATTATGAACTTATTGTAAGTCACTCATATTTGCTAATGTCAAAATTGTAAATTGATTTGTTTACATATAAACTATTTGATATTTTCCTGGCTATGATTTTAGATGATGAGTCGGATGGAGAGGTGCCGGGGACTCCTTGTGTTCTTAGGTCTATACCGTTTGGAGGTAATAGAGGTAAGGAGAAAACAAAAACTGATGCATTTTGTATAATTCTATAGCATTTTAGAGTAGATACAGCTATCTGTTTGTTCAATGCTTTTATCATTTACATCATAATGTCATGGACCTGTCTGAGACATGCTGGGTGTGTAAATAATTGATTTCATTTTGTGCACATCATGTTTACTAGTTTATATTTTACTACTGTGATTTCAGAAGAGTCGAGTGCGGCACAGCCTACTTCTTCATTGCCACATCGTGGTCGTCCAAGGACAAGGATAGGTAAAGAACAAAAACCTTTTTTCTGTAAATCAGACTTAGACATCAAAGGGGGCTTGAGCCCATGCCCTTTATCCATCTGTAAAAAGTGCCCTCTCCAGACCATGAATTCTGTTTTTACATAACTAGAAGCTGGGCCGCCCGAACTCGGAACAATGTAAATAGGGAATGAATGCCCCGCCCTTTAGGACCCGTTTTGACCATCTGTCTGCCTGTGTCCATTTATGCCCATATATGGAGATATCTGTCTGTCTGTCTGTCTGTCGGCGTCCATTTTATGTCCATATATGGAGATCACTGCAGTTATAGTTCTGGGTCCATTTTATGCCCAGATATGGAGATATCTGTCTATCTGCGTCCATTTTATGCCCATATATGGAGTATCTGTCTGTGCCTCCAACTGTGTTGCATGTATTTTATTGCGACCGCTAGGTTTCAGTCGTTTCAGTCGTTTCAGTCCTAGTCTTTTATTCAAAAGACTACGACTGAAACAAAATCAAAATTTGCTGTCAAAAACAACACTGCTTACTCGTAGTAATTATGTATTTGTATAATTTACAGATCGACCATGGGCTCGTGTACGTAAGTAAGTAAGTAAGTAAACTTTATTTATATAGCACCTTTCGAAACAAGGTTACAAAGTGTATAAACAAAAAAGTATTAACAAGTAACAGGATAAAACTTTGAACAAGATTAAAAATACAAAAATACAATACAAAAAAGAAACCCAGGAAAAAAAGAGAAATGCATTGACCTGAACAATGAGGCCAATAAAAACATCATGGAGTAAAATTAATTTGAAACAGATGTGTTTTCAACATACGTTTACAACTGTCGACTGACACAGCAGTTTTTAAAGGTAAAGATAAGGCGTTCCACAAGGTAGGAGCCACCACTGCGAAGGCCCGATCTCCCTTCGTTTTAAGGTTGGACACAGGGACTTCCAGAAGGCCCTTGTTAGAGGATCTAAGGGATCTTGCATTGGGTTTAGGGGGCAACAGGTCAACAATGTAAAGCGGGGCCAGCCCATGCAACGCTTTATATGTAATTAAAAGTATTTTAAAATCTATTCTAGCTTTGATGGGAAGCCAATGAAGAGAGGCTAACACCGGGGTTATGTGTGCTCTGCGGTTAGTGTTGGTGAGGATTCTGGCTGCAGTATTTTGTACAAGTTGAAGTCGGGATAGTGAAGAACGATTTAAGGTGGTGTAGAGTCCGTTGCAATAATCAAGACGGGAGGAGACGAAGGCATGCATAATTTTTTCCAGATCTAGGGGAGAGAGAATTGACTTAATTTTAGCGATGTTTCGTAGATGGTAAAAGCAGGCCTGGGTAACCTTTTTAACGTGGAACTCAAGGTTTAAGTTATTGTCGAAAAAGACACCCAAATTCTTTACTGTCTGTTTGACATTCGTTGCCAGTGGTCCAAGGGAGAGACGAATTTCATTAGAGCTACTCTCAGGGCCAATTATAAGAATTTCGGTTTTGTCTGCGTTAAGTTGTAAAAAATTGTGAGCCATCCAGTTTTTAATGCTAGTTAAACAGTCATACATGACTGTGAGCTTTTTGAGGTTGTTTTGTTTGAAAGAGAGATACAGCTGTGTATCGTCAGCGTAACAATGGTATGAGATGCCTTCGAAACTACTAATAAGAGTGCCAAGGGGTAGCATGTAAAGAGAGAAAAGGATGGGGCCAAGTATGGAGCCCTGAGGGACCCCACAGGTCAGGGGAACTGAGGAGGAAGCATAGCTGTTGACTGCAACAGCCACACTTCTCGCTGATAAGTAAGAAGAGAACCAGTTTAAGGCCGATCCAGTTTTACCCACACACCGCTGGAGCCTATCTAGGAGGATGGAATGGTCGATAGTATCAAAAGCTGCGCTTAAATCTAACAGCAACATCACTGAACATTCTCCAACATCAGCCCTCATAAGAATATCACTGGAGACGCGGAGAAGTGCAGTTTCAGTGCTGTGCTTCTGGCGGAACCCGGACTGAAATTTGTCAAAAGTATTATTAGAGTTGAGAAAATGTAGGAGCTGATTACAAACAACTTTTTCCAGTATTTTTGAAATGAAGGGGAGTTTAGAGATTGGTCTATAGTTGCTGTGGACTGATGGATCGAGGGTTGGTTTCTTTAAGAGGGGTTGGATAATTGCATGCTTAAAGTGAGCCGGTACACAGCCAGAGGAAAGGGAGCTATTGATGATTTCCAGAATGTTAGGACTCAGACAGTGAAAAACATCTTTTAAGAGTGAAGTTGGAATGATGTCGACAGGACTAAAGGTGGGATGCATATGGGACAGAATTGGTGAAAGATCAAGCAAGGAGATACTGTTAAACTGACACAGTGTGGAAACTGGCGGGGGAAAGTCAACTAACGAGTTACTGCTTGGCGGGTTTATGTTGGACCTAATATTGTGAACTTTGTTTATGAAGAAAGATAAGAATTGTTCACAGTCATCATTGGAGAAGACAGGAACTGCGGGGGGAGCCGGATTAACAAGGGTGTTGATGACAGCAAAAAGGGCTCTAGGCTTATTTAGGTTAGAATTAATTAAATTTGAGAAATATGTATTTCTTGCCTCCTCAATTTTATTATTAAAAGCAGATAAAAGTTCCTTCATGTGAGTGAAGTGAACCAACTCCTTGCATTTCTTCCATTTCCGCTCTACCTGTCTGCATTCTCTTTTGAGACTGCGAATGTCATCGTTCATCCACGGGGATGAATTAATGGCACCCGCACGTTTATTTCTTATTTTGAGGGGGGCAATTAAATCTAGGGCAGTCAGGCACAAATTATTAAAGTGACCTACAAGGTCATTGGTGTCAGTCAGAAAAGTTACCTCTTTACTGAGGTCAGAAAAAACAGAGGAGAATTTTTCTGCAGAGGAGTTGTTGAGAAACCGAGAGCTGATTGACTGATTGCTGGGCGGAGACTCTGCAATCAGTCAATGTTAAAACGAATACATTTATGGTCAGAGAGAAAGAAATCGCCCACACATAGATTATTGATATCCAAGCCCAGCGTAAAAACTAGGTCCAGTGTGTGACCCTGGTCATGTGTCGGCCCAGACACATGCTGAGTCAAATTCAGTGATTTAGTAATACTAATGAACTCATTGGCTAGGATATCAAGAGGATTGTCAATGTGAAAGTTAAAATCTCCAGTCAGTACCAGATGGTCAACCTTCATAACAATGGAAGATAAGAAATCAGGGAATTCATTTAGGAACTCACTTTTTGAGCCAGGAGAGCGATAACATAATAAAATAAATAGAGGGTTAACAGTACCAATCCTAAGTAGGAGTGCTTCAAACGTATTAAAATGCTCTATTTCCACGGAGCGGCACACAAACTGCTTAGAGAAAACAGTAGCTAAGCCACCTCCGCGTGATGACCTGGGAGCGTTAATAAAACTGCAGTCAGTGGGACAGAGTCCCTTACAACAAAGGGTTTGTTACAAGCTGACCTAGCATTTATTAGGGCCATTTTAAAAGGAACAGGCTTAATGGGAGGGGCTGTAGGTAGACAGGAAATGCGGGTGAGGTTTGATGGGGTGACTGTACGAGGGGTGAAATAGTTAAAAGCAAAATGTCTTGTCCTGATAAGCACAGGAATGGACTGAGGGCCGGGGAGGGTTGTGAAATTTGCATGACCCAAAGGGATATGCTCATGATTATAAGAGTGTGGTTCTATAATGGTGGGATCATGCTTGGGTCCATGTCACTTATAGGAGCTAAAAGCAAAGAACTGCATGTAATGTTTGATTAGTAGGTTTGTGCCAATAGAATTTAGGTGCAGGCCATCTTTTTTATACAGGTGATTACAGGTCCAAAAGCTGTCAAAGTTGCTAATGAAACCTATTTCATTTGACTGACAAAAGGCTTTTTGCCAATCATGCAGGCTCAAGAGCCTACTGAAATGTTCAGGACTTTTCGAAGGGGCTGGTAAGGGGCCAGAGAACACACAAGTTTTGCCCAGGCTCTGAACAGTGGTGGCGAGTGATGTTAAATTTATCCTAAGTTTAACCGATTCTCTGTTCAAAACATCATTTGTGCCAGCATGAAAAAGCAGTGTACTGTGGGATGAAGATCTAAAACGACAGGAACCAATTCAATGAGATTATGGACTTTTCCACCCGGGAGACAATAAGTTATGGCACCCGGGATCACAGCGGCTCTGATTAAAGAATCTCCTATAATGATTAATTCAGGAGATCTATCCTTGGAGCAACCATTAAACTTAATGAGCTTGGGCCACAAAGGATGTATCATCGACTTATTAGCCGAGGTGGCATTATTGGCAGGAGGTTCAGACAATAATAGTGGGATTTCAGCTGGGATCTCCTTGTTGGTTACTTCCATGGAATCAGTGCTAGTGACGTCATAGTCTGTCGCAGCTGGGTCCAGCACGTTGTTGGGGGAATCCCCGTTACTGTCAGTGGACACAGACGCTGGAGGCTCGGCAGGGGATTCCTTGCAGTTGGTGACGTCAATAATGTTGGTGACGTCACGATTGGATACAGCTGTGTCCAGCGTAACGATGGACAGTGGGGGAGATAGCAGTGAGTTAGTAGTGGGAACACGCTTTGGCCGTGGTGGTGAAGGAGGCTAGGGGGTCTGTCTACGAGAGCGTTTTCGGTGGATTACAGTGTACGTGGTAGGGGTAGGGGTGCAGAGTTCAGCAGACCCGGTGGAGCCCTTCCGGAGGAGCCTGGCTGGAGTGAAACAGAATGGAGCCCCAGAGACATTGAATTCACTGCAGTCCCTGGACCTGCTGCACTTTGTAGGCGCCCTTTGAATAAAAGTGTACCTATCAATGGAAATATCTTGGTTTGGTTTGTACAGTTCACGGAATTTGGAGACAAGATAATCTAGAACTGGGCGTATTTTGAACATCCTGTCACCACTCTTTGCATCTGGACCTGTGTTATCTAACAGTTCCAGGTAGTCCACTGGATCTTGGGACTTGAGAGCAGCTGCGGCACCAGCATGATAGCATTAGAAGCGGGTGTGAAATATGGGATACAATCTTATATTCTCTGTGATTCAGGTACAGGTTACTGTTTCAATATGAAACCCTACTGTGGAGAATCTGTTTCCCTGCTTGAGACGGTTGAATTCCTCCTTGATGGGCTAGCAGGTTATGGATATTGATTATTTATGGATAATTGTATCACACACACACACACACACACACACACACACACACACACATGCACACACGCACGCACGCACGCACGCACACACACCCGCACGCACGCACGCACACATATACACTCTGTAGACATGTAGTGGTTGAGGCCTGTAGCAACTCATAATGTAATAACGGCTCATAATGTAATAAGGGCTCATAATGTAATAAAAAAAATGTAATAAAAACTCATAATGTAATAATCAGCTCATAATGTAATAAAAAAACGAGCGCATAACGTAATAACAGATTTTTCAATAATGTAATAATGTAATAATGTGTTACATTAAGAACCTCCACATAGGAGGCTCATAATGTAATAAAACTTCATAATGTAATAATGGCCTATTTTTTTGGTAAATATCATGGTATTTGCGACCGACCTCCACGGACCCCCAGGGACCCCCAGGGACCCCCTGCCACCGCCGCCAAATAGTGCAAAAATGACCAAATCAACACCCCAACTGGGCTGCTCATGGGGGAATTCCCAGGGACCACCGACTCCTGCTACTCCCAACAGTCCTTCACCTTCATTGGTTTAACTTTGCCCCGCCCCCTCCCCTCATTGGCCGAAAGTTTATTTGGCTTTACTCATCAACTGTTTGTCGTACAAACTTGTGGGTGGTGTCAATTGACTTGATTAAGAGTCCTTAACCTTAATTGGTTTAACTTGGCCCCACCCCCTCCTCTGATTGGCCGAAACTTTATTTGGCTTTACTCATCAACCATTTGTCGTACAAACTTGAGGGTGGAACCAATGCCACTCACAGGCCTTTTTGTGCACATACTGTGACCTGATGGTCTCTTATCTCCTGATTAGGGAGCCTTACTGGTATCATGGTAGTATCATGTCAGTATCATGGTCATTATCCTGGTCAGTATCCTGGTCAGTATCATGTCAGTATCCTGGTCAGTATCATGCCAGTATCATGTCAGTATCATGGTCAGTATCATATCAGTGGCATGGTCAGTATCCTGGTCAGTATCCTGGTCAGTATCATGGTCAGTATCATGTCAGTGTCATGGTCAGTATCATGTCAGTATCATGGTCAGTATCATGTCAGTGTCATGGTCAGTATCATGTCAGTATCATGTCAGTGTCATGGTCAGTATCATGGTCAGTATCATGTCAGTGTGTTGTTGCACTTCAGTCAAGTGAGGTCCCCAAGTGATTTTTGGAGGAATCCCCAGGCCAGATGACAGTCATAATTTAAGGACCTAAGACCCTTTTAATAAAGAATCTGGAAACAGACCATTACTTATAAATATATATATATATATATATATATATATATATATATATATTTATATATATATATATAAATATATATATATATATAATATATATATATATATATATATATATATATATATATATGTTACAGTATGTTCAAGAAACCAGTAAAAGTTGTCAAGGAGCACTCGTTTTGACGTTCACCACACACTAATCACCACCAGATGGCGACGTCAGCCACTGCTCTGCCATTCACCAGAGTGTATATAAGTATTTCCATTTTTTAAAATCGCTAAAATAGCGCATTTTTGAACACATTTCCTTAACGGTTAACGGTTAATTAACTGATAAGGCCTTTCGGTTATCGGTTAAGAAAAAATCTCCATTTGGCCATCCCTACTCCAGGTGTACCTGTGCAGCAGCAGGTAACTGGTCAAATGGTAAATGATGCATTTATATAGTGCTTTTTATCCACAGTGATTGTGCATTATACATTCACCCATTCACACCGAGGAAACCATGCAAGGCACATCAGGAGCAATTAGGGGTTCAGAGTCTTGCTCCACCAACTCTGGTGGAGCCCGGGATCGAACTGGGGAGCTTAAGGTTCCCATCCGGCCGCTCTACCGGCCATTCTACCCCTGAGCCACTGCCACCCCTATATGCCGATGTCATCCATGCCAACATTGGACTGGAGATGGTCCAGGTAGTCGCCCACCAGGGGACTTAGGTGCTGCAGAACAAGTCTCACAAATATTTTCATGATGTGATTGTAAAGTCAGTGCCACTAGCCTGGTGTCAGGTGGCCCCTCTTGGGCATAGGAGCTAGAACAATTCCTGTGAGCTGTCCTGTGGTCCCCCAAGTTAAGAATACGTTCAGTGTTGATGTGTTTGTGACAGACTTGTAGGGAAGTTTATGAAAATACGCAACCAATCGCATCCCGTATTGCTCAATTAAAGGAAGATTCTGAATTTTGCAAGTGGCAATACCTTCATTCCTAGTAAGTCTGGTTTAACACACACGCACGCAAACAGACAAAGGTGATCCAACCCTCAATATGCTAGCCTAAAGTAACTAGAAAAAGTCCTCCTAGGAGCACAGGTCTCCGCCAGGTCAAGTAGGCTATTGTGGCATCCTTCTGGCGCTATAATAGCAACAATATACCAGTAAGACTCCCTAATCGGGAGATAAGCGACCGTAGGTCACTTATCTCCACAAATAGGGCAAAAATGTGTTTTGCCAAAATCTTCCTGATCCATGTTGATGACATGAGTGTAGACATACTGTGTAGTGATTTTCGTGATTTTAGGGCAAAATCTGTAGGAGCAGTGTCCAAAAATGTGTTTTTAAAAATCGGCCTGGAGGTGGCGCTATATGGGAGAGATTCATGTTGATGGGATGAGTGTAGACATACTGTGTACCGATTTGGCTATTGTGGCCTCCTTCTGGCGCTATAATAGCAACAATATACTACTGTATGGTACGCTAGCCTAGTATCCATGATACCAAAACTTAGGACACTGGAATATAATTGCTTCCAGTTATATGGCCAGGATGGTAGTTTAAAGGAGAAAATATCCCTCAGTATAAACTTCTATGTACTCTCACCGTTGCTCTGGCTGGCTCCTTCTTATGATATTTAACAAAAATTAGACTAAAACTAAAACTTTTCAGATGACTAAAACTTTGCTGTCAAAATATCAACACTGGTCCTGGGACAGGAGTATAATGCATCCACTCTACATTGTGCTCTGATGATGATGATGATGATGGGGGTAAATTGTGAAGTGTACCGTGACTGCCCTTGGGCCAGAACACCATGAGAACTTCATATGGCCTCTTCTGGTTGGCAGCAGCTGTCTACTGCCAATTACAAAATGTCACGTGTTCCTGATTTACATGTACGTGTGTGTGTGTGTGTGTGTGTGTGTGTGTGTGTGTGTGTGTGTGTGTGTGTGTGTGTGTGTGTGTGTGTGTGTGTGTGTGTGTGTGTGTGTGTGTGTGTGTGTGTGTGTTTGTGTGCTCTCGTGCGCGAGTGTGTAGGAAGAAGACTAAGAAACCTCTTTCTCCCATTATCTTCACCCACACCGCCCCAAGGCATATCATGTGTCATCCCAGACCCAGGCATCATTCTCCTGCCAACGCTCACACATACAGTGAACATACACATAAACAAACGTCAGTGTCAGTGGTGGAAAGTAAACAAGTACATTTACTCAAGTACTGTGCAGTAAGTACAATTTTGAGGTAACCTAACTTTTACTTTACAGGAGTTGTAAGAGCCATTTGAGCCATTATGATGTTGATGATGTCACTGAAGTGAAGGCCACGGTCACGCCCTAATTGCTTATTGCCAATTGTCTATTTAACATGGTCTGTAATCAGCCTCAGGAGTTGCCAGTGGCAGAGGCAAACAGATTGTGACTGTGTTCAGGGGCTGTGGTCTGCATAGCGTCTTTGAATGTCATTTATTTACTTATTTTTATGTCAAGTATAGGACTTAGGCTAATAAATATTATAATTGTATCGATATCGGCTAAATTGTTATTTTAAACATCGGCATCGGTATCGGCCAAGAATTTCCTTATCTGTGCATCACTAATTTATGCACTCAATAGAACTTCTGGACATCAGTTATTTGAATGCACGTCAGAACTTCCCACGGCAACCTGTATTACATAGGACTTTGGGAACTACAGGAGTACTTCCAATTTCCAATAAATTTACACTACATCTCAAAGGCAAACACTGTACTTTTACACCACTATAATTATTTGAAAACGTACTAGATTTTGATTACTTCAGACCTATTGTATGTACTGTATATATATTGGCAATTTAGCAATATTAGCCGATCTACACACTCACAACGCTTTGTAGATGAGGTTGTAGATGTGCTATTTCCAAAGGATCTTCATATATTTTATACACAAACATGTATTTTATACAATTGTGAAATGAAACACTGCATAATGAGTACTTTTACTTTTGGTACTTTAAGCATTTGATGCCAATATTGTTGTACTCTTACTCAACGAAACTTTGAATACCGAACTTGTACTTGTAATAACAGAGTATTTCTACAATATAGGGTATTGATGCTTTTACTCAAGTAAAACATTTGAGTTGTCCTTCCATCACTGTCAAACGTATACATGCATGTGTCACACTGATGCACCCATATGATGCTCCTGCCCCCACAAGCCTATGGCTGCCCCAGGGCACAGAAACACTCACACTCCCTGCATCATCAATTCACACCTAATTGCTACGTCTACTGCCAACGTGGACCTGACTGACTCACAGTGGAGAGAAGGAACATGGAGGAGGAACAGCAGGAGAGAATGGTGAGGAAGCTGGTGAAAATGACAAATTAATTGGCTGCTTGAGTCATAGCCGCGTTATTCCCTTTTCAGTAACAATAATGTTTTATTTAAGTTAATCAGTCTGAAACTTTAAAACATGCACAGCTGCTCTATCGTTATCTTCGTCAGGCCATTATGAACTAAATTTATATGATTTATGTTTAGATTTGTCCCTACATATGTTTTAAAAAATATATGTTGAATTTCACTTCGCCATACATTAGAATGAAATTGGAACACTGGTTCATCCTCGATGACACAGCACAGATAAATAATTCAGACTTTGGTAGGTACTACCAATGTTTAATGGCTTTAAAGGGCTTTCAAGGGCATTAAAATAAATCCTTTTTTTATTTCTCAATGTTGTAGTGCTGTAACGGGCTGCAGAGAAACCTAAAGAAATCTAAAAACAGACAGTCCCATGAAGAGTTTTCCAATGTTAAGTTAAAAGCCTGACTCAGGCAGATGAATATATGAGGAAACAAAAGGTTATCATACATTTTTTGTGATTGTTTTTCCCCTTGCCATGCCCGGCGAGACAAAACTGTATCCTTACGTTTAAACTTTAAGAAAGGAAACAACAGGGATCAAAGGTGAATGCTCACTCCTCCCTTTGCCAGACTGCCTCTGCACTGTCATAGCGCGAGTCTGCCAAAAGACAAAGACACCACATACACACACACACACACACTCTATCTCCTCCAGTTTACAGGAATAGCATGCCAGTCCAGGCAGCTGTGTTTGTGATGGGTCCAGAGAGAGAGACCTTATAGTCTCCATGCCCATCCCTTCTGTTGGTCTGACTCAAGCCAAAGATACGCGCACGCACGGCGCGCGTGCACACACACACACACACACACACACACACACACACACACACACACACACACACACACACACACACACACACACACACACACACACACACACACACACACACACACACACACACACAGTGGTGGAAAAGTATCAATACTGGAATGTACTAGACATACTCTGTTAAAAGTCCAGAATAAAAAGAATTACTTGAGTAAAAGTACAGAAGTATTGGTATCAAAATGTACTTAACCCTTTAAGTGCCTATCCCGAACATGTTCGGGATATTCGGGATCAAAAACATTTTTTTATTTGCTATTTTACTTACCCCGAGCTGCTTGGAGCAACGTGGGTGGTCCCGGCTCGCCCAGCGCTCACCAACGAGAGACGCTAGATGCTCCGACGATTTATTCCATTGAAAATGGTTTAAAATAAAGTTTAGACCCCCCCCAATGTTCACCGAATGTTCATTGTAGGTGGCGCGACGTATTCCAGGGTGCCTATCCCGAACTAACCTGACTTTCGCCAGATGGTGACAGCATTGCGTTGCATTGCTTACCATCTGGGCTCGCTCCGGCAGAACCGATGTAAGGGGCGGGCCATTTTTTCAAATTCTATAGCAGGTGATTGGATATGGCCGTCTCTCTGTCACAGTCTGGGAGTGCCAACTCCAACCACTCATATTGGCCTGTCTGCATGACGTTGCACCCAGAATCTGCCTCCTGGGCTTCCACGTGGTCTGCAATCAGACTCTATTGGCTCAGAGCCGCTCAGAGCCCGCCCATAGCTGCCGCTGATTGGTCCGGCCCGGGACTTTACGAGTGTTATCAACTCTGCCGGACCGAGCCCAGATGGTAAAGCAATGCAACGCAATGCTGCCACCATCTGGCGAAAGTCAGGTTAATCCCGAACATGTCCGGGATATTTAATAAAATGAATTATTTTATCGGAGGCCTCAACGAAGCCCCGGTCTAGACGTCCATCCTTGGCCGGGACTTAGACTCGGCCATCCACGGGCCGTATTCGCGCTAACGGCCAAATCGCGCCGCCCACTCCAATAATAAATCACATCTTTAGACAGGATTTTCTCCGGATTGTGTCCCCAGACCCAAAGAGAACGTTTTTTGCGGCTGAAATAGCTTTAGATCGGGCTTCTAAATGGGTTAGCATTTTGGCTACGTGTCAGCTAGCTTCCTCCTCTCGACACCCATAGCATTGACTGGAGTGAAAACACAAGCCAGTTGGGAGAGGGTCGACGAAAGCTATAAAGAAGGTCTATGGAGAAATTTCTGGCACTCTAGCACCCCTTGTGGCCGGATGGCACTGTATGAGTTAAAGTACTAAAAAGTATTTTTTATATATATATTTTTTTTTAAATAGCCGATCTGCTATTTTCAAATAGCCTATGTATAAAATTTTAAAGTAAAAGTAAAAAGTAAAAGTACAATATTTGCCTCTGAGATGTAGTGGAGTAGAAGTAAACGTATTGAAAATTGGAAATACTCTAGTAAAGTACCTCAAAACTGTACTTAAATAAGTACAGTACTTAAGTAAATGTGTTTAGTTACTTTACACCACTGCGCGCGCACACACACACACACACACACACACACACACACACAAACGCACGCACGCACACACAGACAGAAAAAACAATGTAAACACAAATGCATTCATAGATACTTCATTACATTGTATAATCATATACCTGTACAATTATGCACACACATGCACACACAGACGTAATCCCTTCACAAAAAGTAATGACTAAAATGGTCATTGATGAATGCGCTTTGTAATTTCCATGAACAAAGAGACTGATGAATAAATATTCTCTCCCATTAATAATAGACACAACAAAAATCACTGCTGCGTAAGATTATTTCCTGCCATCACTGTTGTGGAAAACAACGGAAATGGTTGTTTCTTCAATTATCATATGCAAAGAGCAAAATGAAATTTCACCCTTCCTGTGCTTCACTGAGTTGTTTGAATTGTCCTACTGTCACAAATGGAGCCAAAGAAACCACTTGTGTGTTAATTAATTTGGTGTTTTTAATCATGTTTTTATTTGGAAGTTGGTAAATACACTCCAAATGCTGCAGTCCAAAAGAGACAAGGGCTGTAAAACTATTTGACATGAATGTATCTTGACAGAGCAACATGTAGAAGCTCCCTGACCAAATTCAGATACTGAGTGCTGCTCTCACCTTTGCAATTCACCCTTTGTCAAGTCCCACCCGTTGTCCCACCCCTCTTCACACCCATTGGTTGCTATGTCTTGGTGGGACATTCGGTGGGACACTCCATCCACTACCATGGTAATTCGGTTGCTTCGTATTGTTATTCTGTGTGTTCAATTCTCATTTCAAACTTGGTTTCAGTAAAATGGAGCAGCTCAGTGGCAGTATAGTGACTCAGAATGTTTTTAAATGTTTTCATTTCTCCAAAAATTATGTTTCAGCAAATTCAACATCATAAAGGCGGAACCAGGGCGGGACAAGGCAGATAGAGCCTTCTGGTTGGTCAGTCAGGGACCAACCAGAAGGCTAACAAAGAGTGAATTGAAACTGGCAGATATACAAATACATCAATAAATGAGCATTTCTGCTCCCATTGTTCTGACAGTTCTGTTGTATCCAAAGCACGTTCTCTTATGTAACCTGTATTCTGATACTCACAACAAACTATTCTTTCATCTGTCCACTCAACATGACTGCATAAGCAACATAAGCGGTCGCTTAGGGCCACAACCATAAGGGGGCCACATCACAGGGAGAAGACTGCAACGCGTTTTGAGCTTGTAGATCAGCTATTTTTCACTATGCATCGTGGAGTGAGTGTGAAGTGGCCCTCTTGACATGTGGCCAAGACCCGCAGGTTAATTTCGGAATACGATATATTATTGATTTCAGCTGTTACCCACTTTAATTACTTCAGTCTATAGTAGTAGCATAATGACCAGTGCTATAGTCTTTTTTGTCAATGTATTTGCATTTCATAAAGTTAACATAAGAACATATGTATTTGAAATTAAATAATAATGTTACATTTCAGGATTCCAGTTAAAAAAAATTGCTAAAAAGAATACAGGATTCCAATTAAATAAATTGTGAAAACAATGGATCATCGCAATGCTTGTAGATCTATTTTTTTACAATGTGCATTGTGGCCCTCTGGAGTGATTGTGAAATATAGTGGCCCTCTCCATCATCTAAGTTGCCCACTCCTATACCCTATACAAATGCTACTTATTATTTTAATGTGCAATAAAATTAAGATCTCACTCAAGACACAACAGAATTGAAAATATGCCACATACTGTAGAGTTGAATAGGCCTACAAGTTGCAATTTGTGACCAAAAGAACACAGGATGAAGGTGTGTGATGTTTTGTATGAATCTGATTCAAATCAATTGTTATTTTTTCTTGTTAACACATATGGTGCCAACCCCGAGTTTCCCGAGTTTGATTTCAAATAGACCGCTGTGCCAACCCCGAGTTTCCCGAGTTTGGGTTTAATTACTTAATTAGGTTAATTACACTCTCCCCCATCTTGTTACAAAGTTTGGTGCTTCTGTGATTAAAAAAAAGTCAGAAATCACATATTCAACAAGTGATGTGAGCAAAAACAAATACAAATGCTTCCCATGAACCACAATATTGCTAAACTATGGCTCAAATGGCTCAAATATCTAACTTCATTACTCGCTCTAAATCAGAAATGCATTCACTGCTTTGAACTGCTTTCCGTGCATTAGGCTAGTCAATTGCACCTTTATTACACACGATGGCGCTATTGTCAGATTAGTGGAAGCCCTGTTGTGTGAAACCAACGGATTGAAGCCAGGGTGTTTCCCCCAGGTCAAAACAATAACTCTAGATCACGGGCTGCTATGCAGCCCTGGAATTAGTCGGTCGCGGTGACAAACAACATATTCTTCCTCATAATCATCGTCATCACAACTAACTCTAGTGCTATCACGGGCTGCTGTGAATGTCCTGGCATTAGTGGGTCACTGTGACAAACATTTTCTACTTCATCAGTCATCACAACAATGTCAAAAGACGGTGGCGCTACAGCAGCAGCTAGACAATCTACTTTTGCTTTTCCTTCGACCCTGGAATACAAAACAAACAGCCACGATCAAAGGAAGAATCCATCGCCTGAACCTATATAATGGAGTCTAAAACATACCTGTTTGAGCGAGTTGTAGTCGGACATTTGTCACAGAGAGAGAGAGAGCGAGAGACCTCGGAGCAGAATGCAATATGTACGCGTCCATAGTGGAGCCATCGGACGGCGGCCTCTCCTCACTGTGGATCGCGTTCTTGTCTGGTTCCAACTTCAACTACGGAGGTAATCCGACTCAGCGCAACAGCGCAACACCGCGACCGCGGGTTGACCCACTGAGCCCTGGACGAGTGGACATGATGATCGAGCCCTATGAGAGAGCCCTATACAGCCAATACAGCATTCTGCTCCGAGGCCTGACACTGAGTCGGAGGTTTCTGTGAGCCAGAACCGGAGCCAGAACCACCAGAGGCGGACCCGGTCGCTTCTCCCCAGCTGGCTGCGGGGACGGCCCGCAGCCCACACACAGGCCCCGTCGTGAACGTGCCAAACCAGCAGCTCGTTAGGTAAATGTTTCTTTCTTTCTCCCCCCCCCCTTCTGTTTCTGAAGTTGTATTTGTATCGCGAACTGCCGGTATAGTAGTGATCCACGATTACATTTAGAATGTATCTATTCAATCATTCACAGATGTCGGAGAGTCCATTCAGCTCTCAGAATATATATATATATATATATATATATATATATATATATATATATATAGCCTATATATAATCGTCAGATGAATCAATGTATGTTTTATAATCTAAGTTGCTCTGGGTAGGATTGGATAAATGTGTCTTCTAAACCCCTAAAACTTTTAGGCTAAAGGTGTAAATTGATTTGTGCTTTTTTCCCCCTCCCATCTGTTATTTATTTAGACTCAGAATCAGACGATACTGTTGGAGATAATGATGATGACCATCATGTGTCACGTGATGCCCCTGAAGGTAAGATTATTGTTTAGTAAAACGGTTATTGTGGTTTGTGTGTGTGTGAGAGAGAGAGAGGAGGGGGGAGGAAGAGAGAGAGAAAATGTTTTCTCTTGGGGTGTGTGTGTGTGTGTGTGTGTGTGTGTGTGTGTGTGTGTGTGTGTGAGAGAGAGAGAAAGAGGGAGGGAGGAGAGAAATGAAGGAGAGGGAGGGAGGGAGGGATAGAAAGAAAATGTATTGTGTGTGTGTGTGTGTGTGTGTGTGTGTGTGTGTGTGTGTGTGTGTGTGTGTGTGTGTGTGTGTGTGAAAGAGAGAGAGGGCGGGAGGGATAGGGAGAGAGAAAGAGGGAGGGAGGAGAGAAATGAAGGAGAGAGAGGGAGGGAGGGATAGAAAGAAAGTGTGTGTGTGTGTGTGTGTGTGTGTGTGTGTGTGTGTGTGTGTGTGTGTGTGTGTGTGTGTGTGTGTGTGTGTGTGTGTGTGTGTGGGATAGAGGAAATGTATTTTATTGTGTGAGAGAGAGAGAGGGATAGAGAACATGTATTGTGGTGTGTGTGTGTGTGTGTGTGTGTGTGTGTGTGTGTGTGTGTGTGTGTGTGTGCGTGCGTGTGAGACACATTGTATTGTAAATAGGGTTGCCCGATCCCGATCACGTGATCGGATCGGCCGCCGATATGGCCGTTTTTATAAGATCGGAGATCGGGGAAAAAAAAAAATCGATTTTTTTTTTTTTTTTTTTTTTTTTTTTTTTTTTTTTTTTCTGGGAGTACTGAAAGTTACAGGTAAGGTGAATGCGATATGAAATGTAAGCTTACCATAATCACAGTAATCCTTAATCATTTTCAATCATATTCAAGGGCTTTTGGAGAAATGAGACAGACAGAGCACTGCAGAGGGAAGGTGATTGTGTCAGACTCTGTGTACAGCTGGCAGCTGATGCCAATAAGTAGTAATTGGCCCCTTGCTAATGGATCAAAGGAAGGCAATTATGTCTCTCTGCACTGTCAACTAGCTCAGTGGTTCTCAACCTGTGGGTCGGGACCCCCAGGGGGGTCCTCAAATTATTTTGGGGGGGTCCCCAGATGATTAACTTAATGTGTAACATTGTTTTCTCTCTCAACAGTAAACAAATCAACATAAAGTTTAAGTGTATAGAGGGTATCTGCACATTTCGAAAGTGAAAAATTAAGGACTTTTTAATACCTCTAAAATGACAAATTAAACATTGGCCAAATTGTCAAATATTAAAGCCAGAAATTGTGAAAATAGCCGATCTACATGCTCACAAGGCGTTGTGAGCATGTAGATCTGCTATTTTCACAATAGAACCGTGTTATACAAAATATACTTCCTCAACTCTTCAGGGTCGGGGGTCCCCAGTTAAAATATGATTATTTTGGGGGTCACGGCCTGAAAAGGTTGAGAACCACTGAACTAGCTGCTACTGCATACTTTTAAAGCAGACTGGTTAATTGGTTCTTAACTTATTTTGTTTCAACTTTAAAAATGGCCAATGTTTTACCAGTTTTTATATAGTTTGTTGATTATTTTTGATGCTGTAATGGTCTATTTTATTTTATTTTTTGAGGTATTAAACAGGTTTTAAAAGTCCTTAAATCGTGACTTCACTGCCAAATTTCAAAGGCCACACCAAAGGTCCGCTGCACAATGATTGAGAAACACTGCACTAGTAGGCCTATATCACTATACACTACTCATAAGCTTTGTTTTTAATTTGTTGATTCAGTGCTGCACTAAGTGATAGAATGAATAGAATTTTTTTTTCTTAATGCCTTGCCAAAAGATCGGATCGGGAAAGATCGGGATCGAATTGGAAGCAATAATATTTGATCGGTATCGGATCGGGGGCAAAAAAACCCTGATCGGGGCATCCCTAATTGTAAATGGATTTTATTTTTCTATATTTATAGGTAGTGGTTCGTGCAGAGGAGCCTACTGACTTCCCTTTGGAGAACTGAAAACTTTCCTTGCCCGCTGTTTCTGACCGGCCTCATCTCAACTCACACGTGCACGCACGCAGCCTCTGAACTGTGAACACGCACGCAGCCTCTGAACTGTGAACATGCACACGCACACGAGCACGCATGCAGACTCTGAACTGTGAACGTGCACACATACAGGCGCACGCATGCACGCGCGCACACGCACAATGTGAGAAACAATGTGAACAAGCCAGAGAAACACTGAACTAGCAAGAATACACTTGATTGAAAACGGTAAAGAAACAAAATAAAAAACACTTATTTGTCTTATTCTTTTGTATTTCTTTGAAGGAAAAATACTGTAAATACAATATTGAAGTCATTGAAGTCAAAGCTAAAAAGATCAAGTGAGTTTTCAGCCTGATACAGTATCATTCACTAAAAGCTGTTTTTCTCAAAACAAGGTCTAAAAAGGGGTCATTTTTGGCCGCTTTTTTTTTTTTGTCTGGCCTATAAATACAGAAGCGAACATCGTAGAAACATGGTTCTTGGACCGGGTGAAACTAGAGAATCTCCTCTTTCATTCGGTGTGTTGTGTGATTTTGTCACGATAAAACTGAATGCTGAGGCTGTCTTCGAAGTTGGTCAAAAACATGGCAATAGCACAGTACAGACAGAAATAAGCCATGGCAACAGATGTGTTAAAACATTACACTCATGTTTTTGGACAAATTAAACAGTGTCTAGAAATAGATATGTATTATAATAGTTATATCTTGGTTTTGAAATGTTTTTCATTAGAGCATAGGCCTACATGTTTCTGTTTTAATAGCTTTTAACTAACCAGAGAGAATGATCTAATAATGTTTTATCTGTGCCAAAATGCAGATTTCTATGCATTTCTGGGGTTTTGACCGCCCCTCAAAACATTTTTTTCGGCCGCCCGCTTTGCGGGCGGCCAGGATGTATCCCATATTTGAATCTCTGGGAGTTGGCAACCCTATGTGTGTAGTTAGTAGATACATGCTTGAGTGCTAACAACAGACACCACATGTTCTACTAGATAGAAGAAGACGTTATTATTTATAACTTTGGTTTTGGCGATTCAAAGACAGTTAATAAGTGCGCGCGTCCGTCAGTGGGGGGCCACCTAAAATAATCTTGCTTAGGGCCACCTGAACCCTAGAACCGGCCCTGCATGACAGCTTTTACAATCTGGCAATCCATCGGTAAAAACATGAATAAATGAATACAGATAACATCCTCTGCGCCTTTTTTTAGGTACTTGTTAGAACAGCAAGATGTTTTGGCAACGTCTGCCTATCGGCTTTGGAAAACGACTAATTTGTCAGTTGGCCCAATGTACACTCACAACACTTGGAAAGACTTCCCAGAGAAATGACCTGAGAAAGCAGTTGTGCTGGTTATCAGCCCACTTTTCTATAATGGAGGAGCAAGTTGGGAAACATCCTAACTCGGCCAAGGCATCCCTGCGGTAGCCAAGAAGACATCAAACAGTGTAACTTCCTAGCAAATGACAAATAGCAGAAATTTCTCCAAAACAACACCAGAGACTGATAGGAATGGCAGTGGAAAATAATTACTGTGTAGAGTGATGAAACTAACTTTGTTTCCATTGCTTCCTTATTTTCTTGCACTCACTCAGTGGCCACTCTATATTTGGTTAAATAATGTGCAATTCAAGGGCCTGCCTTCTAGGAGCGCCCGTTATCCAGATTTTCATGCAAATCAAAAATCTGCCCCGTCTTGAGATTACAGCTTTCATTACCTCGATGGGAACAAATTGGCTCTTCATTTTTAGCTGGAACCTTCTGTTTAAATGAATGTGCCAAAACCTGACATCATGCTCTTACCAGAAGACATCTCTACATTAATGCATTTTATACACTGTAGTTAGGCTATTGCTGCATACTTGTGTAACATGCAAGATGAATGAACACATCTGGGGAGTGGAACTGGGGTCTCTCACAACCAGTGCACGTGCAGACATAGACATCAAAGGGGGCTTGAGCCCCAGCCCTTTTATCCATCTGTAAAAAGTGCCCTCTCCAGACCATATGAATGCAGTTTTTACTATGGTGAAAGAAATGCAAATGCCCTCTTTCCATACCATATCTGAATGCAGCATTCAAGAGAATTGCCTTGTCCAAACTCTCCTGAACTTGAATGCAGCATCTTACTGTATGTTGAAAGAACTGCTTCTCTGTGTAGAAGTCCATGCTGTACGCCACATCTCCAGTATTGACTTGATTATGTGGTATCAAGCACCGAAAATAGCCGACCTCCAAGCTCACAACACGTTGCGCTGCAAACGCCAAAAGGCCCTTTTAGAAATGTCAGCCCCTGCCTCTCTAACATTCTCTACACGTCCCTGCGAGTCTCAACCAAGCATCTGTACTATCATGTCAGCTAAAAAGGCCAAGCTCACTAGTGATCGGACAACCCAGTAAAGGGCAGTTCACACACTGAGCACTATAACTATAAAAATATAGTTTTAAAGATCGTGGACGGCAGAGTATAAAACTAAAAAAATTCAATGGTGAATGATATAGTTATAGCTATTAGTTAATAGTTATAGTGCTCAGTGTGGCTCAACGGGCCTTTAGACTGCATCAGCTATTGGGGAACAAATCAATATGCAACTGTACTGAATGTTTTGTTTGAATATATATACATATATATATACATTTACAATGTTGCGACCGTCAGATCACAGTTAGTATCAAAACATCCGTCCACCTCATGTCCGTCCGTGAGTCCTGTGAGTCACACTATGGTGTCACTCACATGGGTCTCTCACATGTGACGCGTCACTGATTACACAATTTAGAAGCCCTGTTGTTTGCAACCAACGCTTCTCGCCGTTAGGGTGTGTTACAGTACTTGTGTATTGTGTCTTATAACTCAATTGTGGATTTATTATGACTGATTGGCTGTAAAAGTTGTTATTATTAATTAGGGTCATGTGGAGTGACACAAACATTCTCTCTATCTGATTAGCCAATAGAATCAAAATGTGGGAGAAGATAAGCTTAACTGGTTTTCTGGTCCCTTGGGACTACATCTTGGTGAAAGCACACACAACGGTTATAAAGTAGATGGTTGTTGTAACACAGCCATTCAGGACTATTGGCCAATGAAGATGAAGAAGAAGAGTCAGTGTCTAATTGACCAGATTTTAGATATCATATGGCATAATATAAAGTTTTGTTTTGTCAAAAGACTAAAACCAACAACATTTTTAAATGCAAAAAAATGCAAATACACACAAATGAGCAAAATCACAAGAAAGTTCAATCTGGAAGCACGTACTCCATACACAAGCACTATGTATCCTGCAGACAAGGAAAAAATGAAATAAAAGCTGCATTCCCCACCAAACCACCACCCACCCATATCCCACCAGACCGACCTGAAAATGACAGCTGGCCTTTCGGAAGGGCAGAGCCTCTGCACTACATATCCATTTGGGAAGGGGCTCGGCATGGCGATGTGCTATGATAATGGCTGCCCGAAGGGGGAACGTCTTTGGATGGATGGAGACGTTTTAATCTCGAGAGTGGCAGACCTCCGTGACCTTGTCAGGAGACTCCCCACAGGCACGGCACAGTAGCAGAGAGGCACAACTCACTTTCTGATACTGTGGAGAGAGAGGCGAGACAGAAAGGAGTTCATGAGCTGGAGAGGGTACAGAGTTTACAGTACTTCTCAGATGCTCCGATATGAAAGCCGGGGAGAGGCAAAGCGAGGACAGGGATGAGGATTCAATTGTCAGACGTAGCTGTTTAGGGGGGGACATATGCTAGTGGAGAAGAGGAAGGTCAGGAGATAATTAATAGGGACTCAGTCAGATAAGTAGTGCACCCAGTCACCATGTAATTACGCAGTCTAAATAACCATTGTTGGATTTTGTAGCATAATCCCTGAAACACAATATATTATATGAACATATCAGCTGGTTCAGGAATAGGAAAAATAGCAAATCTAATAGAAGATTGTCTATGCTATTAGCTCACAATACGATGCAATACATTGTGAGCTTGTAGATCAGCTATTTTCTTTTCTTTCTATTTTTCCAATATGGTAAATGGACTGCATTTACAGTATAGTATAGTTCTTTTCTCCAAAGCGCTTTACAATGTATTTCACACTCACCCATTCACACACAGATGGCAGAGGAAACCATGCAAGGCACCAACCTGCGCATCAGGAGCAGTTAGGGGTTAAGTGTCTTGCTCAAGGACACTTCGACACATAACTAGGAGGAGCCCGGGAATCGAACCTGGCCGCTCTACCTCCTGAGCCAGCTGTCGCCCCTTTACACAATAATGGTGCGGCAGGATATGGCCATTTGGGAGTCCTTGGCATGGAACATTTTGGGGACCCCTGATCTACAGTATATGTGAATATATATTTGGTCTGAGATGTATAATAATAGATAAATAATGGACACACGTGCACACACCCACACACACACCCCAAATGGTCTTTAATCTGTTGCTTTCTCTAACAAGTTATTTAATTAACACTCTGTTTTCATAGCATGCTGTGGACTCAGTGAGTGAAGCCAAGACACACTCTCTCTCATACCCCCCAGAAAGTTATATCACAATCACTCAGAAGAACCCAAGTCATATCTGGTAACCTGGCAACAGATATTCTCGGCAGGCGAGGCGTGGAGAGGAGGAGAGACACGTTGAGCTCAATCAAATTATAAGAAACGGAAAGAAATAATAATAACTAAACCTAATTTAGCTCTGCCCCCACAGGAGACCGCAGATGTTCGCGTCTGACTTTGAGTTTTGGAAGTGAAACAGCAGCATTGTGTGTGTGTGTGTTGTGAAACGCGATAAAGTTTACTGCAGTGGCTAAACCACTTTTACTGCGGTACAGATGCCAATGCTTGTAATCTGACATGAGGCCATTTCAGTACAGAATGAGGACGTGGGTGAGGTGGGTGTTATTATGGGACTGCCAGATGGATGATGGTTGTGTTTGTGTTCCGCAACCATAATTTATTGACATAATGAGACATGATGTCTCTTCCTTTGTGTCATAATGTCACTCAAACTATTAAATCACCTAATTGGTCATTTGCTGGAGTGCTGCATGCCGTTGAGATGGATGGGTCTGATTCAGAACAAGTAAATAAGAAAAGAGAAGGAAGACTGAAGAGAAGAGAAGACATGCAAGTTAGACAGATAAAAATAAGTATTAAGTTAACTTATTGTCAAGAATATAATACAATTTCAACGACTTTAATAATAATAAACATATTAACATTATGTCTGCTGTCGACCAGGACATCAGTGCTAAAATATCAACATTAATGTGTTAACACAATTAGTGCCTCTTAATCTGAAAGTTGCTTGGTGCCTCGGTGCCACGCCGTTTCCTCCATAGGCCGCCGCTATTATTTTGAAGGGCCGGAAGGGGTTTGTTTTTGTTTTTTTGGATTATCACTTGATGGCAACGATTACGTCATCTAGTCACATGACAGTGTGGGCCCACAAGAGAACATGGCTGCGCCCACCTTTTGTATACAGTATGGAAGAGTGGAGACCATCCTTTGTATAAGAATGTCCCTTTTGGAGAAAATGAGGTCTCTTTATGGGCCTCTCAATGGATTTACTATGGAGGACGTTAACTTCGCGTGCACGCCCGACGTGCGTTGTAAACAAATCGCGGACATTGCCGATGCGGGCGGGACCGGAGCGACGTACAGTAAGTAATAATATCTTTACTGTATATACAGTAAGATTCACAGTCCTCACCGTCAACGGCGCCATGGTATTAACCCTTTCAATGACGGTGAGCACCGTCAACAGCAGCAGAACAGTTAAAGGAGTAGTTCACCCCCAAAATGACTTTTTTTCTATTGATTACTCATGCCATGGAGAGTAGAGTTCAATAATATTTTTTGGTTTTTATGACATTCCTAAGACAAAAATTTAATTCGAGTAAATTTATCCCCCATTGATTCCGGATGGTGACCCGTTTCGAAACGGGTCACCATCCGGAACGAATGGGGGTAAATGTATTGTTTTTTGTCATTTTTGTCTTAGGAATGCGACAAAAAACTAAAACTATTATTGAACTCTAGTCTCCATGGCATGAGTAATCAATAGAAAAAAAGTCATTTTGGGGGTGAACTACTCCTTTAACATGAATTTCTCACTTGCTGAACAGTATAATTAGAACATGAATTAACATGGTTAAACATTAGCTCTCATGATGATTAGAATCCAATGTTGTCACAAAGCTTTGTTTCAAAGTACCCCTGTTCTGCCAAAGCTGGGTTGACATCAAGAAGACTACAAGAAGGAGAAGACACTCAGTGACCACGGCTATGCACCGGAAGTTCGATGAATAACTTTGGAGTCTATGAGAGCTGGCTGGGACAGCTCATGAACAAAAAAATAATTCTGAACGATAGAGACCTTTGTTATATAATCGCTCCAGGAACATAAAAGACGCATCGGTGTCCTTTCTTGACATTAAAGTTAAAGATGGGGTGCCAGGATTCCCCCCCAAAACATGATGATCAGGTATTATGATTACCGGTATACTTGGAGGAATTATTTTTGTCCAAAAAGGTGTACAGACAGTGTTAAAATTATGTTTTTATGTGGCCACACCCACCAGTTCATTAAGTATGCCTGCTTGTCAGGTGAGTGGTGGCCCAGCTGAAGTTAGCCACACCCACAGTGTCGGGTGTATGGTAAAAGGGGAGGCGATGATTGTATGATGTCATTAACTCAGTGTTTTTCGATCAGGCCTTTTCAAATTTGCACATTATAATCACACCTGGGGATCTATTATTAGAGTAATGTTAACAGAAAAAGACAGAAATAGTACAAAACTATGGCACCACCTCTTTAAAGAAAACATCCAATAACACCATGTACCACCATTGCACTGGCAAATTAAAAGGTGCGATCTAACAACACTGTGGGCACACAGTGGGATGACAACGCAACGTCTGGATAAACTCCTCAGGTGACAATTCTACCGCACCGTCTTTGGTGGACAAGTTTTAGGCCGTGTTTGACATGTTACGTTTCATAAACATGTGTCTGAATGTGGTTGTGTATTAAGAGGGAAGGACAGCTGTAGACAGCTGGTGTGTCTTTTGAGGTGAGTGATGGGTTTCGTTAGCTTAAATCTATAGTCTGTCATTCGGCGCTGTCGCCGAATGACAGCTCATGAAGAGACGATTTACAAGAGCTTGTAGACACTAGACACCATCACATGAAATCCTGCTTTATTGTCTGTTGGTAACAGTTATCCCCGACAAGACATTTTAAAAAGGTGATAATTCCTACAATAAATCTCATCCTCCCATGAGATGAATATGTTTTGTAATAATAATCAAAATCGAAAAAGTAACCAGTAACTCAAGTGATCAAATGATTGCAGTGGATTAAAAGTACAATATTTGTCTCTGAGATGTAGTGGAGTAGAAGTTAAAGTGCTGAAAATTGGAAATAAACAAGTAAAGTAAAAGTACCTCAAACTTGTACTTAATTACGGTACATGAGTAAATGTACTTAGTTACTTTAGACCATATCATCACTGTCGGGCAGAAACCTTGTATCTCCAATATGCAAATTTGTACATTTTTTCACAAAGCAAAGCCCTGCTTCATCATACAAGGCTGTCGCACAAAAGTAGTGAAAACAGCAGATCTACAAGCACACAACGCCTCGCGGTTGGACATACAAGGTTTCCACCCGACAACGACAATATACTGCTTCGCTACCACCACAACTGGATGATGACAGAGCTTTCTCAGTATTTTTTAAGTGTGCCATTGCTGCCCTCAGCAATGTTTTGGGTTTAGGTGCATAACTCTGCTCTATCGGTCTCAGGTCAGCAATTGTATAACTTACTTTACTAGCCCTTACCCGTTCAAAGATATGAGCTCCGAAATGATGTGCAGTGTGTGGATTATGGGATGTGCACTGTGCACACAGTATATGAGGGATGGAAAGTAACTTTAACTGGTGCTTGCATGCTAATATGTAGGAGCATCAATGTAAGAAATACCCGTTCCATTTAACGGCTACAGAGATACTGTGTACTGCATGATTTTGGACAACATCTGTAACAGGGCCAGAACCCCCCCCCCCCCCCCCCGCACGCCCGCCCGCCCGCCTGCACACACCACACTCCCCCCCGTGTGTGTGTGTGTGTGTGGGTTTGTGTGTGATTGTGCATGGCCTGAACAACAGCGCCCCTCCCTTAACATGTGTGGTCACAAAAGGTACTGTAGGCTAAATAGATATAGATACACCATAAAAATGCTAATATACAGCATACGATTTGTGAAAGTGACAAACAGGCTTCACAGTTCTGTCAGGTGTGTTCATATGCTGATGGTGATGCGATTTCAGATCAATTGCTCCAGCCACCGAGGAGAAACGCTGGGACAGACAGACAGACAGACACTCACTCACTCAGACATTCGCAAAATTATAGTATAGATAGATCAGTGGTTCTCAAAAGTGTGGTCTGCGAACCCCCAGGGGTCCTTGAGGGGGTTCCAGGGGGTCCCTGGCAAAATGTGTTAATCTAGCATCAAAATCCACTCAACCACTCGAACCCTTTATGCATAGGCTATTTGAAAATAGCAGATCTATAAGCTCACAATGCACCGCAATGCCACGCGTTGTGAGCGTGTAGATCAGATTTTCAATTTTGACACGTTTTGAGTATTTTGAAACATTTTAACACAGATCTTGTATGGGGATCCCTGACACAAATATTTTTTTCAGACGCGGGGCCGGGGTCCGTGGCCAAGATAGTTACAGTAGACAGTAGAAAGGCCCATTCCCACTGGGTGCGATAACGATAAAGATAGCGATAACGATACAAAATATAGTTTTCAATTTAAGTGGATGGCAGCGTCCACACCACAACGATAAAGCCGTCATAATTGATGTGAACGCCGACATATCGTTATCTTTATCGCGTCCGGTGGAATGACCCTTACCAGCCACTATTTTAACCCGCCGATAATTACTCTCAAATCTCAATGAAGTCATATTTTTCTCACAGTCTCTGATTCATTCAGAAAGGTGCTGCAGCAGGAAGAGGACCCCGGAGAGCACAATAAAACTAAATTACAAGAATAAAAACTACAATTATTACAGGATTGGTATATGGTTGCCTGGACGCTGCTATTACGGACCACCACACAGTTTACAGCCGCTCGTGTTTCTGTGCGTATATCGCCTGAAGGTGTGATGTCGGTCGAACGACCACCATTAACACCGCTGACCTCTTCCCGTTCGCACGCCATCACGAGGCATTCTGCACAAAATGTATAACAGCCATTCATACACCAAAACAACGGGACTCATGTGTACAGTGTAAATAATACAAGCAACAACAAAGTACACACTGAAATCCTTAGTGTTTATGTAACAACGTAAACAACATAGATGGAATTAAATTAAAGCTGTAGTGCCGGCTTGCAGCTTTAACATAGGAATTTTAGTGTGTAATGCATGTCCATTGGGTAGGGTTTGTGCTGTAACTTTAACACCCCAGGGTGCCATTATGGACGTAAAGGGGTGCCAGGAATAGGATACTTTAAAAATTTGGAATTCATCAATATCACTTCAGTTTAACCCCTTAGAGCACTGGTTCCCAAACACTGGGTCGGTACCCATTTGTGGGTCGCAGACACATTTTTATGAATAAAAAAAAACATTCTAGGATTAAAAAATAAAAATAACAATAATAACTAGAAATACTGTTCCTTCGAAACAGTGTGGGCTCGCTTCCAACCCAACAAATAGGATACTTTAAGGTACTGTAAGGTACAGTACCTTACAGTATTGTACTGTACCTTACTATACTGTACTGCACCTTACTGTACTGTACTGTACTGTAATGTACTGTACTGTACTGTACTTTGCTGTACTCTACTGTACTGTACCTTACTGTACTTTACTGTACTCTACTGTAACTTACTGTACTTTACTGTACTCTACTGTACCTTACTGTACTGTACTTTACTGTACTCTACTGTACCTTACTGTACTGTACTGTACCTTACTGTACTATACTATACTGTACTCTACTGTACCGTACTGTACCTTACTGTACTGTACTGTACTCTACTGTACCTTACTATACTGTACTTTACTGTACTCTACTGTACTTTACTGTACTCTACTGTACTTTACTGTACTCCACTGTACCTTACTGTACTTTATTCTACTTTACTGTACTTTATTTTACTTTACTGTACTCTACTGTACTTTACTGTACTCTACTGTACCTTACTGTATTGTTTTGTACTTTACTGTACCTTACTGTACTTTACTGTACTCTACTGTAACTTACTGTACTTTACTGTACTCTACTGTACTGTACCTTACTGTACTTTACTGTACTCTACTGTACCTTACTGTACTGTACCTTACTGTACTGTACTTTACTGTACTCTACTGTACCTTACTGTACTGTACCTTACTGTACTATACTATACTGTACTCTACTGTACTTTACTGTACTCTACTGTACTCTACTGTACTTTACTGTACTCCACTGTACCTTACTGTACTTTATTGTACTTTACTGTACTTTATTGTACTTTACTGTACCTTACTGTACTTTACTGTACTCTACTGAACCTTACTGTACTTTTACTGTAATCTACTGAACCTTACTGTACATATTCTATGTGTTCTAGAGGTGTATATTGAGTGCATATACTGTAGGTTAACAATCCCAGATCACATCTGTCCTCCACTATGTCTATAACCAAGGCGTTCTTCTATGTGGCCACTCCAGACTGAGGAGTGGAGCATGACTTTTATTGTGTTTGTGGATCTGATTTGAAAATGCATTGGTTGTGATATCTCCCTGAAAACCAACAACAACCACTAATACGGCTGATTGTCCCTGCGGGTTCTAGGATATATACTGTAAATCCCATTGCCCGGGATCCTAAAACCTTATTCTTTTTAAGTAAAATTTCTAAAACACTACAAAACATGTCTCAAAGACAAATACAAGCAAACGTCTCCACAGTAACACAGTAACAGTTGTTTGTGTGTGTGTGTGTGTGTGTGTGTGTGTGTGTGTGTGTGTGCGTGCGTGCATGTGTGCGCGTGTGCGTGTGTGCGTGCGTGCGTGCGTGCGTGCGTGCGTGCGTGCGTGCGTGCGCACATTGTAGATCAACTTCATAGCAGTATTAAGTGGTCCATCTATGTTTTTTATTAATAATAAAATCTGCAAAGTAACAAGTAACTGAGGCTGTCAAATGCTGTATTTATAGTAGAGTATATGTAACAAAAATGGAAAGTAGAGTAAAAGTACCTCAAAATTGTACTGTAGGTACAAGTACTTGTATATACTTGAGTAAATGTACTTGGTTACTTTGCAGCACCACAGAACAGCCAATGACAGACAGGCCTTTAATCACAGCTGTCTCAATCAGTAGAGTGGAGAGGGACATTTATAGATATTTGTAGTTTTAACTCAGAATATATACATCACAAAGCTTAGATATTTGGATCAAATCAGAGAGCAGACCTGTGTGAACGCAATGATATAGATAGCATATCTGAAGTGTGAACACTGCAGCCACAGCGCCTTAACATAAACATGGGTCTATTATCCTTCTCTCCACTCTGTCACCACTCACTAAACCCATTGGAAATGCATTGGGTGCTTAAAGTTAAACATTTTTATTTTTTTATATTTATACTACAAAACATTTCAAAACCAAGAATACAAGCACACGTGTCCTCAGTAAGCTGAACACATAAAAATTTGAATGGTGTTGAAAGGTGTAAGCGTTTAAGAGATGAAGCGCGCCAAAGTTTTGAGGAGATACTGACTAGTATAGTATATAAATAATGAAGATAACATACGTGTGCTCGCCTTCCAGGCGAGCCCACAATAATAAAAGAAAAATCAAAGAAATTCCATAAATTAGAAAACAAATGTCTAAAACGTCAGGAAAATAGCCGATCTACATGCTCACAACGTGGCGCGAAGCAACGTGCCGTGAGCTTTTAGATCTATTGTTTTCACTAGTTTGGCTCCTGAGCAAACGTCCAATTTCTCTTTTGTCACGAGCTAAAAGGTTTGGGGACCACTGCCTGAGACCCTCTATACTTATTACTTGCACTGTACTTGGTACATTCATTTTCAATCTACACCAAATCTCTTCACCAACAATAGCAGATCTACAAGCAATGTGCTTTCTAACCCCCCGGCTCCACCGGGCGCGTCGAGCGTCGCGTCAACGTCAACGCAGGGAACACTCCCGTTTTAATCAATGAAGGGTGCTCCACTGCCGACGTCAACGTCCGCGTCGGACGCTCAAATTCGCCCCGGTTCATTTTTTGACGGCGTCCGACGCCGGCACGACGCCGTCATTTTGGTGGAGCCCTAGCCTTACAGGGGCAGGGGTCCCCACACAGCTTTACCAATTAACTTCCAAAACTTTTCCAAAACTTTTCCAGAATATTTAACCAGATTTCCAGGACTATATAACAATAATTCAGCTCAATAACGAGTCGCTTACTCCTATGCGCAATGCCCAAAGACAGGTAGTGTATGCTAGTGGTTCTCAACCTTTTCAGGCCGTGACCCCCGAAATAATCATATTTGAACTGGGGACCCCGGCACTCTGACGAGCACTAAGAGTTGAGGAATTTTGTATAACACGGTTTTATTGTGAAAATAGCCGATCTACATGCTCACAACGCCTCGCAGCGCGGGCGTTGTGAGCATGTAGATCTGCTATTTTCACAATTTCTGCCTCTAATATTTGACAATTTGGCCAATGTTGAATTTGTCATTTCAGAGGTATTAACAAAATCAATAACCAAAGACAATGCATAGCTATTTTTTCCAGGACCGTTGATCAATTCCAAAACTTTTCCAGTACTGGAAAAATATTGTTCTAATTTCAAAATATTTCCAGGAATTTCATGACCGTGGGAACCCTGCAGGGGTGACCTGAGACAAAACAACTTGAGAATCACTGCCACAGAGACAGACGGACGCCATCGCTCCTCGTGCACCTTATGCATGAACGTGGGACTAATACGGAGCAAACTCAATCTTGTTCGACAACACACACCGTGATGTTTACGCAAAACTGTGGCACGGATCCATATCTGTGCACTACACGCTTATCGCTTATTATGGAACTAATAAGGAACAGCAGGAGTTGTCTAATCTGCACTGCTTGTCTGCAGTTGCACATTGCATTCAATCTATAGGGTAGCGTTTTTTCAACTCAAATGGTTTTATGAATGCATTTACACACAGCTGGTTTGTGATTTTAAATGTAGGCATACATGTGCGTGCGTGCGTGCGTGCGTGCATGCGTGCGTGCGTATACTGCCACCAGGCTAGATCAACATCACAATGTTAAACCGTAAATAAAAGACACTGCGAATATCCAACTATGTGTGCGCAAACATACACGCATACAGTATCCTATACACACCAGGGACTTGCAGAGAATGTTAGAGAGGCAGGGGCTGAAATTTATAAAAGGGTATTTGGTGGAAATATCGAGAATAGCTTGGAGGTCGGCTATTTTCGGTGCCACACTGAAGTAAGCATAATCAAGTCAATACAAGAGACGTGGTGTATGGATTTCTACAGCGAAAGGGCAATTCTTTCAACATAAGATGCTGCAAGTTCAGGAGAGTTTGGAGTAAATTCTGTTGAATGCTGCCTTCAGGTATGGCATGGAAAGAGAGTATTTGCATTTCTTTCACCATGGTAAAAACTACATTCATGGTCTGGAAGAGGGCACTTTTTACAGACGGGTAAAAGGGCAGGGGCTCCAGCCCCCTTTGATGTCTATGTGTGCACGTGCCTGATAAACACACACACACACACACACACACACACACACACACACACACACACACACACACACACACACACACACACACACACACACACACACACACACACACACACACACGATCTTCTCTATGTTCCCACGGAGGAGTGATCAATCACAATCAATAAGCTCAACACAGACACACACAAACACACACATTACCATCTGCTGAGGCTGATTAGAGAGGGGTGGCTCGGTGCTGAGGGTGGGTCCGTCATGGACCAACAACCTTGAGGTGACCCCACCACCACCACCACACCCTCTCCCTCGCCCTCTGGTCAAAAAGAAAACTTCTATTCCAATTCCAATCTGGTTTGGGAAGATCTCGTTCCACCCATTTTGAGCGGGGACTGTCTCCGTAGTTCGAACTCCCGTTGGGTCGAACAGCCTCGGCAGGTTAGATAATCACCCGCGAGCGTCGGCAGGTTAGATAATCACCCGCGTCACGGTTACTGAGGTTAGGGTTAGGTTTAGGCATAGTTTTACTGAGGTTAGGGTTAGGGTTAAGGTTAGGTTTTGGTGGTCGATCCAAAGGGTGTTCGACCTAATGACATGTTACCATTTTGAGCGACCACTTCAAACGCGAGGTAGAAACCAACTGAAAGCACCAAATTATCCTGAACTGAAAACCACAGAACATCGAACGTGTTTCTATCAAAGATGCAATGAGAAAAGAAAAATTCTTCAAATGATAAGACAGCAATTAAGATCCCTTTAAAAAGGGCAATGATAACTCTTTGACAGACATGATAATTTATGTAAAAGAGAGAAGACAAACCACACATGATTTTTTTAATTTTATGTAATGGATACATTTACTAGTAAGACGCCTCAAGGCGACATGTAGCCAATTCTTGGTGATGTATATCGATGACATCAGGGATCTTCATATATGGCCAGGAAAGGGATTCTGGGGAATACCCATATATGGACTTTTACAAATGTGATGTCACAGTGATGTGTCAGGGGAACCACAGTGTCAGGCGTGACCTACAGACACAGAGATACGCGGACAAGATGTGCCGGTTTTCATAGCAAACTGGTCGCAGATTAATAATAATATTAATACAGCATAACTAACACAAGTGCAGTGGTTGTAATTTGTCTCGTGCTCTTCCATTAATAAATGTAAATCCTGTGGTTGGGTAGGAAGGACCACCACTACTGGTTGACAAGTGGTTCTGCACAGAGCTCGAAGCACAATACAGCATATCCTCTGGCCCAAACAGGCATTCTGTAATAGCTGGGCAGCAACCATTTCTACGCTCCCGCAGGGAACCCGAGCTTGAATCCCGGGTAGAAATGTTACATGAATGTTATATAGATTGCAGCTTTTATTAACATGGAAGACTTTACTGTGCAAGCTAATAATGTGTCAGCAGAAACATGATCCTTCCTTTCCCCATGGTACAGCCTCCCCTGTAAGAATATAATTATCGCTTCCCCATTTAAAATTCCAAACACCACCTTGGCTTCATTGGATGCCTAGAGAGATGCGTTAACCACCACTTCATATGCAAAAACAAAATGACAGGAGTCTATTTATTGGGTGGAAGAGGGCCATGGGTATTATACTGCCTCGGGCCGACCGCATGCAGGGAAACTGGGTTTAAATAATGAAAACTCTGTGAAAGCAAAAACCCCTTGCACAATGTTTTAAAACAAAACTGTGTTCATCACAGCTATGAATTAGATAAAAAGAAAAAAACCTGATCTTCCTCTGTGGATTTGTGGGCTTTCCGGCATAATGTCGCTCCTGCGGAAAGTAAAATATTCCGGGATTCGAGCGTTCAGCTGATTTAGCATCATAATAAATGTAATAGCCTATACATATTGCATCAGGGAGCCTGAACGTGACGAAATACAGCGTAAAAGCATTGTGTGCTGTGTGTGTGTGTGTGTGTGTGTGTGTGTGTGTGTGTGTGTGTGTGTGTGTGTGTGTGTGTGTGTGTGTGTGTGTGTGTGTGTGGCTCATGCAACCAATTTTGTATTCAACACCTCGAAATTCTATTTGTTCTGCTGAAGGTTAATTGTTTGTCAAGGCAGATACAAATGGTTTCATAATAGCGTGTGTGTGTGTGTGTGTGTGTGTGTGTGTGTGTGTGTGTGTGTGTGTGTGTGTGTGTGTGTGTGTGTGTGTGTGTACTGCCGGCAGACTAAATCAACGTCATAATTAATGTCGAACCGTAAACAAAATAGACTTGTGGGCGTTTACCCTCCTTCCATTAACACACACAAACACGCACGCACGCACACGCGCACGCGCACACGCACACGCACACACACACACACACACACACACACACACACACACACACACACACACACACACACACATTACCATCTGCTGGAGGTGACTGTGGAGCAGTGTTGAAATAAAAACTAAATAGAAACTAATCTGATTACTAAAACTAGGATAAAATATCCTGACAATTCGGTCAACAAATAAAAATCAAACCTCGGTTCGAAGTGGAGCGGTGAATTTGAGCAGCTGTACCCTATGTGAGTGAGTGAGTGAGTGAGTGAGTGAGTAAACTGTGCCTGTGAGTGAGTGGTGAGTGTGCCTGGCCTGCACAAAACAGCGCCCCTCCTTTAACTAGTGTGTTGTGTGTGGCCACTCAAGGTATTGCCAGGCTACGGACACGGCCACCCAGCCAGCCACCCACCCACCCACCCACATACCCACGGACATACCTGTCTATTGGGAGCGCTTTCACCGCTCCAAAAACTAGAGTAAAATGTGAGGGAGGGTCTATAGTGGGGAGACCAATGGAAGACACGCTCAAGAAAGAGGATGGTGGAAAAAGTACTCAAATTTCTTACTAATAGTAAAAGTATCAATACTGCAATATAGAAATACTCTGTTACGGGGCAGCCCACTGGCCTACTGGTCCAGGTGCATACCACTTAGGCATTGCCACATAGGCATGGATGCCTGGCGGTGTCACCGGTTCAATTCCCGATCCGGATGACCTTTGCCGCGTGACGCTCCCCATCTCTCCCCCCATTTCCTGTCAACTATCCTATCAATAAAGGCATAAAAGCCCAAAAACAAATCTTGAAAAAAAAGGAAAAGTCCGGAATTCTAAATGAACTTGAGTAAAAGTACAAAAGTATTGGTATCAAAATGTACTTAAAGTACCAAAAGTAGAAAGTATGCATTATACAGAATGTCCCATTTCAAATGTATATAAATGTATGTGCATTGTGAGCTTGTACATCTGCAATTTTCAAATCTAAGAAATGTATAGGGCTGAGGTGGTTAATGCACCCTACCAGGCAGTCAAAGGTTTGGACACAGCTTCTCACACACATTGAATAGAAGCTGTGTCCAAACTTTTGACTGGTAGGGTGTGTTTTGCAATAATAATCAAACTTTACAAAGTGACTAGTAACTAACTAAAAGTACAATATTTGCCTCCGAGATGTAGTGGAGTAGAAATAAAAGTTGGAAATACTCCATTAAAGTAAAAAAAATGCCTCAAAATTGTACTCAAGTACAGTCAGTGCTTATTTTGTGGGGGAGCAAGGGGGAACAAGCTCCCTCACCTCTTTGATTGGATCCGGGACCTTCCCAGTCAATCAAAATAGTGCTGTTTGGTAAATTGTGTTTTCATCCTTCCAAATAGACTTCCTTTTTGGCAGCAGCATTTTTCTTTACTTTATACTTTCATGTTTTTGTTCAATTTCTTGTAATTTTTCTGATGTGGTGCTTCATAGGTGACAGTGACACACAATAGACAAGCTATATACACGCATACTGTACATAGTTAGAGTTTTGTTAACAATAAAATATAGGCCAGTTATTCAGATTGATCATTCCAAATTGATAGATTGACTACCAGTGTTCTGATGGGTCACATGTGCCAACTGTTGCTACTAATGTTATACTGGGTGCGTACATTTAGGTAAAAAAAAGAAAAAAAAAAAAAAAAAAACACTGTAAATTGTCGAGCGCAGGCACCTATTCAGTACAGTACTTGAGTAAATGTACTTAGTTACTTTACACCACTGTCATTGACTTAGTTCTGTCCATTTAACAAATCCTATTAAGGCCCATTGTATTTAGAGACCAGCGACCCGTCAGAGGAGAACAGCCTAATCAGACTGCAGGGAATTCATCACTATCTAAAAAGCAAACAACGTTGTGTTCCCTTTGCTTTTTTGCCTTATTTTTCTCCCACACCATTCAGCCACACACACACACACACACACACACACACACACACACACACACACACACACACACACACACACACACACACACACACACACACACACACACACACACACACACACACACACACACACACACACACACACAGCTCAACTAAATGGCTCCATGGAGACGGCAATAGGTTACAGACAGTTAATTGTAGTCCCTCAAAAGTCTTTAAATCCACACAATCCTAAAGTTGCTGTGCCACAGGCTTTTTTCCTCCTAGGTAATGATCATTGGTACACACCGTTCGTTGGCTCACCTGCAGGGAATAGTGCATGCATATACCATCTAAAATAAAGCTAAAGCCCTTGTCACACTACAAGCGTCAGACATGCACGCTATCAGTGGTGGGAAAAAGTACCCAAATGTTTTACTAAGTAATATCCAAGTATCAATACTGCAATATCAAAAATAAAGTAAAAGTAAGTAAAAGTCCAGAATTCAAAATGTAATTGAGTGAAAGTACAAATGTATTGGCATCATAATGTACTTAAAGTAAAAGTATACAGAATGTCCCATTTCAAGTTTTCAAATGTATAGAAATCTTTTTAAAGTAGCAGATCAACAAGCTCACAATACATTGTATCGCAACGTATTGTGAGCTTGTAGATTGTCTATTTTCAAATGGCCGAAATGTATATTCAGCAGACGTTATGTTTTGTAGTAATAATCAAAATGTACAAAGTTCTAGAAACTAAAGTATTAGTGTATACTTAGTGTAAAGTATAGTGGAGTAAAAGTACAATATTTGTATCTGAAATGTAGTGGAGTAGAATAATTAAATATTGGAAATTGGAAGTAATCAATAAAGTACAAATACCTAAATATTGTACTTAAGTACAGTACTAGAGTAAATGTACTTAGTTACTTTACACCACTGCACGTTGTTATCAGACACCCGGCTGCAGCCACACTTATAACTATAGTGGAGTCAGTAGCCTACTGCAGTATGGGGCCGAGACATGGACGCTCACAGCAGAGAAGCGCCCTAGATGGCGGGGTCTACACAAGAATGCTACAAATGGCACTAGGTGTCACACTAGGGCGGACCGCATCAGAAATGTCTGTGGACCTCCAAGGCGATCTACTGCGGGTCACAGACAAGGTCAGAGAGAGAAGGATGAGGCTGGGCGTGCAAAACATGACAATCCTCCTAGCCAAAATGGGACCAAAATGGTCAGTCACCGTTCTCTACCGGCCCTGCAGCTGTCGTCTGGGTTAGGTGTTCTTTCCCAAGTATCTTTCCTAAGTGGCAAGTTGTGACTTGAGAGCTTGTAGATCTGCTAGATCAGCATGTAACCAAGTGTAAAATCAGTCATTACGATGCCATCAAGGTCTACCAAAATGCTTTTTTGTTAACAAAATCAACTGTAGATGTAGGCGATTAAAATTTAGTCGACTCGACTAAAACTAGTCTAAATCTAAAACTAAAATATGACTAAAACGTATTCAAAAGACTATGACTAAAACTAAATCAACATTTGCTGTCAAAATTAACACTGCTCCTCTGCCATTCTGTGCCTCCTCTGCCTCAGCTTTCCTACTCCTTTGTCCCACAGAAGTAGCCTGGCGTTGATCATACTAATTCCTCACTGCGTGTCGGATATTTGCCAGACCCATATTCGCCAAGGGAAAGTTTTTTTGCCCAGGCGGATTGGTCTGGTTCCAGGCTACCACAGGAGGTGTGTGGCTGACTGTCCCACAAAGCCTCAGCATCCAACCTCGTTCCAAATTTCCAAAGATTTCTCAAACAGCAGCAAATTTGCAGGTCATGGAACATTACCATGTCACCAATGTCAAGTGGAGACATTCGCATGTCACTTCACATCGCTAGTGAAAATAGCGGAAGTGAAGATTGGGTGAAAATAACAACAAGACATGTTGTGAGCTTGTAGATCTGCTATTTGTTGTGATATTTTTGAAAAGATTACAAATAAATCCCTATAATGTTATGCCCAAAACAGGAATGGGACTGGAGGTTGAAAATGGTTAACCAATGAAGAATATTACAGCCTGCGACTAAATATTTAACCTCATTAGATCCATTGGAACAGGTTTTTGTGATAAAAATTAAGGCCATATTATATGACACTGGCGGCCACATCTGGCATGCAAGGACATAATTGGATATTGTTATGCAAAAAACTGTCTAGTCTAGCAGTCAATTAGCCAGACTGTTTGACCGCCAGGTGGTCAGTTGATCAATCATACAGACGGTTGTGTTTAATTCATATAGTCATATTATGTTCTTGTGCTCATTTGATTTTAATTGCATTTGCATTCATTCTATGTCAGTGCCTCGGCACCATTAGAAGTGGTTTGTCCTCAGTACTTTTTCACAGATTTGAATTGACGGTTAACATTGTTTTTCGACTTATGTTTCCTGACAGCAATTTTTTGTTTTCTTACCTTTTAAAAGTAGTCACAGCATATCCATCTAAACTAAAGTAAGATCGTGCACATCCGTGCACAAATAAATAAAGCATTTTGATTTAGTTTTAGTCAGTCTTTTGAATAAAATTCTGTTTAGTTTTAGTCATATTTTAGTCATTTGAAATCTCGACTCAATCTACAGTTGATTTAGTTGCCTTGATGGCGTTGTAATGCCTGATTTTACACTTGATTGTAAGCTCAAAATAGCCGATCTTCAAGCTCACAACGTGTTGCAGCGCAACACCCGAGCGCAACACCCGAGCGCAACCAAACATGAAATGACTTGTCTTTTATTTCTACTGGATCTCTTCTCCAATAGTCCCTCCCTAACATTTTTGTCCAGTTTTTTTTGCAGACGAAATTGTCAATATATTTAGTTACTGTAGTTAGTTAGTTTTAGTCATTATAGCTTCGTTTTATTTTGTTTTGTCAGTGAAAAAGGGTAGTCGACGGAAATGTTTCATCAGTCGACGAAATCAAGGCTCTGAGAACAAAACACACACAACACTGCCCAGCTCTCTCTCGTTTTGCTAATAGTTTGTGGGTTTGTCAAGGTTTTCTGGACAAAAGTCAATTAATATTGTGCTTCTCCTCTTTCAATCTCTCCCTGTAGATGTGAATGGGCTTGACACTTTTGAATGATATATTCCCTCCGTAAAAGAAATTCCCATTGTCCCTTCAGTGTGGGACCATTTTGAAGCACATAATTAGTTGACGTTTTTATTATTGTCGTTAGACAGCCCCAATATATTTTGTTTTCAAACTTTTAAACTATTCTTGAAAGTGTGGTCGTTACGCACTGAATTAATCATAATAACTATGAGAGCCAGCAATTCAGTTTGCCAATCACTGACTCATACTGTCTAACAGGCAGCCAGTGACTAATTAATTAAGACAGCCACCCAGACAGCTAATCAGTCAAAACAATGAGTCCACAATCTTGATCCACGTGTTGCCCCAGAACATTCTCCAGAAGAGTTATGAAATGGATGGATTAAAAGCTAATATGGTTAAATGCGGAACCACAGTGGAGGCGACGTGCTCGTTTGTCTTGGTGTTAATTACAGGATGCTCAATTACTTTTCATTACGTGCGTAATTATTGTCCTCTAATTTGGTTAAATGGCTCCTGCAGTTGAAGAAAATAACTTTTGTTTAATTGTCTAGAAAATGCACACTTTTACTGTACATGATGAAAACTTGAACCAGCTGAACCTATTAGAGCGACGATCATTTGTTCTATGTCAGCTTCGTGGTGAGGATGTTTTACAAAGGCATGTGACTAATATCATGGATTGTATTGAATGATGAGTCAGATGTGCAGCCTCTCACAAGCTTTTATGTATTACCACTCACTCAAGTAGCAGACTCTTTTTACACCAGAAGGACACATTACAGCTATCCTTAGTGCACTGGAAACTAGGCCTACTGTAACTTTGATCACAGCTTTAAGAAAGTTGACAAACACATCTAAAGAAAATGGACTGGAGAGAGATTGGAAAGTTTTTGAAGACAGTTGTTACAAAGTGAGTGTTATGAAATCAATCAATTGAGATAAGGCAGGATATCAAAGTGAAGCAGAGGAAAAGTGTATCATAGGGAGACTAATCCAGGTTCAATGTATGTGAAAGCCTTTGCATTTGGTCTATTACATTTTTACCATATGAAAGGCAAAGGCCCTCTCTGATCCTTCCTCCCCTGAAATTCGGAGCACGGTTGGCATCAATTCACATTCAATTCAACGTGTTGATGAGGATTATTTCCGTTTGCAAAAAGTAACTGACAGTTCACATTCTATTAACCCATTAAGACCCCAGGCGATTCTATGAATGCCTTGAAAAATCAGTTGCTTGTGCACTTTCACGTTTAAAGAAAAATAGCAGATGTACAAGCTCACAGCGTGGCACTAGGTGACACAGAAGATGCCTTTCCCTGGTTTTAATAGGTTAGTTCCTCTCTTGAGTGATATTATTGACTATGAAATTACAATATATCACATTAAAAAACGAATTTCAATTATCATTCTCATTTCAAGTAGAGAGCTTTGTCCTCTACCTTCCCTTTTCTGATGCATGTTCTACAATTAGGCTACAATTACAATTGAGGTATTTAGAAGATGTTCTTCTCCAGAACAAACTGCATAATGGCGGAGTAAGCGGCCATAGACAGCAGTATGTGCTAGGGGTTCTTTGCAAGGTGACTACGAATACTTAACAGAATGGGGCGAAATGGCCGGGGGAAAAAAAGATTACAGAGTCTTGGGAGAAGTTTGCTTTGTGGCACTTCTACCACAAGTGGATTAGTGTCTGGGTCTGTGTCAGGGAAGAACAAGTAGGTTGCCAGCTCAGTTTAAATTCTGTCTGCCTCCGACTGGGAGGAAGATGGCACAGAAGTTCATTTGGCTCGGGGTGAGCTTTTTTCCTTGGTGCACCTGCACAGCTGGGCCGGGCTGTGTCGGGATTTTGTCAGCGGGCAGAGTCTGAGATCTCTGTAGTCATTCATCATACAACAATGCAGCAATAACAATGAGTTCAATGGCACAAAGTACATTCTCACACAAGACAAATGCCTAATAACTATATTCCATGTTGATGAATATTAACGAGTCCTCCTGGCAAAAATAAGTGGTGCTATAATCCCAAACAAAAACCTCATACACTCTAAAAACAAAAACTAGGCTCTACTCAATTTTATTGGTGAAACATTTTTACACTCAAAAATATTGAGTAAATATTACTGTTATGAAATCAGGTAGATGATACTCAATTAATTTGAGTAAAAGTAACCAAAACTTTTACGTACTTATTAACAACTAAAATTGAGTACAATGACCTAAAGAAATTGAGTAGATATAATTAAATTATTCAGTCAATGCCACAAAAGACTACAAGTAAATACATTGAAATATTAAGTAGATCTAATTGAATATTAGAGTATGATTTAACAAAACAAATATGTCACATTTACTTTATTCATTTACTTTTATTGATTTAATTCATATAGTACCATTTACCCCTTTCATTTACTTTACCTTTTACTCCAGGAGTACATGATGTCAAATGAATACACATGAAATAATTATGCAGATAATTATGTTTTTAATCAACTAATTTTGACCAGTGTAACACCACATCAAGTATGAACATTCAACATACTTTAGTATGTAAATGACATGCAACAATGCCTGCAAAAACAATATGTTTAAAGATAATGATCAGGAAAGGGGTATCCCTGACACTTTTAAAATTCTGTTTACTAAAGAGCAGTGTGTGTTCACAATACTGTATATAAGTACCTCTAATTGAACTGTGCATACTGTAAGTAAGCAGTCTGTCAAACATTATGCACCATAAGAACAATGAGCCCATCAAATGAAGAGTAAGTCATAACCACAAAATACATTAAAGACAGTCAGAGGCCATTTGGCATGAAAGAAAATCACAACTTGGAATATGAAATAATAAATAAGCATTTACAGTAGCTCAACATTTAAACATATTGACTATGCACACGTGTAATGTCTATATGCTAAACTGACCTGTTTGCATTATGACTCGAATGCACCAGAAACAAACACTTTACATTAACTAATTACTATCAGCAACAAATACCATTGCAAAAATGCTGTTTTGACAATAAATCCACTTTCAGTAGGTTATACCCACTTTCTGAGAGCATCTTGCTGAACAGTAGTCGGCAAGCAGACATTTTTTCAGTCTCTGAACTTTGGCTGAAAGGTGTCCAGGATCCAACTCAACTAGTACTTTTTGGAACATCTCAAGACCATATCTGAGGTTCTTGGGGTATCTCAGATTAAAGGCATAGAACAGTCCCAACAGATAGCAGCAGACCCCCAAGATTGTTGAGGGCAGTGATGCCCTTAATCACAATACCTACATCAGTAGGTTCATTCATTGAGTCCTCTTGGTTCTGCAGCAGGTAGATCTTCATCTTCATCATCACCTCCTCTGTCAACTTCTCTTCTACTCTGACAGGTGCACCAGCAGCTTCCTTCCTGCACACATTGTGAAGATAATTGTTTAGAGCTCACTTTCAGGCTAAATGTTACAAGACACACAGACACACATTGAGCAATCCTAGCTGTCTCCACACATGCAGCCCTGGGCATAATCTTGAATCAGTTGGACCAGACATGCAACGGATGCAACAGCCATTCAGGCAATGTCACAACCTCATTCTCTGGACATCACTATGCTGTTCCTTTGCATGTGATGGTCTCATCCACGATGACATTAAAACGTCAAAACATTTATTTTACTAACTTGAAAGTCCTTGATCTTGACACTATCTTCTTCCAGATGGTCGATGAGACATCGGATGATGACCTCTCGTGTTCGTTGATTGGGGATTCCTCTCTGCAGAATAGAAAAATAATTATTTGAACAATAAAGAAAAAGTATGACTGCACTTTCATAACTAACATAAACTTTGGCAATACAATTGTTTCCACAACCCAGTTTTAGCAACGGAAGCTGGGAGACTGTCCTTAGTAGCTATTAAGACATACATTTAGAAATGAATAATCAGGAGAGAGAGAGTTGCAGGGGATAAAGATGAGTTTAGCATAAATTAATATAGTAATTATTGTCATTAGCCAGGTGAAATATAATTAAAGCAGTTAGAGTAAATGAAAGTTTCATACCTGAAGTACAATACTCATTTGTGCCCAAACTGCCCTTCTTGGACTGGAACATGGACAGTAGTTTGGGGGTATAGAAGTCCAACATTGCCATACATTTTGGCTCAAGATTCAGTGTGGTGATCATCCTGAACTTTGCACTAACCTGGAAGACAGAGATGAGGGGAAGAGAGTAAAAAAGAAGACATGTAGATAATAATGTAGGCCTATACCTGTGCATTTTATCTTCATTGTACACACCATTGTATGCAGCTGTGCATAGCTTGTAATAAATGCAAAAAGTCACAATGACTAGAGGGCTTGCACATTCCTCTCACTGTAACCTTAACTAGCTGCAAACCTTTGTAAAGAACATAAGTCATACCCAATACATTTGTGTAGCCTATATGCACAAATATACAGTAAATCTACTTACCAATATTTGCAAACACTCTCCAGGTTTCTTGTTGAAGAAGATGTGTGCTGCTGCTGTTTGTTGACAGAATGTTCCAGTAGAACTTTCCCATGAACCCTTGTGTACAATTTTGAATCTTAGTCATATCTACTCAATTGTTTAAGTTGTTGTGAGAGATGAAAGATTATTAAGTTGGAATGAATAATAATTAAGGGTCTTTTTAAATTGATCCATATAAGTACTCCATACTCAAATATTATGAAGGACAATTACCAAAACAAATTGAGTATAATTCATGAATAAAATCAGTTGGTCAAATACTAATTTATTCTCATGAAATTAACTCAAATAATATATGTACATCTAACTCAAAAAGAACAGTTGGATTTTTACTCATTTTGTTTGGTGTGACCGACTCAAACAATCACATACATGATATTCAGTGATTTTATTGAGTAAATATAACTTTTTCTAATAGTGCTATTTACTCGGTCACAGAATTCTTTCTTAGAGTGTATACTGGAGTGCTCTAACAGTGCTGTCTCATGTCCTGCAGGTAGGGCCCTGCCATGCCCTGGGACACGTGCCACTCTTTCCCACACCAGTTCGCGTAGGCGGCGTAGCTCCCTCGCTTCCCCCGCCTCCCTGTCTGTCACCATACAAAAACACGATGTAAATTAAATAATTGTTATTAACAATGTGTGTTTGGCACTGAAATTGGAACATTATGAATAAGAATTTAACTTTTACAAAAAGTGAAAAGCATGAACCAAATAGACCAGACCTGGGCATTGTGCGGCCCTTTGGTTCACTCTGACCGGCCCTTGTAGGGTTAATGGCAAATTACAAAATAAACACATTTTCTAATTTTACCTCATGTATGGACTAAAGCTGCATTTTATATGTGCGTGTAGTTTTTTTTTATTCACGCACATATGGATGCAATGCGTATATCAGCACGTGTTCGTGATCATTGGGTCGTTGTCTCAATAACAAGCAGGTGGTCAGACTGGTCACACGTCAAGACGACCTGCCTTACCGTATACCCATAAAAAATGGCTAAAGTGGCTAAAAAAAGAAAAGTCGATGCAGAATTCCAGGTTTTCAACAACATTTGGACTGCTAAGTATTTATTTACTGAAGTCAGAGGTAAAGCCGTGTGTTTAGTTTGCGGGGAGCACATCTTGCGGGAAGCACTGCCTTTTGGCCCGGCCCTCCACAATATCTTCTGTTAAAAAAAAGAATTGCCCCCCCCTGAAATAGACCCATAAGGTGGTCTTTGCAAATAAAACGTAAAAAAAAAATGTGATCACTGATCAGCATGTTTTGTTTTTTCTACACGCAGTCAGTTTATTCACTTCGGCTGATGTGCAGTTATCCTGTATTAAAATTGAAGTGTTACTGTAGGTCGACGGACGTTACAAACTTAACATGTTCAGGCCACTGCTGATGATCTGGAATAATGGAATATTATTAGCCTGGATCCAGACCATAGACCCAGACGAGACCACTCTCTGAGTGGCTTCAGCTTCAGTCTGATAATCAGGCTAGAATAATATCAACATTTGTGTTTTGTTTTATGTTTGTTGTGCGGTGCTCCTGGAAGGAGCTAACCTCCAACATCTGGCTTTGTCCGGTACAAAGCGTCCTGACAAAGCGTCTCGAAGCGTAGCACTTCACACTAGGTGTGATTGTTTTGTTCTTTTTGAGCGGTGGTCACACCGTCTCCATAGCGTGGCCGTGTGTGTATCCGTGCGTGTGTGTGTGTCTGTCTGTCTGTCTGTAGCCTGAAGTACCTTTTTTGACCACACATGTTAAGGGAGGGGCGCTGTTGTTCAGGCCACTGAGGCCAGGCACACACACACATTCACGCCCGCCCGCACACACACACACACACACACACACACACACACACACACACACACACACACACACACACACACACACACACACACACACACACACACACACACACACACACACACACACACACACACACACACACACACACACACACAGCTCAGTTCACACGAGTGTGATTTTTTATTTACATTTTTATCCCACGATTTTGTAACCCATTTTTCACCCAGTGCCAATTGTCTAATCCTGGGCTCTGCTCTCCCTCTGCCAACCTGGGGAGAGCCCGGAACTGAGCTCATGCTTCCTTCAATGCGTGAGGAGAGAGCAGGCCGCTTCTTATCACCCGACAGGGGGGAGCTTCCCCGGTTGGACGTAGCACGTGGAAGGAAAATGTTATTCCAACCAGTTCCTTTCCCCCCGGCTGGCCAGGGGGAGGCATTATAGAGACCAATATTACTGCATGTTTTTGTGAGGGTACCTACCCTTGGAGACACAGGGAGAACATGGAAACTCCACACAGAAAGACCCTTTCGCCAACCGCACCTAGGGTGTGAGCACTGATGACACGGAGGAGAGAACACGCCCCCAGCGCCAACAGCATCCCCTGGCGGGAATCGAATCCTGGACCATCTAGCTGTGAGGTGAAAGCGCTACCGACTGCGCCACCGTGCCCCCACACTGACTAGGTATGATTGTTAACTGGAAGCAAACATCTGGGTCCACATGGCTGACTCAGTGTATTAATATGAACTTAACGTGGTACAGAGCTAGGTTAAGACCAGCATACAATCGTTGTCTCATACCGCACCCACTCTTTTTTCCCCTGTCATTCGCCACTGCTCTGCCTCACACATCGGAAACAGCCTAGTATAGTCTGAAAGACAAGTTACTGCCACTCGCATGAGAAACTCATCCGTGTCTATTTTTACCACAAGCACACAACCGGTGCATAATGAGATGGTGAAGAAATGAAAACTTCACACTTAATGAAAGGGACCGTCTTGGGAGAATGGTGGTGCATCAGTTCAAACGGTATGCAAAGAAACAATACAGGTAGGCCTATGTATGAATGTTGGATATATTTCTCAAGGGAAATCTGATGTGTATAGCCTAAAAACCTGAAGAAGAAATCCCTAGAACAGACAGAACTCAGAACAACAGCAGACCATGAGCTTCTACTTTAACTTAACATCCCTGTAATCATAATTAAATCACACAATGATGTGCTTGCTTGTGTACCAACAGGTATCAATCCCAGTTTCCAAAACGCAGCATTCAATTAAAAATCGATTCTTCTCAGTCAGCACAAGAGGTTTTTACAGCCAACACAGAATACATTAACATTTAAAAAAGGCAAACACAGCATAAATATTTGTATATTTACTGCATGAACACAGAATGTAGTGTTGCTCTGAACCAATACCATATATCTGTCTGAAGCGCAACAGCTTGTAGATCGTCTATTTTTGTCATGCAGCAAAAATGATGATACCATCACGGCCTGCCAAAACTACTTAAGATCAACTGTAGATTTAGTCGACTAAAATCTTGAGAGATGTGTATCATAAACAATGAGAATACAAGAAATATAGCAGCCCAATTCATTCATAAATTACCAGCAGGGTGTACATTGAAAAAAATGAAGATTAAATCACATTTCATGTAAACATAATGGCCAATAAAGTGGGCAATTCTTATCTAATCTTAAACAGAATACACCAATTTTTACTGGAAACAGATTTACTTTAAGAAGTAAGAACAGCACTTTTTTTTTTAAATTGTTCCTGTATGAGCTTACATCGCAACTCTCCATGTTTACTTTGTATACATCCCGATCATTTTTATATGTACAGTACACTACACAAACCCTTGATAGATCTGGCCACGGGAAGCTGCCCACATCACACTACCTTTGGTCACTGTTTGACTGAAGCATTTGGTAGTCAAACGTTCATGAACGTGAAAAAGCAGAAAGACTATGCATCACACCGTCACAGTCAGTGTCATTTCCTCTGGTCCTGGACTTCCACCACCCTGACGATCTGACATCCACTCACCACTCTACCTCCCCAGACACACACACACACACACACACACACACACACACACACACACACACACACACACACACACACACACACACACACACACACACACACACACACACACACACACACACACACACACACACACACACACACACACACACACACACACACACACACACACACACACACACACACACACACACACAGTCCATTCAGGTCTCAGCTTGCAGTCTTTTTCTGTTGTTACAATTTAGGCATTTAGCAGACGCTCTTAATCCAGAGTGACTTAAAATAGGCAAGGACAGCACAAGGTAATACATCGAATGCATAGTAACCTAAAAACGTAGGTAGACCAAGAACCTATTCAATAAAATAAAACAATCAAAACATCAATGTCAATAATCTGTACATCGAAGATAAACACAAACAGGTCTATATTATAAAAAGGCTGTATCCAAATTACATTTCAGCCTTTCCATAAGCCCATACTGTCATCGAGGGTAGGCAAGTGTTACGGTAAGTGCTATGGGCTAAGGTGGAGTAAGGCTAAGAGGTGAGTGTTCAGACTACAGCAGGAGCTAGGGAGTGAGTCTGCAGTTCTAACTGAAATGGGGAGTTTATTCCACAGTTTAGGGGCCAGTTTGTTCTGACTGTACTCCTGATTCATGCTCAGAAAGGTGACCACACTTCCAATTGCCGTATTTCTTACTTTGTTTCCCTACTTAATGATGGTACTTTTTTTCTTTTTTCTTTTGTCATCCCTCAGTGTCCATCCCAGCTGGGCTGTTTGTAATTTTTCAATATTCTCTGTTCTTTTAAAATAATTGGAAAAATCACTGCCGTGGATAAACACTCATCACAGACGCAATAACAGTGCAGGCCGAACGGCAGTGCGAGAGCAGTCAAACACAAATGTCATTTGAATACTGATTACAATGCCACGCAAATTGCATAAACAGTATTGAATGCCACTGCAAACAAGGCAGCGCCGGCTCCTCATTTGTTGTCTGAAAATAATATTTATTAAGAGTAATGAGAAATGCGCTCCCTACCTGAAGTTATATAATTAAATCGTGGGTAATGATTTCAACAGTAGTGGGTTTTTTTTATTTGTTTTTTGTCCTTCCAAGCTGGGTCATTTTTTATTTTTCTATATTTTCAGCCGCCGTTCTATAAAATAATTGCAAAAATCGCTGCTGTGGCAAACTCATCATAGATTAAATAACAAATCACAGTCTGACAGCAGACAAACACAAGAATGTCATTTGAATACTGATTAGAATGCAGAAGAATTGCATAAACAGTATTGAATGCCACAGCAAACAAGGCAGTGCCCCCCTTCATTTATTGTCTGAAAAGAACATTTTATTAAGAGTAATGAGAAATGTGCCCGCTACCTGAAGTTACATAATTAAAAAGGATGAACGTCCTGGCCTCTGTGGCTGTCTGTTATGGCACAAGCGCTTAATTAAATGCTGGCAAAATATTCCCTCTGCTGTACAAATAATCTCTGGATGCTGAGTTTGAGTAGTGTCTGGTTAAAATAGGAGTTATCTGGGGGCAGGCTGACTAGAAGATTCTATCTATCTAGGTGCGGCAGTGGCTCAGGGGTAGAGTGGCCTGTAGAGCGGCCAGATAGGAACCACGGTGTTCCCAGTTCGATCCCGGGCTCCCCCAGAGTTGGTGTCGAAGTGTTCTTGAGCAAGACTCTGAACCCCTAATTGCTCCCGATGTGCAGGTTGGTGCCTTGCATGGTTTCCTCCACCATCGATGTATGAATGTGTGTGTGAATGTAATGCACAATCCTGTAAAGCGCTTTGGATAAAAGCACCTATACAAATGCACCATTTACCTCGAACCACGACAGTGACATTTGGGCCTCGGAGGGAGCGATGGAGAAGAGAGAGGATGAGAATGAGGGAAGAGGCGTTAAGAGGTTTGTGTATGTACATGTATAGCCTACAGTACATATACTGTAAGGTGATGATCAATGATCATGCAATTTAAGAAGTCCTAAGTAATTGATATAATCAAGTATTTGGCTTCAAATTCTCAATACATAATTATGTGAATGTTTTTTTTTTAGCTAAAATCACAAACATAAACATATGCCCACAAAATACCAAACGATCCATGAATTTGGCCACAGTAAAGCTGCATTCTGTAGGCGGAGGCCAGATAGCTCATGAAATATTTAGATATTCTTCGCTTGGGAATTCCATTTACTGCGATTTATGGCTCATGGCTTTACCGGCAACGTGTTGTCTGTGCCAAGGTCACGCACATACAGTCTTCCCTCTTACAACAATCCTACAACCTCCACACGGCCCATTTCCACTCTACGGCTTCACATGTTATCGAAAATGTGCACAGCTAACAGGCCCGACACCCGGTGAATAAATCATCAAACAAGTGTATACAGGAACTGTGAGTTTTGCACCGACATGAAACACAGTTTAGCCAGCGCTGCTGAATAATGCATGATGCCTTGTGAAGATGCCGTCGTTTCTCTCTTTGGTCTGCTGAGCCCTGATGTGGTTATTAGCCAGGAGGGTTTTTTTTCACTACCCATGTCACCCTCAAACACCTAATTTAGGGCTGCACAATTAATCGTTTTTAAACCGAAATCGCGATTTGGAACCACACAATTAGCAAAGCGCAAAGGTGCATAATAACCGCAATAGTGATTTCTGTGTCACTAGGTTTTCAATGTAATGGGGCCCGGGACCCACAGGTGGTCATTCAAATGGGTCCCAGAAAAGTTTTATGAGTCCTCAATATAAAGTTTACGCGCGCAAAATGGCGTCGGACGTCGGTGGAATCAAAACATTGACGTTTCTATCGCCTGTTTAAGACTTTCTACGTGGATTTTATTTGTGTTAACGTAGGGTAAAGTAGGATGCTTTCACCCATGAACAATGGTGGTGTCTGTGGAATTTCTTTTTTTTTTCTTTTACCGCGACGCGGTAAATTATTTTAACATGGACTCCAATGGAGGCGCATCCCCGGGACCCCAGGACCATGACATGAATGAGTCCCTGGGCGACTTGAATGAGTTTTTGATGCGGGATGCGAACGTAATGACATCACACAGTGTGATGGTGGCTCCCCTCCTCCGTCCCCTGCACACATGTGAAACTTATGGTGTGTCTTAGGGTGCATTTTTTTGCCTTGATGTTTGTCGCTGCAAGGCTGCAAGGCAGCGACAAACAGACTTTCTTCCTTGACAATAATGAGAGGCAGACAATACATTACTGAGATATTTCTGAATATAAAAAAATATGTTTTATATTGCTAATAAGCAAAATAAAAGGGAATCTTTTGAAAATATAACTGAACTGAATCAAACCATTTGCATGATTGCCAATTTGCCTAGTTAATAACAATCAATTTCTTTTTAAATGTATTACACAAATATTCAACGGAAGCTTCTAAACCTTTTAACAAAAAAACGTTTTGTTTTAACCAAAAAACTATCACTTATCCTACCTTAAAATAAATATGTAATATTGCAAATGAAATCGCAATCGCAATATTAGTCAGAAAAATCGCAATTAGATAATTCCCCAAAATCGTGCAGCCCTAACCTAATTTATGGCCTACTCCATCGTACCACAGTGTCCTACGTCCAAAATAGCAGATCTACAAGCTAACACCTTGTCGCAATCTGCAATGTTTTGGCTTGAAACACCATTGTACAAAGTATGAATCAGTGGGGCATGAAACGGATTTTGTAGTTTATTTTCCGGTACAGGTTAAAAACTCCAGAAGGGTAATAATCATGGCTGCCAGGCTGCATAAGGCTGACCTTGCTTATAGTACAACTGTGAAGTAAGCAACACTGCAGCAGAAATAATACAAGTATTACTTGGGTTCCAATTTGCACTGACATGGGGCAGCCGTGGCTTAGCAAGTACAGGAGCTGTTTGGGAATCAGATGGTGGCCGGTTCACCTCCCGGCCCGATCTGTGGGGCCTTTTCCAACGGCAAAGAACCGGTTCTGGTTCTTTCTCCTGCCGATGGGACGAACCAGAGGTGTGCTTTTCCACTGAGAACCGGAGTTGGTTTCCGAACCGTAAAAGTTGGTTCCGAACGGGAACCACAAAATCCTTGGTTCCTCTGGTTCAATCATGGTTTAATCTGGTAGAAACGCAAGCCGGTTCGCAAGAACGAACCAAGGTTCCAAGACAGTTGAACCGGCACTGGTTCTGGAACCAAGGTTCTTTTGGTGGAAAAGGCCCCTGTGTGTCTACGTCAGGGTTTCCCAAAGTGGGTGCCGGGGCACCCTAGGGTGCCGTGATGCCGGTCCAGGGGTGCCGCAGAATACTTTGATAATATTTGGAATTCATCAACAACATCACTACATCAACATCACTACATCAAGACAATATCACATCACTGTGTTTAATTAAACAGACCTGATTTGCACTGTACTTGATGAGTTCTTTTTTTCCTATCTACGGCCAACTCTCTTCACCAAAAATAGCAGATCTACAAGCTCACAACGAGTCACGTTGTGACGCGTTGTGAGCTTGTAGATCGGCTATTTTTAGGGCTGTCACGATTATGAAATTTTACATGACGATTAATTGTCACTCAAACAATTGCGATTAACGATTTCATTGTGTATTTGTCGTTGACAATTACATTTCTGTACTGGCTTGTAGGCTTTGAAGTTGCACATGGCAGATATGACACATAACCTAAATATACAAAGAAATTATTGACATATTTGACAACTTTATACTTAAAAAATAATATTGATAGTGGAAATAGCCGATCTACAAGCTCACAACGCGTCGCGATGAGCTTGTAGATCTGCTATTTCCACTGTTTTTGAAAATGTTATGAAAATGTTATGAAAATATATGAACATTTTTCAACATGGAAACGATTATGACGATTATGCAAAATAATTGCGATTACCTCAAATAATTGCGATTAGACGATTATGTAATAATTGTGACAGCCCTAGCTATTTTTGGTGAAACTTCCCCCCAGAATAGGGATGCTGGGGTTCAAGTGGTTAAACATCAAATACAAGTTATTTTCAGTCAGTTCTGGCAATGGAATTTGACACAGCCTACTGTATCTCAGGTGGAAAGATGTGCATATTTACATTGCGTAATATGATGTTAAGATTCTAAAAATGAACAGTGCAATTCAGGGGTGCCGTGGATGAAAAAGTTATTTAAGGGGGTGCCCCGAGTCAAAAAGGTTTGAAAACCCCTGGTCTACATTAAAGGACAACTTTGTTTTTTTGGAGCTGTGTGCAGCTCCCTATACGTGGCTGTGTGGGTCTGTGTGTGTGTGTGTGTGTGTGTGTGTGTGTCTGTCTGTCTGTCTGTGTGTCTGTGTGTATGTAGCCTGACTTCGGCGCGTAACTAGTGCCGCACCATTTACGCCACTCGCGCAATATATACATCAAAATGTGCGGCTCGGCCGGGAATGGTGTTCTATTACCTTTCGTTCCGATCCGCCTTACCATGCCGACGTAATCGGCAAAAAACGACGCTTAATTGTCCCCATTGACTTATAATGGGACAATGCAAGAAATCACTTTCAAGTATTTTTCTCTCGTAAACCATAGGAGCTACAGTTTCAAACCTCGGAGAGGAGATTCATAATGATTTTAAGAATGAATCGAAAAATAATTACATCACTCGGCCTCATGGTGGCGCTATAACGGCCCACTTTACGTTTTGCCCCGTAACTCTTGAACCGTAGATCGGAAAATTAAAATTCTTTTTTCCCTGGATTCCTTGGGTCAAGACGCATCTCCCCATATAGGCCACGCCCATTTGCGCCAGGATAGATTTTCCGCCATCTTGAATTTTCTCCAAAACACACTTTTTGCTCCTTTTCCTACATATTTTCTTCAAATGTCACAAAAATCGGTACACATGATCTACACACACACACACACACACACACACACACACACACACACACACACAGCTCCACTTCACACGGGTGTGATTTTTACAACAAGGGTTCATATTTTAGATTGTAATTAGGGAAAAGAAAAGGTGAGTGTTAAAATGTTTTAATTTGCTTCGTTCTATTGTTTTATCGCGTTTACCGTGCTAAAATGTGGGGCATGCGTACGCATGGGGGTTGGGGGCATGCGTACAAGTGGCTAAATATGTCTTTTTAGACACAATAAGCCAGCAGTTTCTTTGTTGCTATTTACAGTAACACTTCTAGCCCCCATAAGTCACATCCAAACATGAAAGGTTGCGTTGTATTTTGGGAATGGGCTTATTCTGTGTCAAATTATTTAGCCACTTGTATGCCCCCAACCACTGAAATAAGAATCTCCAAAACAATAGAAAGAAGTAAATGAAATAATTTTAACACTCATCTTTTATATTATTTAATTACAATCTAAAATATGAACCCTTGTTGTAAAAAAACAAAGTTGTCCTTTAAGTGTTAACTTAAAGACCCAAAAATGACAAAACAAGGACTGAAGATGCAGTTCATTCATACTGTAGGGCATTCTGTGTGGGCCTGAAACAATTAACACAAATGTCTCTATGGTAAAAATACGAGCTAAGTATGATCAAAATTCATGTGAGAGGTTTACACTACAATCTCAGAATGAATTAATATTCATAAAACAACTCACAGCTAGTTGACCAGAGTATCCACCAGCAAAGTGTATTTTACATTCTACCAAACACAGCTACAGTCAGTAGGGTTAAGCAGAGAGAACAGCTTCAGGAGGACACCATGCATGGGCACAATAATCACCATATTTATATATTAATGCTATAGGATACTGCCCTGCGGCAATTTTTCATTTTTTGCAGCACGCACACACACACACACACACACACACACACACACACACACACACACACACACACACACACACACACACACACACACACACACACACACACACACACACACACACACACACACACACACACACACTCGATATAGTAACCATTTTGCAAAGAAATAAAATCTGTGTGAAACGTGTCAATAGTGCAGTTTTTATGTGAAAATATTAAAATAAATAAATAACTAAACACTGTGATTCTCTAGCAAATACATGGACATTATATTTCATCACATACTGTATGGACAAACCCTCACCTTGACATGAACACAGAGATAACACACATTTATCGATAGACCAAGAGTAGCTATAGGGAATGGAAAAGTAATTCGTAATCTTAAATTGATATATATATACAATATGATATATATACTGTATTAGTATCTATATACAATGATTATATGCATTGCAAAACGATTCGATACCGATTATTTGCATTGTAAAACGATACGATACAAAGACAATTTTTCTGTTTGCATATCGATATAGTAGATCGTTGCAAATTAAAATGGATTTTTCGATTCAGTTACTATATCGTTACACCCCTACTGAAAAGGTTTGAGAAGGTTTGAAAGAACCACTGCTTTAGCCAAACGCATCCAGAGTAGGGGTGGGCGATATGGTGATAAATATCGTTGAGACGATACAATGTCTCCACGATATTCCTTTTCAGAGATATCGTATATATCGTGATACAATGAGGGAGCCATATGAAAAATACTGTTGAATTGTTAATACAGAGATTCATTGCAGAATCTATTTAAACCTACATTTTGGTCTAAATCAGTAGTTCTCAAACTTTAAAATGTCAAGGTCTCCCCTTAACTCTGACAGTATACAAATTTGGTTTCATTTGTATTCTGTCAGAGTTACAGAGTTGTATACTGTCAGAGTTACATGTATACTGTCAGAGTTACACATACACTTGTAAAGTTCAATTTAGACCTCCCAAAAGGAACCCAGAGAGTCTAGTTTTTGTCAAGTAACTTGAAAAATTAAAAAAACCAACGTGAAAAAGAATCGTGATAAAATCGTGTATCGTGATATTGTATTTTTCCATATCACCCACCCCTACTCCAGAGTACTGTGAACGTCTTTGCCAGCATACAGTGGGCCGGGCGGTCCATAGAGGAAACAAACGGCTCACAACATAAGTAATGCAGACGCGATGCTTCACATAGAGGTGATGCATTTCTTCAATTTGACCGGTTTTCATGTTGAAAGCGTTGGCTCATTCATTAATATTTATTTCATTTCATATTTTATCACGCTGGCGGTTGTGGATGGTGGAAGGAAGCCTTTTAAATGTTTTAATAGGCTCAGAACAGAGGCATCATCAAGCAGTTATACATATAATGTAGACATTATGGGCACATCCTGAACATGGTTGTATAGGGGGATGTCCCGCAGTCACTAAAGCAATGTTTTTTCCCAAACAGTGGGCCGGGGACCCCTTTGTGGGACGGGTCACAGTAAATTCCATGAAAGAAAAATTATGAAAATAGAAGATCTACAAGCTCACAGTATACAAGCTACAAGCTTGTTTCACTAGTAACTAGGGCTTAATTGTTTAATTCAACTTTACTTCATTTCATCGTTGTAAGTTTGGGTCCGGGAGACACAAAATGTCTCTTTTGGGTCTTGGGCCAAAAGGGTTTGGGAAAAACTGCTCGAAAGCCTGAGTAATCCTATACTTAAGTTGTGTGCAGGTGTGTCAGGTGCACCAAAAATCACCATAAACCATTCCTGCCTGGTGGGGATAGAAAGACCCTACCTGAGGTATAGCTGCTTGCTTCTGTGGATCGACCAGCCATGATTCCTGCCAGTCCACGGCACTGTTGCACCTCGCCAAACTCTGCTCTCTGTGCCGCCCCATCTCCTCCTGTCACGATTACAAATATAAATGAATGATTCATTGTCACACAATTTTTTGCGAGTAACGATTTTTTTGGCATACAATTTTAATTTCTATTTATTTTTTAGGTCTCACCTAATCTAACTTACCGCCGCCTCTGCTGCACATGCGTCGCTGCCATGGTAACAGCCGCATGCTTAAACAATGCCCAAATTTGGAGATGACTGACACCACCATTACTTCTGAGACTTCTACATTCAATCCTTTTTTTTTTTAATCCCACGATTTTGTAACCCATTTTTCATCCGGTGTCTAATCCTGGGCGCTACACTCCCTCTGCCAACCTGGGGAGACAACGGACTGACCTAATGCTTCCTTCTATGCATGAGGAGTCCAAGTCGCTTCTTTCACCTGACAGGGGTTTGAGTTTCCCCAGTTGGACTTGGCACAGGGAAGGAACACGTTATTCCTTTCCCCATGCAGGCGCCCCTGATGAAAAAACATGCAAACCAGGATTACTGCATGTTTTTTGTGAGGGTACTTACCCTAGGAGATATACGGGGAGAACATGCAAACTCCACACAGAAAGGCCCTTTTGCACTGATGACACAGAGGAGAGAACACGCCCCCAGTGCCCACAGCGTCCTGGCGGGAATCGAACCTGCAGGGACCCTCTAGCTGTGAGGCGACAGCACTACCGACTGCGCCACCGTGCCCCCCCTACATTCAATCCTTATTATACATATACTGTCCATACCCCCCCAGGCAAGGACTAGTTATCACAAATTGCTCAGGGCACATTATGACAAATAACTCAAGTACTATACACATCAATCACTGACATATTTAATAAGTTTATACTTTCAAGAAAATGTTTTGGAAAATCTATGAAAATCTTTTCAACGTGGCCTCTCCCGACTACCAAAGTATGGAATATGTTGATCGACGATTATTACTGGCTTACTGAAAAACTGCTGTTTCTTTGAGTACACGACACGTGTTCTGTGTTGGTACACAGCGCCGACAAGGCAGCAGCATATAATATCTTTAACATCCAAAATCCAAATCTGATCCACTCGGAAAAGTGGGGATTCAAACTTTTGAAACTATTGGGCACGGGGGGCATTGAGGGAAACAAATCGAGTGCTCCCCTGTTCATGACAAGTTCTTCGAATTGAGAAAAGGCCTTACCATATAATAGTCTCACTTGGCCAGACCCACTACCTTATGTCATCAATTCCAGAAAATGAAATAGCTTGCATCATGATTCAGAGTAATGTAATGTTTAACAAGAAATTAGATACTTTTCTTGTCAGCAAAGTAAAAACAGTGACCATTAATTTTGAGACCTGCAGTGGGATCAACAGCATCACTACACTTGTTGTCAGGCAAGTTTTAGCTTTTGACACATTTCCCATATCTGCTGTGAAATCTATAATATAAGCCGGGAGATGTTAACATTTTACATTTTGATACATTTACGGTAACATAATAGACAAGTGGTTCTCAACCAGTGGTCCGGGGACCACCTGTGGTCCTTGAAGGGGTTCGAGCTGGTCCCCAGCTAAATGAAACGAAATGGACTGTTTCATCCGCATCCTGAATTTACAAGTATACACAACATAGAGCAGGGGTCTTCAACAGGGGGTCCGCGACCCCTAGGGGGTCCGCGGAGGTACTGCAGGGGGTCCGCGAAATTATTGCTTAAAAAAAAAAAAAAAAAAAACTTTTTTTTTCACATTTATGTTAAAAAATAAATCATGATTCTATCCATTTTGAATAGCTTGAATACATGATTACTATGCAATTGACAGATTGTTGATATTATTGACATTGGTTCTCAGTTAATAAGTAGTATGTTTAGAAATGATAGTGGTACGGCCCACCCTGCTCGCTGTAACTTGTACACGTTTAAAATAAAAAATATGTCGTAGCCCCGACCCCCCCACCCTACGAGGTGGTAGGGGGTCCCTGCTCCATCTCCCCATCAGTTTGGGGGTCCCCGGCCTGAAAACGTTGAAGACCCCTGACATAGAGAATGTAGGAAATGTGTTATTTTGGTCTATGTTTGCCTGTTATCTCTCCTATGGTACCACATCAATACAGCATGGAATTGTGAACAAAAATCTTATCCAAAAAATATACTACGCTTTGGGTCTAAGTGGCTAAATCTCATCTAATGGTGGTCTGTGGCTAAAATGCCTAATAAATGGACCTTATGTGAAAAAAATTGAGAACCACTGATATAGACTACTGCCAAAGAGAGAACGACGGCATCTCACTCACCATTTTGGCGTGTTTGTTTGTCCCAGCTTAATGTTGTCACTGTGTTGTGTAGACAGCAGTGGGGAACAGGGGGGTGAATTCTGTCCACATGCAGGTTTAGTGGACCGTGTGGTGTTAACTTCAGCCAGTTCAACTCTGCAAGCAGTGTTCTCTGTGTTGACATTTTCAAACAGCACAGTAGCCTACCTAGCAACAAATCCAGGCTTAAATTGATTTGCGTCTAGATAAAAAACGCGAAACCTTCATTGACACAAATTATTTTCTCACTGAAGCACAGCGCCCTCTGCTGTTGTATTCCTTGAGTCTGACTGCAGTACGCAGAAACCCAATAGGGGCGGACTCAGACCCGTCTCTTCTGGCTAAATCTCATCTAATGGTGGTCTGTGGCTAAAATGCCTAATAAATGGACCTTATGTGAACTAGACCAGGTCACCTGGTTCTGCCAGACCCGCAATGAAAATCAGAATGCAAGGAAGGGGGGGGGGTGGATGAATCTTAGTCTGGCCTCTCTCCTTTGACCTGTCCGGCAAGCGTGACGCTGGCAGGAGTGCAAGACACAACTTTCTACCATGCAGTTCCTTGCCAGCTGAAAACTGGTCTACAAACCCGGAGGCTCCTTCTTTCCCAAGGGCCTGCAGTAAGTAGATCCAAAATTCATTGGCATCTTCCTGTGCTCCTGCATACTTTCTCCCTACACACTGACCCACCACCTTCCTCAGCACTGCCAGAGACACAGTCCCCCCCCCCTGTAGTCTGAAGGACTCTTTCACAGGGCTATTGACGAAACAAAGGTTGCGCTCATCAGGAGAGCCTGTATTGTTAACAAATTTAAGGGGAACTCTGACAGAGTTGGGGCGGGAACATTTTCAACATTTAATAGCAAGAGCTTGTAGATCGGCTGTTTTCACTAGTATGGCACTGAACTAACACATGAACACACAGGATTGTATAGGCTGAGCAGCTGGAAATGTTTCTGAGCTTGTAGATGGGCTGAGGAATTTATAGTGTCAGCAGCTCGTCAGCCAACTCAACTCAGCTGGTCCTGTACAGGTGACGGCACTCAAGGCAATCAGCCGAGCAAGGGAAGGGAGGGGCAGATGAGCAGTCAGAGGCAAACACAGGCACACTGAGGAAAAGAGGGACCGACCGACCGACCGACAGACCGACAGACCGACAAAGCCTTTTGTAGGCCGACCCCCTGGGTCTGGCAAAAAAATTGAGAACCACTGATATAGACTACTGCCAAAGAGAGAACGACGGCATCTCACTCACCATTTTGGCGTGTTTGTTTGTCCCAGCTTAATGTTGTCACTGTGTTGTGTAGACAGCAGTGGGGAACAGGGGGGTGAATTCTGTCCACATGCAGGTTTAGTGGACCGTGTGGTGTTAACTTCAGCCAGTTCAACTCTGCAAGCAGTGTTCTCTGTGTTGACATTTTCAAACAGCACAGTAGCCTACCTAGCAACAAATCCAGGCTTAAATTGATTTGCGTCTAGATAAAAAACGCGAACCCTTCATTGACACAAATTATTTTCTCACTGAAGCAAAGAGTCCATCCTCTTTGGATCAAATCATAACCTCAAAAAGGTAGAGAACTTCACAATCAAAGTGGGTGACAAGGTCATAACACGAAAAAACGAAATCTCCTACTTAGGATGTATCCTTGAAGCTAATCTTTCCAGCGAAAAGATGACTTCAAAAGTAATACAAAAAATCAACCAACGAACTCGTTTCCTACAGAGGATCGCCCCAATGGTCAACTTCAACACACTGAAGACCATAGCTGGTGCAATAATCCAGCCCCTCTTTGACTATGGAGTCCACGTATGGTATCGTGACGCCCCACAAGCCCTAAAAACTAAACTCCAAACAGCCCAAAATAAACTAATTAGGGTCCTGCTTAACCTTCCCAATCAGACTCACCTCACCGCTACTCACCAGTTAAGAGTGGGGTGGCTCAGAGTAGATGACAGAGTACAGCAACTTGCAATGGGCCTGGTGTACAAGATACACTACACCACTATGATACCCAAGTACCTGTCAAAATACTTTAAAAACGTTAAGGATGTCCATAATTACAACACCAGAGGCAGTGCCACAGATCACGTTCAACCCAGAGTCAACTCAAAGAAAGGGTCGAACTCGTTCTTCTGCTACACCACAAAAATGTGGAATGCCTTACCGAAGGCCATAAAGGAGTGTGGATCACTAGCATCCTTTAAAATTGCCCTAAAAAACCACTTACAGGCAGCAGCCGTTCACAACTGGTAAAAACCTAGCCCAACCCTACCCTCCCTGCCCCTTCCTTGTATATACTGTACATACTGATTGTTTAGACTTACTGTTACCTGCCCCTTCCTTGTATATATTGTATATACTGTACTTACTGATTGTATAGACCTACTGTTTTCTTTTTCTCTTTACATATCTACTGCATAGTACTGTGTTCTATTTGTCTGTCATTCAATGTTATATGAGATACTTTAATGGTTTCCTGTTGAAATAAGCTTAGTCTTTTCATGGATCTCCTTTTAGTAGACCTTGTACCAGTGAACTGTACCGTCATGAATCTGTACATTTTCCTATGCAAACTTCTAATAAAGCCTTCAATCAATCAATCAATCAAACCCTCTGCTGTTGTATTCATTGAGTCTGACTGCAGTACGCAGAAACCCAATAGGGGCGGACTCAGACCCGTCTCTTCTGTTTTGAGCTTGGTTTTGAGAGATTACACACGCACGCACACGTCACATGCACGCACACAATAGCCTACTGCGAGATGTAGGCCAGTGGTTTCCAACCAGTGGTCCGGGGACTACCAATGGTCTTTGAAGGGGTTCCAGGTGGTCCCCAGCTAAATGATGGAGATTTTGGTAACCAAATGGACCCTTATAGATCTTTTAACTCTTCAGAGTGTAAAATGGTTTCATTTTACTTCTCAAGTGTTATAGGCTATTGTTAAACATCTGCTGCATTACTTAGTTGAATTTCGAATAATTGGTCAAAGTTTGCCTGTCATCGCTCCTATGGTGCCACATCAATACAGCATGGAATTGTGGACAAAATAGTGTCCATTTTGGTTAATGGTCCTTGATATGAAAAGGGTTGAAAACCACTGTCATAGGCCCATTCCACCTCACCTAGATACCTCCACCAGAGGAAGTAGTCCTTTCTTGTTTACCTGCATTGACTACTCTATTTTATTTGCGCAGTGGTTCTCGAAGTGGGGGTCGAGGACCCCCAGGGTCCTTGAGGGTGTTTTCTGGAGTCCCCATGCTGCAAAATTATAGTTATAGAATCAGAACCAGTTTAACCATGCTAAACCTACGCAAGAGGTATTTGAAAATAGCTGATCTACAAGCTCATAACACGGAGACCTCACATTGCGATTTCTTTTTATTTCTTTTTGTATGTATGTATATGTAGGCCTATGTATGGCATAAATGAGTGGGGCATGCATTTCCAACTTACATTGTTCCCGACTACGCCTAGTAGTGTGTGTGCGTGCGTGTGCGTGCGTGCGTCCATCACTGCATTAATGAGCACCTTGCAGGCAGATCGCAGTGATGAGGACTGGTGTGCTCCTTTCCACAGTGATGACTAATGTGATGGCAGCCTCAGTCTAATTATAAATATAATCTTTGTAAACATTCCTCCCACAGCCTGCATGCGTCTTAAAAGATAATTTCTTGGGCATTTTGTGTGTCTGGCATTCTCCACTCTCAAAATAATAATATTTTCTTTAAAAAAGAAGGTGACAGCTGATTCTAATATGCCTGCAGCTCCACCACATCAGCCATGTAGTTCTCCCTGACCCCTAAAACAACTCCTTCCTTCCTTCCTTCCAAGAACTCACGATGACGTAGTAGTCGCTGGAAGTTTGGTTGTCATGGTTATTGCAATGTAGCGGCAGAGCATCAAGTTGCCGCTATACGCTTGCGAAGATGTGTGTGTGTGTGTGTGTGCGTGTGTGCGTGTGTGCGTGTGTGCGTGTGTGCGTGCGTGCGCGTGCGCGTGCGCGCGCGTGTGTGTGTGTGTGTGTGTGTGTGTGTGTGTGTGTGTGTGTGGGAGGACATTCCTTTAATCTCATAAAGATGTGTGCTCTTTTTCTCCATCACTGGGTGTAAGAAAGTTAATGGGATGAATCCTTGAATTTCTCATGACATGTGAGGTTTGGAGAGTGCTTTTACCCAAAGCTCCTTTTACTGTACATTTCTATATTCCCTTGGCTTTCAGGGTTTTCTAGTCCCTAAATGGTACCTGGCACCTCTGTGTCTTAAATGTAAGTAAGAGTCTCGGCAACAACCTGAAAATGTGCAAGTACTGTCTTCAACAAAGTCAACTAAGAGGCTATGAATCATTGACAGGACAGAAATTCATTTAACTCACAAAAGTGTACAAATGGGACAGAATGAAGCCATAACTCCAAAGAGAGTTTGTGTGGTAATGCAGTGGAAATGTTCATGAGAGGTAAGAACTAGTCAATGTGAAATATGTGTAACATCCAAAACTGTAAACTGCAGTCACTCTGTAGAAGGTTCCTTCAGTTTCTCCTGGATCCAATACCAGGACCTTAGCGTCTGCAGCAGACCTTATAGCCGCCAGGTTGCATTGGCAAACTATCTGAAGAAATCCTCAGTGTTGATTTAACTCCAAAAAGTGAGTACAAATGGAACCAATCAACCAAATGATGGACCCACTCTCTTCGGAATTAAATCAACACTGATTTTAGCCTAATGTGTGTATATCGAAAGATGAAAAGTCAAAGTACTTGGCTCTGAAATGAAACTCAACCCATGCATTTCACTTTAAACAATTAGAAAAGGTGTTAAGCTACAGTAATAGGGAGCCACAGAGGCAGAAAGGTAATTGAGCCGATCAAAGACATGATTTGTGTTTCCAGATATTGCTGGGTGATTGCTCCTCTCCGTCTATTATGGTTTTATGATATAGTGTTGTAGACATCCTAGACTCTGAACTGTTTTCTGTTCAGAATACTGTTGTTAATAGGCTACAGTATGCTGCTCCTGTGGAACAATACTGCCACCTATCAGTGAAATGAATTGCTTTATTTATGGTGTTGTGCAGATTCAGCTTAATTTATATACTCATCTCAGGACAGGGTCACTGAACTGATTTACATTTAGAAAATTAGTTATCGTCAGCAAGCGTCACCGCCGTACTGCTGAGAATAAATTAGGCTTGAGGCAGTACGATGCCTGTGTGTGTGTGTGTGTGTGTGTGTGTGTGTGTGTGTGTGTGTGTGTGTGTGTGTGTGTGTGTGTGTGTGTGTGTGTGTGTGTGTGTGTGTGTGTGTGTCATGAGTTGTAACATACTGTAAGTGCACTGGATACAAGAGTCTCTATTCAGAGGGGTTGGAACTTGGGAAACCTTGGGGTCTGATATCCTTATACTGTATGTTGGCTGAGCAGAAGGGTAAGAGTTTCTTGATCATGAGGATAAATGTTCATAAACAATATGATACTCCTGATTAACAACAGTTTATTGATTAGAAAGATAAATGTTCCAACAAAAAGATACTCCTGATGAACAAGAGTTTATTGTAGGGAGAACAGTGGTTTTCCGCCAGTGGTCCAGGGCCCTTCCTTGAGGGGGTTCTAGCTTGTAGATCTTTAACTCTTGAGAGCGTTTGATTTGATTTGGTTTCATTTTACGCACTCATGAGTTAAATTATTTTTTAACATCTGCATTACTTGATTTACAAGAAGTCTACACATGCAATTAGAGACTGCAGAAGAATTGTAATTTTCAATGTATCATTTGTCTTGCTATTTCACCTTATTTCATATGTCTTGCTGTTTAACTGTCACTCTTAAATGATCACTGAGGAACCAAGTAACACCTGGCTTAAAAAGAAACACTTTTGTGAAAAGGTTATGGTTGAAAAACATGCCCACTCGATGATGAAAAGAAAACAGTATTCTTTTAACATGTAGCCTACTTACAATTCAATCACATTCAGTTTTTGAAATCTGTATCGAGATGTAGAATTTCACGAACAGGAGAGCAACGCCATAAGAGGGCTGCTCAGCTTGGTTAATAGTTTGTATGGCATAATATTTTCTAAGATGACTTTGAAAGAAAACAATCTCACTATGGTTGTGCTTTCAATAATAGGCTACATCTTCGAAAGGCTTTCCTTTATCCCAGGTGTCCTTCACCTTCTTTCTTGTGAAATCTCTCAAACCTTGAATAAATGGTAAATGATGCATGTATAAAGTACCTATATCCAAGGCGCTTTACAACGTGAATTACATTCACCCATTCACACACACATTCATACCAGGACAGCGGAAGAAACCAAAGGCACCAACCTGCTCATCTGGAGCAAGTGGGGTTCAGTCTTGCTCAAGAACACTTTGACAGCAACTTTGGGGGAGGCCGTGATCGAACTGGGACACTTTACCTCCTGAGCCACATGCCGCCCTAATGATGTGAAGACTCCTGCTTTGGTCACTCTCCTCCGAGCCAGGGCAGGCGAGGATGAAAACTGTATGACATCCGAGAAACAACTGTGATGATGGCGGCCTGAGGGGTAAATAGGAAACTGTGCAGAAAAAGAATGAGAAAAACTAGATTGCAATGTTTTTCAATGAATGGAAAAAGGCATAATTTCATCTATCATCTTTCTACCGGAGAGATGATGGAAAAACATGACAGGAGGCCAGAGGTAGTTTGCTCAGAAGGCTACTCATTTCTATTTCCCTCCACTATTATGTGGCCTGTGCCTCCCTCCAGTGGTTGATGCAACACCCTACAGGATGTTTGTTTTGTTTTAATATCATTTACAGAAATCTTGTATTTGTATAGTTTCTTTTTCTTTTCTTTTTTTCAACCAATGTTATATTTTAAGTTGCTGTTACTCTTCCCGCATCTCCACTACAAGAACAAACTGTCTGCTATAGAACTGACACAGAATAAAGTCCAGTGAGCAGGAAACAGCTGTTAATCTCCTTAAAGTGATCCCTGACTAATACGACAAATATGTCTTAATACATTATAATTGTCCTCTATAACTACAATGTAAAATTAAAAACACCTTAAATATTTTATTTCTTCTAGAAATAGCTTTCACTCAGTAGGGGAAATGCCTGTCGCAAGTTGATGATGTCATAAATGTCATGTGTCATTTTTATGGCATGCATGTGCAAAAAAACAAAACACAAACACATTTGAAATATTGATTTGATGCTCATATTAACCATAGGAAGTATTAAGTTTGTTTTTATTTTCACATGCATGCCATAAAAATGACACATGACATTTATGACACAGGGATAGATCACACTTGACATTTATGACATCATCAACTTGCGACGGGCATTTCCCCTATTGAGTGAAAGATTAGCTATTTCTAGAATAAATAAAATAATTTAGGTGTTTTTAATTTTACATTGTAGTTATAGAGGACAATTATAATGTGTTGAGGCATATTTGTCGTATTAGTCAGGGATCACTTTAACTGGCTTTATCTGTTTTCTGAGGATTACAGTACAGCAGGAATTCTAGTATCTGTACACCATTGCAGCACATGTGCACTGCACTCGCGTCCGCACACACACATACTGTACACGCATGCACGCAATGCATGCGCGCACGCACGCACGCACGCACGCACGCACGCACGCACGCACACACACACACACACAAACACACACACTGCAACTACTACGTCATGAGTTCTTGGAAGAAATCATTTAGGGGTCAGGGCTGATGTGTTGGAGCTGGAGGCACATTAGAACTCAGCTGTCACCTTTTTTTAATATTATTATTTTGAGAGTAGAGAATGCCAGACACACAAAATGCCCAGAAATTATATTTTTAGGCGCAGGCTGTGGGAACAATGTTTATGCAGATATTTTATAATTAGACTGAGGCTGCCATCACATTTATTAGTCATCACTGTGGAAAGGAGCGCACCAGTCCTCACTGTGATCTGCCTGCAAGGTGCTCATTAATGAAGTGATGGACATAAACAAACAAACAAACAAACAAATGCCATGCAAGCACACAGACTATTTCATACTATTCCTTTGCAAACCTGTAATAGGCTCTATGCAGAGCAGCCATATTGTCAAGAAACTGGGCCCCTTCCTTACTTCCTTCACAGGTTTTACCAATGATTCTAATGAAGGCTCTGTTCAATTTAGTGGAGCACAGTGGTCAGGGAGGTGTTGGGCCCCTGATTCAGCCTGGGAAAAAGAGTTGGAGAGGCCCTCATTGCGCGCTATAGAGAGAGTTATCTCTCCATAGCGCTGCTGCTACTCAAAGATTTGCCATTTCAGATCATGACAAGTGACAAGCCAGTGGGCCAATTACTGTACATGAGTTATATTTCGTCGTTGTCGGGTGGAAACCTTGTATGTCCAAAACGTTTGTATCGTATTTATCATTTTAAAAATGATTTAAACTAGTGAAAACAGCCGATCTACAAGCTTGTAGATCTGCTGTTTTCACTACTTTTGTGCAACAGCCTTGTATGATGAAGCAGGGCTTTGCTTTGCGAAGAAATCTACAAATTTGAAACTTGGAGATACGAGAATGGAACGAAGGCTGACATTTTATTTTAATTTTTTTCCTAATGGCCGGCCTGAACCGTTTGGGAGTTTTCCCGCTTTTCCCAATGGCCAGCACGGCCCTGACAGTGGTTCTCTACATTTATAATTTCAAGGACCCCTATAACTCTGAGAATGCACAAATGGAGCCAAATTGACCCTTATGGGTCCATTTGGTAACTCTGACACACTCTGGGTTACACACCCATAAGCAGGCATTTGGAACCCACTCAAGGAACCACGGGGGTCCCTGGACCCTACTCTGAGACCCAATGGCTTGGCAGAGTGTTTCCAGTGAGCCAATGTGCAGACTATCAGCACCCTGACTCTGTTTGACCAGAATGGAACAGAGGATTTATTAGAATCATTTGTACATTGGTTCCTGTTAGATTATGGCCTATGGGTGGCCATGGGGATACAGTACATAATGTCACGAGTCACTCAAATAGTTAGTGTTCATAAGAGCAGCAGTGTGTGCAATTTTACATTTTGGCCTAAAGGTGGCGATAGAGCAAAAGGGCATTGGGGTCACCAAAATCAGTAGGGGTCATGGGGATCATGGAAGGTACACAGGAAATTCCACAATCCAGCCAATGGTTTTCAAGAAGTGTTTTTGGGCCTAAAGTGATTGACTGACAGATTGGAGTGACAGCCCAAGACAGCAATAGCTATACGGTATACCTTCTGTGCAAAAGCAACTTATTTCAAAACACATTAATAGGTCCTGTCATTTATAAAATATCGAAATGAACAGGTTGGCAATAGCTAAGCCAATGCCCAAGGCCAACGCTTCAGAGGACAGGGGGCCTCACACAAGATAAAAAACCAAATCCGAGTTTAGCCCGAGGGACAGTGATCAAAGACAAAGATCAAGCAGGACTTCATGAACATAATGTGCTCATCCAAGCGCACCAAGCTTTGCTGACAGGACAAAGTTGTTTCATGGGTGACGCTGATTTACATTGTAGTGTTGAGCATTCTCTGACTACCCAGGGGTGGAGAGGAGACGGGGGAAAGACATTAAAGACGCAAATGCCTGTCAAACTGATCAAAGCACACTCTGTTCAAACCATTACTCTGATATGATTAGTACTTAGAATTCCAGGAACACTCAGGCTTTGTTCATTCAGCTGTCTTGAGGAAGGGTTACTAGACAAATGTGTAAACTGCCCCTTCTATGTATCTTGTAGACTCCCCACGAATGCCTGATGGGAGAAAAGAAAATAACATTAAGAGAGAATTATTATTATTATTTCAAGGCTTCATATAAAAAATAAAAAAAAAGCAAGATTGTTGCGAAATCGCTTTCATCCAAAACACCTTTTCTTACACTTTTAGCATGGATGTTTCTATTGGGAATCAAACCCGAGTAAGCCATGTGGATTCACCCATATGACCCAGCATATGGATGGAGGGACATACATCACGTCTGACAAAAGAGATGTTACCTCCCTGAACTATGGGTGAAGACTGAGTATTGAGTAAGCCCAATGTCTGACCATTCTGATATAGGCACCCAATTCAGGGGGTTTGTCCCCCGAGGCCCCCGACACGGGGCACCCTTTCTCAGACTAAACCCAATTTCGTGCTTGGCCTTCATTGTTTTCTGAACTACAAAACTGTAAAGTTTCGTGACTGCATCTCGCACAGTTGCTACACTGTCAGGTTGACAAGATCTATCCACAGAAAGATAAACACCATACAAACAGACTCACAAGGTGAAAACAATATGGTAACTGGTAATAAAAAATAAATAAGGAAGAAAGGAAATAACAATGCCTTTTAAGCTTATTGTTGCAGTATACATCAATTTAGAATATTATAAATATCCTCTTTATACCCCAGAAGTGTTATATATCCATTACTGTAAATGCTGCAGAGATTTATTCCCTCAACTAAGCAGGGGATTTGAAACCGATCCCTGCTGTCTCAAATTTGTTGAATTCAAACAGTCCAAACGGCAGAACCAGCTATCTCCAAACGCAACACACCACATGAGACAAGACTCGGATTGCATGGGATGCCAAGACAAGGTGGGGAGAATAAGATAGAGAAGGACAGAGTGTGAGGAGGGGGTATGTGTGGCTGGTGCACGCAGATGTGCGCGTCCCATCAGGGGTGTCGCACCAAATTCTGGGCCCTGGGTACAAGGATTCACTGTGGGCTTGCGGGAATGCATTATTACGCATTATTTTGTGCTTAAACTATTGAAAAATAGCAGATATACAAGCTCACAGCGCGGCACCGAGTGCCGCGCTGCGAGCTTGTAGCTCTGCTATTTTTGAAAAATCTATTCAAATCCTTCTATTAAGGTTTTTTGAAAGACCTATGTTTCTATGTCAGTGGTGCTCAAACTCTTTCATGTGAAGGACCCCCAAAACGATATGTGTTTGGCCACAGACCCCCATCTCAAAATACTTAGTTCCAGGGACCCTCCAGAAGCAAAATTTTAGTTACATACCGGTATGTTCACATAAGAAATATAAGATTTGCACATATTCATGACTTTTCAAAAATAAGAGATCTACAAGCTCGCAGCTCGGCACTCGGTGCCGCGCTGTGAGCTTGTATATCTGCTATTTTTCATTAGCTAAAGTATAAAATAATTAAGGCCCCTCCACCTTGGGCTCTAGTAACTCAGTCCCACTTCCCCCCCCCTTGTGACGCCCCTGCATCCCATAATGTGTGAATAACATTTACTGGGCGACAGGGGCGTCACTAGGGGTAGGAAAGTGGGACTGAGTTACTAGGGCCCAAGGTGGTGGATGGGCCTTAATTCTTTTATACTTTAGCTATTGAAAAATAGCAAATATACAAGATCACAGCGCGGCACCGAGTGCCGCGCTGTGAGCTTGTAGATCTGCTATTTTTTTAAAGTCGTGAAAATGTGTGCAAATCTTTGAATATATGTATTTTTTAAGCGAACATTTGTAACTCAAATTTAGCTTCTGGGGGGTCCCTGGAACTAAATATTTTGAGATGCGGGTCCGTGGCCAAATACATATCCTTTTGGAGGTGCTTCACATGAAAAGGTTTGAGCTCCACTGACATCGAAACATATATTTTTCAAAAAACCTTTTTTTTTTAATATTCAAAGATTTTCATGATTTTTCAAAAATAGCAGATCTACAAGCTCGCAGCGCGGCACCGAGTGCCGCGCTGTGAGCTTGTATATCTGCTATTTTTCAATAGTTAAAGCACAGGTGCCCCACAGTGAATCCTTGTACCCGGGGCCCAGAATTTGGTGCGACACCCCTGCTGGGCGAGACAAACTTATCATCCTTAACCCAAGGCCTCTGAGATCTAAGAGATTACACAATGGACAAGACAGGTAGACACAGTCCGTAACTGACTGAATAAAGAAACTCGCCAGCCCTCTGTCGTTAGAGTTAGGTACACTCTGTCGACAAGCAGACAGACCACTAGCTGTGACTGTCTGCTCTTATCAACATACCAAGGCCTGACCTCAGCTCAGGCCCAACCACCTTTGTTCTTTATCAGTCAGCTGTAGACTCATGGGGGGAGCAGTGGTGGTAAAACCAAACACCCCTCTCTCGCCTGTCGCTGGACGTTCTATTCTTGTTGGACTCGCCAGTTAAGTAATGTTTGCTGTCTGCAGAGAAAGAACACAACAGTACTTCTATCATAGTTTCTTTGACAGGAAGCTCTAAATAGCAGAAGTAAAAAGAGTGCGGAACACGCTATGTTATTCCATCAACCAAGGTGTTATTCTTACGGCTTTTCTGGCACCACCACCTCCTCTTTTGGACAATAGAACTTCAATATGCATGTGATCAGTTCTTCCTGGGCCCATGATAAACCTTGGTTTATTTCAAAGTATTGTTGTGTCATCATGTTAATGCATTTTGTGACAGGCCATGTCACAGGCCATGTGGGTGAGACCACCCACTTTTGCCAATTTGTGTGAAAAATTAATTAGTTCTTCCTTGGCCCAGGACCAAGTTTTGTACAAACCCGTTCATAAGATATCCTGCTGACAGACAGACCAAACAACGGACAGACAAATGAACATACATGGGTGAAGACATATTATTATGTTGTTATTATCAGCCTTACTAGAAGCACAACAATGAATTGATCAGGCAGGACACATGTCTGCTGTATTTGACCGACTACATCAAACACAAGGTAGACTGGCAAATTCTGCGGCATGGTCAAGTCATGCTGGACCACCAAAAGGAGTTTGACACTGGAAATCAGGGGTGGGCAAAAATGTTTCTTGATAGACAGTGTGCCATATCATTATTATATAATTATTATTCTTTCACTTCAGGATGTAATGATCATTAGCCTCACCTATCTCCCAGACTCAATAGAGACACACGAGCGCCTACAAATTCACGCCCACAATTGAGACAGCTGCCCCACTTCGGGTAAGGGAGAACAGTGCACTGCAAGCCAGTCCATAGAAGTCATTGCAATTCAACTGTGGTTAGCCTAATGTTAAAATAATCCTACACGAACTGAAGACTATATTGATTTAAATAAAAATATGTTTCCAAATGTATGGACTGACTCTGCCAACATATCTTCTTGTTTTCTAAATACATGATGTGTGTCACATTTAATTTGCCACTTGAATGGGTTACCCACAATGTTAACAGAGCAGAGTGGAAACGGCAGACAGAGAACCTGTCGCTTTTTAGTGACATCACTGTCTTTATTGCTATGCATTTACGAGCACAGACTTTGAAGATCCCGACTTTTTCAACTACAGAGTGGATTCCCCAGGTTAGAATTAACCAAAAAATAACTTGCAAGACTCCGTTTGGAAGAAACAAGATGCCAAAATGTCCCAAAGATAAATAGCCTAATTATACATGAGAGACAAGCGTATCTGGGTATTGAAAACCTCAAGGGATGCGTCCATGATGATGTATGTACCATGCAACCACACCACTTAAACTTAAACTAGCACTTTTGACTCACTGATGAAGTATATTAAAGTATATTGTAGGTAGCGTATCAAGATGAGAGTATGCCACTTTAAAAAGGCCAAATTAAACTCATGGGACACTTTATTAGAACACAAAAAAAGAAAGAAAACGCTATGGCCTCAGTAGTCAACCACTGAAATCACGATGCCTCTCATTGGGATTGCATTGGCAGCTGCAGTACACCGTTCATTCTTACCCGAAGTGGGGCCGCTATCACAATAGGGGCCGTGAATTTGTAGGAGTTTGTGTGTCTCTATGCCCAGTCAGAATAGGAGTTGAATGAATGTACAGTTATGCAGGATGTAATTTGTATATAGCTGTGAGTGGACTTAATTTAACTGACTAAACCTTTGAATATTTAATTTAAAAAGAAAAAGCCTTTCTCACACTTATGCCAGTGTGCAAGTGATCACCCTCCCCTGCGCCAGTGTTGGCACCTGTGCCTAAGGTTGCCTACCCCTTGCTGAAAAGCATTACATTCTACTGAATAAGCTGAAGGCGATCTGTTTTGATAACATTCTGCTAACTGGATGAAATCCTACCTTGAGGGAAGAGGAACACAATGTAAACACGCCATTGTGCTTTCCTTGTATCTGAACTGTACTGTACTGTCCTGTACTGTACTTTTTACTATGCAAACTTCTAATAAAGTATTAAATCAATCAATCAATCAATCTCCAAGGAAGCATAGTCATACTACTGTCGTTATTGTTCCTTCTTTACGTTAACAACATGATGTTCGCTCATGACTCAGCACTCCTGGTCTCGGGCAAGGACAAAAATGTCAAGGTCAGAGTTGACAATATAGTTATCTCAACTTCAGGCAAAGAAGAGTAATACATAAGGTATTTGGGCTGTATTCAAACTGACAGGTGAAAAGGATGGCATAAAAAACTATCAAAAAAGTCCTCTTTTGTCAACAAAAGTGCTCTCAAGACTCTTGCTGGAGCCCTCATTCAATGCTTCTTTGTCTATCTCAATGTCACTAAAAACTAAGCTTCAGATCTCTCAAAACAAACTGATTCGACTATACCTAAAGCCCCATGACCCACCTGTTTCCAACACGTTGTTAGTCTGGGATGGCTCAGGGACAGGGTAGAAGACTAAGCAACTAAAATGGGATTGTTTTTTAAGTAAAACAAAGGAGCATTGCCCTCAATGCCCTCACTTACCCTCATACCTGACTAACTAGTTCTTCAAAGTGAGTGGCGCCCACAGTACAATACTAAGCGACAATGATCTGTACCAGCCATCTATAGAACATGAGAAAATGCTAATTATAAAAAGTGGAATGCCCTGACTCCAAGCCTTTAAAAATGTGGATCACTGGCTCCTTTCAAAACAGGCCTGAAAATCCATCTAGGAGACCACAAGGGGAGAACTCCTTTTTTCCAAAGAAAGGAGGGGTCATTACTGCCATTTTTCCCTTTGTACATATTGTTTTACATTTTTCGAAATGACTGAAAGTACCTTGTGCTGCATAATGAATTAAATATTCATCAATCAAAACGCTAGATATAATCCCCTAATAGGTCTAGTCTTTTTTGGGGGGTCATTGGCCAAAGATTGATGTTTTCATTGGCAAAACAAAAGGCCCAAGAATTCAATTATGTGAAAATGTATTTTAAAACTTTGGAAGCCATTGAAGACATCCAACCATTCACATTGACAGTGAGGAAACCATGCAATGCAGCGGCCTGCTCATGGTGAGCAGTCATGAGTTCAGACATGCATAGCAAAACATAGCCAGGAGGAGGCCAGGATCGAACCGGGTCACATGCCTCCCAAATGCTTAAGGCCTAGAATTATTGAATGCTTTAACCGGTAAAAAATATCAGATATACAAGCTCACAGCGCGGCACTTGGTGCCGCGCTGCGAGCTTGTAGATCTGCTATTTTTGAAAAAGTTGTAAAAATGTGTGCAAATCTTTCAATATATGTATTTTCAAAGCGAACGTTTGTAACTCAAATTTTGCTTCTGGGGGGGCCCTGGAACTAAATATTTTGAGATGAGGGTCCGTGGCCAAATACATATAATTTTGGGGGTCCTTCACATGAAAAGGTTTGAGAACCACTGACATAGTAGTCTCTCAAGAACAGACTAACTGAGCTCCAGTTAAGTGAAAAGGACCTTTTCTTTGACGATGGCTGGCCAGATTGCTGACATAGAAACATAGGTTTTTCAAAAAATCTTAGAAGGATTCAAAAGACACTTATAGAATCGGGTCAAAATTCAAATTTTCAAGATTTTTCAAAAATAGCAGATCTACAAGCTCGCAGCGCGGCACTCGGTGCCGCGCTGTGAGCTTGTATATCTGCTATTTTTCAATAGTTAAATCATAAAATAATGATACACGATAATGTGTACCCGTTCTAAATAGGTTAACAAAGGATATAACCTAGAACTACATCTTGTGATATGTGACACCAGAGTCACTGTCAGGTCAACAACACGCATACAGTAGTAAGTTCTAACTGGAGTCTCATTTAGCTATTGCTATATCTGGGTGCTGAGTGTACTGTATTGTATCCTGGAGTAACCTTTTCAGAACTGCTTTAACATTACTGTATTGTATCCTGGAGTAACCTTTTCAGAACTGCTTTAACATTGTTTGAATGCACACAGCTTTTGTAAAGTTGTAATTAGCTGATATTATTTACCAATTAAGTATTGAAGGTTTAAGAGTAAAAAAAAAAGAAAAAAACAAGCATAAATTTGATAGTCAGTGAAGCTATCTATGAAATGTATGAAAATGAAAAATACACAATTATTGCAACCGTAGGTCACAGTTAACTATGAAAACAGGCACATCTTGTCCGTACGTATCTTGTAACGCCTCAATGTCTATAGCTGTTGACCTGTTTGTTGACATTGTGACATCATATTGTTGTGATCAAACCCTGGATATCCATACATGGAGACTAGATCATCACCTACCGTACGTAGATCTCCATATATGGAGCTGACCTCTACATCTGATTCCCAGACTGTTAGGGCAACCTCACAATAGAATCCCTTTTATGCCATCAATATTAAGCCCATATCTATAAGAATGCCCATATATGGACCTATTGTGTCAGTTAAACCAGTGTGGTTGCTGCCACACAAGTCACACTTGCAAACAAATTATGTCCTTGTCCCTTTTATGCCCATATATGGAGATCCCTACCCTCTACATCTGATAGATACAGTGGAATCCCTTTTATGCCATCAATATTGAGCCCATATCTGGGAATGCCAATATATGGACATATTGTGTCAGTTAAACCAGTCCAACGAATTCCGTCCTGTGTGCTTTTCGCCCTTAGGCGTCTTACTGGTTTACAATATGTAATGGGGGTCCCTGCTTCATCTCTCTCTTGGCCTGAAAAAAAAACAAAAAACATTGAAGACCACTGGCCGAAAGCGATATCAAACTGGGGGTCTTTGAAAATATAAAGTTTGAAAATCACTGCTGTAGAGATTCTGCCAACCAAAATGGTTTGGAAACAAATGGGGCCTTATGGGCCCGTAACTCAAGAGTGCGTACAGATCCAACCCAAATGGACGCTTACCCATTTTGGTTCCATTCCAATAGGCATACGTCTCTATAGGGTTGTGAGCTTGTAGATAAGCTATTTTCAAGAAGTCTCGAAACCTTTAGAAAAAAAGAAAAAAGGCTCATCTTTAACATTTTTAACACTAGTCATTTAGTGCTAGTTAATAGACATCTTTATATTACAAAAGAGTAAGTGATCTACTTCTGGGTCATGTATCGCTAACTTAATACCAAACCACTTGGCCAAGATGTACTACATATGTACTAAATATAGCTTAAAAATTCAAACACCCATGTCACCTTTGCAAGATGTCGTTTCCAAACCTCTGTATACAGTTGTATTCGTTATTACCCTCATATTTTGCCTCTGTATAAAATAGCCTCAAGTCGACCCGGAAACAGTTAGCCAATAGCTAATAGTTAGCTCACAACTTTCCAATTTTCTCTTTCACCTCAATCGCTGTATTCGTTATTACCCTCATATTTTGCCTCTGTATAAAATAGCCTCAAGTCGACCCGGAAACAGTTAGCCAATAGCTAATAGTTAGCTCACAACTTTCCACTTTTCTCTTTCACCTCAATCGCTGTATTCGTTATTACCCTCATATTTTGCCTCTGTATAAAATAGCCTCAAGTCGACCCGGAAACAGTTAGCCAATAGCTAATAGTTAGCTCACAACTTTCCACTTTTCTCTTTCACCTCAATCGCAGTAACATCCGTATACACCACGTCATCGCATCACCAATACTTTTTTTTTCTCAAAAAACTTTTTTTTTCTCAAAAAACTTTTTTTTTCTCAAAAAACATTTTTTTTTCTCAAAAAAATTAACTTTTTTTTTTTTACCCATATTTGGCCATTACACACCACACTGCCGCAACATGGCGGTGAGGGCCGCGCAGCGGCCTGAACTCTAGACTTTTGCGGCCCGAAGGGCCGCAAACTTCTAGTAGTCTTACATTTTCATATAAAAATATTTTCATATCAATACATTTTTTCTTCTTCCCCCAATTTGGGGTCCTTGACATAAGGATGCTTGACAACCATTGGACTACAGTGGCTTTCAACCTTTTTCTTATCAAGGTCCATTATTTATACAGCATTTGAGCCACTGACCACCATTTGATGAGATTTAGCCTCTCAGCTCCAAGATATTTTGTTATCGTTGGATAACATTTTGTCCACAATTCCATGCTGTATTGATGTGGTAACAATAGGAGATGAAAGGCAAACAATTATCAAAATAACAATTCCTCTACATTCTCTAATATTGTGTAGACTTCTTGTACATTTTTATCAATCATTTAACTCCTGAGGGCGTAAAATGAAACCAAATGGACTCGTAAGGGTCCATTTGGTTTCATTCTACACTATCAACAGTTAAAGATCAAGGGTCTATCTATTTGTTTACCAACTGATTGATTGATTGATTGATTGATTGATTGATTGATTGATTGATTGATTGATTGATTGATTATACTTTATTAGCAGTTTACATAGGAAAAGCACAATGACAGGACAATATGCTACAGTTGATGTCTATTAATAGGATTTAAATCAAGCAGCACTGGCTTGTTTACATTGGGGTCATTGTGTAGGCTATTCTCAATAGTGGGGGAGGCGGACCAGCTGGAGCCTGGAACTCGCAGCCTCAAGGTCAAGGACCACTGGTGGTCCCCGGACCACTGGTTGAGAACCATTTGGACTACAACGTATATCCTTCCATTTTGTATATGGTAGTAGCCCGTATGTTTGACCCACTAACACATTTCTTTTTCCTCATAAATCCATTAACGTGACGAATGTGGGTGGGTGGAGTCAGAGGCGTTCAAAACAGAGCCTGAACCAGTCTCCTCCTCCTAAGCTCAGATTTAGTTTTCTGTCTCCTTGCTTTTGCGCTTGTTTTTCCTTTTTCTTTTTAGTCAATAATAATAGCGCAATATTTAGTTTGGTTCGCGCTTTCTTGTAACAATAAATAATGCGGCTGTCGCTCCGTTTGTACACATCGCGCACACACAAATATTCTGTATTGTTGCGTTGACAGCATCCTTTTTTTTGCGTGCTTATGTTATCGTATTTGTTATATATATTTGTGAACATGGATGACTGAAAGAGAAGCTGTATAAATGCGAATGTCGTCGAGGAAATCCACTGCTTTTGAACTCAAAGAGGTAAGACACATTAAAGCAAAACAACAAACAAAGAAGACTAGCTGCTGCACAGAAATGTTGAAATGTCTGCAGCAGAGTCTGCAGAGATCAGCTACTGTTCCGAGGGTTTGCAGCTTATTATATCCCGCCAAACATAGATTCACTTTAACGATGATATAGCCTACACATCGGTAATGTTTATAACTTAGTCTTTTCAGTTTACACACTGCTGTTTGTACATGTTTGCCTCCGGGGCAGACAGTCTGAGTCTGTGTCTGCAAAAGTGTGGAAAATGGCGATGTTGTTTACCAAAATGAACGCGTATTTCCTGATGTGCTGCTGCATAACTCTGTTCTGATCAATAGAGGGCTTTATGTGGAGATATGATCTCTCTCTCTCTGCTTTTGTAGGAAATACGTCGTTTTTCCCCTCAGTGTTGTGCTTATACTGTATTATGTATAGCCAACGGACATCTCCTCTTGGCGCCCAGATTTGTGTGTATGCTTGCGTTATGTAAAAATGTGAGGGAAGAAGCGTTGATGCAAAGCAGTTATTGATGAACAGTCTACATTTCTGCATTTGAAATTCAGTCTTTTTAAAAGAAAGCCAAGTGACAGGTTTCGATCACAATTTATGTGATCTAAAAGTAAATTTCTTCTCAGCTTAACGCGTCGACCCATCCCACTGCCAACAATTGGGTCAAGATCATTAGTCTTTCTTGACCCAGTGGGATGTATTTTATCGAGTCAAACTTTTACTTTCGTATCTTATGATATGCAAATGTAAACATTTATAAATATATAGAAGATAGTCTTGATCCAAGGCTGTACCACTACTATCTATAATTATTAAATCACTCATATCATAGCTGTGTAATCACATAGATGTGATGTACTTTTATTATCCTCGCCACATATGTATCTGTATGCTCAGCAATCGACGTACACCGCATCTTGTCTGTTCTTGTCCTGCCTTGTCTTGCTTACCTCTGTATCAGTCATGTATTCATATCTTCTGGCTACGTTATGTAGCATGTGCAAATGTTCATATTCTCTGTATGAGCAATTGAGCATAATGGACCTATACTGTATGACATACTTGCTATGATCTTGTACACTGGTTGTCAATGTGGGGTTGAGAAAGGGTGTACAATTTGACCCTAGTGGCCGCCAGGTCTATTTGGTTCAATTTGTACCCTCTCTGAGTTAAATTAACCGCATTTTACATGTAGACTGGGGTGCCGAAGGGGGGATAAAAGAATCAACTGGTGTCAGTTTGATATTATGCCTTAAATCAGGGGTCTTCAACGTTTTCAGGCCAATGACCCCTTAGTTGATAGAGAGATGAAGCAGGGACCCCCACAACCTGTTCATAGATTCCATACAGTTTCATCTTTTGACAGCACAATCATCAGTGTATTTTGGATTCATGGCAATTTCTGTTTCCTGATATTTAACAACTTGGACCGTCAATACTTTCACTCTGTATTTAGTCTGCTCTTTTCCTCCCTCACACCAAACCTCTTTGCCGAAAATAGCCGATCTACAAGCTTGTAGATATCGGCTATTTTTGGCTAAAGCTCTCAGAATATGTACACTAGGGTTCAAGTGGTTGATAAAAAAGGAGAAATAAAGTTTCTAACACAACGATTTGGAGAACCCCATGTAGTAACTCTGGGGACCCCCTAGGAGTCCCGGACCCCCTGTTGAAGACCCCTGCACTAAATGCATATCAAACTGGGGTGTCCTTGAGGCTTGAACTTTGTGAAAGGTTGAGAGAACCAGTGACCTACAGCAGGGGTTCCCAAACTTTTTTGTCTCAGGGCACCCCATAAATATTTATTTTAATCCGAGGCACCCCTACATTATAATTTTCACTCGCCTTATATTTATGGCTTATCGTCGTTGTCTGGTGGAAACCTTGTATGTCCAAAACCGTTCGTTTTGTATTTATCATCTATAAAATGGGATCTACAAGCACAGTGCTTGTAGATCAGCTGTTTTCACTAGTTTTGTGCGACAGTCTTGTATGATGAAGCAGGGCTTTGCTTTACCAAAAGACGTACACATTTGAAACCTGGAGATACGAGGTTTCTGCCCGACAGTGACGATATTTTAGTGATTATGTTGCGAGGAAAACGTTGAGACAATAGCCATTTTGGTTAGAACTGACGGAAAATAAATTCCAAATATTATCAAATGATCTCGCGGCACCCCTGGACTGCCGTCACGGCAACCCAGGATGCCCCGTGCCCGTCACCCACTTTGAAAACCCCTGACCTAACAGTATGTGAACTCATGTGAACGTCTCACCGTTTCCCCTGTGCTCCAGGTGTGCGTGCCCTGGCTGAAGCCTGGCCTGTGTCCTGGTGGTCCCCTGCTTCCCCATGAAGAACCCAGCCGTAGCGGAGGGCCATCGCCTGGAGCTGCTGCTCCAGGACGCCCTGGCCAGGGAGGCACGCCTCTGGAAGGTCCCCGTCTTCAAAGGCGGATGTATCCAGGTATGGATTGACCTTGGGACGTGGGCATTTAATACCTAAAATCGCATTTGCATTTGATTATATTATCTTGGACCAGGGGTCTTCAACGTTTTCAGGCCAAGGACCCCTTGGTTGAGAGAGAGCGAGATGAAGCAGGGACCCCCACAGAATTATCATAGATTCCATATATAGTTTCATCGTTTGACAGCAAGTTCATCAGTGTATTTTGGATTCATGTCAATTCGTGTTTTTAGATAATTAACCACTTGAACCGTCAATACTTAATGACTTTTCATTCTGTACTTCGTCTGCTCTTTTCCCCTCTACACCAAAGCTCTTTGCCGAAAATAGACGATCTACAAGCTCACAACGCCTTGCAGCGCGAGGCGCTGTGAGCTTCTAGATCGTCTATTTTCGGCTTAAGTTCACAGAATATGGACGCTAGGGTTCAAGTGGTTATTATAAACGAGGAAAAACAAGTTTCTATCACTCAAAGATTTGGAGGCCCCCCTGTAGTAACTTTGAGGACCCCCTACGGGTCCCGGACCCCCTGTTGAAGACCCCTGTCCTGGGGTACAGTTTGGGATTGGGGAGAAGGTCTCACTCTGGCTAGGAAGTTGAGACTGCACACAAAACAAGATGGGGTCCAAGCATCGTCTAGTAACCAAATGTTGAATCTCTGACGTCATGTGTCCAGTCTGACATCCGTCATCTATGACTTTCCTACAGTATGACTTATATTTGTTTATTTTTGTTAAGAAATGTACATTTTCAGAAGGTAAAATCAGTACGCCACTAGGATGAATATCTGTATTCCGTCGTCAGAGACTGAGCAACAACTATATAATCTGAATCATGTTTGTCTTTTATCTTAAGTAAGTAAGTAAGTTTAGAGCATTTCCAGCACCATATTGTTGTTTGTTTTTGGTTTCTATGTTTTCATTTCATAATTTTGACCCCAAAAGAAGTGTCACAATATTGTATAATCAAATGTACGTCACAGTTTTTCCCTTCCTCTAAAAGTCTGTGCGAGCCTGGGGGTATGCTGACTGAGGGGGTTAAGAAGTGGCCTGGGTTGTTGCACAACCACAGAACCGCTGATCAAAGGAAGAGACTATCACTATTGCCAGTAGGCAAACCATGCATGTGTACATTAACGATCACATAAGGACAATCTGTGCTCTTAAAAAAAATAGATACTTTTTTTAAGTTAAAGTAATGTCTCTTACCCTGAAAAGCTTTTAAAGAAAAATATTTAATAAAAAGTTGGTCACAAAAAATATATATATACATTTTGTAAAAGTGGCTTTTCCCTTTTAGATTTAGAGAGGCAGATTCTAAAAATGCCTTCTGAAAAATAAAAATAATAATGTTGCTATATATTGCAACATTATTACCCCAAAATGGGTTCCCAGATTGAACTGTATAATAACGCATTGGTACGCTATTCCAGTTCAAATGTATTAAGTAATTAAATCCAGGAAAAGACGCAACTTATGTCATATCATGATTAAGATAACCAAAAACCCAGACGTTATCCAGTCTCATATCACAATATTATTGCCAAGCACAGGTTGTTGATCACAGACAATGGGGGCTTATAAGGATAAAGCTTGTGAGTGAGTGCACTTAAACGGCATTGATCATGACTCATTCGTGTTGGTCTCCCTTTCAGGGCACTGACATTTCTCTGTACCAGCAACAAGATGTGATCCTGTGGCTCAGAGAGATGAGCAGGCTATTCCAGTTCTGTCCTGAGACATTTGCATTGGGAGCCTGCGTGCTCAATCGACTTGTGTCTACAGTAAAGGTATGTTTAGACACCAATCTAACTAAGGTTGGGAACCCCAACCAGAGGAACCCGGATCCCAACATTGAGGAACCGGGAGCCGGTTCCATCACATTTGGAAGTTGTTTCCGGAACCAGTGTATCACACTGTCAGAGCTGGTATGTGGACTTCACGTCTGCTTACAATACCAGTGGTTCTCACATTTAATAATTTCGAGGAATGTCATAACTGAGAGTGTACAAATGGTCCATTTGGAACAACCTGTCTTCAACGTTTTCAGGCCAAGGACCCCTTAGTTGAGAGAGAGAGATGAAGCAGGGACCCCCACAACCTCATCAAGTTTCATTGTTTGACAGCACAATCGTTAGTGTATTTTAGATTCATGTCAATTTGTGTTTTCAGATATCTAACCACTTGAATCGTCAATACTTAATAAACTTTATCTTTTTCCCCTCTACACCAAAACTCTGCCCAAAATAGCCCATCTACAAGCTCACAACGCCTTGCAGCGCTGGGCGTTGTGAGCTTGTATATCTGCTATTTTTGGCTAAAGTTCTCAGAATATGGACACTAGGGTTCAAGTGGTTATTTAATATAAAAAAGGAGAACAAAAGTTTCTATCACTCAAAGATTTGGAGGACCCCCTGTAGTAACTCTGAGGACCCCCAAGGGGTCCTGGACCCCCTGTTGAAGACCCTTGCCCTATCGGACCGTTAATAGGGAATCGTTAAGGAACTAATAAACGTAAGGATCCCAACCCTAGATCTAACAGTGGTGATACAATGTACTAGTAGTGCCCTGTCATCCCATGCTCCACACTTTGTCCCCAAGGTCTTTTTGAGTGCTGATTGTAATTTAGTGATGACTTACAGTGAGAGCACATATATCACTTGATGCCAGATTCAAGTAGGGCCAAGAGAGCCAGATGGAACATGCTGTACTGATTATGTAGCACACACAGAACAAGTCACAACAACAATACATGAAATACACAGTCAGTGTCATGATGAAATGTCACAGCAGAGCAACTGCTTTCTCTTTTCTCTTAACTCTCAAATACCTGGAATGCGCCCGAGTCGCGTTAGATTTGAACCACTTTAACCATTATTTTTATGCTTTAACTATTGAAAAATAGCAGATATACAAGCTCACAGTGCCGCGCTGCGAGCTTGTAGATCTGCTATTTTTGAAAAATTGTGAAAATGTGTGCAAGTCTTTGAATATCTTTGACCCGATCTTTGACCCGACTTCTAAATCCTTCCTCTAAATCAGCTGTTCTCAAACTTTTTCATGTCAAGGACACCCAAAATTACATGTATTCGGCCATAGGCCCCCATCTCAAAATATGTTGTTCCAAGGACCCCCCAGAAGCAGAGATATGAGTTACAAAAGTCTGTTTTGAAAAAAATATATTGAAAAATGTGCACACATTTTCACGATTCTTCTAAAATTGCAGATCTACAAGCTCGCAGCGCGGCACTCGGTGCCGCGCTGTGAGCTTGTATATCTGCTATTTTTCATTAGTTAAAGCATTCAATAATTGTAGGCCTAAATGGGTTAAAGACAGAAGGGGGATTAATCTTATCTAACAGAGAAGCATAAATTCCACTTGTCATTTGTTGCCAAACCCTTGTTCTGCTTTTGAAAAACGGTCCTGTAATTTGACCAATATGTAGGACTGCCCTATTTAATTAGCCTGGTAAACCATCCGGTAGCGGAATTCAATTTCATTTTCATTCAGCAGCCTGCTGAATGAAAAATGAAATTGAATTCCGCTACCGGGTGGTTTACTAGGCTACTATTTATTCTCCAACACATAGAATTCAGATCCCACCCTGAGACGTAAAGGTACTAAGGTAGGCAGCGATCCGATCCCCTGGGTTACCCAAGACATGAGAGCAAGTCCTCCAAACCAATGCTACAAGATGTGCACTCAGACTCTGTATTGTATTGGCACAAAAAAAAGTAATGCACACTATACAGGGTTCCCACGGTCATGAAATTCCTGGAAATATTTTGAAATTAGAAAAATATCTTTCCAGTACTGGAAAGGTTTTGGAATTGATCAAGGGTCCTGGAAAAAATAGCTATGCATTGTCTTTGGTTATTGATTTGGTTAATACCTCTGAAATGACAAATTAAACATTGGCCAAATTGTCAAATATTAGAGGCAGATATTGTGAAAATAGCAGATCTACACGCAAGGCGTTGTGAGCATGTAAATCGGCTATTTTCACAATCAAACCGTGTTATACAAAATTCCTCAAATTCTTCAAATATGATTATTTCAGGGGTCACGGCCTGAGAAGGTTGATAACCACTGGCATACACTACCTGACTTTGGGCATTGCGCATAGGAGTAAGCGACTCGTTATTGAGCTGAATTATAGTTATATAGTCCTGGAAATCGGGTTAAATATTCTGGAAACGTTTTAGAAATTAATTGGTAAAGATGTGTGGGAACCCTGACTATATCAAGTGGATTGGACACTTTCATAAAGCTTTACTACTTTTCAGGACGGTGCTAATTTCTGCCACTTTTTTCTTCTCCTTTTTAACAGGCTCAACCAAAATACCTTAAATGCATTGCCTTCACCTCGCTCATCCTGGCGGCCAAAATCAATGAGGAGGATGAGGTAGGAAGATTATTACCCCTATTTGAGCACTAAACACGCAAAGGCAATTTAACGGCAAGACTCAATAACGCTGTACCATGATTATACTATTACAGGGGTCTTCAACGTTTTTAGGCCAAGGACCCCTTAACCGAGAGGAAGATAAAGCAGGGACCCCCAATACTGTATAAAATTGTGTTGTGGATTTTCATCAATTTCATGAAAGCATCAGTCTATGTTGGATTTGTGTTCATGTGTTTTTTTCCCCCAGACATTTAACCACTTAAATTGCAGATACTTTAGTACATTTGACGTTTTCACTCTCTACACCAAACCTATTTGCCAAAAATAGCTGATCTACAAGCTCTCAACGCAGCTTGTAAATCTGCTATTTTTGGCTAAAGTTCTCATCAGAATAGGGATGCGAGCGCTGATCTACAAGCTCTCAACGCAGCTTGTAAATCTGCTATTTTTGGCTAAAGTTCTCATCAGAATAGGGATGCGAGGGTTCAAGTTGTTCATTGAAAATAATGATCCAATCACACAAAGATTTGGTGGCCCCCCTGTAGTAACTCTGCGGACCCCCTAGGGGTCCCGGACCCCCTGTTGAAGACCCCTGTACTGGCTCATAAAGTATAATGTATGTATACGAAAAAAAAGTGAGCGAGCCGAGAGGGCTAATTTAAAACATGTTTTATTTGCTTCCCTTTTCATGGTGTCTGTTAAAACAGGTGATGGGCTCGGTTAAGGACCTGGTTGCGCAGAGTGGATGCAACTTCTCAACCGCAGAGATTCTTCGCATGGAGAGGATCATTCTGGACAAGCTGAACTGGGACCTGTACACCTCGACACCGGTCGATTTCATTCACATAGTAAGTTAGGATCAGACAGGTATATAGAAGACTGGCAAAGAAAACATGTCCCTTTACGCCTGAATCATACTTTGTAGCGCACCCGAAGAAATAGCTGATCTATAAGCTCACAACAACACATCGTGATGTGACGTGTTGTGAGCTTGTAGATTGCCTATTTCTGGTGTACGACTCCACCGTGCGACTTAAGTATAAATCAGGCCTAAAGTGCCATTCCCACCAGACACGATAACTATAAAGATAACTATATCTATATAGTTCACCATTTGTATATATATATTTTTTATAGTCTGTGTGAACTCTGCCATCCACTTGATTGGAACGATTTTTAAAACTATACTGTTATAGTTCTAGTGCTGAGTGTGAATGGCCCTTTAGAGCTGGACCTGAGTTGTCAAAGCATCTCATAGTAAATCACGCTCACGTTGCAGTTCATCCAGACCCTGGGTCAAATGGAATGTAAGATTTCTCTGGTTTGTTTGTTTTCAATTACTTCAGCGCTAGGTGGCTACAAAAGCTGAAGCTGTTACACCAGAACATTTGGGGAAATCACAAGAAAGTTTGACAGTCGGCTGAGTGTACTTTTGTTATTTACAACGCGTTTCAAACGAATGCAGAGACATCTTACAGAATTATTGAAATACTCTGACCCAGTTTCTGGTCTTTTATAGCAGCAATTGTGTAGCTATGAGATGGTTTGTGAATACTGGCCCTGTGATTGTGTCTAAAAACGGCAATACAAAAAGCATAAAGACAAAACATCTCATGCCTACATCTAGGTTGCATCAAGATGGCTTTTACAAACCCCTTACACCCAGCACCCACAAAGTAAAATTGGTCCTAATTGAGATTGTGCATTTGATTGATATATTTTCCCATACCAACCCCATCCTGTCCTCCTCTTTACAATGTACGCTATGTTTGTCACAAATCCCATGCCAGCATTCTGCAATTCCATAAACGGCACGGCACAGATTCAATACAAAGCACGACAGCAGTTTGACAGGAGTTAGCCTGTCAAAGACCCTGATTATACGCCAGGGCAAAAAGGTCTGGGCATGTTGCGAGAGCACAATGTGAACCAAGCTACAACAAAGTGACATTTCAGTACAAGGATCTCGATAATAGGGCCAAGTCAATTTCGCCCCAGCCACATGAGACGGTAACTGCAAGCTTTCACCCGAAAAAATGCAAGCGCATGATGATAGGCCAAGGCACTTCAGTTTAACCGTTAACTCCCAGCCTTACAGCGGAAAGCGCAACCCTGCTGCCGTGAGGAGATGTGTTCAGAGATAAAAAAGAATATTTAGGATGTACTGATCCCCTAGGACAGTTGAAGAATAAATGGATGACTTCATTGACATTAATACCATTGCTTAACTCAGTGGTTCTCAAACTTTTTCATGTCAAGGACCCCCAAATTGACACTTGGAACGGATCCATTTGGTTTCAGTTACAGACCCATAAGGGTCCATTTGGTTCCTGACCATTTATCATTTAGCTGGAGACCCCCTGGAACTCCCTCAAGAACCCCTGGGGGTCCTCGGACACCATTTTGAGAACCACTGGCTTAGCTGGTTTTCATACTGCTCTGCCAAAGCAGGTTTATCATTCGTACAAAGTCCCATTAGGTGTTATCAATGACATTTATGGCACAGTAGATTTTTAGACGGTACTATCCACAATAGTGTTAATTGGTGAACCTTCATAAAATATTTCTCATGCCACTAACCAAACCGATCAAACCACACCCACCACAATCAAACATTGCATACATTAAATCTGGCATTTTTTCCTCCATTTGTGCTATATTGGTTATGTTAGACTCCTGGTCTAGTATCACCAATTTAGTCCCATGACTACTATACATAAACTGCAAGACCAAACTTGGCCAGCTCTCTTACATTTAAATGCTTTTAGACAAGAGATAAAGAATTTCCTCTCTCCAGGAAACCCATCCCCACAAGGTCCCCCTCTCTTTGTGAAATATCTTCATGCATTTCGTGGATCAGCAATCTTAAACCATTGTTTAACCCATACTGTAGTAGAGTTGAAGGATTTTAAAAGCCACAACCTGTAATCGGTCATCAAACACAGACTTCGCGGGTGACGACGTCCAGAAGGTCCAGATGAAAACGTGCGACTTTTAAAGGAGAATTACGAAGTAGCCTTTTTCTTACAATAATCTGATGTTATTATATTGCAGAACGATTCGTACAGGTAAACATTTTCCACCGCAGCTCTGAGCATGAGCGGTGTGGTTTTGTAGTATATCGCTTACTTTTATCGCTCGATTTCTTTTTCATTTTTTTTTTTTAAATATCTGTCGTTCATAGTAACTTAAATCTCGCCGTAGTGTTTGTACTTCCGGAAGTCTTGCTAAACAAGATTTCGCCCGTTATTTAACCCGTAGCGGCTACGGCGGCCCTTTTGGGACACACAAACACTGGAGAGATTTAAGTTATTACGAACAACCGATATGTACAGAAAATATGAATTTCCGAGGGATAAAGATAAGCAATTTACCGCAAAACCCCACCACTCACACTCAGAGCTGTGGTGGACTCGGGATGGAGTTATGAAAAAATGCACCCGTACCACTCATTCTGGGATATAATACCAGATTAACTTTGCTGAGGTTGGCATTTGAGCGGTCCAGTGCCTCGTAATACTTCATAGAGAAGGGGCTACTCTCTCAGCTACTGCCGTTATGGATGTTGTGTCTAATGTGATAGAAACACGTTCAAAGAATTGTCTTAGTGAATGCATGAAGACCGATTCCACTTCGTCCTAGAAATTCACTATTTAGATATTACAAAATCTAAGAATGGTAGATTTTTTTTTCTCTTCAAATAAATAATACATTACAATATTCTAATAATAAAATAAAGCTACAATTTCTCTTGATACCATTGTCGAATAAATATCTGCACCTCTAACCATGTCAGGATTACATTCCCCCTTGGAAAAGAAAAACACTTTGCATTAATGTACGTAAAATAAAGTGTAATCCTCCATTGTCTTTTTAAAACAGCGATCGATAAGATCTATTTGTCACAGACTCGCCACCATGACACATTGATATGAACAGATAAGTGGATTTACAGAGACACCTGTTCTTCTTTTTCCACTTGATATGTTCCAACAACCAGCCCAGATATACAGTATGTTTAAGGCAGAATCAGCCATGTGATTCAACAATGCTCCGTAATTATAAGAGTGATACTCGTGACCTAAAAGTGATCCAAAGTGATTTTCCTGTGTTTTTTGTTTCTTCCATTGGTAGCGAGTTGAAGAGAGAACGTTATTTAGAGAGTTTAGGAGAGTGTATAATTTTGTCAACTAGGAAGAGAAAAGTTATGTTATGGATGATTAGTTGAAGGTGAGGAAACTTGTGTTTGATGTCACATTGTTGAATCTGCCTTCCAAAGAATTCCATTCATTTATGAAAAAAAGAAATATGCAATGACTTTTTTTTTTGCTACAGAGAGAGAAAATGAAAGTAAGACGTACAATAGTAAGACTTATTTTTCTCAAAAAGATATGTCCCATTTTAAGAGCCCCCCAGTCTAATCTGTACAATCTCCACAAATCTTCCCTTGCCATCCTGGTTGGATTTCATACAGTAATATCCTGGACACAGAATCACGGACAAGCACTGCACGTTTCATTTAACAAACATGTCAACAACACACCTCAGGCAATGTGGGGGTGGGGTTCTCTGCGTTGTCTCTCTGCTGCAAAAAAACTGAACCTATCCACTTCCCACCTTCGCCACCTCTTTAAAAACAAATATTAGACTGGTCGAAGCTACACTTAAAATTTACCTTAGACCGACCTCGCTTTTAAATTGCTGGGACTGGAGTCTATTGATGCACTCTAGGGAAAGGGTAGAGGGTTACGGAATGCATAGTGGTGACTACAGGGAAATGCAAAGTCATGGATACACGGGACCAAAGACAATCACATGACATGTCTTAAATATATACTCTACCATAGATTTTATCAACACGTTTTTTTTTTATAGGGGTCTTTGGATATGAAAGATGGATGGATCAAACTGATGAATGACGAGTTGCAGGATTTAGGATGAGGATTTGATGTGGCTGTTGTTGCAGGAGTAAAAAGAGGTCGAAAGATCAAACCATGAACAGACACAGAAATGCCATGATGTCATCATTACGATGTCATGCTAAATTTTTGGTCTCTGCTTTCTATGTGCTCCTTTCTCTCCCTCCCTCCCTCCCTCCCTTCTATCCAGTTCCACGCCATGCTCATCTCCGGCCACCCCCACCTCATTCCGTCCATCGGCTCCGGTTGGGGCCGGGGCGATTCCGTCTCCCCCGGCGGCCGTCAGAAGAGGCCCTCGGGCTTCCAGGTGGCGTTGTGGACCAGGCAGGTGCAGCACTGTATGGCCTGCCACCAGCTGTGGCAGTTCAAGGGCTCCACGTTGGCCTTGGCCATCATCACCTTGGAGCTGGAGGCGCTCAGCCCCGACTGGTTCTCCATGTTCACAGACCTGTTGAAGAAGGCACAGGTGAGGGCATTCCGTAACGGAAACCACCATATTTATTTGGCCACGGACCCCCATCTCAAAATATCTAGTTCCAGGGACCCCCCAGAAGCAAAATTTGAGTTACAAACGTTCACTTTGAAAATACTTGTATTCAAAGATTTGCACACATTTTCACGACTTTTTCAAAAATAGCAGATCTACAAGCTTGCAGCGCGGCACTCGGTGCCGCGCTGTGAGCTTGTATATCTGCTATTTTTCAATAGTTAAAGCAGTCAATAATTCTAGGGTTAGGGTTAGGACTAACCCTAGTCCAGGGGTCTTCAACGGTTTCAGGCCAAGGACCCCTTAGTTGAGAGATGAAGCAGGGACCCCCCCCACAAGCTTTTCATAGATTCCATATAGTTTCATTGTTTGACGGCACAATCATCTGTGTTATTTTGGATTCATGTCAATTTATGTTTTCAGATATTTAACCACTTGAGCTGTCCATACTGTCAAGACTGGACAGTCACAAGTCACAAAGCCTCACAGCGTGAGGCGTTGTGAGCTTGTAGATCTGCTATTTTTGGCTTAAGTTCTCAGAATATGGACACTAGGGTTCAAGTGGTTAATATAAAAAAGAAGATAAAAAGTTTCTATCACTCAAAGATTTGGAGGACCCCCTGTAGTAACTCTGAGGATCCCCTAGGGATCCCGGACCCCCTGTTGAAGACCCCTGACCTAGTCGCATCACCAGACTTTCACACCGCCAAGGAAAGCGAGCTATTCGTTCTAAAGCGAGCCGAGTGATCCGGTTTAGAAAAGAAAAGAAAGCGTGGTGGTTCCGGTGGTTGGTTCCTCTGGTTGGTGTCGCATTGTTTTTGTTCCCCACACAATGCAAATCAATTCGTTTATTCTCACTAGTCACGCTACGAGTTAGAATAAAAGATGAACACACCGAACGATTATTATAACAAAAGAAACGAAACGATTATACCAATTTAAACAAATGTTAAACCGGTCTGTGGTTCCGGCTGCCAGATGACTATAAAATGACATAAACTGCATAAAATGCCTACTACTATAGGCACCGACCTGCTCATTGGGAGCAGTTAGTGGTTAAGTGTCTTGCTCAAGGACAATTCGATACCAACCCAGGGGGAAGCCGGCCGGGTATTGAACCAGGGAAAGTGAGGACACTCTGAGCCCTTCTTAACCGGCTCCTCCGTTCCCTTCCCGCCTTCTGTCAGGTTGAGAGCGGCGAGTTCATCCACTGTAAGGAGACGGTGGACCAACGCCTCAACGACCTGGAGTTCTCCCTCCCGCCCAACGCCGTCTACATTCTGGACAGCGCCCGCCTGCAGGAGGACGAGGACGACCTTCAGCGCGGCCGAGGAGAAAGAGGAGGCTACGGAAGGCAGGGCGACTTGGACGAGTACTGCGACGGTTTCGGCTGCCTGTACAACGAGGGCAAGGCGTCCGGTGCGGTGGAACGCGGCGGCGGTGAAGGCCAGCGCAACAACGCCCAACACGAAAACGTCTCCCCGTGCCCGCCTCTGCACCCTCCCATGATCTAAGCCGGTACACGTTTCATCCAAAGCTCTCGTCTTTGTCTCATCTTCCACTGAAGTGTGCTCTCGTCGCGGTGGCATCGCGAGGCAATGGGGAACGGCAGCTTTGCTAAACACTTGTGACTGTAATATTATTGCCATGTTCATTATTTTTACGTTATATTGTGATGGCTCGTCAGTCGCAGGCCCCACTTGTTTTACCTCGCTTTTTGGTCTTTTAGTTCTCAAGTTCCTGTTTCTCTGCTGCAGGCAGCGCTGCCGGGTTCCATTGCCTCAAAATGCTGTTCGTGCACTGCAGCCTTTTGATCAGAGAGGTGCACACTAAAGTGGAAATGAACAGGGAAAAAAAGGCCAAAAAAAAACTGTTTCTCCCCCTTTTTGACTCAAATGGAGTCGAGCTCTCGTCGACATCCAGTCCAGGCTGAAATGTGAATGTGAAGGGATCGTCATCATCATACTGTACAGTAAATTATACTTTAGTTTAATTTAGTGTACGCGGGAGGACAGCTGCAGGTGAGTTGAGGAGTTGCAGGGTTCGATTGTGGACATACGGCATGTCCGTTTCATTCACGTTGTCCACGCACTAACACTGCCATTGCACTTCCGTCATAAGCTTTTTTCCCATAACATCTGCCTTCTCTCCTAGCGAGATTGGATGTGTAAAGGAGTTTGAATTAAGCTTAAAGCTGTTTGTGTGTTTCGAGTATGAACCAAGGCCAAGAATACCTTTGTTGAGAATGAGACATTTTTTCTTCTTTTTTGGGGAGGTTTGTTTGCTGTGAGGAATCTTGGTGCTTGTTTATTCCCCAGAGCTATTTAGCACTTTGTTACTAAGATAACCTTTTTTATATACATATAATTTTATAATTATATTTTTCAAGACTCATTTTTATTATTTTAACCTTTATTTCCTGTTACTAACCGTGTTTGCTCTTAGCACTCACAACTTTGTTGACCAGCTTTTTACGACGGCGATCATGAAAAGAAAAGGCTTTAATTTCTTATGACTAAATGCTGCAAATCTATTTTTATTTCATTAACACCTTAGCTGGATTATTATGCAACTATTGCAACATATCAGAATGAAATTACATGAAACACGGTTAAGTGCATTTTATCTACCCTTTGCACCTACAAAGATGTGTTTTTTTAAGCCCTCATGGGCCTGTGTTGATAAAACATACAGTAGCCTACAGTGTATATAAATGCTAGTGCTGTTTTGTTAAATCATAGTGAGATCAGAATCATGTTGTTGATTGCACTTTTTCAATACAGGCCCTGTTGTGCTTTAACCTTGACGTATGAAATAATGTTAATTCTCTCTGGATACGTGATGCTGAAATGGAGACTCAAACTGTCAAATGCTCAGATAATGTGTCCCGTAGATACATTGTTGTTGGAATCCAACCCGGAAATACCAAGCATTCTATTTAAGCACTTTGAATCCGGTGTCCCCGTTCTGTACAGGTTACCATTTAAAATGGCACCTGGGAGGGGGGGGGGGGGGGAGGTTCGAACCCAGGTCCACGTGGTTCACAAGGATCACATGGTCTGCTGTGCACTATTTGCCTGAGCCACCAGGCACCTCCAAAGCGTTTTAAATACTTTTTAAGTCTTCTATAGATACTGGATTGGCTCATTGCCAACGCAACGCTTTAAGAGGAAAGTGTTACCGTAGGAGCATTTGAGTCTGCGGTCTCCGTTTCAGTTCCTTTGTCTTTTAATGTGAATCGGTTAGAAACCTTGTCAACGCTCACAACCATGTCTCTGTTTAGCCATTCAAACTGGATTTTAAACCAGCGACCAATGTAGAAGAGCTTTTTGTTTTCGTTGGTTACTTATTTCAGATGAGGCAGCTATATCCTTTTGACCACAGAAATAAAGCTATGATAAAGCAAAAATGTTCAGAGTTCTGTTTTCTCAAAGGCAAGTAAACTTTATAGGACATTTAGAATGATGACATTTGAGTAAATATAACAAGTTAAATGTTTTCTTATTTAACTGACCCACTATGTTTATATATAACTGTAACAGCAGTATATCGTCACTGTCGGGCAGAAACCTCATATCTTCAGTTTTTTCATTAAGTAAAGCCCTGCTTCATCATACAAGACTGTCGCACAAAACTAATGAAATTAGCCGATCTATGCGAGGCGTCCGCGTTGTTGATTGTAGATCGGCTATTTTCACTTTTTTTAAATGATAAATACAAAACGAACAGTTTTGATCGAGGTTTCACCCTACGACGATATAGTATGTTGATCTTAGCATAGTATGTTGATCTTAGAATACAACATGACCATTGAGGAAGATGACACTAAATTTAACTTAGCCAATTCGCTTTTAGTAACCAATCAATATTGCTGTGGCTCATGAGGTAAAGTGGTCACCTGGGAAGGTTCCTGGTTTGATCCCAGCATGTTGAAAACTAAATATTGTTGAAAACTAAATATTATTCAACTAAAGTCTCCATGGCGTGAGTAATCAGTAGAAAGTAATTTTGGGGGTGAAGACCGGTGAACTACTCCTTTAACCTTCCAATAATAGAATGCCTAGAATTCCAGATATGTACACATGATCAATCTCAGAAAATTAGAATATTGTGTAAAAAAAAAAAAAGCATTGCAGATGCCATAGCACCCCAAATCATCACCGACTTCAGAAACTTCCCACTGGACTTCAAGCAACTCTGACTTCAGAAGGTTGACCTTTCTCTAATATAAATCCTTGTTTTGAGTGGTCTTGTGTAATATTTTGAAATATGGACTTTTCATATTCATGAGCTGTAAGCCATAATTCAAAGTTTTAACAAAAAGGTTTGGAATAATTCACTGAATGTGCAATGTATCTAGAACAGGGGTTTTCAAAGTGGGTGATGGGGCACTCTGGGGTGCCACGACGGCAGTCCAGGGGTGCCACGATATAATTTGATAATGTTAGAAATGTATTTGTACATTTAAAAATATATTTAGTATCATTTTAAACTTGAAGTACAAAGTTATTTTCAGTCAGTTCAAACCAAAATGGCGATTATCTCGCTTTCCTCACAACATAATCACTAAAATATGCTATAAATACAAGGTGCTGGGAGTGGAAATTTGGAATATAATGTAGGGGTACCTCGGATGAAAACAATATTTAAAGGGGTGCCCCGAGCCAAAAAAGTTGGGAACCCAAACAGCAGATCTACAAGCACAGCACATCTACAAGCAGCTTGTAGATCGGCTGTTTTCACTAGTTTAAATCATTTTTAAAATGATAAATGCAAAACAAACGGTTTTGGACATACAAGATTTTCACCTGACAACGACGATATCTGAACTTTCGCTGCAGTAGTGGGAACACCACCGTCGCTCCCTGCAACAGGCATTGACACTAAGGCTTGCCCACCTGCCCCCGGCAGGTAAATAAAACATCAGGGCAGGTGAAGTTGGCTTTCAGGTTGCCCGACAGGGCAAGTACTCATTTGAGAGGGTACACAATCACACAAATGTCTATAAACACAACACGAGATATCTGTCTAAACACCTGAACGTGGCCAGTGTGCTGTGTCTTCTGGTCTGTGGAATGTAAAATAAGAGCACTATTTACCTATAATGTGCTGTTTTTACTGTTGCTACATTTAAAAATATAAAATAACAAGTGTGAAAACCATAGACATATTCAATCATAGCTAAAGTATTTGGTATTTGGATTTGGAGGTATTGAGGTATGACATTTTATCGCACAGCCCCAGAAAGTAAAGAAATAAGTGTTAAATTGAGCGGTAATTAAAATCGTACCTATCATTTTATAATGGACGCTTTACTTTTCGGGCAAGTGGGCATTACCTTCGGGCAAGTAGAACATGACCTGTACTTGCCCGATGGGCAAGTGCCTCTGAGACCTTAGTGTCAACCCCTGTGCAATGTTGTGGCCCTCGGCTTGGTACCCTAGACATAATTCGGCCCTTGGGGAAAACTAATTGGGGAACCCTGCTGTACATTATGGATTATTAACTATAGGTTAAGCTACCCAGCAGCACCAGGTAATTCTAATCAGCCCCTCCTTTACCAGCAGCAACATTAAAGTGATGAACACACTAATGAATTACAAATCCAATATGATTGCAAGATGGGCCATTCTGTATAATGACTAATTCTACATTTGGTGCGCTGTAATTTTTACAGTATTTCTACTTTCTATTGCGACTTTTACTTAATAGTACTAGTTGTGTGGAAATAAATAAAAAGTTCCCCCCCCTTCTGTGTTGCCTAGAACTGGAGGATTGATTTTGGGGGTTGTATTGTAAAGATTTACAATACAAATCCCCCAAAAAATAAACATTATACAAAATGTACTAATAGTACATACATGTATGTATAATATGTCTATAAACAAATAGCATAATTCACTACACAGGCACTTTAATATCACTTCTTCCACCACTGGGGGTGGAATAAAGCAGTCAGCCTCAGTCACTGATGAAAGGAAGTGCTGACATGATGGGCCCTCTAAAGAAGCTGTGGATTGACAGGTTTTTATTCTTAAATAAATACCAGGGATCCGGTGTGAATTCCAGGTGGGCGCAGCATGCTGGCTGGTGTTCATCATCCGTTTGTGTTCACATGCAAAGCCAGGGCAAACGTGCAGCTGTCGGGTCGTACATTTCTGTTGGTGACGCACGCACACATGCACCATACCCTCCCTCCCTCTCACTCACTTGCACTACTAACAAGCGTGAAGACAAAAAAAAACATTTTTTTATAGACAGGATACAAACAGTCTTTCCGCCTTTTACAGATACTCTCGCTCTCTCACACATACGCTCTTGAGCTAGTACAAACATACTGTAAAACAGCTCACTAAACATGGAATGCACACACCCCACCTTGGACAAACAACACACACAGCAAACCATTTCTCTCTCACACACACACACACACACACACAGTCAGCAGTCCAGTAATGAGAGAGAGCAATGTGGACATTGTTGATTTTCTGTCTGGATGTTTCATGTCATGTCAGACAGGAGGAAATGCTGTGTGTGTGTGTGTGTGTGTGTGTGTGTGTGTGTGTGTGTGTGTGTGTGCGTGTGCGTGTGTGGTAGGACATATAGGTGCTACTACACAGTCAGACAGCTGCTAGTGTGCATCTGCTAGTGTGTAGCCGTTAGCGTTGCCGTGGTGACAGACAGACAGCTGGCAGCGGTTTGGCTCCACAGAAGTATCTTGTCACGGCAACAGCTGACAAGCTGCTGCTACCGCACGCTGAAGCAGTGTTGAGTAAGGATGGGACGATAAGCGATATTATCGTTTATCGTGATTAAAAAACACTCACGATAATCGCATAGTGGAGATTTAATTTATCATGATATCGTCCTCCATCATGCACTGGGTTCAATTCACCTTTTATTTGCAGAGCTGCATATCCGGTACCATTTACACCATCTATAATTGGTAAAAAGGTAATTATAATATACATACTTGATAATTATTTTTTTCACTCAAAATATCAGATGTCTTTGCCAAAAGATAACAGATCTACAAGCTCACACCGCGCCGTGACGCGGTGTGAGCTTGTAGATCTGCTATTTCTTGGAAAATGTTCCTTCCCAGGATAAAGGATTTTGATTATCGCGATATCATAAATCGAGATTTATTTTGTCACAATAATCGTGATATGAGATTTTCATAATGTCCCATCCCTATTGTCGAGTTTGTCGACTAAAACTATGACGAAAATGTTCAAAGCTATGATGACTAAAACTATTACTAAATAAATTGACAATTTCGTCAACAAAATAAAACTGGACTAAAATGTCAGGAAGGGACTAGTGGAGAAGTAGAAGTATCCAGCAGAACAAAAAAATAAATAAAAATAAACAAGTCATTGTACTGTATGTTTGGTTGCGATCGGGTGTTGCGCTCTAAAAATAGATGATATACAAGCTCACATGTCCCAGCGCGACACGTTGTAAGCTTGTAGATCGGCCATGTTCACATTGTTCAGCATGCAACCAAGTGTAAAACAGACAATACAACACCATCAAGGCCCGCCAAAATACATTTTTTGACGACAAAATCAACTGTAGATTTAGTCAACTAAAACTAGACTAAAAGTAAAACATTTCAGATTACTAAAATATGACTAAAACTAAATTTGATTTTATTCAAAAGACTGGCTAAAACAAAATCCAAATCTGCTGTCAAAATCAACACTAGCGCTGAAGTCTGGTTTATACCTCATCGTACAACCTGCGTGGTTGTAAGAAGAACTTTTAGGCTGAGAATGACTTTGTTTTCGGAGAGCGACCTGGTCATAGGCAGTGGTGTAAAGTAACCAAGTACATTTCCCAAGTACTGTAGTTAAGTACATTTCTTTTTTCAATTCACAGTACTTTGAGATGTAGTGGAGTAAAAGTAAGAGGCAACTATTGCACTTTTAACTGCACTACAATCATTTGAAGACTTTATTTTCTAGTTACCTTGAAGATATCATTCCTACTAATAAACAACCAAATGTCTGTCTGATATATCTGACATCACTGATACTAAACAGTGCCCAAATTTGGAGATCAACTGACATCACTGATACCGCCTTCTGTACTGTGAATGCGTCACCGCCATGGTAACAGCGTCATGTTGAAACAATGCCCAAATTTGGAGATGATGACTGACATCACTGATACGTCTGGGTTCTCCAACATTACTTCTGAGACTCCTACATTCAATCCCTCATATCGTCGTTGTCGGGTGAAAACCTTGTATGTCCAAAACCTTTTGTTTTGCATTTATCATTTTAAAAATGATTTAAACTAGTGAAAACTGCCGGTCTACAAGCACAAAACACCTGGCGTTGTGTGCTTGTAGATATGCAGTTTCACTACTTTTGTGCAATGGCCATATGATGAAGCATTGCTTTACTTTGCAAAAAAATTACAAATTTGAAACTTGGGAGATACGAGGTTTCTGCCCGACAGTGACGATATACTGTGCACACCGCATAAACCAATCATATCATAAAACACATCAGCAACCGCTTCAGCCCTATTTTACACATACTGTAGGCTATTTGAAGCTCACAACGCACATTTTGTTTCATTTAAATATATTGAATAAATAAAAACCGTGGCATAGTGAGTACAAAGCAAAGGGGTTTTGACATTTATTTCCGTTGACAGTAAATACGAGTGGAGGCTTTCTCTGCATTTCCTGAATCTTATGCATAGTGTGTGTGTGTGTGTGTGTGTGTGTGTGTGTGTGTGTGTGTGTGTGTGTGTGTGTGTGTGTGTGTGTGTGTGTGTGTGTGTGTGTGCGCGCGCGCGCGCGCGCCGTGGCATACAATAAAGTCAACTGACATTGCTAATAGACAACATACAGCATCACATGTGCTCCTTATACTATTACGATACTCAAAAACTAATACTTTTTCTTGCATATTGGTAACAAAAAGCCAGGTTAGCTCTGAAAAATATTCACATACAGTTTTTTCTGGGTTAATACAAAACAGCACCAGAATATTGCATACGTTTATTTTAAGACTTTTTGGACTAGGTTTTAGCTCACCAGGACCTAGGCTATGTATACGCAGCAAAAAAAACAAAAACATATATATACAGTAAACTTGAATGGGCCGTTATTGCTTGTTTTGTTGCTATAAATGATGCTAATAACGTTATGGCTGCCTTTGGCCCATGTTCCATAAAGAACCTGGTTTATGGCTGGTGAGTCCATCGACATAAAATGGTCAAACTAGACACACGTCACTATCCTGACTCACTGGTTTTCAAGTGTTGGGTCCAGGGACTCCCAGTGGTCCTTGAGAGCGTTCCCGGCGGTCCCCAGCTAAATTATTGACGGAAACCGAATGGACCCTTATGGGTCTGTAAACCCTGAGTGTGCAAATGAACCTTTTGTACATTTTTACACTCTCAGTGGTAAATTAAAGGGGAAGACCACCCATTTTCAATATTGAACTATGTCATTAATATACCTTTGAGGAGTTGTGTGGAAACAACAAAATGTTCCCCTCCTTCTGTGTTGCCCAGAACTGGAAGATTGATTTGGGGGTTTGTATTGTTAAGTACACCGGTGTGATTTACAATACAAACCCCAAAATCAATCCTCCACACAACTCCTCTAAGGTACTGTATATTAATGACATAGTTCAATATTGAAAATGGGTGGTTTTCCCCTTTAACAGTGAGGATATTGCAATGTCAACAGTGCATACAGTAGTAGTGGTGGTGGTGGCAATTTTCTTGTTCCAGACCCCAGTTATGTTTCCCCATAGAGATTTCCAAAAATATTTATATCAATTATTTTAAGACTAGAATCAAGCCATCCAGGATCCTGGTGATTCGTGACCATAAAAATATATATATTCTTTGGATCATTGATTCAAATATTTTTGGAAAAATGAATGGAGTCTGGAACGATGGAACCAGAAAATGTCCTCCGTCCTCTACTATGCACTATTGGGGGCCCAGAGATAAGGAGTTGTATCAAATGGTGGTCGGGGGAGGTCCTTTATATCAAACAGGGACACCGGGACAAAAGTATATCATTAAAACAGTTCTCAGAGTTTGAAATAAACTGCAGGGAATGCTTGAAGATCAAAGCACAAAGTCCCCAGCCGTGTTCAGCCTACAGTACCAAAGTTTTATGAAAGGTGAAGAACGTCCATGAACTTGGTGACGTGAACAAAAAATAATAACTATAAAAAGAAAGTGTCCCAAAACATATTAAAAAAAAAGAGTGATCCTGAATAAATATGAGATGGCCACCGTTGTTGGCAAGTCAGCCACTTTCTCCTCTTACTTTCACTCTGTCTTTACCCTCTTTTTATTTCTTCCTTTCTGTGGCTTCACCGTCATCATCATCATCATCATCATCATCATGATCATCCTCCTCCTCAGTGTCTTTGGTCCATGTGCACAAGATCATGAAGGAATGTAAAAAAAAAAAAAGAAAAAGATAAACAAACGTTGATGGAAGACAAATCCATGGTCGTGATTTCAGGTGGGGAGGGGGCGGGGCTATACAGCGGCCATAAATTAACTGAAAGAAACAACAAACAAACAATGACAAACAATAACCAAATAATTAGAATGAAAATAATGAGGTGGAATGACTAAAATGAAACAAAATGGGCAAATAATATATATATAACAGACAACACCAGGCATGTAACGATTTATCGTAAATAAATTAAATTAAAATCGATCCAAACTGGTGACAATTTAAATAGTTTTAATCAAAAGATATGATCGCGATTCAAACAGGAGAGAGAGTGTGTAAAAAAAAAATTAATCTCTTTGCATCGTTGCAAAAAAATAGTTTTCTGTCATTTGCTAATGTATTGAAAAGAGGATAAGAGAAAACAGTATTGTAATAAATAAATAAAAGAGAGAAAAAATATTTTGTGATTTTGTCTGGAAAATAAACTTTAAAGAATCCTGAAAAATTGTCTCGTGAACCTAGTATCGTGATTTGAATCGTATCGTGAGTTGAGTGAATCGTTACATGCCTAGACAACAAACATTTGAGTTCAACACAAATGAAATTATTATTAAATATGGTACTTCACGTTAAATATATGTAAGACAATCTTCTAAAATAGCAGCTTTGTAACACAAAGGTAGAGAGAGAGATGTCTACAATCGTTGAAAACAGATGGAAATTACACTGTTGAGTGGGTCATTAGGAATACAATCAGGGTTGTTGAGTTCTCAAAAGTTAAATATTAAATAATGAAAGGTTCCTAACTGAAAAGCTATGGAATCTGCCTGACTAAATGAAAAGCCACAAAATGGATGATCACTTCACGTTTTCATCCCTGCAAGATAATGCACATAGCATCCACAAGGTGGAGCCAGTTAGCCTCTAATAAAGCTTGTGATTTACCAAACTTGAGTTGGGAAAATAGAAGTGAACATGATAGAACTTAAAAGTCAAATTTCAGTTCACTAAATTTGAAATGTAATTTTTTGAATGAAAATTTAAGGGATTTTGTCAAAAAGTTCACTCAAAATGATGTGTCCTTACAGAGTGGACACAAGAACCGTGTACGGATTCACACTTGATTGCATGGCAGAAATGTATCTCTGTTAACTAAATACAATCTTTATAAAACTTTAATTAAGGCAAAGGCACATTAAGTAACACGCGTTAAGTGTGACTAATTCTTAATTATCTGTTCATTTTACTCTCAGATTGTAAAAAATGGCACGTTACCATGCAAAAGGGAAGGTGTAAAAAAGGAAGACAAGAAATGTTAAGCTTGGGTAAAGCCTGATTTATACTGTACAACAAACAAACAATAGCAGATCTAGAAGCTCACTTCATGATGTGGCACGTTGTGAGATTGCAGATCTTCAGAGCAGTACAAATATATGCTGGAGTACGCCTGATTAAAACTTAGTTGTGTACCAGTGTGTCTCACACCGAAAACAGCCAATCTACAAGCTCACAACGTGTCACAGCGAGTATAGATCAGGCTTTAATTAGGCACGATGAAATAGAGAGGTACCCGTTACCTCCAAACACACACACACACACACACAAACATACAGGCCACAAATACACAAATACGTTTTCATTTTAAAACTAAAGCGATCTCCGTCCACACAAGCGTTTTAGGCAGCACCGTTTCCGAAATAATCTCCATGCACACACCTGAAAATGCATACACTAACATACTGTATGTCTCTGGGGAAAAGTTGTGGTGTCATTTGTTCCCTACCGGAAAAGGGTCACATGATAGGGATATGACCAAGTGACCAAGTAGTCTATGATTCTACCAGTCTTGACTAAAACGCCATCTTTTGAGTTGACAAACTAAAGGCTGTGAATCAGCGTTTTCAAAAAAAGTCTCTGAATAAAAAAAAGCCAGACTGGTGTGGATGCTAGGCATAAACGTAGCGAAGGTTAAACACTTTTAAAACAAAAACGTTTTAGTGTGGCTGTAGCCTAAAGCAGTAACCTGGGAAACTCAGCCAAGCCAGTGACTTTGCAAAAAGAGAGAAGAAACAAAGAGGAGGTATGGAGAGGAAAGTAGAAAAGACACCAACGTTGTTATTTGGGCAAGTGCAGCAAAAAGGAACAGGCTAGAAAATGTGTTCTATTGATATATAGCTAAATATATAGAGCTAAACATTAGATGAAATTGATTAATTTATTTGTGTTGTATCTGCCTTTGCGCCGTTATGGTGAATCGATCACAGAGGAAATCTATCTAATTTGCACCTTTATATTGGACAATAAAACAGCACATAACCCTCTGAATCAGCACTTGCTGATTACACCTGAAGTGATCTAGGCTCAAAGGCAGTTTGAGGACATTCCTGTGGTTCTAAGTTAATTGTGGCTGTACAGCTGATGAGCTTTGTCTTGGTGCCAAACCAGGCAAGAAGCCAACGTTGAGCTAATGTCACTTTGGAGTGAACGTTGGCAAGGGTGACACGTTTTAGGGACATGTGTTTAAAACCACCATGTGACCCCTTCACATGGTGCTTCTAACAATCATAGTTGGTTTAGCGCTCGTTAAGTCTGGGATGTCTTTTGAAAAGACGGTATCCATTAGGGGTGTAACGATATAGTAACTGTATCGAAATATCGTTTTTAACTTAAAAAATCGAAGTATATCGAAATGAAAACAGCTAAAATCGAATCGCATCGTTTTATTTTGTATCGCATCGAATCGGCAGTGCAAAGAATCGATTGTATCGTTACTACCTACCATTGTATTTAGCATTTTTAAGAAGAAAAAAATTAAAGGAGGGGTTTAATTACTTTTCCTTTCCATATAGCTACACTGGTCTATGGATAAATGTGTGTAATCTCTGGGTTCATGTCAAAGGTGCAGGTTTATCAACATACAATGTCCATGTATTTGGCAGATAATCACTGTGTTTACTTATTTATATCCATAATAATACATGTTTCCCTTAAAAACCTGCACTGTCCACACCTTTCACACAGATTTAATTTCTTTGCTAAATAGTTACTATATCGATTTTAAATCATTTAATCGAATCGTATCGTATCGCCATGAATGAAACAATATCATCCATGTATCGTATTGTCAACCATCTATCGTGATATGTATCGAATCGCTATTAAAATGTATCGTTACACCCCTAGTATCCATACCTGTTAAAGAGCAGGCAGGGTCAGAACGCAGAGAAAAGACAAGGAGGCGTCCTTACTTTTTCTTGTCCTTCTCTTTCTTGAGCGGCTGGGACAGGGACAGGGTCTCGGCGGCCACCTTCCTCCGGTTGAAGGCGTTCATCTCCTCGTCCAGGTCCCGCCTCTTATCCTCCACCTTCCTCTTCTCCTCCTGGTGCATTCTCTTCAGCTGCTCAAACTTATCGTGCAGCTGACGGTGCAAGAAAGAGAAATAGACAGAGAGACAGAGGGCAGAGGGAAATGTTGTGGTCAAAAGAACACAGTCGAAATAAGCTCTTGAGCACATTCCCCGCCATTTTAACATACCTTCGTACTCTACGGTGCCTCTGGTCTCCATAGACTTCCATGTAATTCATAGTGCACGGATCATGCACACCCATGCCTAGATAATGCACCACGTGTCCACATTGCTCACAGCTTTCAAACAAAAAAATCCGAATGGAAATCCGTTCAGGCATTCATGAGATAGAAGCCATTATGTTTTCCTAAAATGTAAACAAAGATGGCTGCCATGTTTGATAGATGGGGTTGCTATGGGGGTTAAACATGCAATTTCGCGATTTCTATCATGCCTACTACATTTTTTGGGGTCAGAAAAAAAAATTGAAAAAAGTTTTTTTTTTAATTTCTTTTTTTTTCTTTTTTTTCAAAATGGCGGAAATTCTCTGGACTATCGGGCCTGGCAGGGAAAGACATTGAAATAATCTCGGGACTATCGGGCCTGGCATGCAATGAGTTAACATGTGCATTCCTGACCCTTTCCAATGAATTCCCCTACATATATCCTGCCTGTAGAACTGTGCACACGTTTAACAAGTCTGATCTGAATTTGGTGCCAAAACAAACCACCAGAGATATTCAATAACCTATAGACATTTTGGGGCTGCAGTTAAATACCATCACGGAAACACTTGGGAAATCGTGCAACGTACCATATAACTAGCTAGTGTTAAAATCTGTATCCCTTTTAATACGCTTGAGCGGCTTGACCCCTTGCATCCACATTTTAGGGGAACATTCAGCCAACATTTGCCGATCTACAGTACATGCAAGTGTGAGCTTGTAGATTATAATAACATTTCTGTCTAAAGAGGGACCAAGTAAGGAGCCAACCCCAGTCAAGTTATACCAAGTATAGAGGGCATAACTCAACGGATTAAATAACTTTAAACTTTACAGCTTATTCATATAGAAATGTGTCTTTGAGCAGTTTGACAGGCTCATTTTGGAGTTAGGACATAAGCTTTTAAGATTTGTACAAAACAAGATGAATACAAAAGGAACATTGCAAGGTAATTTGTTGACTTGCAATAGTTTATACTTTGTGAAATAGCTCCATTAGTGGTTCTCAACCTTTTCAGGCCACAACCCCCAAAATAATCATAATTTAACTGGGGAACCCCCACCCTATGAGCACTAAGAGTTGAGGCATTACATTTTGTATAGTGAAAATAGCCGATCTACATGCTCACAACGCCTCGCCAATATTTGACCAATATTTAATTTGTCATTTTAGAGATATTAAAAAGTACTAAAATTGTCACTTTCGAAATGTACAGATACCCTCTATACACTTAAACCTTATGCTGGTTTGTTTACTGTTGAGTGGGAAAACAGTGTTGTACATTAAGTTAATCCTCTGTGGACCCCCCCAAAATAATTTGGGGACCCCCCTGGGGGTCCCTACCCACAAGTTGAGAACCACTGACTTAGAGCACATGGAGCAGGTTCTTTGAACAAACAATATGACAGGAACTAGCTCTCCCCGACAATCCATTTGTTTTCAAATGGATTTGACCCCGGTGACCTGCTATAGCATAGGGCTCACACAGACAGTAGGTAACATACAGCAAAGCTACATCACGCCACGCCAAACACTACAACACCCTCCGGGGGCCGAACCCTGACCTCTCTCTCTTTCTCTTTCAGCTCTGCTTCCGTCTCTTTCACTTTGTTGACGAACATCTGCCTCATCTGCTCTTCTTTGTGCTGCAGGTCTCCCAGGAACTCCTTCCTCTTGGCCTCGTACGTCTCCTGAAGACTGGAGAAGGAAGAGAAATGTGGGAACTTTTAGGCAGTGGTGGAAAAAGTACAATAATGTCTTATTTAAGTAAAAGTATCAATACTGCAATATAAGAAATACTCTGTTACAAGTAAAAGTCCGGAATTCCGGAGTAAAAGTATGAAAGTGTGTGCCGAGTCTAGTACTGAGTGTGCTAGAAGAACTTCCCGATGGGACCCCTTGCTGATCTAATTCTATATTAACTTTTTGAGCACCTCGAACACTATAAAATAGGGCTAAATTGGTTATTTTATGTTTTAAAATATCAAGTTTTCAAATAAATGTAGTGGAGTAAAAGTACAATATTTGGATCCCAGATGTAGTGGAGTAGAAGTAAAACTATTGGAATTTGGAAATACTCAAGTATAGTACAAATACCTCAAAATTGTACTTGCGTACACTACTTAAGTAAATGTACTTAGATACTTTAAGTAAATGTACCGCCTGACAGACTGCTCGGCTCCTCCCTACCTGAAGGGCTCGCTGTCAGGGTCTGTGTCTTTGAAGCCCATCTCCTCCAGTTTACAGCGTCGGTAGAGCTCGTAGTGGCGCGCGTGGGTCTGCTCCCGCAGGTCCTCCATGTTCACCCTGATCAGCATCTCCCTGAGCTTCACAAAGTCACAGTGGCTCTCGTTCTCAACTGCGGGGAAAAACAACACAACAAGTGGATGAGAGTGCGGCATTATAGCTTACTCTTAAAATGGGTTACGATTTTTCACCCGGTGTCAATAATCAAATGTAATCCTGGGCGCTGCTCTCCCTCTGCCAACCTGGGGAGACAACGGACTGACCTCATGCCTCCTTCTATGCATGAAGAGTCCAAGTTGCTTCTCTTCACCTGACAGGGGGGAGTTTACCCGGTTGGACGTAGCGCGTGGAAGGAACACGTTATTCCACCGTCATTAGCTATGCATCATGTTACCACCATCGTAATCATAAAATAATAATAATAATAATAATAAATCAAGCTTTTCATGGTACTCAAAGTTGCTTTACAAAACAAATAAAAACAACTTTATTAGGACAATAATTAAAAAGGCTAAAAGCTAAAAAAGTACATTAGCAAGGACACAAAAAGTTTTTTTTTTTAAAAAGCTGAGAGATACAGTAAAGTTAGGTGGGGAAAGCAAGTCTGAAAAGGTGGGTTTTGAGGGAGGCTTTGAACACAGCAAGGGTGGGGGCTTCTTTTATGAGGTGAGGTGGGAGTGGGTACATCAACGGAAACAAATGTGGTTGAGGGCGGCTAAAAGTCACTTTGCCCCTCATTCAAAATGTTAAAACAAGCAACAATCTAAAAGCCTCTAGCAGCAACTAGAAACTGGACCGTTCTTTTCACCCAACCAGACCAACAGACATTGCCATGATTTGAATAATGGGGCTAAAAAATAAATAAAAAATGTTTTAATCGTTACTGGCGGAATGGGGGTGCAACATGTACTGTATATAACTCAGGCATCATAGGATCACTCAAAAGGTTGAGGTTCACCCACAGCCAACAGAAAATGTTGATAGCAATTCACCCATTTGATATTTACGTATTGTGTGAACATTTTTATCTAATGGTGGTGGCACAAAAGTAAAGGTCATGGGACTGCCAATAAATCAGGTTAATCTAGGTGTACAGCAAATTCCTTGGCAGTGCAGTCAGTTGATTTGGAAAGATGTTGTATGTGTAACCAAAGTGATGGATGGACAGACCAGCGTAGCTTCAATAAATCCTGTACCACGTTATGGAATAGTTGTAGAATCATGTGGTGAATGAATGAAGATTAATGCTTTGCCGTAAATGTGTGTGGTTGTGGCCGCTAAATCTGTCCAGGGACGTACAGTATGTATTATCGTTTTCTTCTCACTCTGGGGATGTTATACTGGCCAACAGTTGAATATCAGTAAATGCGTCAAAAAGTGTGAATCACCCTGACCCTATCACATTATGGACATAAAGTAAGTATTTATATTGTGTTAAACAGGAAACCACTTAACTACAACTGGCGCATTGTCACATTTGACAACACACCATTTTTGTCTGAGAAAGTATAAACTTTAACCTCATCAAGAGGCTAGATCCCGCAGGTTATTTTTCAAGACAAGGCATATATACTGTATGTGCTTTGTGAACTCAAATGCAACCGGTTGAATCCATTCTGTGTCTGCATGTCTTGTGAGGTATCAGACAATAAAATAAAACAATGCCGTTTAAAGAGACTTCTCTACGTCCCCCCCACAAAATACTATGAGCTTGATTACTTTCCATTCATTGGCACAAATACATCTTCCTGCCTGACATAGGGAGGAATGAGGCTCATAGGGAGCTGTATATTTAACATAGACATGGAGTATGTGGTGTAATGCTATTATTACCTGGCATGAACAGGTTAAGGTTGATGTCATGTGATGGGAGGTCCGGGAATAGGAGACAAATAAGACGTACTGTACCCAGGAAGGCTATACAAATAAGCTACTACTGGTTGACATGCTGTACGCCATCTCCTGTGACTAATATATTCAGTAAACTGTCTTTACTCCAGCTCTAGTAGTTTTCATTGCCTCTAAACGTTAACACAACAGATGAACAGAATACTGCAGGGCCCAAGAATTCTACAATATAATATGCTGTGTGTGTGTGTGTGTGCGTGCGTGCGTGCGTGTGTGTGTGTGTGTGTGTGTGTGTGTGTGTGTGTGTGTAAATATGCTGTGTGTGTGTGTGTGTGTGTGTGTGTGTGTGTGTGTGTGTGTGTGTGTGTGTGTGTGTGTGTGTGTGTGTGTGTGTGTGTGTGTGTGTGTGTGTGTGTGTGTGTGTGTGTGTGCGTGCGCGCGTGCGTGCGTACGTGTGAAAATATGTGTGAAATATTGCGCCCTGCACCCTTGCATAGTGTGTGTGAGTAAGATCTTTGCATGCGTGTTGAACCCTCACATTTTGAAAAACTGTATGAATGGTATCTTGCAAACTGACCTTCTGGGAAGCAAAGACTGTATGCCTGCTTTAAGCCAAGCATTAATCATTAAAACCCTATATTGCTTGTCAGTCTTAAGGGCTCTCTTAGGAACAGGCAGAAAACATACATGCATATAGTGTGATCCTCACAACAACAAACCCAGGACATGACAAAGCATTATTAATTAAAGGGGTCACTGCTCTTCCAAAGTCTTGAGAGTTGCATCGATAAACCATGGCAAAAGCAGCTGTCTAAGCATTGGCTTTAATTTGCGCTAACCCAATATATCTGTCTCAACTATAACCCCCCCGCTAGAGCTGTCACAATTATTACATAATCGTCTAATCGCAATTATTTGACATAATCGTGATTATTTTTCATAATCGTCATAATCGTTTCCATGTTGAAAAATGTTCATATATATTTCACTCAGTCAAAAATAGTGGAAATAGCAGATCTACAAGCTCACAACGCGTCGCAGCGCGACGCGTTGTGAGCTCGTTGATCGGCTATTTCCACTACCAATGTTTTTTTTAAGTATAAAGTTGTCAAATATGTCAGTAATTTCTTTGTATATTCAGGTAATGTGTCATATCTGCCATGTGCAACTTCAAAGCCTAAAAGTCAAACAGAAATGTAATTGTCAACGACAAATAAATCGTTAATCGCAGTTATTTGAGTGAAAATGTAAAATGTCATAATCGTGACAGCCCTACCCCCCGCTCTCTCTCCCTCTGCATTTCTCTCTTTCTCAGCTATAAGGTTCCCTCGCAGACCCCCCCCCCCCCTCTCTCTCAGCTATGAGCCTCTCTCTCTCTCTCTCTCTCTCTCTCTCTCTCTCTCTCTCTCTCTCTCTCTCTCTCTCTCTCTCTCTCTCTCTCTCTCTCTCTCTCTCTCTCTCTCTCTCTCTCTCTCTCTCTCTCTCTCTCTCTCTCTCTCTCTCTCTCTCTCTCTCTCTCTCTCTCTCTCTCTCTCTCTCTCTCTCTCTGAAAAGCAGGAAGTCAAATGATATCTCAGGGTGGAATGTGAGGCAGCAGTGTGCACAGAACACGTCTGTTTTAATTTAAGCACATTGATAAAAAAACTGTGGCAACAGACAAGCATTGAATAAGGACCGTCTGTTTGTATGCAAGCACAGCCAGCATTATTATTGTATTTTTATCCAAGTGCTCCTTGCAAGGCTATTATAGTTTTACATTTTTCATTCGTTTTATTTTTCATTCGTTTTGCCTTTTTGTTTTCAGTTTGAGTTTAGTTATGATTCCTTTTCAACATGGGGTGGTAATTATTAGTTTGTTAGTTAGTATATAATTTATATATATACTAATATTTATTTTAAAGGCTTAGTTTTCGTTTGTTTTTTTGTTTTTTTATTGTAATGGGGTATTTATCAGGGGTGAGATACAAAAAAATCATAGCTGATCTTAGCTTACAACGATTTTTGAAAACATTTTAAAATATTAGGCTTATGTATGAAATATTGACAAAGACTAGTTACTTGTAAGTTAGTTTTGTAAACACATAACAGTTTAAGTTACTGTAGTTACCACTGACATTGTAGTCTCTCAAGAACAGACTAACTGAGCTCCAGTTAAGTGAAAAGGACCTTTTCTTTGACGATGGCTGGCCAGATTGCTGACATAGAAACATAGGTTTTTCAAAAAGTCTTAGAAGGATTCAAAAGACACTTATAGAATCGGGTCAAAATTTTCAGGATTTTTCAAAAATAGCAGATCATATTTTTCAATAGTTAAAGCAGTCAATAATCCTAGGCCTAAATGGGTTAACCCTGGCACCTTGCAGTCTTGTAACAGCGATATGTATGTCCGAGTGATTCTCACAGTAAGGCCGGTTTCCTAGAGAGGCGGTGAGTGGCAGGAAGTGTTTCCTGCCTTGCAGACTGACATCAGTGGGAGAGAATGTTGTACCCTGGGTGTCGGTTCCATTCGACTCACATGTCACCCTTATTTGCTGCTCTGAATCCAGACACAGGCTCCACGTTGAACTGAGTGTGCAGCCTCCTACCCAGCTGTCCCGTCTTCGACTAGGCAGGGGTTGTTGTAGCGGTGATGTATATTGTTGTTGTCGGGTGGAAACCTTGTTATGTCCAAAAGCGTTCCTTTTGTATTTATCATATAAAAAAATGAACTAAACTAGTGAAAACAGCCGATCTACATGCACACAACGCCTCGCGGCGCGAGGGCGTTGTGTGCTTTTAGATCTGCTGTTTTCACTACTGTTGTGTGATGGCCTTGTCTGATGAAACAGGGCTTTACTTTGCGGAAAAACATACAAATTTGAAACTTGGGAGATACGAGGTTTCTCCCCGACAGTGACGATATTGGTCCTAAAGCTGCCACTGTTTGCTATTTGCTACGGCTGTCTTCACACTATCAGGTGATAAGGAAACCGAGGGAGGAGGCTGGTGCGATGATGCCTTCCAGAATGAGGTGAACAATGGAACGGATGTCTGGGTAATAACTGGGAAACGTATGATGATTACATTTAAAAGTTATTCTTTTGATGAATGACATTACAGTCTCAATTTAGTCACTGCCAATTCTATTCCTGCAGCACACTGCTGTCCCCGTGGCTGCCTGCCCACACCGTTGGCCTGGGGTAAATAAATACAGTGCGTCTCCTCCAGCCACCCACTGGTTATTTTCAACTGACAGTGAGGAGCACCGGTTTTGCCCCATTTTCTCCAGTTCGGTAACCGAAAAGTAAAGTCGCCGGAACTTATTTTTTGTATTTGTTATACTGAGAATAAGGTTAGAAATAACTTTAGGATCAAGCATATGTTTCTGAGGTCAAGATTAGGAATATGGTTAGGTTTTGGCACCGTTTTACCGAGGTTAAGGTTAGGATTAGGAATAAGGTTAGGTTTAACCGTTTAGGCATAGTTTACAGAGGTATATAAGGATATTAAGTGGAAAATAACAAATAAGCCTTGCCTTACCCGAGTTTACTTTTAGTTGACATTGTACCAGTGAACTGTACTGTCATGAAACTGTACCTTTTCTTATCCAAAACTTATAATAAATAAACTTATAATAAATACCTCAATCAATCAATCAAAAGGCATAAACCATCAGCCCCTGGCGAGTTTCTTACCGGCGACTCTTCTGGTATTCTCCAGTTCCCCTCTACTGCAGAACAGGCACCTCAACCCGAGAGCCGACCAGCAGTGCAGTGACAAGATTATGTACACCTACCCCACCCACAAACACTTGACAGTCGTGTTGGTTGGAGAGAGAAGGCCGAGCTGTGGACAAACTGGGCCTCTGCGGTGGTAGGTGAGGGTTTCAGCTCTACGCCACCCAGATGGATGGATGCCCCACCTCTAAATCTATTAACTCTCAAATACCTGGAACGCGCCCGAGTGGCGTTAGATTTTAACCACTTTAACCATTATTTTATGCTTTAACTATTGAAAAATAGCAGATATACAAGCTCGAGCTTGTAGATCTGCTATTTTTGAAAAATCGTGAAAATGTGTGCAAATCTTTGAATATCTTTGACCTGATCTTTGACCCGACTTCTAAATCCTTCCTCTAAATCAGCTGTTCTCAAACTTTTTCATGTCAAGGACCCCCAAAATTACATTTATTCGGCCGCAGACCCCCATCTCAAAATATGTTGTTCCAGGGACCCCCCAGAAGCAGAGATTTGAGTTACAAAAGTCTGCTTTGAAAAATATATATTGAGAAACGTGCACACATTTTCACGATTTTTCAAAAATAGCAGATCTACAAGCTCGCAATTTGCTATTTTTCAATAGTTAAAGCATTCAATAATTGTAGGCCTAAATGGGTTAATAATGTCCCTCTAACAATGATTCTCAAAGTGGATTCCAGGGACTCTGTGGGTTCATTTAGGGGGGTCTAAATTGACCCATACAAGTCTGTAACTCTGACAGAGTACAAATGGAACGGGTCCATTTGGTTCCATTACCAAATGGAACACTGCCAGAGTTAAGGGGAGACCTTGAAATGTGAAAGTTTGAGAAATACTGCTCTAGAACATGGATACTGTACGATTATTGTCGCTGTGCCCCTGGAGTTGGTGTAAGACATAAACAACAGCCACCTGCATGAACCTCAAGGCTCCCAAGAGCATTATCTTTTGCCTGCAAACCTCTCATAAAGAAGAAGATATTACTCCCTAGTCTCCCTTAAAAAAAATATAATCACTTCATCCCACAATGTCCTTATTTTGTCCCCCTCACAAGGCCACTACAGTCACTACAGGAGTAGCCTCGGAAACCCAGGCTTTTATTTTGGCGATAGGAAGAAAAATAAAAGCCTGGGGTAACTTGCTGCAATTTCTGGCATAGGAAGTGGGAGGCGGGCCAATGCACAGATCGTGAACCAATAGGATCCAGCGGCTGTTTTCAGCCGGTAGATCCGCCCCCTCTAGACCAAAATCAGCCTGTGTTAGGGAAGGCTACTACAGGAGCAACTGGCAACTAAGTTTCAATGTGCCTCATCCCCTCATGCCCATTAGACCAGATGTATACTTAGTTGTGCATTGTCTCACACCGAAGATGGCTGATCTACAAGCGCACAACACGGGGCAGCATCTTGTCACCCTATCGAAAATAGCCAATCTACAAGCTGAAAGTGATGATGTGTAACTAAGTAGAATAGAGCAAAAACTAGGAGACTAGTGGGTCAATCATCTCAAATGGGAAAAAAAATAAATATATATATATATATATATATATATATATATATATATATATATATATATAAAGATCCTTCTCAAAAAATTAGAATATTGTGTATAAGTAAAAGTACTTGACACTTTCATAGATTTCTTGAAACTTTCATATATTGTAGATACATTGGACATTCAGTGAATTATTCCAAAACTTTCTTTGTTAAAATTTTGAATTTGTATGGCATACAGCTCATGAATATCAAAAGTACATTTTTCAAAATATTACAATATTACACAAGACCACTCAAAACAAGGATTTATAATAGAGAAATGTCAACCTTCTGAAGTCAGAGTTGCTTTAAGTCCAGTGGGAAGTTTCCGAAGTCAGTTATGACTTGGGGTGCTAGGGCATCTTCAATGCTTTTTCACACAATATTCTAATTTTTCGAGAAGGATCTGTATATATATATATATATATATATATATATATATATATATATATATATATATAGTAGCTGATTGACTCAACAACGCAATAGGCAATATAAAAAAATACAAAATATTATAATGAAGGGATCAGCAGACGCACTGGCGGGTGGAGTCAAGGTTAAATGGGAAAGTAACAGAGAGATAGAGGAGATGACCTTGGGCAAAATAATTGGAGGGATGCACCGAAGATTAGATCCAATTTGCACAATGACATTTTCACATCAAATTATAGAGGAGAACTCTATATGTTGCCACGTAATAAACTGCTAGAAATCTGTTCCTCAGGTAGATCAGGGGAGGGGGGGGGGCATGTGCAGAATGTCGGCAGCAGGGGCGTCACAAGGGGGGGATGAAAGTGGGACTGAGTTACTAGGGCCCAAGGTGGAGGGGCCCTAGTAACTTTAGCTATTGAAAAATAGAAGATATACAAGCTCACAGCGCTGCGAGCTTGTAGATCTGCTATTTTTGAAAAGTCGTGAAAATATGTGCAAATCTTTGAATATGTATTTTTTTAAGCGAACATTTGTAACTCAAATTTTGCTTCTTGGGGGGGTCCCTGGAACTAAATATTTTGAGATGGGGGTCTGTGGCCAAATTCATATCATTTTGGGGGTCCTTCACATGAAAAAGTTTGAGCATCATTGACATGGAAACATGGGTTTCTTGCACACATTTTCACAAAAATAGCAGATCTACAAGCTTGCAGCGCGGCACTCGGTGAGCTTGTATATCTGCTATTTTTCAATAGTTAACATTCATGGGGGGCCCGCAGTGAATCCTTGTACCCAGGGCCCAGAATTTGGTGTGACGCCCCTGGTCGGCAGCATGTGCAGACTGCAGGCGGGGGGTGAGCCATATGCCAGGAGCCCACAGCAGGGTGCCTGGGACACGTACCTTTACTCTAAATACCAGCAGTAGCAGGGAGCAGGGAGCAGTGAGGATGAAAGATGGACGATAAGGTGGTTTCATTCGAAAGAAGGAGAAAGAGCCAATTAGCAGGTGATTATAAAGCAAGCCCGGCATAGACTGAATCATAGCATACCACAGCCACTGGGTTCTGACACAACCAAAAAAGCAGGCACAACGCAGAACCAGTATTGCAAACGGCGGCATTTGCAAAGTTATATTTCGTAAACAATCACGTTAACAACTACAATATTAAGCAAAAGATAAAAACAGAATGACCAATTACCCATAATTGTGCAACTTTAACTAAGATCACGCAGGCAATGTGAGAGGTGATGAGATCAAATGAGTGATTTGTGGTGAGACAGAGAGAAAAAGAGAGTAGGGATGGGACGATATGAACATTTCATATCACGATTATTGTGACAAAAGAAATCATGATTTATATTATCGCAATAATCAAAATCCATTATCCTTGGGTGGAACATTTGCCAAAAAATAGGCGATCTACAAGCTCACAACGCACGCGTTGTGAGCTTGTAGATCGCCTATTTTTTGGCAAAGACATTTGATAGAGAGTGGAAAAAAAAGACTGTATCAAGTACATATATTATAAGTACCTTTTACCAAAGGGTTTAAGTGGTACCGGATATGCAGCTTGGGCAAATAAAAGGTGAACTGATCCCAGTGCATGACGGAGGACGATATCACGATAAATTAAATCTCCACGATACGATTATCCTGAGTGTTTTTTATCACGATAATATCGCGTATCGTACCATCCCTAAAAGAGAGACAGACAGGCAGGCAGACAGACAGGCTCATAGCTGAGATAGGTCAATTTATTACGTTAGTACAAAGCCAATGTTTAGACAGTGTGTGAAGCTACTTTGGTCATGGTGTACTGCCTAACTTTGGATGAGCAATGTCCAATGTCATCAATAATGTTTCGTCATGACCTACATTTGGGCAACTGTCTCCTTTTCTTTTTCTCCTTTCTTTTTTTGCCTGTTCCTAAGAGAGAGCCCTTTAGAATACCACGCATGCAGCAGAGGATTTTAATCATTACAGCCCATCTGGCATCTAGCTGTCTTGTCTGTACTGCCACCACTGAAGCCTGGTTAAGAGCCAAGGAATGCGTACGCACATGCGCACGCACAGACACGTACACACACGCGCACGCACACACGCACACGCACACACACACACACACACACACACACACACAGAGCTACAAGATGAAGATATGTAGGTAGGCAAATGGAAACAGGACATTATGCCTTGAACAGTGTTTCTCCGACTTTTGCATTTCAAGGTCTCCCCTTAACTCTGACAGTGTACAAATGGAAGCAAATGAACTCTAACGGGTTCATTTGGTTGCATTTGTACACTGTCAGAGTTACAGACTTGAACGGGTCAATCAAGGCCCCCCTAAAGGAACCCACAGAGACCCTGGAATCCACTTTGAGAACCACTGGCCTAAAACATAGACGTAAAGTAAAGTGAGCGGCGCTATTTTCGACTTTTCATTAAAGTGTCCCGCGAAGCTTGGCTAATGTCGGGGTGGGACATTGGGACATACATGCGTACAAACAGACAAAGCCAGATGTAGGAGCGGTTACTTAGCACCGCTCAAAAACACACATTTGAACGCAGACGTACAAAACAAAACACACAAAAACACAAAAGATGCACACACACTCAGATAGTGTCAGACACACAGAAGAACAGGATTGTCGCCTAGAAGAGGACAAATAGCAGAGATCTGCTATCTGTCTGCAGTTCAAAGATAACACAGTATCAAGAGGAAATAAAACACTCTCAGCGACACACACCATCCTTTCAGATGCTTGTTTTGTCAGCAGACAGTCCTCCCACTGTCTTCCACCGCCACAGCCACGGACATTTCCCAGGACTCTCCAAGGGGTTACCATAACCCACTCATAACAACATCTGGCATCTACAAACTGTTTTCATTAACGCAGACGACGCCGCTATCAATAGGCTAAGTGTGTGACAAAATGGAGAGTAGGGCTGTCACAATTATTACATAATCGTCTAATCGCAGTTATTTGACATAACCGCGATTATTTTTCATAATCGTCATAATCATTTCCATGTTGAAAAATGTTCATATACTTTTTTAAAGTATAAAATAGTGGAAATAGCAGATCTACAAGCTCACAAAGCGTTGCATCGCAACGAGTTGTGAGCTTGTAGATCGGCTATTTCCACTATCAATGTTCTTTTTAAAGTAATATGTCAGTATATTTAGGTTATGCGTTAATCGCAATTATTTGAGTGACAATTAATCATCATGTAAAATGTCATAATCGTGACAGCCCTAATGGAGAGATGGGGAGTGCTCCCGTGAGTGTGCGAGGAAAAATACTAATAATGATAAAACGGTAGGAAAAAAGCAACACAACTGAATAAAAAGAACTGGCATTATAAAGCGTGGTAAACAAAACCAATCACATAAACCACATAAAAGATTCAGTGATGTAAGAAGAGCAGAATGGATATAAGAATAGATCATACGGGACGGCAGGGGCTCAGGGGTAGAGTGGCCGGTAGAGCGGTTGGACGGCAAACTATGAGGTTCCCAGTTCAATCCTGGGCTCCCCCAGAGTTAGTGTCCAAGTGTCCTTGAGCAAGACTCTGTCTGAACCCCTATAATTGCTCCTGATGAGTCGGTGCCTTGCATGGTTTCCTCCGCCATCGGTGTATGAATGTGCGTGGGAATGGGTGAATGTAATGCACAATCTATGTAAAGTGCAATATAAATGCACCATTTACCATAATACAACAGTGAGAGAATGAAACATGAGAGTGAGAACAGAACTGGGGGACTTGATCTGATCACCCCTCCCTCCCCCCCCTTGCCACCCATGTAGTTTTTGACATATTATGATCCAGTACCAAATGGCTTGGCTCGGTCGTGAGATATTTTGAAGATGCATGAGACCCTGTCAGCCGGGTGACCACAGACAAAAAAAAAAGAAGAAGATCGACCAAAACAAACAGACAAACAGAGTGGAGATGAAGTCGTAGTAGTCAAGGGGGGGCTTTGGAGTAGAACTGGTGCCAGGGCCAGCACAGCTCAGTCTTAATGCCGGACTGGACTGGACTGTATAGTATCCATACTGACTGATGGGAGTCCGACTGAGTTCAATCCCTTCAGAGACCCAGCCGGGGTTTATAAATAACCATGGAAGTGTCCTCTGAGAGTTGAGGAATGAGTCGCTCAGAGAATATAATGGAGAGGAGAGGAGGAAGGGGGGAAAGGAGGGAGGGAGGGAGGGAGAGAGAAGAGAGTGCATGAGGGGAAAGAGGAGGAGAGGAAGAAGGGGATGGGTGGGAAAGAGAAAGTGAGACGGGAGGGTGGATAGGAGAGATAGAAGGGGGTGTGCTGTATGTGTGAGAGAGAGAGGGAGGGAGAGGGGGGGGGGGGGGGGGGAGACTTGGAGGAGGCCATTATGGATCCCAGCTGAGCAGTAATATTCTCACAGAACCGCTGTGCGTGTGACATTATCAGATGACACTGCTGTTGAGCCCCGAGGACTGCGAGTAAAGTAAAACAAAGCTCACGAGCCGACAGTGACAGGCTGTCCCTGTGGACACCGGCATACATACAGTACAGTAGAGTACACACAGAACCCATACATGCATGGCGTGCACACAGCAGAGCATATTGTTGCAGCGAGGCGTTGTGTGCTTGTAGATCTGCCGTTTTCACTAGTCTTGTGCGACAGTCTTGTATGATGAAGCAGGGCTTTACTTTATGAGAGAAAACGTCCTTTGAAACTTGGAGATACAAGCTTTCTGCTTTCCTTTTTCCACCGCTAGGAGGAAACGACCACTAATCCACGTTCATTTTTCCAGGCGTGATTAACCTATAGCATGCATTCTAGCAGAACCCTGCCGCCGAGGGGCAATGTCCCAGCACAGTTCTCATACAGCCTTCATTTATCAGTCTGTGCTGCCTACCACATTAAAAGGACAGTAAAATCCAGAGTGTGTGTTTAATTCTGATGGTGTACAAAAATGTAACCAAATGGACCCCAGTTAGGGAGTGCAAGACTTGATTTACAATTGGTTGCACGTAGATACTGTATCGCCGCACGGGCAAAAATAGCAGCTTAATGGTTCAGAAGATGATGTTGTTGACCATTAATTTACTCCAAACTTGCTCACCTTGAATTATGGGAAAACCAACTATTGTGCACCACACACACACACACACACACACACACACACACACACACACACACACACACACACACACACACACACACACACACACACACACACACACACACACACACACACACACACACACACACACACACACACACACACACACACACACACACACACACACACGTCTCTCTCTCTCTCTCTCTCTCACACACGCGCATATACTGCACAAACCCTCTGAATTAGCCATTTGTCGGGGTGCTACTCACCTTGCACGATGCCCCAGGGGTACTGCCTGGCCCTCACCGTCTTGTTGCCCACTTTGACTTCCTCCACACTCCCCACCACAGCAAATGGTAGATGGGCCTGCTGGTCAGGGTCAGAGGTCAAAAGTAAAAAAAAAGAAAAAAAGAAAGGAAAATAAATAAGGTTACCAGAGTCACTTCCTTTCCTGGGAACAAGATTCTTACTTCCACCAAAGAGTTTATTTCCCGGTCACCGCCCTAGCAACGTATTTAATGTTGCGGCCACCAAAATCTAACTGGTTTTACAGATGTCAATGTTGGTGGAGAAATGATCCAACAACCAGTGGTGGTTGTTGGTCTAATTTTTTACTTGAGTAAAAGTATCAATACTGCAATGTAGAAATACTCCTTTACAAGTAATAGTCCAGAATTCAAAATGTACTTGAGTAAAAGTACAAAGGTATTGGCATCAAAACTAAAAGTAAAAGTACAACATGTTTGAAAATAGCAGATCTACAAGCTCACACGTTGTGAGCTTGTAGATCGGCTATTTTCAAATAGCCACGGTATAGAATAGGGCTAAAGTGCATTAATGTATGTTTTATAATATTATAATTTATATCTGCAAAGTAACTGGTAACTAAAGTTTTCAAATAAATGTAGTGGAGTAAAAGTACAATATTTAGATCCGAGATGTAGTGGAGTAGAAGTAAAAGTACTGAGAACTGGAAATACTCAAGTAAAGTACAAATACCTCAAAACTGTACTTTATTAAGTACAGTACTTAAGTAAATGTACTTAGCTACTTTACACCACTGCCAACAACTGGAGAACTGGGAGGGATGAAAGAGAACTTAACATTTGACTTTCAAATGAAACCCAATTTCACTGCAAGGAATTTTCTGTCTTATCTTTTTTTCACGACCCTAGAAGAACGCGCCGCAGAGTAGAGAACGTTGTTTACATACAAGACGGCACGCTGGAGCGGTTTGTTTACGTTTAACATGTGGCCGACTCGGGCTCGGAGGCATTTTTCATTGACACGATTAAACACAACGGTTCTTTATTGCTCTCAGAAGTTACTACGCTCCCGCCGAGGCCACAGAGTATCAGTGCATCACGAGGAAAACACGCCTGGCACGCAAACCGCAGAAATTAGGTGGCGACTTTAAACCAGCTGGCGAGCGGCGCGGCCGCCACAAATCTGCTGGACGGACGGTGATATCATCAACTAGGAATATACGGGGCAGTGATATGCGGGGCGAGGCCTCAATTCATCTCATCCGGTGGTTACGGGTTCTCTGCGCATGATTTGTTGCGTGCGCGCTTGCGCACGCAACAAATTTTCATGAGATGCGGTTTATTTTCAGAGTCGCTTTAACAACCCTGGAAAATATGTACCGATTGAGATATTTATAAGGGAAGTCAGAGGAAAGTATGCATCGCTGTGAGGCCCGTAACGTCCTGCTGCAGCATGGAGAGAGTGACAGAATGGGGAAACCAGCACTGTTAGACAGACCCCGTGTTCCACTTCAGTGTGTGTGTGAATGTGAAGGAACACACACACTACTTCCATTCCTAGTGCTGTCACCATAGTAAAAGGCATACTGTAATACATTATTTTACAATCATTTTCTATTACCGTCTCTGGCACTCCCATACAATTCAATGAACAACGTGGGACAAAACAATCTATGAAAAGCACTCACAAATAGCTTGTGTCCTTTTAAGCTGCAAAGTGCAGACCAGACCACACGTCTTAAGTCTTTTCAACACGCGTTAACAGCCACGCGCGTGGTTTCAAAATGCGTTTTTATGAAACGCATGGTTCAGCCTGTGTTAGGAACACTTCGCTCATCCTTGCATCCACTTGTTAATGTCAAAGGAATGGTCCTGCAGTTTTTTTCTGATGGCGCTGAAAGCGTGTCTTAAGAATAATTGATAAAAAGTCTATGTCGAAACCAGTGGCACCAGTAAACCACGCCCACTGCCATGCCCTAAAAACAGCATGCATGCCTGCAGAGTGTGGACGGTTCCAGAGTGAAGCTGCTTACGTTCATGGAGGCGTTGATCTCGGTCACAGCCTCGTCGTCGGTGGGGAACTGGTAGATCTGAACCCCGTTGCTCACCAGCTCGCTCATGATCTTGATCTTGAACTTGTGCAGCTCGCTCTTGGAGATGGTGTCTGCTTTGGCGATGATGGGGATGATGTTCACCTGAGAGGAGAGGGGAAGACGGTAAGTGAGAGAGAAACATGGATGAGAGACAGGTGGAAAACAGAGGAAAAGAGAGAGGACAACATAAATACTTCTTGTTATTAGAATGAGGTCCTTCTGGTCTGGAGAAGATTTGTTTCTTGTTTTTGTAGTTTTTACTTTACTTATGGTAACGCTTTATATTAAGGTTGCCTTAGCTAATTTATAATGCATTATACATAGAGCACTTATAAGACATTATAAGACTCTTTATAAATGTTTATAATCATGTATAACAGCTTATAACCACGTTTATAACACATTATCATAATATAAAGTGTTACCTTACTTATTATGTTTTATGTGAAAAGGATAGGCAAAATAAGCCATTGCCTTCAGCCTACATCTTTTTGGTCTAATCAATATATGATGTAAAAAAAAATATATGTAGAATTTTCTGTTCATGGCCTAAATAAACTATTACAAATATAGTAGTAGCAGTAGTAGTAGTAGTAGTAGTAGTAGTAGTAGTAGTAGTGCTGCTACTACTACTACTACTACTCAGGGCCGGATCTAGCCTTTAGTAGTAGGTGGGGCAGCAAGAAATGATAGGGGGGCACCTCCAGCCCACGCCGTTAGGCGTGGGCGGAAAAAAATGGGGGGATCAAACCCCCTGAAACACCCGAAATGCATAAAAAACAAAGCATTTTGGCACACTTATACCTATAACACGCATTACAAACAACAGGTCTTACACCTATCTCTCTCTGTCTCTATATATTGTAGTAGAGATGGACTGATTGCAAAATTCTTGGCCGGTACCGATCCACCGGTTTTATGAAGGTCTGACCTGCCAAAACTGATTTTCCGATACCGATTTCTTTAGCTATGAACTAGAAAATAGGGTTGCTCCAATACCCTTTTTTCAGGCCAAGTAGGCCTACAAGACATACTTCAATTTGAGTACCAATAAGCTAGAAGAACACTAATGCCAAATCAATCACAAAAGTACAATATCCAAAATCACAGACAATATCCAGTCTAATATGATATGGATATAATATTGATGCCAGCTGATCATTCACTGTAAGGCCTAAATGGTAAATGGTGCATTTATATAGCGCTTTTAATCCAAAGCGCTTTACTTGTGCATTACATTCACCCATTCACACACACATTCATACACCGGTGGCGGAGGAAGCCATGCAAGGCACCAACCTACTCACCGGAGGCAATTAGGGGTTCAGAGTCTTGCCCAAGGACCCTTCGACATTAACTCAGGGGGAGCCCGGATTCGAACTGGGAACCCTTCGGGATTTATACCCTTCATGCTCTAATACCAGTTTCTCTACCCCTGAGCTATGCCACCTAAAGTTAAAAATACATACTATTGTATATATTGTATAATTGCTGTGCCATTGCTTCTGTCTGTGTCACTGTTAGAGCTGCATGATTATGGCAAAACCTTTATTTTAAAATTATTGGTATACATATTGAGATCATTTATTTCAAATATTATTAATAATATTATTATTTAATAAAAAAAATTTAACATTGATTGTCTTAAAAGCTAAAATAAATAAGGTTGCATTCATTGTCTTCAAGGTGAGAAATTTACCTTGTGTCACAGTAGTCTGACTCTAGTCTATTCCTTCCTTTCAAATATTTAAGGGCAAAATATTACCTCATGACCCTGGCTGTTCCTGTTGTTTTGGGTTGTAAAACCTCTGTAAGGGACTTAAAATGTTACATAATACATTTCTGTTGCTTAATGTACTTTGTGAAACTATCGGAGGATACTATAACGACCTTTAACAGGCTTCACCTGGACATGCATTGATTAATCCAGCGTGTGGACAGACACACATGACAGTGACACCACGCAAAGTGAACTGACTTTTTTTTTTTCCAACAACAGAGAAACGGGAGGTGGTTTTCCTTTGAAACTGGCTAAAATAAAGGGAAATTTATAGGATGGCTTTTTCTGTCGCTTGCAACAGCTTTTGCAATGCTGTTGCTTTCTGTTAAATGAAAGTGAAAGTAAACTCATTCTGCATGGACCGTCTGGACTGGAGGCAGGAAAGCCTTGCGATGCTTTTTTTTTTTTCCTTCTTCTTTGAGACTACATTGACACAGGATTATGGAATATATCCTTACATTGCAAAGGTAATCAGCATCATCTGTATTCTGTTGTACTGTAGGCTGCCACTAAGTAGACTGGCTGCTATTTGCTAATGTTTAAATTAGTCCAGAGCATGTCAGTGACCGTCCGGTCACCGATGCGGCCGGCCGATTTTTGATTTTTGCATGCCATCATGTTTGGTGGGGCAGACAGGGCATTTAGGGGGGCATTGCCCCCCCTTGCCTATGCCTAGATCCGGCCCCGCTACTACTACTACTACACTTGCATATATGGTGTTTAGACACACTGCTACACCACAGCACCACCACTAGAAGGGTTATGGGGTCAACCAGAGAGCACACATGATATTAAAAATGCATGCATGCAGAGAGTACATTAAAAGGTAAAAGAACATACAGTATGCTACTATGGCTTGTGGTGGTGGTGGTTTGGCCTAGTTTAGTTTGGTCTGGAACCACTCCAGAGCTGCTAATGAGCGCCGCTGACAGGACAAATATAAAATGCTCAGTGTGACTGGCAAAGCTTCCTACAGAATGGAGCCAAGCGACTCCGGTCGATGAGATTAGGAAGGCACTACGCTTTTGGGACGGCCTGGTAAAGAGACACTGTAAACCAGGGGTCTTCAATGTTTTCAGGCCAAGGACCCCTTAGTCGAGGGAGAGATGAAGCAGGGACCCCCCACAACCTTCTCATAGATTCCATATAGTTTCATCGTTTGACAGCACAATAAGCAGTGTATTTTGGATTCATGTCAATTTGTGTTTTCTCACTTTTCTGATATTTAACCACTTCAGCCGGCCTTACCTAATAAACTTGACATTTTACTCTGTACTTAGCCTGCTCTTTTTCCCCTCTACACCAAAGCTCTTTGCCAAAAATAGCCGATCTACAAGCTCACAACGCCTCGCGCTGCGAGGCGTTGTGAGCTTGTAGATCTGCTATCTTTGGCTAAAGTTATCAGAATGTGGACACTAGGGTTCAAGTTGTTCATAAAAAAAGGACTGGAAGATTGGAGGGCCCCCTGTAGTAACTCTGAGGACCCCCTAGGGGTCCCGGACCCCCTGTGGAAGACCCCTGCTGTAAACCCAAGTCAAGTGAAGTCGAATATAGATGCAGGCGGTAACTGAATTAAACCAATACCGAGTTATTAAGAGTTATTAATTACGGCTGAGAGACAAGCCTGATCAGAACCCCAACGGAGACGTTCAACAGACAAAGAGTACGAAAATTAACAAGACACCATCACAAAGGAGTAGTGGAGGACCAAGCAAACACAAACACACACACACACACACCCACACACACACACACACACACACACACACAGTTTGTCCGCATTCCCCTGTACTGCCCTGTGGACACGGCTGCATTCATTACCCAAATCACACTAACGAGAAGGATTCACACAGATTCCAGTCATCAGCGCTGCGCTGTCGTGTCCCCGAGGACTCCTCGTTAGCACTTCCAAGAGAGGCTGTTGACAGACGGGGAAACCAAGCCTTTCCCACTCCAGGCCAGGAATTTGAATGGGAGACTTTCCTGTCACGAGACCAACCTTTCAGGGCAGGCTACAGTACCTTGTGTCAGGGTAGTGAGACCAACCTTCCAGGGCAGGCTACAGTACCTTGTGTCAGGGTAGTGAGACCAACCTTCCAGGGCAGGCTACAGTACCTTGTGTCAGGGTAGTGAGACCAACCTTCCAGGGCAGGCTACAGTACCTTGTGTCAGGGTAGTGAGACCAACCTTCCAGGGCAGGCTACAGTACCTTGTGTCAGGCAGGGTAGTGAGACCGACGGCAGCTATTATGCTGACACAAGGGTTTCATGATTTCATGAGTTGGCTGACGCTAGGGCTGTTTATGTCTGGGAGACACACTTTTGTCAACGACTATTTCCAAAGGAATTCTTTGTTTCATCTTAACCCAGTTTTTCCTCTACCAGTGGGACCACTAGTGGTCAATGACATAATTACAGGTGTTTCATGGAAGTGGGGACGAATATTTAAAAAATATAAGCAGAATGTACAGTAGCACTTGCCTACCCTCAATGACCATACAGGCTTATGCAAAGGCAAACTATTAAATTAAATTATATATATAAATATATACTATATATTTCTTTTTAATATTTTTTTATCTACCTTTATTGATAGGTATAGAGTAGGTTGACAGGATGAGGGGGTGACAAGCAGCAAAGGTCGTCGGGATCGGGACTCGAACCCGCGACACGCTGTCAGGCAAGATTACCAGGACAATTTAGATAGTATTTTTTTAATATAGACTGATGTCAGGCCATTTTCGACTTGGCATCTTATCGTTCATTGCAGCTATAGTGTGCATAGCTTCGATGTACAGATTATTTATGTTTTGATTATTTTAGTTTTTTATTCATTTTATTGAGTAGGATCTTGGTCTACCTACAGTATGGTTTTTTTAGATTACAATTTCTATGCATTTGATGTATTGATGTTGATGTATTGATTGTGAATCACCCTGGATTAAGCAGAGTGTCTGCTAAACGCCTACATTGTAAACTGTACAAAACGATAACTCAGTTCACACTCTGCTCAGCTCTCTTCCTGGCTTCAGCCACCTCTTAACCACACGCCCCGTTCTAGCAACGGCAATAATTCTTTCAATTCCCTCCCTCACTCACTGGACTGCTCAGCTATCTACAGACCACCATATCCTTTATAGGCTGAGTGGCACACACACACACACAGGGGCGTCACAAGGGAGGGGAAAGTGGGACTGAGTTACTAGGGCCCAAGGTGGAGGGGCCTGGAATTATTTTATACTTTAGCTATTGAAAAAAAGCAGATATACAAGCTTGTAGATCTGCTATTTTTGAAAAGTAAAGAAAATGTGCAAGTCTTTGAATATGTGTATTTTTTCTGGGGGTCCCTGGAACAAAATATTTTGGGATGGGGGTCCGTGGCCAAATACATATCATTTTGGGGATCCTTGACATGAAAAAGTTTGAGCACCACTGACATAGAAACATACTGTAGGTTTTGACATAGAAACATAGTTTTTTTTTTCAAAAAACCTTAGAAGTATTTGAAATATTCAAAGACTTGCACACATTTTCACAATTTTTTTCAAAAATAGCAGATCTACAAGCTCGCAGCGCGGCACCATAGTTAAAGCACAAAATGTGAGTGAACCCTTGTGCCCGGGGCCCAGAATGTGGTGCGACACCTCTGCACACACACCCCATTTACAAGAACAACACCATTGTCTCGCCTCTGCCGGCTAAGGGAACGCCGCTCTCTGAAGGAAACGCGGGCCGCTTTCTGCTCTACTGACCCGCTTCCTGACTCTGCAGGGCCGATAGGCCACGTCTGTGGTGGGCGATTCGCTTTTTGGCAGCGCTCTCAGATTTAAAAACAAGGCTCCCTGTTTAAGAGTGCCCTTTTAAGTCTGTTTAGTTTAGCACAAACATGTTTTGAGCTTTAAAAACGCTCTCAATCAGTGCTCAAAATGACACCAAGTTGGAGCACCGTAGTGAATTGACTTTTTTATTTATTTGGTAATCTGCTTACCTCGTGCCTACTTCATTCAGAACTTATAAAGTCAGTCGTAAACTATGGGGGGAGCACCAGAGCCTTCAAGACCGATAGAGTGATCATTGTTTGACTTTTATGACTATATTGGTATTAGCAATGTGTCATTTTTCTTTTACCACTTTCAACCCTGCACACCTATTTTGGGAGTGTAATTTAGGCGAAAATGTTCAAAAACTTTTCCAAAATAGCCAATCTACAATATCACTAATATTTGGAAACCTTTTGGGTTGTGTTTAAGCTTATTCATTTGCTTGCTTACAAGTACATTTGTTGCACTTTTGCCCAAAATCTCAAAACATCAGTAATCGTTGGTCCAGAATCAGACCCAAAAAGCTGGCATGGGTCAGGCTCTACTAGGCCAGGGAGGACACAGCCATGGCGAGGCTCTAGGGAGCACACACTGTCAGCCATGGTCAGGACCTCAGCTCCCACCCACAATGTGTGCATTTGTGCAGTCCTAACACTGCTCCTCATGTCTGGGAAGAGGCTACCGAATAAACACACCTGGCATGCATGCAAAACAAAAAGTGTGATGCATCAACAACGTTGGCCTGTGTTCACATTGGTATGTAGTAAAGAATAGATTGTATGCCCAATATGCCACTCAAAGAAATAAACAGGGGTGGTCCAACACTACTGTAACAGCTGAGACAGCTGTTTCACCTTTCATGGCAACAGCATAAAACCAAATCATGTCAATACTATTCATAATATTTCATAATAAATGTATTCCGTCCTTCCTTACCCAGGGGCTTACGACAGTGAAAGAGTTTTGGCTGAGCTAAGCGGCTATACTGGTGTTTAAACAGCATTAGTGTTACTTTGGTGTAGGACTCAGGTACAGTAAGCTGCCCTACAGGGGGATAGAGATAAATAGGGTAAGCTACAATGGCTTGGTTCGTACAAGGAAGAGTATTAGCTCAGGTAAGTTTCTATTCTTTGATTTAATACCGAATTTGGTTGCTGCTCTTTTGGAAAGTGTAGAGTGTTGACTAGGGCTGTCACAATTATTACATAATCATCTAATTGCAATTATTTGACATAATCGCAATTATTTGACATAATCGCAATTATTTTGTGATAATCGTCATAATCGTTTACATGTTGAAACATTTTTATATATGTTCAAACATTTAAAAAATAGTGGAAATAGCAGATCAACAAGCTCACAACGCTTTTAGATCGGCTATTTCCACTATCAATGTTCTTTTTAAAGTGTAAAGTTGTCAAATAGGTCCTTAATTTCTTTGTATATTTAGGTTATGTGTCATATCTGCCTACAAGCCAAACATTATTTTGGCTTCAAGCCAAACAGAAATGTAATTGTCAACGACAAAAACACAATTAAATCGTTAATCGCAATTATTTGGGTGACAATTAATTGTCATGTAAAATGTCATAATCGTGACAGCCCTAGAGTTGACAAAAAGTAGCATAGCATTCATGGCACACCTGTGACAAAAAAGTTTTTTTTTTTTTTTCCTTTTTTTTTGTCTTCTTCATGGGTAGCTAATCAATGAGAAAATATAAAAGCATTTTTTAAAAGCATACTTTAAGTAGATATGTTGCGAGAGTTGGTTGCAATGGGCTGCCCAGGTTTTGGATGGCATCAGGGGACAGGTGGCAAAAGTAGGCAAACAGCGTTTTGATAGCTGGCCGAGATAAGCCGCCAAGGTTTCGCTCACAGGCCGGCCATCTGTTTGTCTTGATGTGTCATCACATCGCTGCCTCAACAAACAATATATTATGGGTATCTATTGCCCTGAAAAACAACTTGACATTTGTGGTATCTAAGAAATACATACGGTACTGTAAATCGCTGTTAATTACAAATTTGACAAAACCATAAGTCAGTGTGACCCACAATGTGTGCTAGTTTGTTCTGCCGTTTTAAAAGGCAAGCCTGTATGGAAACCACTGCTAGATAACAACACTAGCACACAATCTGACAAAAGGTAAGTCTGGCACTGTTGTCGTCACCTCTGATGACTGTAGTCCTGTGTGTTATGTATGTGTTTGTGTGCGTCTTAAAAGGTCCTTGACTGAGTGCAGCTGAGGTCAAAGGCAGCACCTAGCCAGTGTTCCCTAAGCAACAACAGCCCATCAGTGTGCTGGTTCTTGCACCCTCACCAAGCTCGGCTTGATGGCTTCTTCTTTCTTTTTTTTTTTGCATTGCATTTTCTCCGGTTTTACATTGACAACATTCAATCTCACATTAGCCACTGCATCCATGCACTCTGATGCACTCATACACCCCTGATCCTGACTTCCACAACTCATTCCAACGGTTTTTGTTGAGTTTGACATTTCAGTTTGTTAATTATAAGTGTGGAGTGTGTGCATCTCCCTCCTTTGTTGCAACCTGCAAGCCAATTCTAACATAACGTCCCCGTAGCTCATTAAGTAGACTCAGCAGAATCGAGGAGGAACCATGTTGGACTAATGAACAACGCTGCTACAGCATGAGAGCAAAGAAGAAGTGTCACTTGCAGCCAGGAGGATGAGGGGGAGGTAAGCTGGATTGTGGAAGTTCACACGTTGCATTATGAATCATCACATCGTTCCCCTGCATTCAGCAGCCAAAAAGATACTGTGCTTCTTGCCACGTATTTCTGTCCCTGTCACACATGCTTTGCAGACATGGACAAGCTTTCACAACGGCACTTTTAACTTTCACCGTTTAATTGCTACCATCTCCTTTACACTTTTTTTTCCAAAAGGCGGCAATAATTGAGGAAAAAGTATTTATTCTGAGGAAAGAGGACATTTTATTAAATATAAATATATATATTCTTTTTAAATAGATCATTTTACGTGCCATTTTTCTAATATCTGTTATGTTGTTCTTTCTGTCTTGAATTCATCGGTTGGAGAGAGCCAGAAAGAAGGGTAGATTTATTCAAACTTCTCGTGAATTCACAACTCATCTCCCTGATGAAAAACAGCCTGTACACAGCTGAAGAGAAACAGTTCAACAGTTACAGACAGACACCACGCTCCTCCGGTCCTGATGAATGACTTTGTGGTCAAGTATGATCATCTATTTTAGGTTCTTTCTCATTTTCCCTCGTTCGTTGTCCTCTCTCACACGCTCTTTTGCCTTCTCCCCCAACTGGCCACCGAGTAACCCACCCCCACTTCCACGCTCTGAACTGTAGTTGTGATGTGTTTATTTTTTTTAGCCCCAGCAGCAGTGTTCATTTCGTCAAACTAAAACTATGACGAAAACTGTTCGTCAACCACCTTTTTTCACATATAAAAACTAAATAAAAACTAAGCCATGATGACTAAGACTAAATATATTGACAGTTTTGTCAACAGATAAAAACAAGACAAAAATGTTAGGGAGGAACACGTGAAGAGGAGGTCCAGTACAAGTCATTTTATACTTGGTTGCGTTCAGGTGTTTTGCTCTGAAACTAGCTCACAACGCACCACAGCACGACGCGTTGTGAGATTGTAGATTGGCTATTTTCAGCATGCAACCAAGCGTAAAATGGCCAAGGCCCGCCAACATAATTTTAGGCGACAAAATCAACTGTAGATTTAGTCGACTAAAATCTTATATTTAGTTGACTAAAACTAGACAAAGTCTAAAACAGTTGACTAAAATGTGACTAAAAATAAATGCAATTTTACTCAAAAGACAAGAATATAAAGATAAAAATGTGCCGTCAAAATCAACACTGCCCCACAGGGTGTCTAAGAGAACAATCCAGTGACCAACTGACCACGTCCCCTACAGCCCACTGTCGATGTATGGATGTCAGAACGTGCTTCCACTGCCCAAAGGGGAATCTACAAGCTACTCACACACACAACCTCCCTGAATGAACCACATCAATTTGTGTGTCCTACATTATGGAACAGGGCCCAGAACCAGTTTTTTTTTAGACTGTTTACACTGGGTTCTCGCATGACCAGAGAATACTAATGTGTTTTTCCTTAGAGACCCAAGCTAAAACTAACTGTCCCAATGTTCCAGGTAAGGATGGGAGAGTAATTCACAGGCATTCTTCTTGTTATCGATCCTGTTGTCTGTGATCTGTTAACTCTTACCTCATGATGATGGCGCGTTAGTAACTCTTCACAAATGTCCTTGATTAAGAATGCATGAAGGGTTTAACTGCAAAATCTGTCCACTTCCAAATCCACACATTAGCTTACCAGTAAGACGCCCTAAGGCCCTAAAGTGGCGAGGACGCGCACATGGGCGTGTGGCACGCATTCACCTGGGTGACAGCAGACTGCTGGGTGAGCGCTGGCTTTTTGGCATGGGATCAACTTTGACCAAAGAGATGACTGACATCATAGACCACATAAGACTGACACATTATGTCCATATACGGTCATTCCCAGACATGGGCTTAATATTGATGACATCAGGGATCTATGGGCATAAAAGCCATATATGGAGTGTGACAGGAGGCGTGACGGATGGACGGACATGGTCTGCAGGTCTTCATACTACCGTAATTGCTGGACTATAAGCCGCACCTGAATATAAGCCGCAGGTGTCCTTCCTGGTTCCTGGCTGCTAGAGCACGCCTGGTGGCCGTTAGCTGTAAAAATCTCTATATAAATCCTTGTTAAAGACCATTGTAAAACTAACTAACTGGCCGTTAACTGTAAAAATCGTTATATAAGCCGCACTGTTGTATAAGCCGCAGGGTTCAAAACATGGGAAAAAGCCGCGGCTTATAGTCCGGCAATTACGGGTAAATGCGACCTACGGTCTCAATAACAGATATTCATCCAGTCTTCCAGTATTTCAGTTTAGGAACAAGACCCTTAATCCTCAACAATACTCGATCAAGCTTCATGTCTATTCTTCCTATGTGGGGACAACGTATATACTAGGGATGCGAATCTCGACCACTGAGGCGATACGATACGGACCCCGATACACAGCCAGCGATACGATATAATTGCGATACATTGAAATCCTGACGATACGATACATCACGATCCACCCCTGTTCCCGATACGATGCGATACGATTCACGATTCACCACGATTCAAGCCCAAATCCCAAAATTTACAAAACATAGCGACTAAAAATTTATGAAATTTAAATTCAAGGCAATTTATTGTTTCACTGTAGTACTAGGCTCTGTCTAACAACCCAACATATAGTATTCTGGGAGAACACAAAGCTGCTGGCTATTGTAGAAGTGTTTGATAACTAATCATATAGAAGGCCTATGTCATTATTAGTAGGCCTATATGTCTTCAACTGGGAGTCAGGGACCCCAATCCAGGGTTATTACAGGGGGCCTGCCAAATATTTGTGTGATACAGTATAGCCTACAGCGAGGGTCCCTGCTTGATCTCTGTCTGAGCTAAGGGGTCCTTGACCTGAAAAACAATAAAGTCCCTCCCTGGTTTGTATTTATATAATATAATATAATATTATATTATATTATATTTAATCCAGAATTATGCAATTTTTATAGCCAAAATGTTTTAAAACAGACCTACAAGCTCACAGCGCGTCGCATCCACGACGCATTGTGAGCTTGTAGGTCTGCTATTTTAGGTGCAACACCTTTGTACTGCGATGTATAAATTAGGCTTCTTTTCCAGAGCAGAACTAGCAGCAGAGAAAGTGAGAGAGTTGCTTGCATCAACAGGAAAGTTGTAGAACAGTGACAAATACTTTGTTTTAAACGCAAGCAGTAGTCCTACAACACCCAGCAACATTGTTGTTGTTGTGTGTGTGTGCAGTTAATATAGCGCAGAGAGAAGATGATCTCAATCAATTGTCCGTCGAAGATTCGCTAAGAAACGGCTGTTGATTACATATCACTCGATCAGCCTGTGCTACTCTGTGACAACAATCAGCGCAGCGGACTTGGATGTTATAAAGCTAAGTACTGTACTAATCTATCATCTTTTTAACCCGTGGGGCTGCTAGTTCGTCTGTGTTGATTCACTCGCATTTCGCTGTCTGTCTCCCTGGTTGCAAGCATGCAGAGTGCAGATGTCCGTCTGTCCGAGAGCAGCTCGCGTTAAAGACTGGCTTTTGGGGAGGGGGCTGAACCGAACGGCTGATGATGGTGCATTCATGGCGCCTCGGAAACACAGGATAGAATGAAATACTATTATGGAAGAACCGATACAATCGCGGAATGTACCGATCCAGACACTCACGGCACGATCCATCACGATTTCGGCCGTCTATTGTACCGGTACACACTGAATGAACCGATTCGACCGTATTGCGGACGTTTGTATCGCGATTACGATCCGTACCGGTATATCTTCGCATCCCTAGTATATACCCCTCTTGAAATGTGATGACAGGGAAGCTGCTGAGCCTTTTCCCCCTCTTGTCTAATGGGACACTGAGAAGAAGTCCACACCCTGGCACAAAGATCAGGGATCTCCATTCCTCAGTGAATCGACACCGCTCACAGTGAAAGGGAGTTCCAATTTCATCGTCATTAAAAGACACAAGAGACAGGAAAGGAGTGTGTGCTTTCCCCCCTCAGAGTAATCCCTCATTTGTGTGCATGTGCGCGTTGTGTTGTTGTGTGTGTGCGCTCATATGTACATACCTTGCTGTCCAGTTTCTTCATGGTCACTAGGTCCAGGGACTTGAGCGAGTGGCCCGTGGGAGCAATGAAGTAAAGGCAGATGTGAATCCTGGTGTCGTGGTAGTTGAACAGCGAGCGCTTGATCTTCAACTCCTCCTGAAGGTAGTTCTCAAACTGAGTGTCGATGTAATCCACGATGGGCTTGTAGCTGCACCGCCAGAGAGAGATCAACATTAATACTGAGTGGCCAGGAGCATAAATGTCTGTTCTTACTCATGCGTTGCAAACGAAACATGAAAGGAACTATAGGCCTGTCGCTGGAGAAGAGAACAGAGTGAGTGACTTATGATTTAAGTAACAAATTGCTTTGGTTCAAGGCCACAATAATGAAACCACAGTGCTTAGAACAGCGTGAAACAAGTTGCATTTTGGGTGTTGGGAAGCAAACGGAATGGCTGCCCACAATTGCATTCTGTGGAGAAGTGTCGTTGACAGACGACAGAGTGTTCACCAGGGAATTATGAATATGAACATGAGTAAGAGTCCCATTTTTACACTTTACAAAGTCAACCAACCAGAGGATGGCACAGTTTTGGGCTAGCCCACATGTCAGAGGCTTTTTCCGATTCATCAATCTTTTGTGTGGCTTTTTTTAGATTCTCAAACAAAGCTAAAACAATGCTTTAACAATTCATAGCTGTGTGTGTTCATAAAGTTATAATACATTTGTCGATATAATGAATTTCTGTGTTTCTGAATTGTTGAGAGGGCACTCAGCGCAGCTCAATTACTTTTATTATATCCACTCCACGGCTGTATATCTTTTATAGCCCTCCAGTGCTTTAGTTATGCATTTGCCCTGTCTGAATCTGCATGGAAATGCAGTTTAAAGTCTGTAGGGAGAAGGAGTTTCTCTTGCCTATCCGACTCTCTCCTCCTTGCGCTGTCAACGGACACATGGGGTTGATGTATTTGTAGTTGGTAGTATTGCACAGTGATTGCACAGTCTCCGTTTTATCCACCACCTTTTTCATAATTGTCATAGGTAATAAGTCTGTGATGTTCTTCCTATAGAGCAGACCAAAACCATATTGGCAGCTCCTCAAACTCAGTGGTTCCCAAACGTTTTAGCTCAAGAACCAAAAGAGAAATTAGATGTTCGCCCCAGCACCCAAACTAGTGAAAATAGCAGATCTTCGCGCCGTGGCGTGTTGTGAGCTTGTAGGTCATCTAGTTTCACTACTTCTTAAACATATCGGGAGTGAGTCCAGACGCAGTGTTTGGGAACCAGTGTTTAACTAATTTGTTCTGTCCACCTGTCACTGCTGACTGAGACTGAATGACAGCTGCACTCCACACATCATCCTTCTGAAATGTTTCACTGTGTTATTTAGAGCCAGGCTATCTTTTTTCCCTCCCTCACCACTAGCTTTATTGAACCAAACACCACATTCATCGAATTTCACAGACTTTTCAGCCATCTTTGCAAAGCTGACATTTTCTTTGCTTTCCTTTGGTCTTGTTCTTTTGATGTAGGTTACCCACAGGGGCTAAGGACATTCCTCCACACTATGTGTGACCTGCATTCCAAAGGCAGGCAGCTTCTTCACTTAACACACACTATGTCATCAGAGTTTCTAAAAACTACGGGTTGGCTGAGACCCAAACAGGGATGCAAACATGTTTACGGAAACTCACCGTGTACTACTTTAATGTGTGTACTTTTAATGTGCTTGGTTCGCAGAACAAAACTTGGACAGAGTTGTTAAAAGCTTAAGCCGTTACAATTACCTTAGAATCCCGCTTTTATTCATTAAGGTGATTTAGATTTAAGTGTTAATCTATCTATAAATGCGAGAAGTCTCTGCGTGTCTGTCTGTCTGTCTGTGTGTCTGTAATCCGCGTATCTCAAGAACCGTTCGTCCCACCGGCTTCAGATTCGGCACGCGCGTTCCCCGCCGCGGCACGGAGTGCAGTGCCGGGTCTCGACCCGACCCGACGCGCGGTTTTCCCGAACCGGCGAGAAACGTTCGGAATCTCCTTATGCGGGGTTGATTGTTGACATCAGGCTGTTCCGGAGGAAATCGGCGAAAGCTCTGACTCATTGTGACATCACTTCATAAAAGGCTCTGACATCACGTACGCCACATGGGTCAACAAAAAATCTCTGTGAGTGTGTATGTATGTAATCCGCGTATCTCGAGAACCGTTCGTCCCACGGGCACGCGCGTTCTCCATATATGGGCATAAAAAGCCCCCATATATGGGCATAAAATGGATTGCAGACAGACAGATACAGATATCTCCATATATGGACATAAATGGACAGAGGCAAACAGATGGTCAAAGATCTCCATATATGGGCATAAAATGGACGCAGACAGACAGATACAGATATCTCCATATATGGGCATAAATGGACACAGGCAAACAGATGTTCAAAACGGGTCCTATGACAACAGGTATAATGACTGAGGTTTGCATTAAAGGGGGAACCGGCACTGTGTCTGCAACACAGTTGGAGGCACAGACAGATACTCCATATATGGGCATAAAATGGACGCAGATAGACAGATATCTCCATATCTGGGCATAAAATGGACCCAGAACTATAACTGCAGTGATCTCCATATATGGACATAAAATGGACGCCGACAGACAGACAGACAGATACAGATATCTCCATATATGGGCATAAATGGACACAGGCAGACAGATGCAGTGATCTCCATATATGGACATAAAATGGACGCCGACAGACAGACAGACAGATACAGATATCTCCATATATGGGCATAAATGGACACAGGCAGACAGATGGTCAAAACGGGTCCTAAAGGGCGGGGCATTCATTCCCTATTTACATTGTTCCGAGTTGGCCAGGTCGCCGACTAGACGCTGGGCCGCCCTTCAGCTTCTAGTAATACTAAATAATACAACTAACAATGTAAACATTTTAATATTGACAAATATCCTAATTAACCTAGTGTTCTGGTGAGTCCAATATCTCCATAGATCAGTGGTTTTCAACCAGTGGTCCGGGGACCAACAGTGGTCCTTGAGGGGGATCCAGGTGGTCCCCAGCTAAATGGTGGAGAGTTTGTTACCAAATGGACCCTTTTAAAAGGCCCCCAAGGAATTGTGGACAAAAAGAAATTATATCGATTTTGGGTCTGAGAGGCTGAATCTCGTCAAATGGTGGTCCGTGGCTGAAATGCAGAATAAATAACGGACCGTGATATGAAAAGGGTTGAAAAACCACTGTCCCAGATTGAGAACAGGGCTCAGAGAAAGAAACCCATCCATATGGTCTGTCAGACACGGCCCTGTTTACAGTAATCAGGCGCTGTGGAATGCCTCTGCTCTGACCTTTCCAAGCCCGTCCGTCCACATTAGACAGAAGGGTTTGTCACAATGCGTTTTATGGCCTTCCTGGCACCTCCTCCCCACAGAGGAGTAGCTATTGGGAGGAGGGGTGGGGGGGGGGCGTGTGAGTCGGGAGCCCCATGCTAGCCAGGTCAGACGGAGAACGCAGCCGTCCTGCAGCTAAGTTCAAACCAAGCATTCAAGTATTTCCTCTGTATATTTAAGTATATCCTCTGTGTCGTTGCCCTGCCTCTTTCCCCCCTCATGGACTATAAGGTCTGGACTGATAACGACCTACCGCACATACAGTATTTAAACAGAACTGCTACCTTTAAGCACATTTTAATTCTGAGGCTTTTTTTGTATAATATTTAAATTAAATGGTTTTGAGGAAAAGATTGACTGCCATTCATTTCAAAAGGCTTTATACCCCGTTTAGAACGATGAAAGTGACATGGCTCCGTTTACACAATGCCCCTCCAACTGTACATACGTTCACCTTTTTCAACTGTTTTTATTATATTTTGACACTTGCTTTGGCAATATAAACGTATGTTTTCTCATGCCAATAAAGCTCCACGGTTTGTCAGTCAGTCAGTCTCAGCGATACTCAAAAAAAAATAAAAAAATTGGACAATATGATTTTTACCTCATTTAATTTTTAGAGGTGCAATGTATTACTTATTATTATCTATATCTATGTATTATCTTTACATTTTTATCCCACGATTTCGCAACCCATTTTTCACCTAGCACCAATTGCCTAAGCCCTAAAATGTAATCCTGGGAGCTGCTCTCCCTCTGCCAACCTGGGGAGGGCCCCAACTGAGCTCATGCTATTCAGTGCATAAGGAGTGAGCAGGCTGCTTCTTATCACCTGACAGGGGGGAGTTTCCCCGGTTGTACGTAGCGCGTGGAAGGAACACGTTATTCCAACCAGTTCCTTTCCCCTCCATCAGGTGCCCTGGCTGGCCAGGGGGAGGCATTATAGAGACCAGGATTACTGCATGTTTTTGTGAGGGTATCTACCCTAGGAGACACGGGGAGAACATGCAAACTCCACACAGAAAGGAGAGAACATGCCCACAGCGCCACCGGTACATTTTAAGATGTACTTTTTGTCTGAGAATTGTGAGCAAACTTAGTTTGTATTTAGTTTTTTATTTAGTTTTCGTCAGTGAAAAAGGCAGTCGACAAACCTTTTTCACCATAGTTTTAGTTGATGAACTTAACGCTGCTAGGGTTAGGTTCAAGTTATGCGTCCATACCTGTCCTCCTTGTTGATCTGGTCTCCAAAGCCCACCGTGTCTACGATGGTGAGCTTTAGATGGACGTTGCTCTCCTGGAGGTCGTAGGTCCGCGGCCGGAGGTACACGCCGTTCTGGTAGTGGCTGGCTTCCTCGTTTTCGAACATGGTGTTGAAGAGCGTGTTCATTAACGTCGACTTGCCAATACCCGTCTCCCCTGGGGGAACACATAACAGGCAGAATGAAAAGAAATTCACCGGGGGGCAATTCATCAGCTCTGTCTATACAGACAAAAGTGTTTATTGCAGCAATACGACGACTGGAAGGCATCATGTACGTGTCTCTCATGTCAGGGGAAAACAAGACAACAGCGTTGGGGTTGTTGTGGTGGTTACACCCCGCCACTCCGACATGTCTCCTTTCCGACATGTCTGCATTCCGTCACTAACCCTGTCCCTATCTCTAACCCTTACCCTAAACTTAACCCCTATGGAAGTGTCGCCACTCCGACAATAAGAAGTCAATTTCGGAGTGGCGACATGTCGGAATGGAGAGTGACACCCGTTGTGGTTCAGCGCCGTGCTTTGAGCAATTACATCTGTCAAGTGATCAATAGGAAAAAGAAACCAACAGATTTTTTTTTTGTGAATGACTTGTTGTGTGAGCATGCATGCAGGTGTACACACACACACACACACACACACACACACACACACACACACACACACACACACACACACACACACACACACACACACACACACACACACACACACACACACACAGAATGTGCTACTTACCTACGCATAGGATGTTAAAGCAGAAACCCTGTGTGACCGATTTACTGACCAGCTGGTCAGGTAGGCTATCAAATCCAACATGGCCACCCAAGGTCAGGTTACGCTTCTCTTCATTCTGAAACAAAAACAAAAAACAAAAATACATGATTTAATAGACTAATTAATAAATTAACATTCTCTTGGTGAATTGTTTAAGGCCGCTGCCTGCAACACTGGAGGGCTTTTGGCATTTCTTTCCCGTTATTTAATACCTCCAGGCTCCAAGACAAAGAAAATCATCAAGTCAAGTACGCGGTAATTATGGATCTCACCGCAGTTCTAGGCAAAACCCGCCCGCTGTGATGGGGCCAGTAGTCGCTGTGATTGACAGTTTTCGTTTAACCAACTCTCAGTAAAACTATGCTTGCCCGGCAGGGATCCAATCTGACACGTAAGGCGAGGTCTATCCCATAATGTTGGTGGAATTCATAAGCACGCATCAAGCACAGCAGAGAAATGTACAGTAGCTACAGTACTCTGGGATCATGGCTTTCCTCTGACAGCATGTGAGGAAAATGCACTCATGCTTAGCAGAGAGATATGACACCATAGGTTCGTCGAAGCCTTCACATTCTTATGCAAATGAATGACAAAGTATTTCCATACGTTGCACAGATGAAAAACCCATCAGCCTCCAAACGCTGGAGGAGTTAAGTAATCAAGGCACTGTGGGAGGCGTGAACTTTCAGAATAATCCTTCCACGGCCACAAGGACTTCTCACAGAGAAAAGACTATAGAATTTCTGGGAGCAAACAGACATGGTGTGCAGGAAAAGGAGGACAGAAACCATTGAAAATATGTCTGTCTGGAAACAAACTAGTCGGGAAATGCATACTGACAGCAAGTAAGAACAACCGACAAGAATGAACAACTTAAGTCCTATATATACTTTGTTGTACGATGAGTATAGCGGAAATAGCAATGCATCTACAAGCTCACAATGCGTTGCAAAGATTTTTCAACTTTTCTTTCACATTTCCACCTATAATGCAGCAAGAGCCGTTGGCCGCCGCGTCCACGTCCATGGACGCGGCCGTGGACGCGTCCATGGACGCGGACGCGAAAAAAACGTCCGTGGACGCGAGGCCGCGTCCACGGACGCAAACGGCCGGCCGTCCCGGCCGTGGACGCGGCCGTGGACGAGGCCGTGGACGCAGACGGCCGGGGACGCGGCCGTGGACGAGGCCGCGGACGTGGACGCAAACGGCCGGCCGTGGACGAGTCCATGGACGAGGCCGCGAAAAAAAGGCAGCGAAAAAAAAAAAAAAAAGTGTCTATTGTATGTATTTTTTGATGGAGAATTCAAATATGACCTTCTTTTTTGCATAGGACAACTCTAACCTGCATCAATTGGTATTTTATAATTGCCAATTGTACCCTATCCATCTGAAAAACAAATTGGATGTCTATTGTATGTATTTTTTGATGGAGAATTCAAATATTACCTTCTTTTTGGGATAGGACAACTCTAACCTGCATCAATTGGTATTTTATAATTGCCAATTGTACCCTATCCATCTCAAAAACAAATTGGATGTCTATTGTATGTATTTTTTGATGGGGAATTCAAATGTTACCTTCTTTTTTAGATAGGACAACTCTAACCTGCATCAATTGGTGCATCAACCTACTATCTATCTATCTATCTATCTATCTATCTATCCATCTATCCATCTATCCATCTATCCATCTATCTATCCATCTATTTATTTATACTTCACCTTTAGTCCAGAAGAGAGTTCAGCATCAGGAACTTGCACACATGTAACTGTGTCATGACTGTGTCATGGAGCTAAAACAGGGCTATGTTAAATACTCAAAATGACTCTGATGGACCAATCAGGGTGGTGGTGGGGGGAGAGATCAACAATAGACAGAAACTGGATAATGCTTTGTTAACTGTCCCACCTAAGTCCCTGCTAGTCTGAACAAACATCACCTTCCCTCTCATAACACTACTACTACTACATTTATATAAAGCTGCTCTTGCATTTGAATTCAAGTCTGACACAAGTTAAGGTTAACTTAGGTAGTATTTCATTTTGCTGGCTTTTAGGGTCTGTGTGTGAGTGTGTAGGCTCACAAATTATTATAATTGTCATTAAGTGACTCTATCTATCTATCTATCTATCTATCTATCTATCTATCCATCTATCTATCTATCCATCTATCCATCTATTTGTTTATACTTACTGTTTACATTTTCTATACATATTTATTTCTATATAAAACTCAGTTGTGTGGAGTTATTGTGTGCCTTTTCTTGTAGCTAAAGAGTCCATTTGTTCACTAGACATTAAGTCAAGGTTACTATTTTGAGTTGAAGCTAAGTGTTTTATTGCTTTGTGGTTTAACATGATTTAAAAGGCAAATTCATTGTTATGGTTACTTTAGAAGACTGCTTTTGCATTCATGAGTTAAAAAGAGAGCCAAGCTAATTCAAAGAGTTAAGTTAAAGGAACACAAAACATGACCTAACTCGCTGCCATTGGACAGACAGTTACAACATAGGCCTACTCTTATCTTTCACAGAACAGACAATTATCATTTGTTTTATCTATTTGAGACTATGTAGCTGCTCTATGGGAAATAGAGCATTATATCAGCCTATTCAATTGATAATGACCAATGGGTGCCAGTTTCTAAGTAGTTAACCATATTAACATAACAATATATGTGGCCTAGACATGGATATTGCCCAATCAACTCGTAATCTACAGAAATGTCCACCACATCACACAGTATAAAACTTAGTAGGCTCAGTGGATTCACCTATGTTAAATCATGTCAGGTTAGTTTGGTTCAAGGTTCAAGTATAATAATTTATGAGACAAAAATGTAAACAGCACAAATGTACAATCACATCTCGGCTAGAATGATAACATAAAGTCCTGACTACTCCTTGTTATTGTGGTCCTAAATACTACACTGATTAGTTTGGATGCATTGCTTCTATCATGTCCAATTAAAAATAAATACATTACATACATACAGAAATCTGCCTTCTCCTGTATTGTATTAGTGACATTCATTATAAATAGTAAAATAACAGGACAGAGCAAAAAAGGCCTCTGTTGTGTCTTTATCTGATCACATGCAATCAGACACTCACACTGCACAGCAATATATAAACTTTATTACAGGCTCAAGGCCCACAGGGTAAGAAGACAATACATTACAAAGATAATAATAAAAAAAAACAACAACAGAGAGTACATTCACAAAGCCCCACCGGAGCTAAAGAGGCACTCATGCCAGTGTCCTCTAACGGTAGACGTGTACCTGACAGAGCTTTCCCCACATTGGTTACAGATATAAGGTTTCTCTCCGGTGTGAATTTGTTGGTGTATTTTGATATGTTCCAGTCTAGGAAAGCTCTTTCCACACTGGTCACAGCAATAAGGTTTCTTTCCAGTGTGATTTTTCTGGTGTGCTTTGAGATGATGCATATCACTGAACCTTTTCTCACACTGGACACAGCAGTATATGGCTTCTCACCAGTGTGGATTTTCAGGTGTCTTTTCAGAGCCGTCTTCAGAGTGAACCTTTTCCCACATTGGTGACAGCAGTAAGGTCTCTCTCAAGTGTGAATCTTCTTGTGTTGTACGAGGCTAGATTTTACAGTGAAACGTTTGCCACAGTGTTCACAGCAGTAAGGCTTTTCTCTGAACTTTTCCCCACATTGGACACAGCTGTATGGTTTCTCTCCTGTGTGAATTCGTTCATGTATTTTGAGATAAGACAATCGAGTAAAGCTTTTCCCACACTGGTCACAGCAATAGGGCTTCTCTCTAGTGTGAATTCTCTGGTGTTCTTTTAAAATCCCCTTTTGAACAAATCTTTTCCCACACTGGTCACAACAATAAGGTTTCTCTCCAGTATGTGAACGCTTATGATCTTTTAATTGTCCAGACCGAGCAAAATACTTCCCACATTGTTCACAGCTGAATGGCTTCACTCCGGTATGAATTCTCTGGTCTACTTTGAGATAATAAATTGAGCTGAAGGCTTTTTCCACATTGGTCACAACAGCACTGTCTTGGTTTAACTGAGGACAGCACAGGACAGGGAGAGAAAACACACACCTGATAAGAGCCAGATTCACACATTGATCAGCATTTAAGTAACATCATCATTATTATTGTTGAGTCTGAAAAGAACAATACAATGTGATAGATCTTTACACATCTGACCCATAACATTATTAGCAATTCACATGGTTACTATAATAGGTGAGTCTTCTAGCTTTTTAAAAATGTAATATTTCATTAATTCTTTCTCTTACTAAGTGTAACATCCCACTTCTTAATTGTATATTATTTGGAAAGGGTTAGCAAAATGTTTGCCATAAATTCAATGCTGAAATGCATTTGTTTTCCTACATTTTCCCCTTCAATGTATTATTACAATGTATTTACTATTTCTTACTTAGGTCTACTTAACTTTGTATTTTTACATTATTATATTGATCAACATTAACACATAGTGTGTGTTAGGTTAGGTTAGTTGCAGAGTGTCCACAACTGTCCAGAATACACTGTACATAATAGACTCCAGACTTCAAGTGAAGATGAAATCTCTAGACGGCACCAGCGGCAATTCTGATGAACGGGTGGAACCCAAAGACCATCAAGATCTCTGTAAGTCACAGACTGAGTAAGTCTCCAGATAAACTCACACACATCAAAGTGTTTAAACATTACTTTTATCATTCATGACATAATGTTACTGTTACCTACATGCCTTTATATGGGGAGAACCAAGCAACTTTGACCCAGTAATGATTTTGCTTTTAATAGAAAGGAATCCCTTACATTGTTGTATGTTAAATTACTTTCTGATCTGTTTGTGTTCATTATAACAGCCACAGGAAAGATACATTGTTTCAGATTGTTCCAGAGACTGATGACAGACCCTGGATGTAGCTCTGTCAGGTACACGTCTACCATTAGTGGACACTGGCATGAGTGGCATGAGTGCCTCTTTAGCTCCGGTGGGGCTTTGTGAATGTACTCTCTGTTGTTGTTTTTTTAAATGATTATCTTTGTAATGTATTGTCTTCTTACCCTGTGGGCCTTGAGCCTGTAATAAAGTTTATATATTGCTGTGCAGTGTGAGTGTCTGATTGCATGTGATCAGATAAAGACACAACAGAGGCCTTTTTTGCTCTGTCCTGTTATTTTACTATTTATAATGAATGTCACTAATACAATACAGGAGAAGGCAGATTTCTGTATGTATGTAATGTATTTATTTTTAATTGGACATGATAGAAGCAATGCATCCAAACTAATCATTGTAGTATTTAGGACCACAATAACAAGGAGTAGTCAGGACTTTATGTTATCATTCTAGCCGAGATGTGATTGTACATTTGTGCTGTTTACATTTTTGTCTCATAAATTATTATACTTGAACCTTGAACCAAACTAACCTGACATGATTTAACATAGGTGAATCCACTGAGCCTACTAAGTTTTATACTGTGTGATGTGGTGGACATTTCTGTAGATTACGAGTTGATTGGGCAATATCCATGTCTAGGCCACATATATTGTTATGTTAATATGGTTAACTACTTAGAAACTGGCACCCATTGGTCATTATCAATTGAATAGGCTGATATAATGCTCTATTTCCCATAGAGCAGCTACATAGTCTCAAATAGATAAAACAAATGATAATTGTCTGTTCTGTGAAAGATAAGAGTAGGCCTATGTTGTAACTGTCTGTCCAATGGCAGCGAGTTAGGTCATGTTTTGTGTTCCTTTAACTTAACTCTTTAAATTAGCTTGGCTCTCTTTTTAACTCATGAATGCAAAAGCAGTCTTCTAAAGTAACCATAACAATGAATTTGCCTTTTAAATCATGTTAAACCACAAAGCAATAAAACACTTAGCTTCAACTCAAAATAGTAACCTTGACTTAATGTCTAGTGAACAAATGGACTCTTTAGCTACAAGAAAAGGCACACAATAACTCCACACAACTGAGTTTTATATAGAAATAAATATTTATAGAAAATGTAAACAGTAAGTATAAATAAATAGATGGATAGATGGATAGATAGATAGATAGATAGATAGATAGAGTCACTTAATGACAATTATAATAATTTGTGAGCCTACACACTCACACACAGACCCTAAAAGCCAGCAAAATGAAATACTACCTAAGTTAACCTTAACTTGTGTCAGACTTGAATTCAAATGCAAGAGCAGCTTTATATAAATGTAGTAGTAGTAGTGTTATGAGAGGGAAGGTGATGTTTGTTCAGACTAGCAGGGACTTAGGTGGGACAGTTAACAAAGCATTATCCAGTTTCTGTCTATTGTTGATCCCTCCCCCCACCACCACCCTGATTGGTCCATCAGAGTCATTTTGAGTATTTAACATAGCCCTGTTTTAGCTCCATGACACAGTCATGACACAGTTCCATGTGTGCAAGTTCCTGATGCTGAACTCTCTTCTGGACTAAAGGTGAAGTATAAATAAATAGATGGATAGATAGATGGATAGATGGATAGATAGATAGATAGATAGATAGATAGATAGATAGATAGATAGATAGTAGGTTGATGCACCAATTGATGCAGGTTAGAGTTGTCCTATCTAGAAAAGAAGGTAACGTTTGAATTCCCCATCAAAAAATACATACAATAGACATCCAATTTGTTTTTGAGATGGATAGGGTACAATTGGCAATTATAAAATACCAATTGATGCAGGTTAGAGTTGTCCTATTCCAAAAAGAAGGTAATATTTGAATTCTCCATCAAAAAATACATACAATAGACATCCAATTTGTTTTTCAGATGGATAGGGTACAATTGGCAATTATAAAATACCAATTGATGCAGGTTAGAGTTGTCCTATGCAAAAAAGAAGGTCATATTTGAATTCTCCATCAAAAAATACATACAATAGACACCTTTTTTTTCTTTTTTCGCTGCCTTTTTTTCGCGGCCTCGTCCATGGACTCGTCCACGGCCGGCCGTTTGCGTCCTCGTCCACGGCCGCGTCCCCGGCCGCGTCCCCGGCCGTCTGCGTCCACGGCCGCGTCCACGGCCGCGTCCACGGCCGGGACGGCCGGCCGTTTGCGTCCGTGGACGCGGCCTCGCGTCCACGGACGTTTTTTTCGCGTCCGCGTCCATGGACGCGTCCACGGCCGCGTCCATGGACGTGGACGCGGCGGCCAGCGGCTGTCTCTCCTATAATGTCGACATCCCCAAGATAGGAATGCCGGGGTGAAAGTGGTTAAGCCTGTGAACCAAAACTACAATGAACCACCTAAGCTGGGGAAATGCTAATACACACGCCACAAAATCATTTTAAGCCATGGTCATTCATAGCGACCTAACCACGTATAACTTTCGATGTCCCAAATATGACATATTGCAGTGTTTCTCAAACTTCCAAATTTCAAGGTCTCCCTTTAACTCTGACAGTGTACAAATGGAACCAAATGAACCCTGACGGGTAACTGTCAGAGTTACAGACTTGTATCAATTTAGAATTTAGAATCCGGCTTAAAATTCCCTAAAGGAACCCACAGAGTCCCTGGAATCCACTTTGAGAAACACTGACATATTGAACCGTTCTTAACAAATTGTGAGTTAGTTGGTGGAATATAAGCGGTTTCACCTCTGATCTCTCTTATCAGAGCCGTCTTTACTGAGTGAGACGGAGCACCTTGAGGTGCACACCGGGACCACCCTAGTATGTCTGGCTCAGTCGTTCCCAGAAGAGCAGGGCTGCATATTTAGAGGCTGATGTCACCGGACACAGCCTGAGCGCAGCAGAGCACAGTGGAGCCGAATACAACTCTATTATAGACCTGAGCAGGCTCAGCATTAGGGCTGCAAGTTACTATCAGTTCTTTTCTTAACAATTATTCTATCAACTCATATTTCAATGAATCCCCAAAAATATATGAATTGATCTGATTTGATTCAATACTTAAACCCTATTTTATTCTTCATTGTACAACTGTGTGGCGCAATTGCGCAAAGATGGCGAATAACCAACCTATAGAATTGTTTTTATTAAATAATTTGTTTTTAAATAACCGATTCAATCGTCAATATCGATTAACTGTTGCATCCCTACTCGGCATGCAAACTTGGTTAAACGTGCAGCGTGATGAAGAGGTGGGGATAGCGTGAAAGTCTGAAAGAGAGAGAGAGGGGGGGGGGAGGGAGCAAGAGAAAATTGGGCTGACTTGTGCAAGGCAGGGTTTAACGTCAAGCTAGTGAAGCAACACGCATCCAGAAGTGATCCGACTTGAGCTGAGCAAGGCAATACGGGAGTAACGGGACTGAACAGTCGTACAGACGCAGATTATCATAAGAAGAAACGCCCCCAGTTGAAGCAGAGATCAATGTGCTCCGAGTCTGTAAATAGGAATTAGGCTACACAAATGTTCAAATAGCAGCCAAGTTGATTGCAGTAAATGTTTCCCCATTTCCAACGTATTCGAGCACAAGGCCAACTGTTAATCAATAGTTCAAAATCCTAAACTTCACATCTCCTTATCTCTGTAAAGATACAGCAGCAAGCACGGTAAGGACACAGGCTTGATCAATAATGCATTGGATGAAGGCAAAGGAGACGCATAAAGATGAATTAATCAAAGATAATGCTAATTTCAACGGGGAGACCGAAGGGGGAGGGGGGTAACACAATATGATACTCCATACCAGGGGTCTACCGTCCTAGGGGGTCCTCAGAGTTACAACAGGGGGGCCGCCAAATATTCGTGTGATAGGATCATGTTTTTACATTTACCATTTGAACCCTAGCATCCCTATTCTGAGTGGAACATCGGCCAAAAATAGCAGATCTACAAGATCGGTTATTTTTTAAAAGAGTTTTGTTGAGGGAAAAGAAGAGCAGTATTTGACGGTTCAAGTGGTTAATGTCTGAAAATACACATTACTCCAACATGATGACGACAGTGTTGTCAAACAAGTCTAAGCTGTATAAGAAATCTACGAACATTTTGAATTTGCAACACAATTTTATACAATATGTAGTGGGGGTCCCTGCTTCATCTGTCTCTCAGCTAAGGGGTCCTTGGCCTGAAAACATAGAAGACCCCTGGTCCATACTATAGCTTCAATAAGGTAACAGATAAGAGTGAACCACTTCATGCTTTATCATGCATTTAAGAAACGCTTGTTACTTGAAGCCAAGAACAACACTGCAGCCCACAGTGCAGAAGAGGACACCGTGACTGAAGTTTGAGCAGATGCTAATCTGGAGGAAAGCAGAAATGAGACAACAATGAATGCTACGGCTCTGGAATGACTGATAGCTAGAGGGGGAGGGCGTGTTGTGACCATTGGGGCCTGGAATGGAAACCTGTGGTTACTCATTGATGCTTGCATCCCTTTACAACAACAAAAAAGCACGTTATTTTAAATAAGATATCGTCGTTGTCGGGTGGAAATCTCGTATCTCCAAGTTTCAAATGTGTACGTTCTTTCGCAAAGTAAAGCCCTGCTTCATCGTAGAAGGCCGTCGCACAAAAGTAGTGAAAACAGCAGATCTACAAGCACACAACGCCTCGCGGCGCGAGGCGTTGTGTGCTTGTAGATCGGCTTGTAGATTGTAAAATGATAAATGCAAAACGAACAGTTTGGACATACAAGGTTTTCACCCGACAACGACGATATGTGTATGTATGGAAACCTGTGCGCAGCATGCATGTGGAACAGAGGATGTGGAGTATTATATGTACGCCGACAGTGAGAATGAGAAGGGCCACAGTAGAGGGGCTTGCAGACCAAACCTGCCTGCCTGTGTTATCTTAAAGGATCAGACAACTGCAGACGTGGACACAAATTCCCCGAGCCAAGATCCAACAGGCTGCGTGTGCTTGTGAGTGTGAGTGTGCGTGTACACTACAGTCTTTCAGTGCATGGATGTGCACAAGCACATCCACCGCGGTCTCGGACAAACCAAGTAATTGCAGTGTTGCCGTTTTTTCCTTTACCTGAGTTGAGTGTAGGGGTGGGCGATATAGTGATCGTGATACAATCGAGGGAGCCTTGTAAAAAAATCCTGTTTAATCGTTAATACATTCATTGCAGAATTCAATTTAAATCTGCATTTTGGTCTAAATCAGTAGTTCTCAAACTTTAAAATGTCAAGGTCTCTCCACTTAACTCTGACAGTATACAAATCAAACCAAATGGACCCGTTTCATTTGTATACTGTCAGAGTTACATACTTGCAAAGTTCAATTTAGACCTCCAAAAAGGAACCCAGAGAGTCTAGTTTTTGTCAAGTAACTTGAAAAATAACCATAAAAACCAACGTGAAAAAGAAACATGATGAAATCGTGTATCGTGATACAGCTTTGGGAAAATATCATGATATTGTATTTTTCCATATCGCCCACCCCTAGTTGAGTGTTTGTTTGCATGGTAATTTATGCAAGTTACTAAGTTAGTGACTTTTCTTGCCGTCATCATAATATAAGTCGTTTCAAAAAGCCAACTACATCAGGGTAAATGAGGAAGTAACTTGCCGCCGGCTATGTTTTCTATTTTCGACCACAGCCGGTGCATGAACACTACAGTGTGTGCACGTGCGTGCGTGAGTGTATGTGTGTGAAGGAGCTAGTGAATGACTGCATGCAGTCACACATGTGACAGCTAAATGAGCAATCACCCGTGCTAGGGCTACAAGAAAACTATGAGCCATCCATCCATCCATCCATCCATCCATCCATCCATCCATCCATCCGTCTATCCATTTATCCATCCATCCATGATAGGGGCAGAGGATACTCTTCCAGGTATGAGCGGAATGAAGGTTTTCAGGTCAATTGTCCCACGGTGAGGAGACAACACATTTCTGCGTATCGCTGGATCCCAACAGGAAATTACTAAATGTGTGTGTGTGTGTGTGTGTGTGTGTGTGTGTGTGTGTGTGTGTGTGTGTGTGTGTGTGTGCGCGCATGCGTGCGTGCGGTGGGGGGCTTTTGGGGGCCTATCTATCCCCTTGCTCTCCCATCTTCTGAAATGAGCCGAGAGGCGAGAGTGGTCTAGTCAAACAGATTCAGAGTTATGTTCACGGTTCCCTCGAGGCTAAACAGCTGACAATGGATAATAGACGCCTCGCTGACAGCTTTGACTGAAAATAAAATACCCTCAACAAATATTCAATAGATTAAAAACATGCAACAGGATCGGTTCCAGCATTAACTCTGCCAATGTCTGCGAGTACATTTGTAACACTGCTCACACAAAACTGTCTGATCGGGAATAAAAAGTTGTGTCCATCCGATAAATAGCACGCCATGAATTGAACACCCTCCTGTTAATTCCCTAAACTCACACTACAGCTTTAGAAGGGTAGTTTTTTCAACTAGAGCAATGGTTCTCAACCTGTGGATCGGGACCCCCAGGGGGGTCCCCAAATTATTTTGGGGGGGGGTCCCCAGATGATTAGCTTAATGATGTGAAACATTGTTTTCTCACTGTAGAAAACAAACCAGCATACAGTGTATAGAGAGTATCTGCACATTTCTAAGGACTTTTTAATACCTCTAAATAAATGGCAAATTAAACATTGGCCAAATTAGAGGCAGCAATTATGAAAATAGCAGATCTACATGCTCAAAACGCTGTGTGTTGTGAGGCGTTGTGAGCATGTAGATCTGCTATTTTCACAATAGAACTGTGTTATACAAAATGTAATGCCTCAACTCTTAATGCTCAGGGTGGTGGGTCCCCTGTTAAAATATGATTATTCTGGGGGTCACAGCCTGAAAAGGTTGAGAACCACTAAATTAGGACAGTGATAGGAAGGACATCTCCTGAATTTCTCTCTAGACGCCATCCTTCCTTCGTCTATTCACAGATGAGATTATAATTTTGGATCATGATCACTTCAGCTTGGATTGATGGGTGAGCAGAATCCATTAACTGTACTGAATACAATGGTGTAATGTCGAGTCAGACAGTCACTGAATAACTATCCCACTCTAAAAATCACCCTATTGTTCCTGATACAATGGAGCATCCGGTGAAGTTACGGATCTCCCATTTGTTTTATTAACTACTTAAGTAAATAAAAGATTTTCCAATAGGCCCATACATTCCCAATAACGTCAATGTATGCTGAAGGCAAAAACTCGGTCCCTCATACACATGCATGCCAACGGACCTATATTATTCACAGAGACGCCATTGGTCGGCTGCCAGCGAGAGTTGATTGTATCGGAAACTCATATCCTATTAATTCTCTCCTCCAGAGTCCAGACAGTACCCTTCTCATCTCCCCGACCTCTCTCTCTACAGCTCCGCTTCCATCTCCTTGCATTCACCCACGCATATAAACAGCTTGTCTATCAGGGAACCCACAAGAGGATTCACCAGCCAGACAGCAACAGGCTGACAGGTTGTGACACTGGTACCACTACTCAGACAGATCTCATATAAATGAGAAGATATGGGTGGGTAAATATATAATAGTGCCTATATAAATGAATGCATTTTCAACATGCATGACATTCACCCATTCAACGTCACACTTCGGCGATGGAGGAAAATCATGCAAGGCACCGACCACCTCATCGGGAGAAGTTAGGTAGGTGTTCATTGTCTTGGGAGATCAAACTGTGAATCCTCCATAATTCCGAACTTAAGCGACAGCTCAACCCAAGCCATTGTTGCATGCATCATATGGACGTGATCATTTATCTGCACCGTAGTTGTGAGCTTGTAGATCTGCTATATTTTCACAACTTATTAACTCATATGCTGCCAAACCCGAGGAACCCGAGAATTTCGCGATGTACCACCCTGCCACGCCCGAGGAACCCGAGAATTTTAAAAAAAAAAAAATTGAAAAAAAAAAATTGACCCCAAAACATTTAGTAGGCATGATAGCGATCGCGAAATTGCATGTTTAACCCCCATAGCAACCCCATCTTTCAAACATGGCAGCCATCTTTGTTTACATTTTAGGAAAACATAATGGCTGCTATCTCATGAATGCCTGAACGGATTTCCATTCGGATTTTTTTGTTTGAAAGCTGTGAGCAATGTGGACACACGTGGTGCATTATCTAGGCATGGGTGTGCATGATCCGTGCACTATGAATTACATGGAAGTCTATGGAGACAGTTTGGCATAATTAGAGTACGAAGGTATTGTTAAATGGCAGCAGATGAGTTAAACATGTTTTATTTATCTATGGAAGTTATTGGATTTATTTTATTTATGAAAATAGTAAATACTTTTGAAACTTTGAATTCAATTAATTGATGAAAAGTTGTGATTTTCTTTTCTTTGTACTTTTTAAAATCTTTTGAAATATTTCAGACCAAAAAAAGCCTTAAGAGCGCAGGTGTATCATTTCTACTCCTCCAGTCACAGTTCCAATAATGATGCAATTATTTATTTAATGATCATAATAATAGTCATTTTAAGGTCAGACTATGACCTACGTTGCCTTTAAATGGTAGGACACGTTGCTGTGTGCATCTGTATTGCGTGTGTGTGTGTGTGTGTGTGTGTGTGTGTGTGTGTGTGTGTGTGTGTACACATTGTCATGAGAAAAGCAAACTCTCTCATGTAATTAGGGATGGGACGATATGAAAATGTCACCACGATTATTGTGACCAAAGAAATCTCGATTTACGATATTATCGCCATAATCAAAATCCATTATCCTGGGGCGGAACATTTGACCAAAAATAGCCGATCTACAAGCTCACAACGCGTCTCGCTGCGACGCGTTGTGAGCTTGTAGATCGGCTATTTTTTGGCAAAGACATTTGATAGAGTGAAAAAAAGATTATTATAGAGGGTTTAAGTGGTACCGGATATGCAGCTCGGCAAATGAAAGGTGAATTGATCCCAGTGCATGACGGAGGACGATATCACGATAAATTAAATCTCCACGATATGATTATCGTGAGTGTTTTTATCGTCCCATCCCTACATGTAGTAAAATCATAAAAGGAACTTCGGGAAGTACGCAGTATTTCAGGATATTGAGGTTTTGACCGTCTCCTGCCTCAGCCTCACCCTTTATGTTTTGCCCTGGTCTGTTCTTGCCATCAGAGCATTCTCTCCATGCTGCTGGTAGGGTTAAGGTTCAACACTGAGTCTAGTAAAAATGCAGATGGCTGAGATTTCGGCGTGTCATCAGTCATCCATGAGAAGCAACGTAAAAACGGGTCGCTGTCTGTTTGTTATCATACCCATGCATGCGCTACAGTCTCACACAGACCAACACACACACACGTGCGTCATATGGCTGCATTTCTGCTCAGTCTCATCGCTCATGTTATGCCCAACAGGAAAGACAAAAAAAGACTAGACAGTCGACAGACAAGGGGATGTTTTACGAGACAGATGTTCAACGAGCTCCTATTTCCTGATATGGTCCACTGCACAGGGAAAGACAAGACGTCATGCTACAAACTAGACACCTGTGTTAAAGTGCATTAATTGGAAAAGTATTATACAGAGCCCTCTCAAAGAATTTGAATATTGTGTAAAAGTTAATTTTCTTCAATAAAAATTAAAATCTTGAAACTTTCACACATTCTAGAATAGATACATTGAAATATATTCAAAACCTTTTTTGTTTAGATTTTTTATGGCATACAGCTGGCTCATGAAATTCCATATCTCAAAATATTACACGAGACCACTCAAAACAAGGTTTTATAAAATACAGAAATTAAAACTTTCTGAAGTCAGAGTTTCTTGAAGTCCAGTGTGACGTTTTGGCAGTCAGTGATGATTTGGGGAGCTATGGCATCTGATGCTTTTTTACACAATATTCAATAATCTTTAGAGGGATCTGTAGTTGGCCAAGTTGTGTGAAGTTTTGACTAATGGAATGACATACACTGCCTAGGCCTACAACATCTACGCTATGTTAGCTTATGTATTATTAGGTTATACTTTACTGATCGCTGTGAGGAAATTAGTCCACTACATCGATTTAACCAATCCTTACTAGGCCAATGAGCACCGCGACCAAGCAGGTTCAGTTCTAAAGCCTGTGTCTTGGACAGGGGCTCTGGCAGGAGTAGGAGTTTCTAAGCATGGCTTTTGGTGTGGGAGGAAACCAGTGCACCTAGACTCTAGGTAGTAGGTGTTAGAGGAAACCTAGCTCTGGTCCATCGCTTTCACCTCCCGCATTGCTCCCGGTGAAGCTCTGACAGACCCGTCGTGAAACGCATGGACTCGAGATTGTCGGCCCCGCCGAGCGCTCAATACTAGTGAAAATAAACAAAACCGTTTCACTACTCACCAAACCAAAGGTCGTTTTGCGCTGTTGAAAGTCTATTCTCCGCGGTGGTGAACCCCTCAGCACCCCACCCACTCTACAAAATACAATATTTTTGCCATGAAATAAAACGCATCCAACGAAGAAGGGTCTGATTTCATATTTCTATGATACTTTTTTGAGTTTCAACAAACAAAATATAGATAAGGTAGTGGAGAGATGGGAAAGTGACTTCCAAACAGAGTACGATAAGGAACTTTGGTCTGATTGCATCCAATCTTCTCACTCTACTTTTATAAGCAACAGATTCAAAGAGATGCAGTATAGGATACTCCACAGACAGCACAGAACGCCCCAATTCCTTAACAAAATTGATCCCAGCAGGTCTCCTCTGTGCATTAAATGCAAAACTGGGGTGGGTACCTATATACATTGTTTCTGGGAGTGTCCCAAAATTTCAAGGTTTTGGTCTCGTGTTGCAAGAGAACTGAGTTCAATTATGAAGTTTAAAATATGTAAAGATCCTGGGCAATTTTTATTGGGGCTGCCATCAAATTCTGGGGTTTTAGACCCTAGAAGAGCTAAGTTACTTAACAAGCTGCTTTGTTTGGCTAGAAAATGCATTCTATTCAACTGGATACAGGAGAAACCTCCATCGGTGACTCAGTGGTACAGAGAAATATACAGAGTGCTGCCAATGGAAAGACTCAGTGCCAAACTAAAAGAGAAGGAAGATGATTTTCTAGATATGTGGCAGCCGCTGATAAACTATTTGCCCAGGGATCTAGCTTCACTGATTTATAATGGAAGTGATGACCTGGTCTGGAAAGCCCCAGCTGTACTCCTTCAATTTACCTTTTGATTTGCCCCTTGTGTGGAGATGATACCACTCTGAATAATTGACTGTGTATGGATAAGTATGGATAACTGTATGAATATTGTATTGTGCTATTCGCCCGCCCGTATTTTTGTTTGTATTTTTCTTTTTGTTATTGTTTCTGTTTGTCTTTAATTTGTTTTATTGCAGTTTGTATATTATGTATATTATTACTTTTCTGTCACTCATTTTCTTGTGTAAACTCAATAAAAAATTTGATTATAAAAAAAAAAAAAACGCATCCAACTCGACCGCCGCTTATTTCCGGGTTGTGAACCATTGTATCTGCAGTGGCCGCTAGGTGGCTCGAGGTGGGTGCGTTTTATTTCATGACAAAAATAATGTATTTTACAGAGTGGGTGGGGTGCTGAGGGGTTCACCACCGCGGAGAATAGACTTTCAACAGCGCAAAACGACCTTTGGTTTGGTGAGTAGTGAAACGGTTTTGTTTATTTTCACTAGTATTGAGCGCTCGGCGGGGCCGACAATCTCGAGTCCATGCGTTTCCCGACGGGTCTGTCAGAGCTTCACCGGGAGCAATGCTGGAGGTGAAAGCGATGGACCAGAGCTAGAGGAAACCCCCATGAATATACTGTAAATATGCACAGTCACACTCTACACAGAAAGGGCCCCGGCTGGGTTCGAACAGAACACAGGACCTTCTTGCTGTGACCACTTAAACCCATGCCCCAATTGAAAGTGGCCGACTGGCCGTCACCTGGTGGTCAAATCTGTTATAGCCGTTAAAACGCTACTGTGCGTGCTAATGCTACTGCGCGTGCTAATGCTACTGCGTACCTTAGTGCATCCACATTGAGTGCCCAAATCAAGAAAAGTAGAGCGTTCTTCCGGGTGCTTCAAACACAACTGAGAAGCATTGAAATGAATAGCTGGGAGGCGGGGCATAGGTGAAATTTGCTTTGGCAATGTAAACGTATGTTTTCTCACGCCAATAAAGCTCCTTTGAATTGAATTGAACACCAAATGTTCACCTATTTTTGCTTATCGTTTGCCCATCATGACATACCCCGAATGGGAACGCTAGGGTTCATATGGTTAAGTAGTAATAAGTGTAATCAAGTAAACCTCAGAGGGTAATGACAACAGTTTCTACTATAGTCATACAACATGGATTGATATGGATGACAGAGCGCTTCCAGCAAATCCACTATTAACAAATCACTAGCATTGGATCCATGAACATTGACTGGGATTTAACATCCAGCACTGAAAATGAAAAGGGTTTTACAACTTGGGGGGGATTTATGACCGTGTCCACCATCATTATAATGCACGCCAGTACCTGGAAAACAAAAGGTTACCAGCAGTGAGTGTACTTGGCAGGGGTTCAATTAGGCAGAAGACCGAAGGTCTGTGCCATTCATAGACAGACAGAGGGCATTGCTTCTGCAGCCACTTATTTACTGCTGCATGCGTAGATAGATATAGCAAAGTCCCAGAAGACGATTGAATAGATCTCACACATTGTGCACTGTGTCGGAGCCGAGCATCCCCATGGAAACGTGTGAACACCTGTGGGACACAACACACCAACAACTGCTGACTTTAAGTCGCATTAACAAGGAGGAGAGACCATAATGGCAGATGAGTCATAGTTGCATCTCTGGCAGACTGGAGGGACATCGACTTAACAAAATGTGAGTGGGTGGATCGAATGTGTGTCACTATCACAGTGCAAGGGCACTCCCAAAGCACATAGAGAACCGTCCCTACTAGTAACATCTTCTTATAAACAATGTCCTTTCTATTTTGGAATTGCCCAAAAATTGACAGATATTGGGATGATATATGGTCAGTAATAAAGGAGATACTGAAATACGAAATACCGAAAACAAGTGGTGCTGTATCTAGGAAACTTGACACAAGAGACAAGATTCAAGGTCAAGGTGCTGCTGGCAGCCAGCAAATCACAAGAAAGATTGTGGTATAAAAGTGACCCTCCAACTCGTGACAGTGGCTGTGCATTGTGGATGAAATATATGTAACGGAGAGATTTACCAATATACTCAGGGTATAAGAACTTGAAGAAACATTCCTTGAGAAATGGGAAAAATGGACTGGAATGGACTAAAATGTGAATCTTGAAATGATATAATAAACCCTGCCTGCACTGTGCAATGAATGTAACAATCTGCAAATAGAAATTAAGCATTATGGCATTGATGGCCTGGTTGTAGCGTTGGGAGAGACTGGTTCACGTTCAGACAATTCTCAGTGAGCATCAGGATTTGAGTCGATCGTCATATTTTTGATACATGATAGGTTGGATAAGTGCAGCTCATTTGAATGTAGTGGCTTTGTCTTACCATTTGAAATAATGATGTCTGTTTGTTGTTTGTTTTATAACACTTCGTTTAACTAGGGTTGTGTAACATGCTTAACAGGCCCACTTCAGTTAAAATAACTTGACTGCCTCACAAATTGGATCATTTTCAGGTGGCAGACTGGATGAGAAAATTCATATTTTCAACATAAAGTGCATGGCCATGTTGTTTGTGCTGGCAAATGGAAAGTTTGGTGTTCGAACCAGGACTGCAGCAAACACACAGTGCCTGCCAATGACCAAGTGGCCAATATAGCGGTAGCGGTTAGATCTGCACCGCTTAAACAATAAATGAAAAAGCCAAAACATTTCTCAACAGGTCATTGTAATGTTAAAAATGTTCATTGTATTGTGCATAACCTGGCTGCCATGCATAACCTTTTTTAGAATAAAAAGTATCAAGTGTTTCCTCGGTCTTGCCTCACACGTTGTGTTGTGCTTTTCAGAACTATTTATGGACTTTGGCAATGAAATGGAGTGGAATGTTTTAATTGATTCCTGAAGAATAATTTGCTATACTTATTTTTCCTGCATTCCACTCTTGGACCCCACTCTACCAACCCCCACACCCACAGTGTTTGTGGAAAAACGTGGAGTCTATGGATGAATATTGACTCATGACACAGTGAGCTCAGAGCCTCTCATCCGTCTCCTACTGTATATGACATGACAGACTTGCCTCCAGGCTGTTCTCTGTACAAATTGCAATAAGAATTATGACACTGGAGTCCAGGTACGAGAGCCACATTCTGACCCAGGAAATGTGCTTTCACCTAGCAGAGCAATATGGAAATGCAATGGCAGACATGTCTCAATTCAAGTTAGTTACAACAAGTAGAAGATAAAAAACAGGATGAATTGACCTGTCACTCTTTATCTCTCTGATAGAAATAGCTAAAGAAGTACTTTCAGCTTCTGCACACAAAACCCGTTGCTTTCGTATGCAAAGGCTTGCCAAATAAGCCCTCGTTTTGCATCGCTTGTTTTAAGTCTTCTTTTTGAAGCTAATTTCATTTTATGCAGTCAGGCCTCATGGTTATACAGGCAATCTTCCCAAGGGTCAGTGAGCATGTTAAACATGCCATGGGCCATTTCATTATATAACAATATCAACAACTAGATCTACTGGCTCACACTAGGCAATAACACACAACAATGAGATCAATGAGGAAAAGAATACAACGTTGTTAGATAGCAGCCGATATTGATCTGCTCATGAGTCATGTGGCTCTCTGCACCCAGAACTGAACCTCAAGCTAAACTAACCGCAATCAGGACCAATCCTGATTGGTGTGTTGGCCAACCCAACCAACCGCACATCCCCATCGATATCCAGACATAATTAACAGTGTGACCTTAAAGCAAACTGTCAGGCAACAGTGAATTATTCAATGTGGTCTCACTTAGATCAGAAAATCTGTCAGTCAGTTAGACAGACAGACAGACATAACAGACAGACACTGACTGCTTTAGACAGGCCATAATGCCTCCTTCAGTGGCTGCAGTATCAGCATTCATCACACCTCCACCACCAATCAATTTCCTAATTTTATATTCCAAAAGAGAGATCCAAGAAATGGCCACTCTGCAATATCTTAGAGCCCTCTTTTGGAAACTTACTTGGCCAGTATCCCAAACTTGTTTGCACATTCTTGTACCCCCTCCTCCTCCTACTCCTCCTCCTCCTCCTCTCCCCCAAGACTGGTGTTGTGACAATAAGTGATAGGAGTGTCCATGAGCGTGCTCTACTGTAATCCTATCCTTTTATCCCTGCAACATTCAACAACTCAAGGATCATAAATGTTAACCCCCACCCACCCAGGCCCCTCTACAAATACACTGATGTAGCCAACTGAACATGACATGCATGTTAAAGAATTACTTTCTACGATATGTAAATGTATACTTTTAAAAAGGTTTTCTTATTTATCTTCTCTTTTGACACAGTTCCCAGATCTTTATAGCACTGAATATGGGACTATGAAAATGAAAGCATGCATTGCATGCCATTCTCAAATCTCTAGAGGGGCCTCTTTAATGTGATCTGCATCTTCAAAGTAAGGAACACATACAAAAAGATACCTGAATTTCAGGTCCTGAAACATGATCACCAAGCTTCTCTAGAAAGTTAAGATATTCATGCCATAATAGTGTTAACTTACATTATAATCAGGTTAATCAAGTAATGTAATAGTATTCTTAATAGTAAGGGTTTAGGCATTATGAGTTAACTACAACTGGACAAGTATGATGATTCATTTCACTCCCCACTCAGTCAGTCAGTCAGTCAGGAAGTTGCACCCAAAACCACATGCCTTATGGTTGTTTTTCAATGCTCATCATAGTTCAAATGTTTGCTCAACCAACCGCCACAACACTGACAAGACAAGACAGTCCGTCACCGTCACAATCTAGCAGTTTATCCAAACAGAATAGCGGGGGCCCCTCTTTCTCTCTCTCTCTCTCTGTGAAATTCTTCCATGAAGCTTAAACGTTAAGTACATCAACATTATGTTCAACAACTACACCCGTTTGGCATGTGCAAAAAACAGCTTTTATACCCAAATAAGTTAAAGTCATTAATAATGGTGTGTGATCACTGTGATGTTTCTACATCCTAAAATGAAACCACTATCTCACCATCACCAGAAATCACTTCCACCACCACCACCATCTCGGCTCTGCTGGCCAACGCCACCAGTATGTATGCGAGGCTTTAACCCACGTTTACCAAGAAGAAGAAGAATAAAATCCCCCCCTAAAAAGTATCCCATCGTCTCGGTCAGGACGCCCATTTAAACGATTAAGCGATCGTGTGTTTTTACTTACAGAAAATATGTCAACGTCCGTGGCAGCCATGGTGCTGAAGGAATGGATGGTGTTTACAGTGAGTGACTCAGAAGCCTAGCTACTACTGAGCCTCTACTGACCAGAGTCTCTGGTTCACTTCAGTCTGCTGAGCTGCTGCTGCTGCTGCTGCTTGCCGAACTGGAATACACAGACACACTGAACAATATGGCCACTTCCTGGAAACTCCCATTCTGCTGCTGGAGGAATGGTACGGTCTGCGTGATCCCATGGCCCGGCGGGACGTTTCAGTCAGTCGCGCTGCGATTGGCTAAAATGCTGGGTTACGTCGCTCTGCCACATTGTATCCCTGGCTGTCAGAATGTTTTGATTGATTGATTGATTGAAGAATTTATTAGAAGTTTGCAATAGAAAAAAGTACAGTTTCATGACAGTACAAATCACTGGTACAAGGTCAACTAAAAGGAGATCCTAGAAAGCCGAGGCTTATTTCCACAGGAACCACACTTTAAGTATCTCATATAACATTGAAAGACAGACGGATAGAACATAGTACTTTATCTAGGATAATATCAGTTTCAAAAGCATAACATCAAATACAAAAGGCAGAATACAAAGAAAAAGGGGGGGGGGAGCATGGGGGCTTAGTCTATTTACAAGTCACGGGTAGCTGCTGTCTGAAGGTGACTTTTCATACCAATTTTGAAGGAGGCTAGGGATTTGCTCTCCTTTAGGGCTTGTGGAAGGGCGTTCCACATGTTGATGGTATAGCAGGAGAACGAGTTAGCGCCTTGTTTAGTGTTAAATCTACGCTGATGATGATTAGTGGAGCTGCCTCTGGTGTTATGATCGTGAACATCCTTGACCTTTAAGAAGTAGTTTGTCAGGTACATGGGAATCTTGGAGGTGTAGTGTATCTTGTACACCAGGCCCATTGCAAGATGCTGTACTCTGTCAGCTACTTTGAGCCACCCCACGCTTTCGTGGTGATGCTCGGTAAGGTGGGTCAGAGGAGGGAGACCAAGCACAACCCTAATTAGTTTGTTTTGGGCTGTTTGGAGCTTTAGCTTTAAGGCAGCTGGGGCGTCGCGATACCAGACAAGGACTCCGTAATCAATGAGGGGCCCAATGATTGATTGATTGTTTTTTATTAGAGGTTGGGATAGGAAAAGGCTGGTACAAGGTCAACTAAAAGGCAGCACGAAAGTTTTTGGCTTGTTTAATTTTATTTTTTTATTTTTTGGGGGGTCCCCATAGGATATAAAAAAATCCCTTCAAAATGTTTATCCCACGACTTTTGTAACCCATTTTTTTCACCCGATGTCAATTTACTATGTAATCCAGGGCTCTACACTCCCTCTGCCACCAAAGTGACGGATTGACCTCATGCTTCCTTCTACACTAGTAGTATGCATGAGGAGTCCAAGCCGCTTCTTTTCCCCTGACACAGGGGAGTTACTGGACATAGCACGTGGGAGGAACACGTTATTCCAACCAGTTCCTTTCCCCTCCATCAGGTGCCCCGGCTGGCCAGGGGGAGGCAGTATAGAGGATTACAGCATGTTTTTGTGAGGGTAGGCCTGGCCTACCTACCCAAGGGGACACGGGGAGAACATGCAAACTCTACACAGAAAGGCCCTTTTGCCACCCCCACAGGGTATGGGCTCTGATGACGTGGAGGAGAGAACGCGCCTCCAGTGCCCACAGTGTCCCCAGCGGGAATCGAACCCAGGACCTTAGCTGTGAGGCGACAGCGCTATACAGGCACTTGGCCATGTGCACACATACACATTAAAGGGGGCTTGAGCCCCTGCCCTTTTATCCGTCTGTAAAAAAGTGCCCTCTCCAGACCAGGAATGCAGTTTTCACTATGGTGAAAGAAATGCAAATGCCCATGCCATACTGATGGCAGCTTTCAAGAGAATTGTCTTGTCCGAACTCTCCTGAACTTGAATGCAGCATCTTCTGTTGAAAGAGTTGCCCTCTCTGTGTAGAAATCAAGCCTCGGAAATACCCGACCTCCAAGCTCACAACGCGTCGCAGCGCAACAAATTGTGAGCTTGGAGGTCTGCTATTTTCGATATTTTCACCAAAAGGCCCTTTTAGAAATATCCGCCCCTGCCTCTCTAACATTCTCTGCACGTCCCTGACCGACTGAGTCTGACTGAACAAACTTTGAGCGCTTTGTGCCAAGATGTAGTTGTAGTTCTCCTTCCAGGACTGTACACAACAGTACTTATTTTTTTCTTTTCATACTTCTCTGTGACCTTGTAACCTTAAACTGCTTTGTGACTGATTTTCCCTCTTGGGATAATAAAGTTATCTATCTATCTATCTATCTATCTATCTATCTATCTATCTATCTATCTATCTATAGGCCTATATACTGTGTACACACACACACACACACACACACACACACACACACACACACATGGTTTAAATAATGGTCAAGTTGATTTTTGACCTCTACTGTCTATATTGACCCATGATGTGCATTATTTTATATTGGAGGACGAAACACACTGTGACAGGGATAATAAGTACCTTGGCACAACACCGGAGTGTATTCTCTTTCATTCTCTTCCATGCTATGCTGCAGAAATGACTGCTGTCTAAAAAACACAACAGCTATATTTGTAATTGTAGCTGGCTGCACCTTCTGAGACTTGAGTGACAACGTTTGTTTCCACGCGTGAACGCTTGACAACCAAGCAGCCAATCACAGCGAGACTGGCCATCCAGAACATGGGATCTATATACTCCATAGGAATGTGGCGCTACGCGCATGGCAAGCCAGGACAGGAGCGAGGAAATATGGAACGATTGCAATGTCTCATGAGAATTCTACTTTATAGCCTAATGTTGCCCATATTGTTGCAACGCAAAGCTTTTATGTACATTACTCATGCAGTCACTGTTGCCAAAGCTCTCTTCTTAACTGACATGTAGTTTTTGAGTGTAGGCCTAGTTCATTTAATCACTGAATGATGCAAAATAAGTTAAATGTATAATGAGAATTAGTTTGGCTAGGCCTACTTGTTTCATTTGTGTTGTTCTTAGTCTTAGTAGCTCCGACTTATAATGAAATCACACCTTTGGAATTCATGGTGATATGATAGAGCAATAGACATAGTAAAATAGGTATAATAATAGCATTATAATAATAATAATAATAATAATTTAGTTTGCCCTACTGTATTTAAGCTTAGCTACAAGAAATGTTGCAAAGATATAAGGGGATTCCAGACGGTACGCGGTCACCGCCTGCTAGTAATTCATTTTCAATGGGAGGCGGGCGGCTTTTTCAGCCGCGCAGCGAAGTTTTGGGGCGGCGAGGAGAGCGGGCGCAGTCCCGTGAAAATCCCCGCGAGCGTGCTCGTTTGTGCATGCGTACGCGGGCGGCGAGAGATGGATTGTGTTCATCTTTGTGAAATACCGCGCAGCGTTTACTCAAAGAGCGAGTGTGTTAGTGTATCACCGCGGCGCGGTCCTCGCAGATCCAAGCGGGAGCCCCGGCGGCAACCGCTGTCCGTCTGTAGAGCGCCTATAGGCTACATGTAGGCTATCCATGAATTGCGATTGATTGATTGATTGATTGATTGATTGATTGATTGATTGAATAGGCTGTATTAACAGCTGCAATATAGCCTCAGTGGTACAATATTACAACGATTGCTAAAAGGATAACACAACAAGCCATATGGGCTAATTGGTCCTGTGTATTCAATTAATCAAGACAAAGAAAGACATACAATAGGCTTATTCGCTTATACAACAATAAACAAGTCACATCATCATTGATCAACAGCAACAAATGAAGAGTAAACAATTAGGGTGGGGGGATTTCTGCATGGTGTTAAGGATAGTTCTTTCATTCATTCATTCATTCACCCACTCACTCACCCACCCACTCATTCATTCATTCATCCATCCATCCATCCATCCACCCACCCATCCATCCATCCATCCATTCATTCATTCGTTCGTTCGTTCGTTCGTTCGTTCGTTCATTCATTCATTCATGCATTCATTCATTCATTAAAACATACAAGGCTAACTTTTGTTATTTGGATGTTATGTTATTACATTATTATAAGCTAGCTAGCCTACATTGTCCTGGTAGAAACAAATAGCTATGTGTGTTAGTTAGACTGTCACTGTCGGTGAGTTCATGTCCACCAGACCAGAGTGTAGACCTGCATAAATTATTCAAATCATTTCCACGTCTGCGTTTTCCTGCCGGAACCAGCAGGCAGTGGGACGGAGTCACACACACAGGTAAACCTACCTACGTCAGGTAGGTGGAGGTGCGCTACAGCTACTGTATGACAAAGGATTTCTATTCTACACAGCAGCAGCACCACCTGCTATATTGTTCTGGTAGAAAAACACATTTTATATAGTCTATAGCTTTTTAGACAGTCGTCATGGCGGTGACTAAAGAAGAGATCCTGTCCTTGTTGATAGAGGAAGGGGGCAAGGTGAAGAACTCCGACTTCTTGGCTAAGTTCAAAGGTGCAGTGAACTGCGCCGATCACGCTGAGAAAAAGCGCAACAGGGAGCTCTTCAAGACGATCGTCAACGACGTCGCCGTCGTGAAAGAGATCGACGGCGACAAGTATGTCGTGGTCAGGAAAAAGTACAATCACCTGCTGAAGGAGAGCCGAAATAGCGAGGAGGAGGAACGTCATTCGGAAAAGAACAGTGAAAATGGAGAGGCTGTGCTCCCGGTGGCCGCACTGCCCGCACAGGAGCACCAGTCACCTGCACGCACCGCTGCTGACGAAGACAACACTGCCGCAGGGGAGACATCTGTTTGTGAGAGTTCCCAGGAAGAAGTCGAAGGTAATTCCAATGAAAACGAGCCACTCACACCCGCAGAATTGCCTTCTTCTTCTCCTACTTCTCCTATAGCACTGGCATTGCAAAGATGTGGGGATTTTAATTTAAAACCCAAAAGAGCCCTGTATTTTGACATAGTCCAGGACTCTGATGCAAAAAGGGAAATAAGTCATCCAAGTGGAAAGTCTATGGGTTTCAATAAGACCAGTGCCGCCACTACTGCCACACACAGCAAACCCTTTGCTCTGCCTCTGAGGTGTGCCCCCACTAAGATAGAAATACACAGACTGAAAGGTTCCGACTCGGACGACCCCCCGGAGAAACCCAACCCAGACACATCGGACCCACACGACTCCTCCAGGCACAACAAGAGGAAGCCCTCGGTGGAGAGCTCCAACCTGAGCTCCCCTCAGCCCAGGAGGTCAGTGAAGAGCACCAAGCCCTCCGAGGAGCCCAAGGAGTCCAGCAGCAGCAGCAGAGGCCCCTCGGCGGTTCCCCTGGAGCAGTCCGAGCACGAGTGGCTGGTCAAGTCGGCCGCGGGCCACTGGAGCCAGGTGTACGGCATGCTGCTGAACGACCACCAGCTGGCCGAGAAGAGGGACTTCATGTCGGGGTTCACCGCTCTGCACTGGGCGGCCAAGTGTGGGAACAGTGACATTCTGTCTAAGATGATCGACATATCCAGGCACAGAGGTGCCGACATTGACATCAATGCCAAAACACACGGCGGCTACACTCCTTTACACATCGCAGCGCTGCACGACCAGGAGTTCATACTGGCCAAGCTGGTGGAGGAGTACGGGGCCGACGTGAACGTGAGGGACAACTGCGGCAAGAGGGCCTATCACTACCTCCACAAGGGCATCTCGGAGAGGGTGAGGGCCCTCATGGGCGAGCCCAAGGCCCCGCCGGCTCAGGAGAGCACCCAGCAGGAGAAGGACGAGGTGGATCTGTTTCCAGACCTCTCCAAGGGTCTCCATACGATAAGTCGTCTCTTCCAGCCCCACATGACGGGCCACAGGAAGAAGCACAAGCAGAGGCCAGCAATCTATTCTCTGAGCGATGACCCCAGAGAGGAGAGGGAGGAGAGTGGCTCCTAAAGTAACCCATAGTCATGTCAGTATGTGTTGTGTTGATGTAGTCTCAGGGCTCTGGCCACTAGCCATCTTATTTCCATGATACAAGAGCCTTTGAATAACAAATTGACTTTTATTTATCTAAATTATCGCCACGTAGAGAAGGAGGGATTCTTTTCTTATGGTCTCTATCTCTAGGTCGTCCTCAGTTGTGATTTTTACCGTATTCTGAATTGAACGTCCAGCGGTGAAGAAAGCCACAATGAAATATTCTGTTTCATCAAGACCTATGGATTATGGTATTTGGGATATCTCTGTCCTTATCCTGTCCCTATCCTTATTTTCTTTATTCTTTATACTAATGTTGGGACACTGGCATTAACCCGAAAAGCACAAAAGAGAGAGACTGAATCATCTTTTTTATTTATATGTTTATTTGACAGGGACAATACAAAAAACAATGTATCAAGTTATAAAAACGTGAAACTGTTGCATTGTATATGGGGTTTATAGCCAAGGCTAATTTGCGACCCCAGTCCCTGTTTAGGCCTTTCTATACAAATATATAGGCTACTGTATATATATATGGTTAGTTGGTTAGTATATATTATAGTTGAAAAATGTGCGAGCCATTGTGTCATTGTATAAGGCCCAGTCTGTTTTATTCTAATGTTGTGACACTGATCGAAAAGCACAAAAAGAGAATTTATAGCTGGAGAATGTTAGATGTTATCATTTCACAACACTCCGTTTTTGTTGTTGACAACAAAATGAACTGCACAAAGCACTTAAGATCGAACAGACAAAACGTGTTTCACACTGGGCTGAGCTTTCATTGTCCATTCCGTGGTGCCATGTCTATGAACTGCATAACCTATTGTGATTATAAGCTGATTATGAATTTATGCATTCCATAACTTATTGAAGGAAGTACTGTAGCAAGCAGATCTGTTTCTATTCACATTTCACAATCATTAGTGTCTTGCATGTATGTTTAACGTGTTGTTTAAATGTCCATTCTGCATTGTGGGCATGTATTCTCATACAGTTCACAACATGATGCATCAATAGCGAGATTATACATACTTTTTCTGCAAATCTTCATTGAGCAAAATCTCTGCATTACTGTTTGAACAGAACATTAAGAAGAATGTACTTCTTCCCCATTGTGTTAATCTACATGAAATCACTAAGATTAAATAGATATGTGGTTATTCTCTTGATACAGTATATCTCCAAAGGCCTGAGATAGAGAGAGAGAAAATCTAACTGTAAGGATCTGTTGACTGTTGGTTTAAATAAACCATTACTAAAGAAACAAATCCACTATCTTTCCTTTGAGTGACTTGGATTTCTCATTGCTATGCTCGTTGCTGATTAATGATTAACAATGCTGAAGATCATAAATAATTAGGGGGATCTCAAATTAATCACTGAATAACAGGAATGAGCGCACATCCCACTTGAAAGGGATGAATTGTGTTGTGTACACGGCTACAGGTGCTACATAGATCTCAGCGAGTGCCAAGATCAGCTCTGAAATTATGGCTCGCATCCATCGACGGGCTTGTTGAGACAGCTGAGAGACCCCGAGGGAGTATAGTCAGATGACTGACTGACGGCCTGTCTTGGAATGTGTGTGTGTGCCTGTGTGATTGTGTGCGTGTGTGCGTGCGTGCGTGTGTGTTGTGTGTGTGTGTGTGTGTGTGTGTGTGTGTGTGTGTGTGTGTGTGTGTGTGTGTGTGTGTGTGTGTGTGCGTGCGTGTTTGTGTGTGTGTGTGTGTGTGTGTGTGTGTGTGCGTGCGTGCGTGCGTGTGTGTGTGTGTGAGAGAGAGAGAGAGGGGGCAACATCAATAACTGCCTGGTAAAGCGTGCTAATGTCATCACAGGAGCTGGCAGGCGACAGACAGATGAGGAGAGGAACACTTCCTGTGCATGAAGTGGGTCTCTTTTTCTCTTCATTTTTGGAGCTGTGTGGAACACAAGCTCCCTATACGTGGCCGTGTGTGTAGGTATGTGGGTGGGTATGTGGGTATGTGGGTATGTGGGTATGTGGGTGGGTCTGTGGGTCTGTATGTAGCCTGTATGTAGTAACCCTGGGTGACCAGAGAGGTGCTGTTGAGTCTAGCCTGCCCTGAGCATCAACTGCAATACACACACACACACACACACACACACACACACACACACAGCTCCACTTCGAACAGAGGTTCGATTTTACAGTGTGTGTGTGTGTGTGTGTGTGTGTGTGTGTCCCTGCCTGTCACTTCTCCTCAGCAGATGATCCCACTCAGTGCCGGGTGCTGGGTCCACAACACGTTCATTACTGTACAGAAGTAACACCAGTACTGTCAGAAAGAGGGAACAAGGAGATGAGAGGAGCCATCAGGAATCAAATGTGTCTCACAGTAGGCCTCTGTTGTGTCGTTGTCTGCCCTTCATTTATTTAGGCTCCTCTGTTTCCCTCTTTCTCTAATCCTATCTACGACTTTGTATCTCTCTCTCTCTCTCTTGATGTCTGTGAGTCTGTCATGACTCATGATGTAATTTACCCGGCAGCATAACACTGTTACGTCAAGCTAGTCCTCCCCCCCGCAACCACACACACACGCACGCACGCACGCACGCACGCACGCACACACAAACACAGGCCTCAGGGCCTGTTGAAGCAAAATGTTCCCATCTGCTGTCGTTGTCGTCATCAGCAGGGCAGGGATGGAGAGAAGAGGAGAAATACAAGGTCAGGGAGGACGAGAGGCATAGAGTAAATCACACTTTCACGGGTGAACATCCACTTTAGTGATGTTTGTTATACACCTACTGTATATAATGGTATACATTAGGCCTATGGAATGTTCAGAAACACAAACCGATGCTGTACTACTACAAATATTAGGCATACACTAGCTCTCTATTTATAATGCTGGTCAAAGGCTATACTGTGGCTTGTGGTGTTGAGTGAAGTGCATAGTTTGTCGTGCTGTTTTATTTACCACTAGGCCACTGGCAAGAAGGACACGCACACACACGCACGCACGCACGCACACACGCACACACACACCATGTGACACACAACTCCATCTTGATGTGAAGATTGCTGTGTTCTTCCCACAGAGAGACGGGAGGGACAGTCATGTTCTTTCCAGTTTCTTGTCTGGAGGAGTGTTCTCTCAGTGAGCTGCTTGGCTTCAGCAGCATTTTACAGTGCCGTCGGCGCTGTAAATTACCGTAGGATTACCACGTTTTCTGTCTGATCTTGACATGCTCAGAGATCCCCACGTGGAAATGCCATTGTGTTTCATGTCCTTTCTTTGGGAATCAGATTAAGAGGGTGCTCTCCAGTGTCACTTTGTTTCCTCCTGGGCTTTCCTTTGCCACACGCCAACAGAGGCATCAATTGGGTATGGCAGCTGCCATACCTTGGCTACAGGGGAAAAAAAATAAAAATAAAGTCATCATGCCAGTTGCCATACCTTAGCTTTTGCTGAACTGACGCCACTGCACGGCAACATGAAACGCTGTCTTTTTTTATTCATCTTCTCCCTTCTGAGCAGTGGTGTAACTAAGTACATTTACTCAAATACAATTGTATTTCTTACTTTACTGGATTATATCCAATTTTCTGTCATTTGAGTTCACTACATCTCAGAGGCATATATTGTAACCTACTTTTACTCTTTTAATTATTTGAAAACTTTAGTCTAACTACTTTGTATATTTCGATTATTATTACAAAACATACCAGCCCTATATCAGCCTTATATACATTTTGGCCATTTGGAAATAGCCAAAATGTACCAAAATAGCATCGCGACACATTGTGAGCTTGTAGATCTGCTATTTAAAAAATCCAGACTTTTACTATGCGAGTACATTTTCTACCACTGATCTTCTCCCTTCTGAGTGACATTCATCCCTCGGCTTATATAATCGCTCGTTCGTTGTTGTTCACAAACAAACTGGGCAGCATTCCACCGTTGTTGACTGCACGCAAACAAGGCCGGAGAAGCATGAAGGAGATCAGTAGAGTTATTATGGGTGGGGGGACAGGCTTCTGCAGTTAAAACACCCTGTCAATCATGGAAGGATTATTTGCTGCTGTTTTGCTGCTGCTCTTTTACAAAATACAACTCTGGGAAAATAAAAACGTTTGAATTCCTCTCGGTAGTGGAAAAAGTTCCAAAACCCATCTTTACATTTTCAAATAGTTTGGGGTTATTAACATCCTCCCTATAAGACTCTAGTCTGTATACATCTTTGAAAGCCAAACATTTACAATTATTACTACTGTACACGTCTTTGGAGGTTCTCACAGTTTCTTTAGACAAATATTTCTCTCCTCTCGTACAAACAGAGGGGTTCGTTTTCCTCCGCTATCGCACTGCCGATCAGTTTGACTCATCACACATGTCCCAGCCACTGTCTGCATTCTTCAACACCCCGGGGATGAATCCTTTCTCTGAGAGTTGAGATCGGCTGGCCAGAATATGCAGCTATCATGTCCACACAGTGAGGCCCATATAAGGAGTCCTACTACAGGCTATATGGGATGCTTCAGTACAGTACACCACTGTCTCCCAAACAGTAAATAGCCTTTCATTTTCTGTTGGGAAAAAAAAAGAAGAAAAAAAAAAACAATTTCCATAAATTACAAAACAAATGTTTAAGAAGTAGTGATGAAATAGCAGGGTCCCAGGCAAACATCTAATTTCTCTTTTGAGTCTCGAGCTAAATAGTTTGGGAACCACTAACAGTGCACAGACATAAACAATTAACAATGCTGTAATAAGATATAAAATCTGAGTCAGTTCTTACACTCTCAGAGTTATAGCATCAATGTTGAACTTATTTGAATGAAAATCTGTATGGTATGGCAGCAGTATTAATACATTACTACTAGTAGATCTGCAGTGGTTGGTAGTGGTCTCCCTACTTTTCTGTTCTGACCCTGACCACTGAGTCTGACCCCTGATCGGGATGCCGAGCGGTAGAAATCCCACATAGGACCAGTGGTGGAAAGTAACTAATTACATTTACTCTACTTAAGTGCTTTGTATTTTACTGTAGTATTTCCACTACATCTCAGAAACAAATATTGTACTTCTAATCCGCTACAATTATATAAAAACGTTAGTTAATTTGTAGATTTTGATCATTACAAAACATTAACCACTTCAGCCCTATTTGTCTACAAGGTCACAATGTGTTGCGATGCAACACATTGTGAACTTGTCTTGTAGATCTGCTATTTTCAAAAGATCTTTATACATTTTGAACTTGTGAAATGGGACCTTCTGCACAATGACTACTTCTTTTGGTACTTTATGTACATTTTTATTCCAATTCTTTTGTACTTTTACTCAAGTACATTTTGAATTCCAGCCTTTTATGTCTGTCCATCCATCCCTTTATAGTGCCTATCCAGTCACATTCCCATAGTAACTCACTCACAGTACAGACTTTTACTTAAAGTCTGTAAAAGTATTTCTATGTTGCAGTATTGATACTTTAAGGTAAAGAATTTCAGTACCTTTTCAACCACTGCTATTGCTCAATTGTCCATCTCTCCCTTTACTGTGCCAATATCCAGTTACATTCCCACAGTAACTCACTCACACAGGAAGCAAGAGCTGAAGGTTGTCAGTATGGTTCAGTGATACACTGACTATGCACTTATGGTAGTTCTCATAACCAGCATAGTATAGGTGTACCTGCAGGGGGCATTGAAGAGCTGAGAATGACCAACAACTTAATACAGGCACATAATACAGATTCCTCTGGGAGAAACAAATGCCTTCAGTTCAAACCTTTAAGTAGAAGAGGAATGCTAAGTATTGAGGTATGTGCTGATCAGGGGTCATATGCCTCAGCATTATATTGTGGTTCATGGAACATGAATGAGTGAGTAAGATAATTTAATTTAACCGTATTGTTAAAAAAAGCTAAATGAAATCACCAGGAAGACGAGAGAGCTTAATTTATTCACAATATTACAAACATGGAATTCACAACTCCAAGGAAGCACAAGATAACAAACACAAAAACACACACACATGGAAACTCATCATCAGAGAGCACAGTCGATAAAAGGAATTACGAAGAAATGTCTTGTGTTGCTGTCGCAACATCTGGGGCAGATTGAAATCCAATTGAAGACAGCATATAGTTGTATCATTCTCCTCCCTTGATTATTCTAGCTAAAGACCATAACCCCCTATCCCTGGCCTAAACAACATCTCCTGTATCCATCTCCCAATACTGTTTGGACCAACATGATGAATGGGAGAAAAAAGACAATGACTTGAGAAGTTACAAAGTTCTATGTTAACACAGCAAGAGGAATGTTTCAGAACATGAGCCGTTCCTTTGAGGAAGTTTTCTCACTCAACTCGACCATTTTCTCTCTCTCTCTCACTGCCTGTTCTTCAAAGTGTTGGTCTTTTGCATGCCTGAGGAATTCCGCCAGGCTATAGGGAAAGACACGAGAGAGTAACTAAACCCCCGCAGCCCTGCGTCTGAACAATGGCCAAAACAAACAGACATTTGTTTAGCAAACTGAAAAAAACGGACAGAGACGTAAATCTCCAAAGAAATGTTTAGGGGTGGCGGTGAAACTGTTTAGCAGAAAACATAAAAAAAAAAAAAAAGAAAAAGGAAATCTCTTTCAGGATGGGAGGCGTTCAAGTTCCCCGGGGAAAACGTGTTATTTTGGAGTAGGTTCAGTTCCATGACATTTTGTGAGGGGATTAATTTAGGCATTTTGTTATTGAGTGAACACTGACCTTTTGTAGTGACTGCATCTATGATGTTGCAAGACAAAAATATACTGCAGTACACCATACAGACAGCCCACACGTAAGAATGCTATTCAGCAGAGCATAAGGCCTACCAGTGAATGCAAGTCCACAAAGAAGGAGTTTGATATTTTTTGCATATTAATAGGATTTGTTTTTCTCGAAAAACTAGAGCAAACATAGAGGTCTAGCCAGCTGACGCCCACACACACACCATTCACGCTTATGCATTCAATATCTTGTACGTTCACCCACACATGCATACAGACACAAGCGCGCACGCACGCACACACACACACACACACACACACACACACACACACACACACATGCACGCGCACACAAATGAAACAAAATGTATAATGCATAAAGACGGGTACATGCATCATATTTCAAATCCTATTAAAAACAAATTGGGTCAAGAGTCTTTCATTTAAGAGTGCATTATCTGTTATTCAAAACAATTTAACAAAGAGCTTTTTAAACAGTTGGCTACCGTCAACGAGACAATAAGATATTGGGCTTAAGGACACAAGGGGCCTATTAAGTTATGGAAGTAGTGGGTAGAAAAGAACATTGTTTGAGACACTTAAAATGTATTTTGGAGACCTTTGTTAGTTTTCAAAGAAACATATTTCATGTACCGCTTATGTCTTTCAGGACACTGAAAGAAATGAGTGTGATATCATAATTTCTTACTTTTGATCCGAGTGAATTGGTTTATCTCCAAATTGCAAGTGGAACTATGTCCAGACGGAACTATCAAGACTTAATAACTTGAATTACAACATTTGCCGCAAACAAAACAAACAGTCCTCAGCTTTGCCCGATGTGCCTACGTCCTTTTTTAGTACAACACCTTTCAATATTCCTATAAAAAAAGAAGAAAAAAAAAAAAGAAAAAGAAAACAAAACAACATTACAAGGAATAAGGCTTAGTTTAAAGTTTAAACAGTTTCCAAAACAAATTTGATTTCAGGAAATGTCTGTGCATTTTACATATCATCACAAAGTGCTTTTTTCATTCACCTTTTTTGGTTTTTCATATCTATAGTGCGTCAATTTGAAATATGTATATATATATATATATATAAAAAATTAAGAAAGAACATTATAAAAGGTCTTCTACCGTATGTCTACATGTACATCGTAATGGAGATGACACAGTACAGTACAGTACATACAGTACAGTTGTCAGGCTCGACTGGTTCGCCGGCATGCAAAACTCAGTGGGTGAGAACCTGCTATTCCTCTCCCAGGTCAAGATACAATCTTAAAGCTTATGATGGGTCTCCACAAGTCAGAAGGCAAAGGACCGTAACACTCAAAATGTTATGGAAATTAACGGACAATCAACTGAAACAGCATTAACGGGGGAATACAGAAGTCTCAACACAGCAGCCTTAAGTGTCATTCCACAGCAACAACAAAACATCAAGGCACACAGAAACATAGCATTAGCCTCTCTTTAACCACTGAACCACAAACATGTTCTAAATTATTTCAAAAATAGCCAATCTACAAGCTCACAACGCGCCACGACGCAACGTCGGTAAAAATGGTAAATTATTTAAACAGCGTCTTTTATACAAAGCGCTTCACAATGTGCTTTACATAAACCCATTCACACACTGACGATGGAGGAAACCATGCAAGGCACCAGCCTGCTCATCGGGAGCAGTTATGGGGTTAAGTCAAGTGTAATGCTCAAGGACACTTCGACACTAACCCAGGAGAAGACGGGGATCGGACCGGGAACCATCCGATTCCCAAGCGGCCGCTCCACCTCCTGAGCTATACTGTCGTCCAGTTGTGCGACACGTTGGTTTTGTAACCTTCGCCAAAAGAATTGACATGATCAAAATAGGAACACCGGGGTTAAAGTGGTTAAAGTACTAACTGGACTACTGGACGTGTGGACGCAATGGAAGTGAGAAACGGTTTCTCCGATGTGCGGACGATTGTGCCGGCTGACCACAGCCTTGGACCTTGGGAGGGAGGGAAGGAGGGAGAGTGTTTCAGTGGATTACACGCTGACATCAAGGGGATGTCTGGTCTTGGGACATTGTGGGGATTTGTTAGTTGAAAAAGGTGTTGTAGAGGAGTTTGGATTCTTTACCATCAATTGGGACTGAGAGTGGAGCAGAAGGGAAGCGACGTACTGTACATCACAAGTTCGCAACGAGGACGGCAAGACTCCTGCGCATCAACCTCTACGCGAGTTTCTTGATTACTGTCTGCAAAGGGGCAGAAATAGGGAGCCATCATCGCAGCAACTCGCCCCTCTCTATGTCCCATCATGTCTCTGGGGAGTACATCTTTTTGACAAACTACTGCTGTACACAGCACGGTCAAAGTCTGTGGGGAAAAAAAGGTGAGGAGACAATCATCTTTTCCCTCCTCCAGCCCTTTCTCTGTTCCCTCAGAGAGGCAGCGTGCTGCGCAGGGCCTCCAGTTGCTCCTCTCCCAGCCTCTGCCTCTCGTCCAGGTCCTTCTGCCTGATGAGCAGCGAGGCCTTGGTCTGCACGAAGCGCCGGTACTCCTGCAGCTGCTCGGCGGAGAGCTGGCGCGACAGGAAGCCGGAGACCACGCTCTCCCGGCGGTCCAGGTTGTCCTTCAGGTCTTTGGCGTCGTCCCTCTGCTTGCACAGCAGCCGGTGGCGGTTGTCCAGGGACTCCTGGGAGCGGAGAGGAGAGAGTGAGATTCAGAGAAAATGCTGCATGCACCATGTTCCACTGATTAGATCAAATTATTTTGGGGGGTCCCCGGATGACTAGCTTAATGTGCAACATTGTTTTCTCACTCAAGAGTAAACAAACCAACATAACGTTTAAGTGTGTAGAAGAGGGTATATGTACATTTCTAAAGTGACAATTTAAGGACCTCTAAAATGACAAATGAAACATTGGCCAAATAGTCAAATATTGGTGGAAGAAACTGTGAAAATAGATAAACTGTGAGCATGCAGATCTGCTATTTTCACAATAGAACCATGTTGTACAAAATGTAATGCCTGAACTCTTAGTGCTCGTCAGGGTGGGGCGTCCCCAGTTAAAATATGATTATTTTGGGGGGAGGAAAAGGTTGAGAACCACTGGATTAGATCATGTTGTAGTCTTGCAACCATATGGTCAGAATAGTAACTTTCACTTAAAATGCCAGCAGTCGTCCTGCAACAGGAGTGGCACACGGTCACCATGCGTGCCGTTTAACTCATAGACTCATAGACACCCTCCACCGAAAAGGTTAACTTCTTAGTTATTCAGTCCAAGAGATTTTAAAACTACGGTCCTTGTGGATCACATCACGCAGATTAATATTTAACAACCAGATTGTTGTGTTTTGGGTGAAAGGTATTTTATCACAAGCAGCTGTAACGGAGAGCAAAAACATGTCAGTTGTGAAGCTCATACTACTGAGCTTATGTCCACAAGAGAGGAAAAAAAGAGGTGCAGTATTTCATATTGTCAACAGAGGGCAGGGTAGATACAAATGTCATCGAAACCGGGCTGGAGTTTCGGTGAGTCAGTGTAAATACTTCCACCAGTTGTTGCTGATAACAGCAAGAAAGCAAATGAGCTCCTAACAAGCCCTCAGTGTGCACCGTTGTTTGACACGGCATTCACAAAGAGCCCTTTCACTGTGCAAGATCAGAACATCTAAGGTGTCCCATGCAGACATAAATGGATGCTGAAAAATAAAACGGTGGATGCAAAAACAACACACAGTGTTCCAGCTAGAAACAAAGCCGGGCAAAGACATTAGAGTGGCTTCAAATGACGCATTCACACGTGTAATGGTAATTGTTGTGACCCAGTTCAGCAGTGAATTCAGGAAAAATCGAGTCCCATTTGGGAACAATTGTGACAGCAAGTGGAGGAAGTGCAAAATGAAAACACATGGGATGGGCCAGCACAACATGTGTCCTCGGTTGACAAAATAATAACACCGACTAGAGTGAAACATCTATTATTTATAAAAGTATAGACAGCAGGTCACGTTTGTCCTATCTGAAAAGGATATACAGTAATGCTAGTTATGAAAACAAACTCCTTACATTGCCATAGATTAAGCAGTAAATGAGATAAATGTTGAAATAACCATCAAATCATTAGGCCTCAACTGAAGATAACGAAAAGACTGGTGGTCATTAAACACAGATAACCTCCTGGCATTTTTTGAATTCCAACCGGTGAGGAACCTTGACTCTGACAGGCTGCCCTTCAACTCTTTCCTCAAACGGCCGTGTTTGCTGTTCTTGAGCAAATAAAAAGGGAGTACGGCTGGCTGAGGGCATGGGAGCACTTCCAACGATAATGCACTCAACGATGGTGCAACTAACAGTCCTACCGAGACCAAGCAGCCAAGCTGGGATTGTTTCACTGTTTGTTTGTCTTAGACACACGATCATCTCCTTTTCCACACAGGTCGACATATTTTATTGCCCGCAGGAGATGACAGTGTTACGATTGCACTGGAGGATCTGAGCAGTTTGAATAAAAAATGGCAGATTTCCACATTGTGCATCTTGGCTGAGTGTCCACAACAGTGGAGTATTAATTTAACTCTCCGAATCAAATATATGCTAGAGTGTCCACAACAGTGGAGTATTAATTTAACACTCCGAATCAAATATATGCTAGAGACTTCCTTAGCAGGGTCCGATTAATAAAAAAACAAAAACAGAAGGGGGGCTATGTAGTTTAAGCCCTGTGTACACTTCTTCTTACGACAAATAGCAAAAAGGGCCAATCTACAAGCTCACATTGTGTTGCGACCAGGGGCGGCTCCTCTATATGGGCTAGAGGGGCTTAGCCCCTCCTATCTTATGGGGGAAATATCCCTTAAAAAATCAAAAATCAAAAGTTTTTTTTTTTTTTTTTTTTAGAAGAAATATTATTTTTATATGCTGGTGGAACCTAAAGCAGTAACAGCATCAAAAAGTTACAAAAAAACACCAAATATGTCCAAATGGGCTGAGTTCTTTTAGCCCAAGCCAGCTTTCATTGACTATCATTGAAGAATGATTGACAGCTTAGTGAGCTTACATGCCACGCCTGCTTCATATTCTTAACATTGTGGGGCTAGTTTCTGTCAGCCCAAAGAACACGCCCAGTTCTGTGACATCACTGTGTGATTATCGTTGAGCTGGGTGATTGACAGCTGGCATGCCACGCCTGCTTCATTTAGTCCCTGTTTGGGCGAGCAGCACCTGGCTGCAGACACTAGGGTCCTGTTGATGTCCACGGGAGACAGGAACATCAACAAGTGGCAGGAAGTGACCTCACAGTGTCAAGTGACTTCATGCCGCTTGTGGAGGTCACGTGACGTCTCTGCCTTGCAGTCCAAGGCACTACAGTCCCTTTGAGCCGCATTGTCGCTATGTGTACATGTTATCTTTTATCTTTTAGACAACCCAACTCTACCCCCTAACCCTAAACAGAACCTCCATGGGGTAGAGCAAGAAAGAGGTGTGAGGTCACTTCCTGCCACTTGTTGATGTTCCTGTCTCCCGTGGACATCAACAGGACCCTAGTGTCTGCAGCCAGGTAGTCTTGGTTTGGGCTAATTTCATTCAGCCCGTAGGACGTGCCCACTGCAGTTCCACCATGTGACTGGCTTTTAACCAATGTCTGATGTCTGTGTTTGAGGAAGAGAAATACAATGTCGCGGGACAATTCAAATGGACTTATTATTTACTTTTTAATCGATTTTCTGTCATGTTCGTGGGAGAAAAAATAGAAGTCAAGAGACTGGTGGTGCAAATACAAAAGGAAAGACCACAAAATCATACATTTGGTGTGAAATGCTTGCCTTTTGGAGGAGAGTGCACAGTGGACCCAGTCATTCTAAAGGTATCGTGAATTTCATTTATCTGACAAAGTTAAGAATGGTCGCTGCTTTAATAACATTGGAAATGTGCTGTGGATTAAGCTGCCTGTCTTTAGATGTCAACGTGACTGCGTGCCTGTGTGTGTGTGTGTGTGTGTGTGTGTGTGTGTGTGTGTGTGTGTGTGTGTGTGTGTGTGTGTGTGTGTGTGTGTGTGTGTGTTTGTTTTGATTCGTGTCTGTACCGCGTGCGTTTGCGTTGGTACCGCTCGCACGCGCGTTAGTGTGTCACACAGTGTGTGTGTGTCTGTTTGTTTTGATTCGTGTCTGTACCGCGTGGGTTCGCGTCGGTATTGCGCGCATTCGTGCGTATGTTTTGGTGCTTCGGTTTGTGTCAGTGGCGTGGCACGGTGAAGAGAGAGAGAGAGAGAGAGAGAGAGAGAGAGAGAGAGAGAGAGAGAGAGAGAGAGAGAGAGAGAGAGAGAGAGAGTGGCACTGTGGCACTTTAAAAGCAGTTATATGGAAAGGGAGACAGAGATTATTTTGTATCATAATGTAATGCTTTGGCAATATAAGGTCCACCTCAAGCTGTAATAATCAAACCTTTTCATTAGTTGTCTGGTTCTGGTCTTATATTTTGTTTAAAAAGTACATGATGTTCTTGTGTGACCCTTAATTTAGGATTGTGTTATTCCTATGCTTAAAATGATGAGTATTGTCAACTCCACCAATAATGATGATAGTTATCTGCACATACAAACATAATGTTCACTGGAGCAGTGGAACCCCTGTTTGTTGTGGGCACTTCTGTTCATGTGCATCTCTTGCTATAACAAAGTACAGTAGTGTCATTGCTGTAACTTGGCATCTGGAATGTGATTTTGCTGCAGGGTGAACTATGGCTAGCATATAGTATAATATGATGCTGTTGCTGCAGAGTGAACTATGGCTAGTAATAGTATATAGTGTGATGGATTTATTGATGTAGCAGAGTGGCTCACTGCCTCAGCCTGATAGCCTCAAAAGTCTAGTATTTCCCTCAGTCCCTTTGGATCAATGGTTAAGATATTGGACTTCCACACGCGGGATACCCGAGTTCGAATCCCAGGCGTTACATTAGCCCTACCACCCAAAATCACCAAGAGCCGCTACTGGTTGCGACGGTATATACAGTATATCGTCGTTGTCGGGTGGAAACCTCGTATCTCCAAGTTTCAAATGTGTACAATCTTTCGCAAAGTAAAGCCCTGCTTCATCGTACAAGGCCGTCACACAAAAGTAGTGAAAACAGCAGATCTACAAGCAGTTTGTAGATCGTCTGTTTTCACTAGTTTAAATCATTTTTAAAACGAAAAATCCAAAACGAAAGGTTTTGGACATACAAGGATTCCACCCGACAACGACGATATGTGACATTTAAGACATCAGTCGTACGTGTGCCTCCAAATGACTGCACTCCACTTCAGTGTAGGAAAAGGTTCTGGGCGCGAGATAGACAAACGCACATCACAGCAGCAGTGCATTAGAGTGCATTAGAGAGTACATTAGTAGATCTTTATCGCTGGTCATTAAACACCGTAGTACTCAGCTAAACCACTCAGTGGTATGTACTGTATGTATCTGTGAACTGTAACTGTGCAAACACACTTTACACAAACCCAGGAATGTCTCTCTTTCTTCTACTGCATTAGGGAAAAGACACGAGAGAAATGGGAGCTCTTATGACGGCTAAAATAAGGACTTGCCATCAAGTCGTTATGACTGATTTTACACTTGGTTGCATGCTGGAAATAGACGATCTACAAGCTCACAACGTGTCGCGCTGGGAGCTTGTAGATCTGCTATTTTTTTCATCAATATCACCCAGCATGACCAGAGGCATCAATTGGGTATGGCCATTGGCAGCGTCATTGGATTAATCTTTTTGTGCCTTTACCCGTGCAAGACACCAGTCATGTTGCCATACCTTATCAACAGGCATGAATTCATTTTAGGAAGTACATTTTATTTTTTTCCCCTTTAGCCAAGGTATGGCAACTGCCATACCTAGCCATACCCAATTGACGCCTCTGGTCGTTGCTGGTTGATATTGATGAAGAAATTGCTACGAGTATCAGGGGCTTTATTTCTTCCTAACTGTAGTCCACATGATTTCACCTACTGATGCGTTATCTTACCTACATTGTGTTTTTTTTGTCTTTCTGTCTTTTGTGCAGTTTCTGTGTTTTTGAGCGGTGGTCACAACGCTCCTATACGTGGCCGTGTGTGTGGGTCTCCGTCCGTCCGTGTCTGTATGTAGCCTAAACTTCGGCACGCTACTAGTCCCGCACCATTTACGCCACCCCCGCAATATATACATCAAAACGTGCGGCTCGGCCGGGAATGGTGTGCTAGTAACTTTCTTTCCGATCCGCCTTACAATGGCGACATAATCAGCAAAAAACGACCCTGAATTGTCCCCATTGACTTATAATGGGACAATGCAAGACATCACATTCAAGTATTTTTCTCTCGCAAAGCATAGGAGCTACAGTTTCAAACCTCGGAGAGGAGATTCATAATGATTTTAAGAATGAATCGAAAAATAATTACATCACTCGGCCTCATGGTGGCGCTATAACGGCCCACTTTGCGTTTTGCCCCGTAACTCTTGAACCGTAGATCGGAAAATTAAAATTCTTTTTTCCCTGGATTCCTTGGGTCAAGACGCATCTCCCCATATAGGCCACGCCCATTTGCGCCAGGATAGATTTTCCGCCATCTTGAATTTTCTCCAAAACACACTTTTTGCTCCTTTTCCTACATATTTTCTCACAAAAATCGGTACACATGATCTATGAAGTGGGTAAACCACCGCTCAGTTCACACGGGTGTGATTTTATTTCTTTATTGCACAGCTTCTCTCAGATAACTTGTAATTTGTATTGTTCCTAGTGAACTTTTATCTGTTTAATGAATTACCTTTTTCACTAAGGAAAGGATTCCAAATAAGCCTGATGGCTTCTTCCTCTCCTTGCGCAGCATTTTGTATCCTCTATTTTTTATAATAGTGTGCTAATAAAACTAAACTAGACTAAACTAAACTAAACTAAGCTAAACTCAACGAAACACTGCTCCCCACCTTCTCCTCTGCGTCGGTGTTGTGGTCCACGGTGCTCAGGGCGTTCTGCACGCGTGCCAGCCGGGCGGAGAGACACAGCAGCAGGCTGACCACCCTCTCCAGGTCCCCTATGAAGAGCGCGTAGCGCTCCAGCTCCACCGGGGGGCAGCGCTCCCTGACCAGGGCCTCCACGGCCTCGCCGCGCTCACCGTTCTCCCGCACCTCCGTCTGCAGGGCGCCGCGGGTCTCCTCCAGCGCCCGGAAACGCTCCTCGATGTAGGACACCAGCACACGCTGGAGAGAAGGAAGATGGGTGGGTGTTATATCAATGGTTTTCAAACATTGGTCCCTGAGGGGGTTCCAGGTGGACCCCAGCTAAAGGATGGAGAGTTGGTACCTGTACAGGTCTATTTGGTTTCATTTTACACTCTCAAGAGTTAAATTATTATGTTAAACATCTGCATTACTTAATTTACAAGAAGTCTACACAATTCTACACAGTTAGAAAATTGTTGTTTTGATCAACGTTTTGCCTGTTAATATCTCTCTTATTGGTACCACATCAATACAGCATGGAATTGTGGATGAAATCTTTACCAACGATAACAAAATATTGTATGTTTTGGGTATGAGGGGCTAAATTTCATCAAACGGTGGTCCGTGGCTCAAATGCCTAATAAATAACGGACATTGATATGAAAAGGGTTGAAAACCACTGTTTTATACCAATAATAGGTTAAATGTACAAGAGAGAGAGGAAATCATGGGTGAGTGAGTGAGTGAGTGAGTGAGTGAGTGAGCGAGCGAGCGAGCGAGAGAGTCCACTTGAACCGCAGCGTCCCTATTCTGCGACGGACATTTGTCAAAAATAACCCATATACAAGCTCACAATGCGTCGCAGCGAGGCACGATGTGAGCTTGTACAGGCTTGCTTATTTGCTATTTGTGGCGAAGAGATTTGGCCCTGGGGGACTCGGTATAGTAAGAGGGTTTCAGTTAATAAGAGCATTATGAATTATGAATGAGTGTTTGGCTATCTGAGTCATATGAGTTTATATGCATGTATTACATTAGCATGACGTCATAATATGCAAAGGGGTCAAAGAGACTCAATAAGGAAGTGAGTCGAGACAGTTTTCCACAGCAAAAATCTGGCCGAGTGGAGACAGAGATAAGAGCCAGACACTTCATCAAGGCGATAAGTGAAACAACTATCTGCGGTTCGACATGATCCAATTATGTCCAGATAGCATCCAGATGGCATCCCTGTGAAATCATCAGCAACTTGCAAACTTTCTTTTCCATTGTGAAAGTAAAGCAACAAACCGCTGAGAAGTCTTCTCTGATGTGGTGTCAAGCCTTTTCTAAGATTCCATTTGCTCTTCTTATGCACAGATCTTTGGCAAAATTCCCTTTTCTTTTGTAATAAATTGAATTATCTTGGCAAGAGATTGTCTCATTTTTGGCTGCGGTATGGACGTTGCCATGTCTCTGTTTTCCATTCTGAAAGCATATTGTTTTGTGCTCAATAGGAAGAGAGTATTACTGTCTATCACTGCCAGGGTTAAGCCCGTTTCAATTTCGTCACAAGGTGTCGCTTGCTTAAAATCGGTTTATACTTATATAAATACTGGTTATGTAACAAAGTATACATTTGGGTTAAGGATCTTATCTCATGATGAAATATGTACCTATCATGAAGTCAAATTTAGGAAGCTTGGAATAGCCTCAACCAGTTAACCAATAAAACCCTATATATCGTCACTGTCGGGCAGAAACCTCATATCTCCAAGTTTCAAATTTGTATGCTTTTTCGTAAAGTAAAGCCCTGCTTCATCATACAAGACTGTCGCACAAGACAGTGAAAATAGCAGAGCTACAAGCACACAACGCCTCACGATGCGAGGCGTTGTGTGCTTGTAGATGGTCTATTTTCACTATTTTAAACCGTTTTTAAAATGATACATAAAAAACGAACGGTTTTGGACATACAAGGTTCCCACTCGACAACAACGATATACTTCACTTGACCGGGGTCCCCCAGGGTTCTCTTCCTATCCTGTCTCTATGGTCCCTTCCTATTTTCGTGGAATGTTTGCCTATTTTGACACTTCAATCAAATGGCGTATGTTAATAGTCACCTTCTTCTCAAGGATGTCTGCCTTGTTCTGGGGCTCAGGACACTGAGGGCTCGGGCTCTCAGGAGCAGGGAGACAGGGAGCGTTGTCCACTGGTTCAGAGCTAGAAACATGGAGACAAAGACAATGTCCACTGGTTCAGAGAGCTAGAAACATGGAGATAGACAATCAGAAATTCATAGATTCATTCACCCTGAACTAAATGTAAAACTGCAACTTATTTCAATGAATAAACGTGATTTTTTCCAATATGTATGGTACAGTATGACAATATACAATATACCTAACATTTTAGTCTAGTTTTTTATTTGTTTTCAAAATTGTCAGCATATTAACTCACAGCTTTAGTCATCATAGCTTAGTTTTTATTTAGTTCTGTAAAAAGCTAATCGACAGACATTTCTCGTCATAGTTTTAGTCGACGAAATCAACACTGCTATAAGCCTGCATGATAAAGAACCCTACTAACATTTCATTTGCTCATATCATATTTGTCCTATGCATTTATATAATGTGTTGCCACTTGACCTGAGCATCATGTAGCTACTCCTTATAAAAGTGATGGATTACTAATACACTGCACTACCGTTTCAAATTATTGGAAAGATGATTCTGCTGCACTTTAAGCCAGCAGACATTTTAAATTGCATGTGGAGAACAGACACCCAGGTGTGTCTGTGCTATATGATGTAACACAACGTAACAGTGCACTGGTGTCTGTGTGATGAGTCCTGCAGACACAGAACACCATGCATCTTAAATGACCTTTGCCTCGTCTACCTTACCCACGACGCTGTAAACTTCCCTGAACCTTACATCATTAAAGGTATGTGGTCAGCACTTTACGCTGATGCAACTGTTGAATAAGTAAGACGTGTTTTTTTGCTTATACGTAAGGATAGAAGTTGAGGGTTTTTTAGCCACTGGCTAAGTGTAGGTATACTGTAACTCTCACCCAGTGTTGATTTCGTCGGCTAAATCCATGACGAAAATTGTTTGTTGGCCATTTGCACTGACGATAGCTAAATGAAAACTAAGCTATGATGACTAAAACTAAGACTGAGACTATTGACAAGTAGGGATGGGTATCGAGAACCGGTTCTTGTTGAGAACCGGTTCCCCGTGGCTCGATTCCTTGGAATCGTTAGCCAAAGTCCTTAACGATTCTGCTATCGATGCCTGCATATGCGCGATGACATCACACACGCGACGCGCTGCCTTGTTTTGTTAGACCACAGCCAACATGTTGTCTAATCAGAGGCGTTCTAAAGTCTGGCTGTATATTTCACGAGAATGTTCATGTTTTGATAATGAGGCGTCATAGTTCAGTTGTTACTCAAGCTCTGCTCACTGCATGAATGGAGGAGTCTCCCCGTTCTGTGTCCGAGCTAGAGTGCCCTAAAAAGTTTGTCTTGTAAGCCTGCCTCCCACGTTCTTACTACAAAACAGGCTATATGTCCAATGTGCACCGTGTTGCTAAATGCTCCCTAAATCACGTGTGCAAGAAAGAAAAGTGTGTAAATCCGTTGATCCAAACTGTAGAAGACAGTGCTTCTGCTTTAGCTGTGTACAGCAGGTCTACGTTATAGAGTAGGCTACACTGTGTTCACTTTTTCGGGTGAAAAATATAAATAAAAACTACAAAAAGAAGAAACTGACAGGAGGAGAATAAAGCTCTGTCCAGACGGGCGAATTAGCGAAAGCGACGTGAATAAGCGAACCAAAAAGGCGAAGAATTCGCGATTCGCCTTTTTCCATACACACCAAAAAGCGACGCGAATATGCGTTTAATATTCGCTTAATTCGCCTAAACGAGGGGGTGATTATCTGCCTCTGGCGCATGCAGGAGAAAGGAGAAGAGAGGAGAGAGTAGAACGGAGAAACAAATAGTACACGCGCTCCCTATTTGCGAGACAGTGCGCTCTTATTATATCGCATCTCTCTAGATAGATAGATAGATACCTTTATTATCCCAAGGGGGAAATTTAGTCTGAGTCTGCATGCAGTGCATTTGGCCAGAGAGAGAGAGGGGAAGCCAGGGGAGCAGAGCGTTCACCGTTCCTCCTCCGCCCGTGTCCCTGCATACTGGCAGCAGCTGGTGGAAAGTAACTAAAAGTAAATTTACTTGAGTAGCCTGTACTTGTAGATGAGTCCAATATCCAGTACTTTCCTTCTACTCCACTCCACTTCTGATCCTTTTGTATTTAATACCCATCGATTTCTTTTAAAACATTAGTCTTTTTGCAGTTATAAATTAGCCTAAAACATAACATAGGCCTACCATGCTTTTACCAGTAATACATTTGAGTAGTTTTTACAAGCAGCCACGCTGCCACACAGAGAGACACGGAAAAGGAGAAAAACACCGTTCCCCTCGGCCTCAATGCAACATGAAGGTCCCTCCACCATTCTCTCTCTCTCTCTTGAAATAGGGTAGAGTGAGCTTACTTTGATACAGAGAGAGAGAGGAATTCGCCTTTGAACGTTCGCTAAATTCGACACAAGGGCGAATAAAAAACAGACGCCTTTTCGCTTTTTCGAAATTCGCTTTTGGTGTGGATGCTTCCATTGACTTTATAAGGTTTTAAAAAAAAAGCGAATTATACGCTAATTCGCTATTCGCCAATTCGCCCTCAGTGTGTACGGACCTTAAGGAGTGGAGGAAGTAGAAAAGACCATTGGCCACTATTTCTGACCAGCCCCCAGCAAGGCGAGGGTGCTGAGAATCGATAAGGAATCGGATCGATAAGCAGAACCGGAATCGGAAACAGAATCGCAAAAATCTTAACGATACCCTTCCCTATTGACAAGTTCATCAACAAAATAAAAACTAGACCTAAAATGTGAAGGGAGGTACTAGTGGAGATAAAGTAGAACTAAAAGACAAGTCGTATTATGTTCGGTTGTGCTTGTGTGTTGCACTACAAGCTCTGAGTAGGGACACAGGACTGACTGTGAATGAACTTGGTGTGGCAATGAGCAACAGAGACCACAAATCTCGAGGGCACAATGATGATGATGATGATGATAATACATGCTCTACTTGTGATAAATGTAACCTGTATTTAGTGTTTTGAATTGCCAGCACGTGACAATGGGGGTGGGTTGTGTGTGTACTGGCCTGGAGTGTCAAATACCTGCCAAAAGCAAGTTACATTTCCATCTTCATGGGATGCTTTCTTTACACATTCGCTCTGCTTGAAATCTCTAAATACCACAGAGGTGACACTAAGTAGCCAAAAGCATAATAATAATAGCACAAATAAATCACCTGTCATCGTTTATTATACAACATTATAGTTCATGACTACCTAATCGTTTCTGTAGGGCAGAAACCTTCTACTTAGTATCTATTTATTTCAGCTTTTTATATTTTTACTACAGTGTCACACAAAAGTAGCTAAAAGTAGCGTGGAGGATCATAATGCTATTCTATTTTTTCGAAACAAATTTAAGTGAAAGTGGTTAAGGCTCTCTGTGGGGTTTATAAATATTGGGTTAGGGTTAGGGTTAGGGTTATTTCATTGTTTTAAACTCGAGTGCCTGGATCACTTTTTTCTTTTTTGATGACTTGATCCCGTCGATCCAAGAGCACCATTTATATTCGTTTTTACTACTTATACTCTCTGACGAGCACCTGGTTTTCTCTCTCTCTCAATGAAACATATCACTTTAGTCACAAGGACTTGTGACTAAATAATTAGCAACTTTTCTGAAAAGTAACAGTTCTGGACATACAAGGTTTTTATCCGACAGCGACAAAGTGGTACCTCCAAGGAGCTAAAAAAGATATGACTACTGCGGAATATGTCCGCATTTGTTTGTCTTTGTATTTGTATGTTATTTTTTATGTGCTATGGACCACGTGTCCTTAACTCTTTTGCCCTGCCGAACGAACGCTCATTTATTTTTTCACGCGGCAACGCCGCCATACCGAGCGTTCGTTCTCTTCCCGGCAGAACCTGTCTAAGCAGATGAGGGGTGGCGCGGGTTTTCTATGCCTGGATCTAGTTTCTCCATTTCTATGCTCTACAACTGGTGCAACCAAGGGACAAACTTCAGATTGCGGTTGGAAATAATGGATGGATATTTTTCTATAAAATCGCACAGGTAAGCTACTTTGATGGCCGTGAGCAGACTATAAACAACCTAAATGGCAGTAAAAGAGTTAATTGTGACCGAAGGTTGCATATACTCTGAAAAACCGTGTCGCTTGAGTGTCCTTCCTTCCTTCCGTAACCTCTGTGATGTCAGTGTGATGTCAGCGAGTTGTGACATCACTTCCTGTACGGGGCGGCTACACGAAATGTGGATAACACTATATATGGAGATAGTCCAGTCCATCATGTCATATGGGACTACCGTCATAGACAGTAGCCAAAAGAGAAGGATACACAAGACTAAGAAAGACAAAAAAGGAGGAGGAGGATAAAGATACCAAAAGGAGAGAGAAGAAAGGGTGGATGAGGTACAATGTGTCTCAGAAAAGAAAAGGAGGTGGCAACGGGGGCGGCTAGATAAAGTTATTAGGCCTGGATCCGACTTTAAGTCGACGTACAGGATTCCAGAAGTGTAGCGCTTATTCGCTCTTGTATCAAACTGGTACTCGAAACGTTCTTAGAATTTAATATATATTTTCTAAAGTAAATATGGGGGCGGCTGTGAAAAAAGAGAAGAATAAAAAAGAAAAAAAGGAGGAGGAGGATAAAGATACCAAAAGGAGAGAGAAGAAAGGGTGGATGAGGTACAATGTGCGGTATCCTCCTTGTCAAGCTCGACGTTGGTCATTTGGACCTATACATGGAGAAATGGAGCGAACCTGTTTGGCCTAAACATGGAGATGTGGTACAGAATGACTCATATATGGGCATAAAAAGTATGTCATGTGACATCACTTCCTGTACAGACAGTCAGACAGACAGCCATTGACTCCGGCCTAACAATGGCTACTGTCTATGACGGTAGTCCCATATGACATGATGGACTGGACTATCTCCATATATAGTGTTCTCCACATCTCCATGTTTAGGCCCTATCGCTCACACCCTAGGTGGGGTTGGCGATAGGGCCTTTCTGTGTGGAGTTTGCATGTTCTCCCCGTGTCTCCTAGGGTTGATACCCTCACAAAAACATGAACAAACTCCCCCCAGAATGATAACAACTAGAATCGTCAGAGAAACGCTGTGGTTGGCCAGATAGTCAAGAATTGGCGCGACCTCGGTCGCATGTCAGCCTGAGGTCGCATTCCACCCTCAGGTGTCTTACTAGTTTAATTGAATTACTTGAAAAGTTTGATTGATTGATTGATACCTGTCAGCAGCTCCTCTGTGCTCCTGCTTCTTCTTATAGTGCTCCTCCATCAGCAGCGTGTCCTCCGACAGCAGCTGTTCCATCAGCATCAGCGCCGTCTTGCGATTGGTCAGCGGGTACAGCACCCTGGCCAGCGACTGGTCCGCCCTGACCACCGCCTCCGCCAGCTCCGCCCACTGCGGCCGCTCCTCGCCGGCCCTCTCCGGGGGACTCTCCCTGGTCTCTCCCTCCGGGGCGCCCCTCGCCTCTATCGTCTGCTCCTCCTCCTCCTTCTTCTCGTCCTCTTTTCCTTCCTCGGCGCCTCCGCCCTGGCTGGAGTCCGCGTCGGAGGCCGAGGTGGAAGAGGGCGACGCCATGGGTTCACCGGGCTGCTGCGCAGGAGGGCCAGCAGAGCTTGAGGAATCGTCCACAAACTAGGGGTGGGCGATATGGAAAAATACGATATCAAGATATTTTTCCAAGCTGTATCACGATAGACGATTATTTTTCATGTTGTTTTTTATGGTTATTTTTCCAAGTTACTTAACAGTACAGCAACCACCTACAGTACAAGGTAACACAAACTAAAAGAAAAAGGAGTAACAGACCATTTAGACCAGTGGTCCTCAAAGTGGGGTCCAGGGACTCTCTGGGTTCTTTTTGAAAGGTCTAAATTGACCCTTACAAGTATGTAACTCTGACAGTATACAAATGAAACCAAATGGACCCGTAACCAAATGGACCATTACAGGTCCACTTTGTTTACTGTCAGAGTTAAGGGGAGACCTTGACAAGTTTGAGAACTACTGATTTAGACCAAAATGCAGGTTTAAATGAATTCTGCAATGAATCTCTATATTAACAATTCAAAAGGTTTTTTGATAAAGCTCCCTCATTGTATCACGATATATACGACATCTCTGAAAAGGCATATCATGCAGACATTGTATCGTCTCAACGATATTTATCACCATATCGCCCACCCCTACCACAAACACGTCGTCAGTCAGCGGCGGGTTCTGGACGTCCTGTTCGCCTTCTCGTTCGGGAGGAAGTATCCACAGAGAGGGGTCGGTGGTCACGCCGCAGCTCAGCGACACCTCCTGCTCCGAGTCCGGTGGCGGGAACTCGTCACTCGGCCGAGTCGGCTCGTCCACCGACTGCTCTCGCTCCGACGAGGAGGATGAGGGAGGGGACGTCCTGACCCTGATGGGGGACGAATCAGAGTTAGTGATGATAAGCAGAACTAGGACAAATGTCGGTCAAAAGGTAAGTGAATTATATTTTTAACATTAAACCTGACAACATATGAATGGTCCAAGTATAAGAGATTCTACTCAAGCAGGTTAGATAGGTGGTGCCATAGTTCCTCCAAGTATAATCATAACACCTGATGATCATGTTTTGGGGGGGGGGGGGGGGGGGGGGGGGAATATAACAGCACCCTGATTTTAAAGAAATCTTTAAATCAAAGCTGAAAATCAGTTTTTACATTGAAATGACTAATTAATGGACATTATGTTATTGAAAAATACAGTGTGGCAGTTACATTTGAATGTCAAGGCCTAGTACATCTATCCTTACCTGGGGCTGCAGCGCCTTTTCTCAGAAGGCACCTTTGTGTGGTTGGTTGTGGACGGAGAGGAGGAGGCAGACTTGACCTCTCTCACGCTGGTCTCCTGACCTCTGGGGGACGGGGGGTTGGAGGAGGCCTCGCTGGAAGGTCTACTGAGCCTGCTCTCACCAGACACAGAACCCTGTGATCCAGGGGATCTACTGAGTCTGCTCTCATGACCAGACACAGAACCCTGTGACCCGGTGGATCCAGAGAGCACTCTAGGCCAGGACGCTGGGGACGAGGACCTGGGTGAGGGAGGACTAGTGCACTCCTCGCTGCCAAGCGGCAGCGTCAAGTCCTGCTTGAGCGGTGACTTTTTCTGGGTCTGCTGATTCTGGACCTGTCCCTGGGCCCTGTTCTGGCCCACTCTCTCTTGTCCCTCTTTTTCCGATCCCCATGGGTCCTTCCTCTCTCTCTGCTGCCCCTGGGCGGCCTCTCTTGGCCCCTCTCCAAAGAATGACGCGCTCCTCTTCTCCCTCTCCAGTCCCAGCGGAGTCTGGTGGCTCTTTAACTGGTCCAGCTGCTCAGAACTCTTGCTCAGAGCAGAGGGCCTGGTGACCTTTACCGTTCCCAGCTCCTCCATGGACTTGCCCCTCCCTGCCACCACTCGGACCCTCTGCTGGCCCTCTGGCCTTGCCGTGGGCTCCTCCTCCTCAGCCTTTATCGGGAGACTGCAAAAAGAAAAAAAAAAGTTTTGAAATATTTTTCTTTTAAATGTAGGAAAAGAAAATGGCATTTTTACTGGAGTTTACTCTAGAACAGTGTTTCTCAAACTTTCAAATTTCAAGGTCTCCCCTTAACTCTGGCAGTGTACAAATGGAAGCAAATGAACAAGTTAGGGTTCATTTGGTTGCATTTGTACACAGTCAGAGTTACAGAGTTATAGGGTTAAATTTAGAGGGGAGGGGGTAAAAGAACCCACAGAGTCCCCGGAATCCACTTTGAGAACCACACACAACAGACTTTGGAGTTCTACAATGACATGTTGCTGACTTCTTCTTTCGTGTATCATCGTCCTTGATGATTGGTTGACAACATTGTATTTCACAAGATTTCTTGTTACGTACAATTACTTGTAAAGACTCAAATATATATTTAATAGAAAGAATGGTATTCTATTCAGTTAATTATCCTTCAAAAATGATAATCTACTTTCGACTCAATCGGCTAACTCCCCCAACATTTATCCAGGCAACTATTCTTCTTTTTTTCACAGCAAACACATAAATCTCCAGAAAGGAATGTTGGCTTGCTGAATCAGGTGGGTGTTCACTTTCAGCGCTACAATAAGCAAAGTTAAAGTGAGGTTCATAATCTGTGCCACAGCACACATCACTGACCTAATACATCCCTGACCTAACACACATACAGACGCCTGACCTTGTGTGCGCCATGCTGGTACAGTATGTGTCGTTGTTGTCGGGTGGAAACCTTGTATGTCCAAAACCGTTTTGTCTTTATCGTTTTAAAAATGATTTAAAATAGCGAACATTTAATCACTACTTTTGTGCGACACTTTTGTATGCTTTACAAAAAAACTACAAAAAATAAATAAATAAAAAACATACAAATTTGAAACTTGGAGATAGGAGGTTTCTGACCGACAGTGATGATATACTGTATAATGTATATACCTGGAGCTTTCTGTGGCATTAACTGATGGTGTATCCCTCTCAATGCCTTGTGCCTGTAGACCCAGAAAACAAAATAAGGCATTACCACATCTCTGTACTGAATCCAGTGGAATAGTGTGTAAAATCACAAGGATAAAAAAAACTGTACTCTATACAGCTGCAAATTATAGTTTGTAAGTAAAAGTAGTAAAAGTATAAGAGTAAAAGTAAAAAGCTGCATTAGAGATTAGATAAAAAAATAAACTTCATCCCTTCTGTGCAATTTACTACACATCTGCATGTTAAAATAAACAGACTAATTTCTATTTAATAGAAATGAGTAGGCCTACCATCTACTGCAGATAACCAAACATGTCTTCCCCCACAAAAAAGTACCTGGCATTATTTCAAAAGGTCTCCACCCTGTCTCTCTATAAATTATTAAGAAAAACAACAGCCAAGAAGTGCTCAAAATGTTGAAACAGTTGAATACCTCGAAAGCATGTGGGGTGGAAGTGGATCTATTCCTGAAGCAGCTGGGTGGTTCAGGCTGGTCCAGCAGACTCTCGGCTGAGGCGCACTTCTTCCCCTGGCTTTCCCTCCAGCCGGCCTGGCCAGGGCGACCGCCGGACTGGACCGAACCAGACTGAGAGGAGAAGAACTGGGCGTACCTGTCATCATGTCACGTAAGAATTGAAACATTAAAGACTGTGTTTCAATGATGCCCTGAGTGTAACTAAATATTTCATGTATTTATCAGAACTACACTGAGACTCACTCCTCTCATTCTCTCATACATACCTCATGGAGCTGGATGGCGCATCGAGGATGCGGCCCGCAGAGTGGGGCCTGTTCAGTTTCTTCTTGGGACCGTCTGCGCTTCCAGACAGCGGCCTGGCGCCCCAGTCGGACGGCTTCTCCCCCAGCGAATGCCTCTGCCTCGTGGGCGTCGTCAGTACTTGAGGCTCTGGTTGCTGGGGCTCGGCCTGCTTCTTCTGGCCCGTCTTGCGTTCCATGTAATCGACCAAGGCCTTGTGCTGCAGGTGCTTCAGGTTGTTCTTATGAACGCTGGAAGCAGAGAGAGCCCGGCCTCTGGTCTCAAACATCTGCCTCCTCGCGGCGACCAACCCCTGTTCCCGTTGGTGTGCGGGCTTCTCCCGCTCAGGGTCTACAGAGAAGGCCATTTCAAATTCGTTGCCGAGGGAGCGGCAGGCAGTGTGGTTGGGGCTGGGGGCGTCACCCAGCTGGTGGAGCTTCTCTGGTTCGGAGTAGCATATCTTCTTCTGCTCCATGGTTAGACGTTTCCTGCCTCCGATGCGCGCCACCTGGGGCTGGGCCACCTTCGGCGGTGGCGGCTTCCCAACGTTCTCCTTCTCGCTCTCCTTCCTCGCCTCCTTCTCTTTCTCCGTGGCTTCTTCCTTGACGCTCCCTCTCTCCGTGTCCTCGGAGACGACGGAAGCGACGGAGGCGACGGAGGGCGTCAGTGTGTCCGTCGAGGCCTCAGAGTCCTGCGAGGAAGCGGCGGAGTGGATGGCCGCGGGACTCAGCTCGCTGGACCTCAGCTCACTGGACCTCAGCTCACTGGGCCTCAGCTCGCTGGGCCTCAGCTCACTGGGCCTCAGCTCGCTGGGTCTCAGCTCGCTGGGCCTCAGCTCGCTGGGCCTCAGCTCGCTGGGTCTCAGATCGCTGGGCCGCTGTCTGATCCGGTGGGGCCACGACAGCTGCAGGTCCCTCCTCTTGAACGAAGTCTCCCTCAGCACCTTGGACTGGGCGACCTGAATGTTTAATTGATTGAATATTTTATTAGACAACGTACAAGTACAGTCAAAACACTTTGTCTAAAAGGAACACACGCAAAAATGTCCTAGCGATCTTGTTTCCTCTTGGGGTTCTTGGTATTCAATTCATCAACATATAAAGTCGACATGTTGTGAGCTTGTAGATCAGCTATTTGAAATATTCAAAAATGTTTTTCAAAATAGTAAAAAATTGCAAAACGAAAATAATAAATATACAGAGCCGGGGTAAAAAGTGGGAGTGGGGGTAAAGTAAAGGGGGGGGCTGATTACTTCTTGCCTGTCTAAGTGATAACTAACCTCCACATTTGGCCTCCTGAAAGGTGAATTTTCAGGGCAGTTTTGAAGGAAGCCAGCGACCTACAGTACATGTTTTAAGGGAAGGGCTCAAGGCATTCCACACATGGGTGGCAGTGAATTTACCCACCTTCAGCTTCTCCTTGTAGTACTTCTTGAAGGAGTCGTCGAGGGTGTTGCAGGAAGCGGAAACAACGTCCACCCCTCTGTCTTCCTTAGCCGTTTCAGCCGCAGCAGTGGCTCTCTCGTTGCAGCCGGCGGCGGGTTCCTTGTGAGCGGTTTTGTTGACGCTCGTTCCTTTGCCTTTCGAGCTGAAATTATGGACGTCTTTATTGGGCTTCGCTGCGGCCCTGCTGGCGCCGGTGAGGTGGTACAGCATCGGGGTGGTTTCCTTGTTGATCCTCTCGCTCGCAATGTCTCCTAAAGGCTGCCGCCGTCCCTTCTTGGCCTGCTCCTCCCTCTTGGGATGGCTGGAATGGTTGGCGCTGAGGGAAACCTCCATAGCTGGTTGTATGATTTGCAGCGTGGGGGCGTTCTCCTCCGGGCCGCAGTAGAAGATAGGGTGGTTGGCCGTGTGGCGGCCGATGTCTCGATTCAAGTGATTCTCCTCCAAGAGAGCGTCAAAACTACGGGAGCAAGGTTTCGAGGGTCTGTGGGAAACCGCCATGCGGTTCTCATCGTGGCCCCCGGAGATTAGTTCTGGGTCGTGGGTCACAGAACAGAAAACATCTCTCTTGTTGTTGGCGGTGGAGTCGTTTGAGCTGGGAGGCCTTGAGCCCTGAGGAGGCTTGAACATGTTGTCCAAGGTGCTGTGGCTTCTCTCCTTCTCTCTCAGCCTGTACGTCTCCACCGCGGCCGAGCCCTCGCTGCCTGCCTCTGACGCGCTGGACGACACAGCGGGTTCGGCGGGTTTACACACGCCCGTGACAAAGTAGAACTGGCCCTTGTGCTGGATGCTGCTGTTGGTCAGGTGCTGCGCGGCGCTCCAGGGGCTCGGGGGCCGGTTCAGCTCCGGGTCGAGAATGTCATGGGCCGAGTGCGCCCGTTTACGCTGACCCTCCAGTGGTGAGTGGTTCTTGTTGCTGTAGTTTCTGTTCCATCCTCCTCCGCTGCTGCTGCCGCCAGCGGGCTGGCCGTGCTTGCGTTGCTCTGGCTGGCTCGCCGCCCGAGGCGGCGATCTGTTCAAGGCATCCGCCGACTTGTGCTCCGGCCGCTGCTCGCAGGCCGATTTGTTATCGGTGAAGGAACGACGCTTCGGGTTCAGCGACTCCCGGTTCTGATCGTGCGGCTGCTGCTGGAGGTGGGGACGATAGACGGGTGGCTGCTGCTGCGGTGGCTGGAGCGGCGAGCTCCGCCGCCCTGCGCGGACCGGATCGGACCTCAGAGCGGAGTCTCTGCCCGACTCTGATTCGGCCATCTCGGGTCTGGGGAGCGCATTCTGAGGCTGCTGGGGCCTCGAGTGCTGCTGTAGCTGGGGCTGCTGAGGCTGGGTCTGAGGCTGGGGTTGGGACTCGGCGGCACCCTGGTGGTGAACCCTGCTGTTCTCCAGATTCCTGGTGGTAATGAAGCTGTCCACGCGAGCCGGAGGAGTCGGAGGATGAAGAGATGGCTGAGGAGGAGGAGGAGGAGGAGGAGGGGACGGAGTGATGAGAGGCACTTCATTTTTGGAGAGCGGCTTGTCGCCGCCATGGGAACCGTTGACAACAGTGCCGTTGACACTACTGTGGCACCTGGTGTTGCCGTTGCTATATCGATACTGCTGGGAGATGGCCTCCATGGAGCGGTACAGCTGGTCCATGCTCCTGGCGTCCGCCTGGAGCACGTGCCCAGGGTGGTAGACGGCCTTCACGTACTTGAGGTCGGCGTACTGGTGGAGCGCGCTGGGCTGCAGGTCCAGGTCCGGGAGGAAGGGCGAGGAGGGGTAGTCCGGGGCGGTGGAGCCTCCGGAGAAGGAGCTGTAGGCGGAGTCTCCCTTGCCATGCTGGTGGTGGTGGGCGTGGTGGTGGTGGGCGGAGAACTGGTCAACGATGCTGCTGCTGGACTTGGCGGGGGAGAGCCGGCTGACCGGCGGCAGGCTCAGCGGGTGCAGGTCCAGGGTGCTCATCCTCTCGAAGTGGAAGTTGTAGGAGTCCATCGGTGAAGGACGTATGGGTGGATGGATGGATGGGTGGGCGTCTGACGGGGAGAGGAAGGGTGGTGGGTGGAATGCGTGGCGTGTGTACGAGTGTCGTCCGTACGTCCGTCGTCAGTGATTGTTCAGGTCATTTTCTTGCCTCCGTTAGTTGATTGTAAGCCTCTTGAAATGGTCTCGTAGCTCCTGAGGGAGAAACACAAACAGAACGCAGGCAGGTTATCATGGTGCACATACAGTATGAAGAGTAAAATGGACGTCCAAAACCCAAACATTATAAATGCTGAATATCCATCTTGTTCACCGCTGTCATCCTTACAGTCGTGGTGTGGTGCGGTGCAAGGCGTTGTGTGCTTGTAGATCGGCTGTTTTCACTAGTTTGGACATACAAGGTTTCCACCCGACAACGACGATATACGTATATATATAATAATAATATATAAAAACAGATAAATCCTGAAACTGTTTTGTAAATATATTTAAAACAAAATATGTATTCAGTGTCTAAATTAGAAACTCATGAAAGAAGAATTGCAGCATTATTGGCTGACATCAGCAGATAAACTATCTTATATATTATAGTTGTAAAACTATTATGAAGAAGTAAAAGAAAAGATTAGTACTCCACACATATTTTCCGTGTTCGACCTTTTTAGCTGAAAAGACCTTTCTTGGCAACACAAACACACTTCCAGACGGCTACAGTACAAGCAGCTCTAGACAGAACACTGATTTGCACAGGTTGCAGACAGTCTCTCTCCATCTCCATCTAGCTGTCTGTGTGTCTGAGTTCTGGCAAACAGAGCTGTGTTTGAGGCTGAGCAGCGGCCAGGAGTTCTTGGTACATAGCAGCACTAGTCTGTGAGGGGAAATCCCTTAACTCTGCTCATTAACGATCCAATCTCACGTTATGCCTCATGCTTCGTTTCTCCTTGGTGAATTCACCGGGTCTGGGTCATTCAATAGATATGTATCTTTGTGGAATATTCCATAATATATTCGACTGCTCAGTGAAAACGGAGCCAGGAATGCAACAGTCAATCGAACCGATCAATTTAAGCCATTTAGGACAGATTAAAAAAAAAAACCTCTTCTAAATCCTGACCTAGGTACGTTTTCTGAAAAAGAAATATTACAAAAACATTGTTACTATTGTACTGTTACAGCAACAAGAACCCCAAAAGGGGTTCCTGTCCTGAAAGGTACCGGTATAGTTACAAAATAGGGTTCCCTCCAAAAATGTCTTTAATCAATTATAAATAAATCCATAAGCTCACAACGTGTCACGGTGCAATGCGTTGTGAGCTTGTAGATCACCATTGCACAACAAAGTAAAGTTGTATACGGCTAAAGTGGTTTATCAGACAAATCGATTTTGTTGAAAATCTATTAGTAAATTCAAACATATTGCTTTTCAATGATTTTCTTAATTGAAAATATATTTGCAGCCCTAATTTTGGCATCAAGGCCGAGTTCTTTTCGCGGCCCTGGCAGGTCCCGCAGCACCCGTGAAGGACCGGAGCCGGAGCCGCGATCTTCTCAAAAAGAACTCGCCCTCCCTCAATTTTGGAATGACCTGAACTGCACCCACACCAGCTTAATACCGTAGGTAATTTTATTAATCTCACCTTACATTACAAGGTCATATCAAAACTGACAGGCAATATGGGCTAGGAGTTCCTGCTACAGTTATAAGCCTGCTGAAGGAGCCTGTCGGCCGCTGGTATGCACCAAGGCCTCTAATTAGGGGCCCTTCAGTTTGTCAGCGCACGTTGCAGAACGGACATGAAAAAAATGTCTGGAATTCACCGTTCGACCTGGCAGAAATATGGCAGGATTAAGTCATGTGACAGATGTTTGATGGATTACGCACCGCCGTGGCAGGGCCGCGTTAAGACTTAAAACATTTTCTCCGTGGATCTTTGCTTCGTTAGCTTTTACCGTCGTCTCTCTATTTAGCAGTGATCACTCTCAGGGCTTTTTCTGTGAAGTGGCTACAATGTAAATAGACGATGTGAACTTCTATATACAGTACAGACTCCAGGTTCATTAAACGAGGTGTTAGGTGCGTCTGAAGGTAAAAGCAGATAAAGTCTGTCTCAGAGAAATCCTCAAAGAAAGAAAAAGAGCGATAGAGAGGGTGTGAGAGAGAGATAGAGACCCAAAGAAGGAGACGGATTCAAAGAGTGTGTGTATGTGTGTGTGTGTGTGTGTGTGTGTGTGTGTGTGTGTGTGTGTATGTGCGCGCGCACGCGCGCGCGTGCGTGTGTGTGTGTGAGAGAGTGAGAGAGAGACACAGAGACAGAGACAGAGAGAAGAGAAAATGAAAACTAGATGAAACTGCAAAAGGGCCCTAAATCCTGTTAAAACATATTAATTTATAAAGGTATTCTTGAAATGTTAATCCACGTGCGTGCGTGATAAAGAAACATTACAGTAAGTTTGTTATGAGTATGGGAGTTCTTCTTCCTTCTTCTGGTGGAAGTAGAACATGCCTACAGCACGCATACTGAAAAGGTCAGTGCAGCCCAGCATACAAAGACAAGTCAACCCAGTTATTCCTGGCCTCTCGCGCCGTGGCAGAGCTGAGTCAAACACACTCCCCAAAGCGTTTGGAGCGTTTTCTTTTCTTTTCTTTTTTTTCCCAGCTTTGAGTCCCAGGAGGTTCGGATTGTGCATTTGCAGCATATAAATGCAGTTAGCGCCACAAAGTTGAATAAAAAGTAAACTATTTACAAAGTAAAGCGCTAAATATTTGAAATTCAGTCTGTATAGTGTAAGCAAGTACCTGATAGCATATGAACTGTCCTGATGCCATTAGATCAAGGGTCTTAGGAGTCCTCAGAGTTACTACAGGGGGTCCTCCAAATCTTTGTGTGATAGAAACTTTGTCTAATTTTTTATATGCATGCAGTTTAATCCTAGTGTCCACATTCTGAGAACGTTAGCCAAAAATAGCCGATCTACAAGCTCACAACGCCTCGCGCTGCAAGGCGTTGTGAGCTTGCAGATCGGCTATTTTCGGCAATGAGGTTTGGTGTGAAAGGTCAAGTTTATTATGTATTGACGGTACAAGTGGTTAAATATCTGAAAAACACGAATTGACATGAATCCAAAATACAGTGATGATTGTGTTGTCAAACGATTAAACTATAATTATGGAATCTCTGAAAAGGTTGTGGGGGGTCCCTGCTTCATCTCTATCTCTCAGCTAAGAGGTCCTTGGTCTGAAAACGTTGAAGACCCCTGCATTAGTTCACACTCATTTGTACCACAACAGCACCATGGACCTAAGAATGACTGTATGACTCAGATCTGCTGCGGTAGCAGATAGCATGGCTTTCAGCGAAAGATTAGGACTTAGGGAAATGTGCAGTGGGTGGGGGTTTTTGGGGATGTGGGAGGAACAGGAGAAAAGCTGTGATGAAATGCTGTGTAAAGTTGGACCTGTTTTGCAGTTTAAGTGTGGATTAGATTAGGTTTGCCAAAATTGCCTCAGCTGTTTGCTTTGGGGGTTTATTTGGCTGTTGAGTTTTACTTTCCCATCCCTTAATACCTTCAACAAGGGAAATCATTAGAAGAATCAAAAAACTGCCTGTGGTGGACTTCTGTTTAAATGCCTAGGATGCCTCAGTCTAAGGAACAAAAAAGCAAAACATACAAAAAATAAAGAATAAACAGCGTTTTGGCCATAGAATGTAAACCGGTGCTTGAACGAGCAGAGCTGAAAAAGAAATCTAATCAAAGAGTGGCTTAGATCTCTCTACTCGTCCATTTTGTGCGCACAGGTGTTCTTTTTGCACACGCAACAAAAGACACTTTCCAAGCTCCTTTCAGAGTACAGTATTACATGGGGATGCCACATGTTTACCAAGGGCCCCTTATAGTGTGTGTGCTTTCTCATCAATTTGTGTGTCCCTACGTGTGTGTGTGTGTGTGTGTGTGTGTGTGTGTGTGTGTGTGTGTGTGTGTGTGTGTGTGTGTGTGTGTGTGTGTGTGTGTGTGTGTGTGTGTGTGTGTGTGTGTGTGTGTGTGAGAACAGAGAGGGGCTCCCAAACAGGGGGGAGCACTCAAGTGGAAGTGATGAAGGGGACAGGCAGCGACAAAATGTACAGAGGAGAGAGAGAGGGAGGGAGAGAGAGAAGAGGCTAGCCTGGACAAATACCCTCTCACACACACACACACACACACACACACACACACACACACACACACACACACACACACACACACACACACACACGCACACACCACAACAACAAGAGAAAGGAGGATGGCGGAAACAATGACAACAGGGAAAACTAACTAAGCAGGCTGGATGGATGAAACGGACTGGCAGTCACACGGAGCAGTGGAAGATGGATGGGGGGGGGGGGGGGGGGGGGGGGTGAACTGCTCCAAGTTACCAACCACACAGACAGCTCTGAACTACTAATGAAATACCCTTCAAAACTAAAAAAGAAGAAACCGAGAAATCACACCAAACTCACCAAAACTCCAGACGACAAGAAGTTGTCAACAACGCAAAGCCTCCTGATTTCCATCCGAGAAAGAAAAAGAGACGAGATGGAAAGTGGAAGTGTTCTCTGGATTCGGCCAAAAACGCACAGTTCTCTCCAACTCTCATTCAGAACGCCTTCCCTCACCCAGCCGAGGGCTGCAGAGCAACCAAGCCCAGTAACCAGGAGAAGTCGGAGATTAGTGGGAAGACTTCTGGCGGAACCCCCTTACCACCCCCCCCACCACACACACACACCCCCCCATGCGCCCACTCTCCCCCTCACACACACACACACACACACACACACACACACACACACACACACACACACACACACACACACACACACACACAGACCCCAGGCTGCTCTGCCCGAGAGCCGCTGATTGGCCAGTCGGGTGACGTCCGGGCTCCCCGATGCACAATGAGCCCAGCGGAGGGAATATTTCACCGTCGCAGATAAACTGCTAGCGCTGCTGTCCACCGAACAAGAGAGAGAGAGAGAGAGAGAGAGAGAGAGAGAGAGAGAGAGAGAGAGATGAAAAAAGAGAGAGGGCCTCGCATTCCTGGCTAGCTTCAAAGACAGAGCTAGAGGCCGGGCGCCATTCATTCCCAAGGCCCTGGGCTCGGCACATGGAGGCTGGCCAAGGCAGGAGGGGAGGGGAGGGGAGCGGTGCAATGAGGAGGGAAACAGGGGGGTGGTTGGTGGTCATGGTGGAGAAGGGGGGGAGGGGGGGGTGCGTGGGTGACCTCCCTCGATCTCCTGCCTCCCCCCCTCTCACTGCCCCAAAAACCACTGACAAAGACGAGCACCCTTACTTTTGCACACACACACACACACACACACACACACACACACACACACACACACACACACAGGCACGTACACACATAGACATCAAAGGGGGCTTGAGCCCCTTGCTTGAGCCCCCTGCCCTTTTCCGTCTCTAAAAAGTGCCCTCTCCAGACCATGCTATTTTCAATATTTTCACTCAAAAGCCCTTTTAGATATTTCAGGCAGCCCCTGCCCCTCTAACATTCTCTGCACGTCCCTGCACACACACACACACGCGCATGCACGCACGCACACACACTCCCCCACTCCCATTCCCAACACCTCCAGTCTCCCCATCAGACGTCCAAACACAGAATCCTTGGCACTATAATCTCCGAGACGGATCGCCGCTCTATGCCGGCTATTATTCCAGTGCTCGCTTCCTGTTCCGTAGATTACACAAAAAGTCATTCTAAAAGCTCACGTGGCATTAAAAGACCGGCAGACCTCAGCGTCTGCCGTCCTTTATTTTGAAACGTCATCCATCATTCTCATCACTCCTCCGCACTGCTTCGCGGTCTGCTCGCGCACACACACACACACACACACACACACACACACACACACACACACACACACACACACACACACACACACACACACACACACACACACACACACACACACACACACACGTGCTGGAGTTGCACGTTTTGTTGCTTGCACCTGTATGAGTAACTGACAAATTCCTCGATTCTTGCAGTGGTGTAAAGTAACTTAAAGTACATTTACTCAAGTACTGTACTTATTAGGGTTAGGTTTGTCAGGTATTTCTACATTACTGGAGTATTTCCAGTTTTCGGGACTTTTACTTCTTCTCTATCTTGTAGATTTTGATTATTATTACAAAACATACATTTACCACTTCAGCCCTATACTATATGCATTTCAGCCATTTGAAAATCTCCAAGTTCACAATGCGTTGCTTGTTAAGATCTGCTCTTCTCAAAAGATTTGTATACATTTTAAACTTGTGAAATGGGACATTCTGCACAATGACTACTTTTACTTTTGGTACTTTTAAGTAAATGTTGATGCCAATACTTTTATACTTTTACTCAAGTACATTTTCAATACAGGACTTTTACTTGTAACAGAGTATTTCTACATGGCAGTATTGATACTTTTACTCGAGTAAAGAACCACCACTGGATTCTTGAAACCGTATTAAACGTCCCTGTGGCTGTGATTACAACGTCCCGCTGCCAGTCAGGCCAGTCACCCAGTTCAAGATCACGAACTGTACGAGTGTAAAAGAGAAAAGGTTTCGCTACAGTAAATTAGCACCCAAGTGCCAAAAAACATGACCAGGAAAACTATGCGAACACGAGGCCCGACTTATTCACGGGGTCAGCCTGGCCGTCAGTTTGTTACGCCGCCTCTCTGAACTCCCGGGGAACCGTCCAACGTCGGGGAACAAAGCCCCTTGTTTCCCCTCTCTGTCGAGCTCTATTGTGACCGGGGGCGTCACACCAAATTCTGGGCCCTGGGTACAAGGATTCACTGCGGGGGCCCCCCATGAATGTTAACTATTGAAAAATAGCAGATATACAAGCTCACAGCGCGGCACCGCGCTGTGAGCTTGTATATCTGCTATTTTTCAATAGCTAAAGTTACTAGGGCCCCTCCACCTTGGGCCCTGGTAACTCAGTCCCACTTTCCTACCCCTTGTGACGCCCCTGATTGTGACCGCCGCTGCTCCTGTTCAGCCTATGTGGGGTTTCGTTACTAATAGCACTGTGTGTGACAGGCTGAGTGCTGTTTGTGCGGGCATCGGTGCTGTTGTAAGTGATTTCTCCCCGTGAACGGCTGTCGTCTCCACCTGGCAAAAACAACCACAGCCTCTCTCTACTCTGATGTAGCACAGAATGATGGGGTTGATGGGAGACAGAGAGAGACTGATTGTATTGTATTGATTGGTCGAATTGTATTGTGTACACTTCTGCTTTGGCAATGTATAAGCGTATGTTTTCTCATGCCAATAAAGCCCTTCGAATTCAATTGACCTGAAAATTGAGAGACATCCAAAGAACAAGTGGTAAGTGAGAGGAACAGTGTGTGTGTGTGTGTGTGTGTGTGTGTGTGTGTGTGTGTGTGTGTGTGTGTGTGTGTGTGTGTGTGTGTGAGTGAGAGAGAGAGAGAGAGAGAGAAAGAGAGAGAGAGAGTGAGTGAGAGTGAGCAAGAGAGAGATTGATGGAGACGGGGCACAGAGAGTGGGTGTGAGAGACAGAGTAAGACGGAGTAAGAGAGTGAGAGAGAGGGGGGGGAGAGAGAGAGAGAGAGAGAGAGCAAAGGGGGGTAGACAGACAAACAGTGAGTGTGACTGATTGAGAATAATTATTCTTAAGCACAGACAAGAATGGAACTATATTTAGCCCCCCGGCATCTAAAAAAAAAGAAGACTGGCTTGTACATAGATCTACAAGCTCAGTCAAACCTGTTTTTTACCAAGAGCAGTGAACGAAGAAAATGACAGACTGGTAAAAAAAAAAAAGTAAAAGAATTGGGTCAGTCTTTACTTTGGGAAGGAATGAGGATGAGAAAATGGAGACAGAGAGGGATAGCTGGAAGGGATGAGAGAAATGAAGAGAGGGTGTGCCATATATAGAAAGCTGTGTAGCGTGTAGACAGATTGGGCGGACATAGATAAGCAGGTAGACACAGGCACAGTTAGACAGATAGTCAAACAGATAGATAAACAGGTAAAAGACAGGCTGAGTGACTATAAAGAAGGTAACAGACAGACAAATAGCCAGGCAGACAGATCCAGATCCAGGCAGATCCATAAAAAGCATAGAGACAGATATTGCAGATGGATAAAACAGATAGATCCACTGACAGAGAGAAAGTGAGTAAGAGAGTTATGATGAGATGACAAGACTGACACCAGGGTCAGATGTAATAACTAATAACTAGCTGACACTAGGGATGGGACCATAAGCGATGTTAACGTTTATCGTGATAAAAAACAATCACAATAATCGTATTGTGGAGATTTAATTTATCGTGATATCGTCCTCCTGTCATGCACTGGGATCAATTCAACTTTTATTTGCAGAGCTGCATATCCAGTGCCACTTAAACCCTCTTTAATTGGTTAAAGGTGCTTATAATATATGTACTTGATACAGTCTTTTTTCACTCTCTATCAAATGTCTTTGCCAAAAAATTGCTGATCTACAAGCTCACAACGCGACGGATTGTGAGCTTGTAGATCTCCAGGATAATGGATTTTGATTATCGCGATAATATCATAAATCGTGTCAGTCACAATAATCGTGATATGACATTTTCATATCGTCCCATCCCTAACTGACACGTCATGGTGTGGTTTACTTGTAGAACAGTTCTTGCCGCCAAGCAACATCAATCGACACAAATGAAGCATGAAAGCGAAAGACATAGAGAGAAGCTGATGTCATTGCAGCATCCGGCCCCGGAGCCATAAGCTTGTTAGCAGCGCTACATCACGTAATGACGATGATGGCTTGACAGACCTCTGGTCCTCTGACAAGATAACACACCAACTGTAAATGGATTGCTTCTGCCCTCTGACAACTAGAGTCGGCAGGGGGCCACAAGAGGTCCACCAGAGCCTCAGGGAGGAGATTCTCTACTCCACCTTGCATCAGAACAAGCATCTTGAGTGCTGCTGGGTACTTGAAAACCTTTGATTCTGTGAAAATCACACCCAGTGTGAAGTGAGCGGTGCCTTTGAGCAGTTATGAATCCTTCTGTTGTCCATGTCAAGGCAGCTCAACAGCGCCACTTGGTCACCCAGCGGTATTGCAGCTGTTGCTACTCATACGAGGTGTATGAGTATACTGCAAATATACATAGAGACATAAAGATCTACACACTCAGTCAAGCCCTGCGAGTGCTTGCACCGCTCAACAAAAATGTGACAAAGTTGTGTGACAAGTAAAATGTCACTGTGGTGACAGCCTTAGTGGTCGCATAAAAAGTGAAGGAAAGTGTGGCATGCCGAGAATGGATCACACATAGCGGTGAAGTAAAGAGGCATGACAAGAATGGATCACACGACTTACGGCACTCGCAGGGAATGTGACTTCACCGCTGGACTCGCTCCAAGTCTCCCACTGGTCCAAATGACATCAGCGCCCCATTGTCCCTGATCAAACACAAAGTCAGGAGGAAGCGGTTTTTGAAAAGGTGGAAGGGGTTGGAGTGTTTCTGGGACTGACAGGGCAAAGCGTCCAGTGGTGGATGGAATGAGGAAACTCTGTTGCCACGTCGCACAGGTTTAGTACCACACACATCTACAAAGACTCTGTGCGTGTGTGTGTGTGTGTGTGTGTGTGTGTGTGTGTGTGTGTGTGTGTGTGTGTGTGTGTGTGTGTGTTTTGCTGGCTGAGTGTTCAAACCAGTGTCTACAATCTCTTAGGTGACCAAGACAAGCTGTCACACTTTAACAAGCTCTGCATTCCACACCTGAGTAGATCTTAACATACCTGAATACCCTGATCATACTTTTGGATTCAGTTTGGTGTTTAAATGTAGGTGCTTTTTAAATGTAGGTGCTTTTTTAAATGTAGGCGCTTTCCCTGGGTCTGACGATTCCCAGGCCAGGGTTAGTTTGACCAGCTCAAATTGTAGCTGACACGACCTTGACCAGGTTTTTTTTCTTTTTTATGGGTTTGATTTGGGCTGTCTGACAATGCACAAGGGAGGGGGTCGGTCTGCAACGCATAACTGCACAAAGTTCAGATAATCAGAATGGGATTAAATGTGGAGAGATTTGGGCAGCTGTGCTGTGAGGGCCATTAGTGCCTACTTCAGTTGATATTTAGCCACATCAACCCTGGCATCCATATGCTGGGCAGGTCATTCTAGGTGAAGATTTGCGATGCGACGTGTTGTGAGATTGCAGCTATTTTTCTAATGATTCCGAGCTTTGTCGATCGGTTCCAACAGATTGTCTATTTTCTAGTGATACCGTCGTTTGACGAAGTATAAAACAGGGCCTAAGTGGTCACACATGATGAGATTCGGGTCGCCGTGCGAGGCCATTAATGCCTACTTTGCCAGTTGATATTTAACCTTTAAATAAGAACACGCAGATCAGCGGGTCTATTCGACTCCTTCTACATTATAAAAAAGCACAGGTTAAGCATTCAGCATCCTTGTTGGTCAACCATTAACCAGGAAGTGCATCACTCAGTGCTGCGAAAAGAACACTGGCTTCTGTAGAATCTGTACACGATCAGGGGTCATCGATGTGTCCGTACACGGACAAATGTGTCCGTGGCAAAGAATTATCCTTGTCCGCTGCAAATTTTAGATTTTCAGTTTTACACACCATTAAAATGTCCTTATTTTGATCATAAGATCCAGCTAGTGAACATCAAGTCTCCAGGTTTTCTTCAGAATATGTATGACACTTATTTACTAAGACACTATGGCACATTAGGGAGTCCACTGACATTGGTTCTAAAACGTTTCATTTGCAAGGAGCCTGTAAATAGTATGTACAAATGGTCGGGTCCATTTGTACACTCTCAGAGTTACAGACGACTTGTAATGGTAATTTAGGCCTAGTTTTCGTCTACTCAGTTTCTATGTCCGTGACAAAAATAGAATGTTGCAAAAATGTTCACCACACGCCAGCATGATGGTGACCCCTGTACATGATGAACTACTTACTGTATAAGTGTGTTCTCAGAAGACAATTACTTTTGTATTAAGGACCCCTCAGCCCCTCAGGGGCACTGAGAGCTTGCAATATGATCTTGGAATGGTGGGTCAAATATTGTTGGAATTCCTCCTTGCAAGAATAGTACAAGGCTTCAGGCGGTGGCAGTTTATGGTGTGTTTTAGTGTGTGCAGCGGGCACGTGTGGCGACTGACGAGTGCAAGTGTATAAGGTTGCACGAGAAAGTGTGCACACACACCTCTGAATGCGTGTTTATTTAGGCTAACAAAGTAGGTGAATTTGTTTGGCTGCACTATTGTCCTGCTTTTGAAAACAAAACCTCAGCCGTAATAAATCATCTTCTCGGTCTACTGATTCTGTGTAACAAACGCTGAGAGAGAGCTCACCTGACCTGGAGCAAATTCAACATTTCACCTGATTATAGTGGGTTATAAAGGAATCTGTTGCCTAAGTAAGTTGCCTCAGACTCAGAGGAATGTCTAACCATAGTTCAATTCAGAACAACCACCTTTTTTCTGCTCCCAATAATGATGCAGCCCTTTTTTTGGGGGGCAGAGAGCAGATCTTGTTAAGTGAAAGGATCTTTATATAGACAACACGTCAGAATTAATAATACTTCCATCCCAAATGCTATCCCTAAATTGCTTATTGACACAATTTTGGACATCTCCATGACACAGTAATCTCTTTGGACAAAATCAAAAACAGGATTGGATTGGGAACAGGAACTGGGTAAGGTTATAGATGATGAAGTCTGGCACGATGCTCTAATGGGCAACTCAATCTCCTCATCTCAATCACACACATAAAAACAATGGTCAGGGACACACACTCACAAACTAACACACACCAATTCACTGACACACTGGTCTGGGACTCAGCAGGACTGGGGGAAAAAGATACAGTAGAACCTCACAGGCAGCCATATGCCTCAATACTGTATCATAATCATACTCATACTTGTGCGACACAAGGCACAAGCAAGTATAACTCAGGCTACCAGTAAGACTCCCTAATCGGGAGATAAGCGACCGTTGGTCGCTTATCTCCACAAATAGGCCAAAAAATTTGTTTTACCAATTATCAAGACATACGGGCAGTTGACAGTTTGCCATGGTTACTCATTGAAGTTGAATCTCCATATATGGAGATAACCTACGCATCACACTAAGTCTGACCTCACCAGCCCATATTTGGGCATGAGCAACTTATGTCTCCATATATGGAGATATGATGACATCACACAGTCCTCAGCCGATGATGTGGCGTGATGTCATACAATACACAAACGAGCCCTACAGTATAAAGGGGCAATTCTTGCCAGGAAAGAAGCATTTCTTCGACTCAGACCTTATCGCCAGGGTTGGCTTATAGCAGCTGTCGGTAGGACCATATATGGATTCTGTTAGTGTGGATCTCCTAACAGGGCATCATCTGGGATACAATCCCTTTTATGCCCATATATGGAGATCCCTAACAGAATCCCTTTCATGCCCATATATGGAGATCCCTAACAGAATCCCTTTTATGCCCATATATGGAGATCCCTAACAGCATCCCTTTTATGCCCATATATGGAGATCACTAACAGCTAACAGAATCCCTTTTATGCCCATATATGGAGATCACTAACAGAATCCCTTTTATGCCCATATATGGAGATCCCTAACAGAATCCCTTTTATGCCCATATATGGAGATCCCTAACAGAATCCCTTTTATGCCCATATATGGAGATCCCTAACAGAATCCCTTTTATGCCCATATATGGAGATCCCTAACAGAATCCCTTTTATGCCCATATATGGAGATCCCTAACAGAATCCCTTGTATGCCCATATATGGAGATCCCTAACAGAATCCCTTTTATGCCCATATATGGAGATCCCTAACAGAATCCCTTTATGCCCATATATTATGGAGAAATCCCTGCTCTGAGTATCTGACATCAGTGTGATGTCACCTGTTTATGCCCATATATGGAGATCCCTGCTCTGCGTATCTGGTTGCTATGGTAAACAGTTGGTTGCTAGGGTAAAAAAACATGGTTGCTATGGTAAACAGTTGGTTGCTAGGGTAAACAGTTGGTTGCTAGGGTAAAACCATGGTTGCTAAGGTGGTTGCTAACGTACACTAACAAACCAGCAACAACAGACTGTTGCCACAGCAACGTACACAAAGGTTTGTGTACACATGTGGTGTGATGTCATACTGATGCGGAGATATGAGCAGGGCAAAGGTGTGACGTGTGACGTGTGACGGACGGACGGCCGGTGGAGGTTTTCATTGCGACCGTAAGGTCGCAGTTTAGTATCAAAACCTCCACCGGCCGTCCGTCCCTGAGTCACACGTCACACGTCACACGTCACACCTTTGCCCTGCTCATATCTCCGCATCAGTATGACATCACACTGCTGACATCAGTATGACATCACACCGTACACAAATGACCCCTATATAAGACCGGCATTGTCTGTCGTACATTTCGGTCAATTCCAGTGGGGATGCCATTGAAAAGTTAATCTAGTTGTACAAAGTAATCAAAGAATGGGTTGACTGGTAGGCTGGTTGACTGCTTTATCTGTGGAGAGTGTATGTCACTGAGAGTCCTTTTATAGCGATTGAAATCATGATGAGGTCACGATGAGTCATCTATGCCCAAATATAGATTTCTAGGTCAGATGGCCCATGGAGTTTGTGATGTCAAACCTAGCAACCCAATATAAACAAACCTGATGTCAGACCTGAAGTATCCTTTTATACCCATATATGGAGATACAGAGATCTCCATATATGGGCATATTAGAAAGCCCATATATGGGCATATACGGATGACATCAGGGATATCCATATATGGGCATAAAAGGGACAAGGGCTTACAGTTAAGAGATCTCCATATATGGGCATATCAGAAAGCCCATATATGTTCATATACTGATGACATCAGGAATATCCATATATGGGCATAAAAGGGACAAGGACTTACAGTTAAGAGATCTCCATCTATGGGCATAAAGGGACAAGGACTGTTACAGTAGATATAGAGATGTCCATATATGGGCATACATGAACAAGGACTGACAAACACTGAGATCTCCATATAACCTATGGGAATATAAGGGACGAGGACAATGCGTAGCATTGTGAGCTTGTAGATCTATCTATATACTAATTTTGCGGGTCAGTCAGTAGGTCAGTCAGTCAGTCAGTCAGTCAGTCAGTAAATGCTTTTCCACTACAAACCACCCACCAACAGGGGGTGGTGACGTGCGGACTGAAGTTGCAGTGTCTCTCTCTCTCTCTCTCTCTCTCTCTCTCTCTCTCTCTCTCTCTCTCTCTCTCTCATATATGTGGTTTGCCTGCATGCACGGGTCACTAATGCACCGGGTGCATTTGATGTGTCTTATCTTCCGACGGGTATGGCAAGCGCATACATCCCCATATTCTATTCACCTTATTTAGCTGTTAAATTATTTGTATCCATCAAAAAATATACACTCCTCCATGGGTTGCTCCTTACATTATGATGCTCCCACATATTCTCACACACGCACCAGTTACAGTTAATTTCTCCATAACCCACACTCTGCACATATATTGGAGCACATATCTTCAAACGGGTAAGGTCTAGTTTTCTAAATATTGTTGTACATTAAAAACTTGAAATGGGTCGTTCTGCATAGTACTTGGGATTTGTTGATGTAAATGTTCACATAGAGTGTAATAATTGGTAAAACAAACTTTTGGCCTATTTGTGGAGATAAGCGACCAACGGTCGCTTATCTCCCGATTAGGGAGTCTTACTGGTAGTAAACTGCTCCCTGACGGTCGCAATAAGGGATGGATATGCACTAGAGCTGTCCCCTCATCTATCTATAAATGCGACAAATCTCTGTCTGTCTGTCTGTTTGTTTGTAATCCGCGTATCTCGAGAACCGTTCGTCCCACCGGCTTCAGATTCGGCACGCGCGTTCCCCGCCGCCGCGCGGAGTGCAGTGCCGGGCCTCGACCCGACCCGACTCGCGGTTTTCCGAAACCGGCGCGAAACGTTCGGAATCTCCTTATGCGGAGCTGATTGTTGACATCAGGCTGTTCCAGAGGAAGCGCTGACTCATTGTGACATCACTTCATAAAAGGCTCTGACATCACGTACGCCACATGAGTCAACAAAAAATCTCTGTGAATGTTTCTTCCCACGTTCTCCATATTCGGAATCTCCTTATGCGGAGCTGATTGTTGACATCAGGCTGTTCCAGAGGAAGCGCTGACTCATTGTGACATCACTTCATAAAAGGCTCTGACATCACGTACGCCACATGAGTCAACAAAAAATCTCTGTGAATGTTTCTTCCCACGTTCTCCATATATGGGCATAAAATGAATGCCCGTATGCGGAACTGATGTCTGACATCAGAGTTTTCCGCAACCAGTACTGTGTGTGCAGAGATCTCCATATATGGGCATAAGGGGTATGGGCATAAAATGAATCCCCGAATGCGGAGCTGATGTCTGACATCAGAGTTTTCCGCAACCGGTACTGTGTGTGCAGAGATCTCCATATATGGGCATAAGGGGACAATGGCAAACAGATGGTCAAAACGGGTCCTATGACAACAGGTATATTGGGGTTTGCATTAAAGGGTGGGGACAAAGGCTAACAGAAGGCAAACAGATGGTCCAAACGGGTCCTATGACAACAGGTATATTGGGGTTTGCATTAAAGGGTGGGGACAAAGGCTAACAGATGGTCAAAACGGGTCCTATGACAACAGGTATATTGGGGTTTGCATTAAAGGGTGGAGCAGGCATAAAATGGACGCAAATAGACAGATATCTCCATATATGGGCATATGGGCATAAAATGGACCCAGAAATAAGGGGACAATGGCAAACAGATGGTCAAAACGGGTCCTATGACAACAGGTATATTGGGGTTTGCATTAAAGGGTGGGGACAAAGGCTAACAGAAGGCAAACAGATGGTCCAAACGGGTCCTATGACAACAGGTATATTGGGGTTTGCATTAAAGGGTGGGGCAGGCATAAAATGGACGCAAATAGACAGATATCTCCATATATGGGCATATGGGCATAAAATGGACCCAGAACTATATCTGCAGTGATCTCCATATATGGACATAAAATGGACGCCGACAGACAGACAGATACAGATATCTCCATATATGGGCATAAATGGACACAGGCAAACAGATGGTCAAAACGGGTCCTATGACAACAGGTATAATGGGGTTTGCATTAAAGGGCGGGGCATTCATTCTCTATTTACATCGTTCCCGAGTTGGCCAGGTCGCCGACTAGACGCTGGGCCGCCCAAAGGGCGGCCCAGCTTCTAGTAGTTAGAATACTTGATTAATCGCTTGGTCTTAGTAGAGTAGACCAACATTTGTTAGTTGTTTGGCATTGACTATGCTTTGTTCCATTCTGAATCTAGTGAAGAGGCTGGATTAATATCTTTCATTCTGACAGTCTACAACTTTCAATTATTGGAATTATGAAAAACATCACAATGTTCAGTCACTTCAGAGCTCAACCTGTAAAGGCTGTTCTCTGCATGATTGTACGATGCAAACACACTTTGACAGATTAGTTGATTCAATTCAATTCAAAAAAGCTGAAAATCCTTGGAAATGTGAACTGTGGAAATGTTTTTTTTAAATTTCGAAAAAAAATACATTTTAAAAATGTTCAAATAAAAATAACAAATTGATTAAGTCATAGGAATTTGGTCGGAAAATTCCTATGACTGTTAGTCAACTGAGAATTTCTTTACATCGTTCCCGAGTTGGCCAGGTCGCCGACTAGACGCTGGGCCGCCCGAAGGGCGGCCCAGCTTCTAGTAGTTAGAATACTTGATTAATCGCTTGGTCTTAGTAGAGTAGACCAACATTTGTTAGTTGTTTGGCATTGACTATGCTTTGTTCCATTCTGAATCTAGTGAAGAGGCTGGATTTATATCTTTCATTCTGACAGTCTACAACTTTCAATTATTGGAATTATGAAAAACATCACAATGTTCAGTCACTTCAGAGCTCAACCTGTAAAGGCTGTTCTCTGCATGATTGTACGATGCAAACACACTTTGACAGATTAGTTGATTCAATTCAATTCAAAAAAGCTGAAAATCCTTGGAAATGTGAACTGTGGAAATGTTTTTTTCAAATTTCGAAAAAAAATACATTTTAAAAATGTTCAAATAAAAATAACAAATTGATTAAGTCATAGGAATTTGGTCGGAAAATTCCTATGACTGTTAGTCAACTGAGAATTTCTTTAGTCAGGGAGGATGGCCCAAATGTGCAAAGGATCCCTCCTGAGCTACATTCTGCACTGGAGAAACAAGACAAAACAAAAAAACATGACAGCACGACAATATGAGCACAAAAGTATGCATGTGTGTGACACAACTAGAGGCGCCACACTGACAAAAGATGGCCAGGCTGAGGAATGTAATGAAAGGAGAGAACGGAGAAAGGCCACGGAATGTGTGAAAGAAGAGATCACTCTTCGACAGGATGATGGCGAGGACAAACATAACAGACCGAAAAAAAGAATCAAGAAACAAACAACATTAACCTACTTCTTGTTCAAGAAAGGTTGGACTGGGTCGACACATAGGCCTCATCTCCAGTCTCCCCCACTCAACTTCTGACAAGAGTTTACTAAGCCCATGCAGGCTGCTCCTTCACCCCAGGTGGTCGTTTTTGTGATATCATGTTTGTGACCACTGACCAGGGGTCATCGTCATGCTGGCTTGTGGTGGACATTTCTGTCAAAATGGTCACGGACATACAAAATTAGTAGAGAATAATATTACCAGAAACACATAAAGAGCTAGCCCTGAATGACCATAACAGGTCTGTAACTCTGGGAGAGTTCAAATGGAACCAAATACACTCTCAGAGTTAAGGAGGTCCTTGAAAATAAAACATTTGAGAACCACTGAAGACTTGACATTCGGTAATTATTAGGTCTTAAAATAAATAAGAACACCAGATAAAATGAAAACAAAAAAGAGTAGACAAAATTGGAACTGGAACAAATTGAGCTGATAAATTATCTCCCTCCTGTCCTGATTGAATAAAATTGGTATCCTTATCTAAAAATGTCTGTTTAATATAGAGCTTTCTTTATTCCATTTCTACCCTCCAAAAATATCACATAAGGTCTTTGCACACAGCTGCGTTTTTCAGGCCGAATATCGGAATGAATTTCGGAGTGCGTGAATAAAAAAATCAACCTCACGTTATGTCAATCACGTTTGCACACTGCCGCCCGTTTCGTATTTATTTTCGGACCAGGGTTGATTTTTCCCGATTTTCGCAGCTGTCGCACTGAGTCCCTTGCTCTCTCTTTCTTTCCTCTCTCTCTCCCTGGCCTACGGCTTTCGGATTTCCAAAACGCAACGAAAACACACAGTGCAGTGTGCAACCACCTTTACACCAACTTTAACTCATGGGATGGGATGCCCACGAGGCGTCTACACGCCAATCTCTTTGATGTCTCTGGAGGCCCACGACGCGTTTGCCGCGTTTTACAATATCTATACTGTACTGTAGTTACTGTACTTTGCTACCGCAATGAAGGATCTACCACGGTGATCAAAAACCGACAATATGGGAAAAACACTACATTTCCCAAAATGCAGTGTGGTACACGTGACCAGGATGTGCAGTCTCCCTGCAGCCAATCACAAGCTTCTGTTGCGGTATTATTGAGATCCTGCACTCTATCATCCCCTCGCACAACTCGTATCATGGATACTATTTTCACAGTAACGCGGAGATAACGTAACATGGCGGATTCTTCTCCTGGTCTAGCTTTTTCAATCACCATGTTCAATGCGCGGTCTTTTCTACCTACCGTGACAAAACGCTGTGGCCCAGGTTTGGTAAAAAGTGGTCCTGACTGAAAGAAAACATTATCGTAAAAATAAACAGGACATCCTTTTTTTTTTTTTTTTTTTTTTTTTTTTTTTTTTACTTTTGTTTATTGGGTTTTTTAACAAGCATTCATTGTATGAATCAAGAAAAAGTTATACAAATGCTTAATATATCCCCATTACTCGGATCATGGATACTATTTTCCCAGTAACGCAGAGGTACGTAACATGGCGGATTCCTCTCCTGATCTTGCTTTTTCAATCACCATGTTCAAAACGCGACCCTTTCTACCGCCCGTGAGGGACTCCTATCAATCCCTCAGATACTGTGCACATCCCCCTGGGCACATGACTAGTGTATATAAATTAAACAATATAACGTATCTCTAAGCAAAATGTTCGATTCCCAATGAAGCCGGTAGATTTCACATATGGCCCAAGTAAGTGCGTGCCACCAAAACTGTGGGAGAAGTAGCGCGGCAAAATAACGCTTACCTAGGAGGGTAAAGAAAGTCGGACAAGTACTATAGTCTGGTTGCCCTGCCCCGGCAACCACATCATAAGTCATGCTGTCTAATAAAGGGTGAAAGACAATAGCGGTCCATATATTATCAGCTGACTGACTCCATGCCAGGCTTCGGCAGTATGTTATGCCCTCCAGTTACGTAATCCATTGTGGGGTCCATGTGGTCCGTCTGACTATAGACACACACACATAACAACACATGGAGTCCTTTACCCGCGGTGGCCCCAGCGCCGCCCATTGTGTTGACCAGGACATGGCCCCGACATCCCCCTGCCCTGCAGCAAGAAGAGGCTGTTCTGGGTGGTTCCTCTGGGAGGACATGGCCTCTCATGAGACAAAAGACTTATGTTATGTAGTTACACTGCATCACCGGCTGCCATACGTCCAGTCAAAGCAGACGCGCTCGTTATGAAGGGGCTTCATCATTTAACTCAGGGGGTTCTCAATCTCAACGTTTTCAGGGCCCCCGCAATAAAGGTATTTGAACTGATAAGCCCTTGTAATTGTAGGAGTTGAGGTGTTCAATATTTGTATTGATTTTTTTCCACTTTTGTTTCCTTGACATTACATAACACCACATTCATCCTACATACCGGTATATTCCCACCCTTCCCACCTGCTACACAGTCCCACCGGGCTACTACACAAATCCCCAGGGAGCACTAAAACTCTAAGTTACAGTGCCCAGGGGTAGAAGAAAAAGAAGAAGAAGAAAGAGTGAAAGAGAGAGAGAGAGAGAGAGAGAGATAGAGAGAGAGAGAGAGAGTGAAAGAGAGAGAAAAAATGCAGAATACAATGCTTAAATTGTGGGAGTTGAGGCATTCCGTTAAGTTTGACTCTGTTCCACAGAAAAATATTGTGAAAATAGCAAATCTACAAGCTCACAATGCCTCGCAACTCAAGGCGCTTGACACTTGTAGATCAGCTTTTTTTTGTAAGTGCCTCTTTCTTGACCAGTTTTTATTGTATAGTTTGTTGATTGCTGTTGATATAGTAATGGTCTTCTTTCTTTATTTCTTTCTTTTTTTAGGTATTAAAAAGATCTTTAGAGTACTTAAATCGTCACTTCACTGTCATCCAAAATCCCCCCTTGGGGGAGGAAGGGCGCCCTTGCTGGCTTGGGGGTCCCTGGCCCCAGGTTGAGACCCATTGATTTAACTGACAGGTGATGATAGTAGCTACAGTAGCTAGCGGGTTAAACACTGCATACCAGTGTACCTGAGAATGACTAATGCATATGTATGTCACATTTTCACAACGTCAGGAAGAAAAAAAAACCTTGATGAACTAAAGTGTTGTAAATTGTGTAGATTAAGGAACAATAAAGGCTCTAGTGTATGCATGCCCCGTTAAAAGATTTGATTGAACTGGGGTATTTATGTTATGTATTAAGATTAGGCAGAGTAATGCCAGCTAAATGCAGGGCAAACTGACTACTAAGGGACTTATCACAACTTACACAAAGTGTTGTTGCAAAAGAAGACTATGTAATAACATGACGTTGTTCTTTTGTCCCACTTGCCGCTGTTACATACGATAAGTATATATAATATAGGAGCGAATTTCGGAGCATGTAAATAAAGAAATCAACCTCAGGTTATGTCTATCACGTTTGCACACTGCTGCCCGTTTCGTATTTATTTTCGGACCTCTGGGTCCCTTGCTCTCTCCATCTGACTCTCTCTCTCTCTATCCTTGCCCTGTAAAACGCATTTCGCAAAGAAAAAACGCAGCAGTGTGCAACCAGCTTTACTGTACTGCAGTGGTTTTCAACCTTTTTCATATCAAGGTCCATCATTTATTGGGCATTTGAGCCACACGGACCACCATTTGATGACATTTACTGTAGCCTCTCAGACCCAAAACGTAATGAACAAGTACAGTAGATTGACACAATTGTCACAATGTTCGCCTCTTTCTTACCTGTAATATTTGACAATTTGGACAATGTTTGTCCATTTCTTATAGATTAATGATATGTTGATAACTTTTGACGCAGTAATGTTCTTCTTTTTTTTTTTGATTTGTTTTTGGGCTTTTTATGCCTTTATTTGATAGGATAGTAGACTGACAGGAAATGGGGAGAGAGATGGGGAATGACATGCAGCAAAGGTCGTCCGGATCGGGAATTGAACCGGCGACGCCAGCAGGCATCATAGCCTAGTATGTGGTATGCGCCTTGACCACCAGGCCAGCGGGCGCCCCAGTAATGTTCTTCTTTTCTTCTTAATTTTAGAGGTCTTAAAATCTTAACGTTAGAAATACGCAGATACCCCAGGCCCGTATACACTTATGTTAGTTTCTTTACTGTCTTCCATGGTCCTATCCTATCCTTCTACTGTAAGCCTCTGTTATCACTGTACCGTGTGTGTCTTTGCACCTGTATTATTTAATACGATAAAATGTCTGCAAATGTATTATACTTGGCAGCCACAGTCATTCTAACTCTGATCAAGGATGTAAATGTGCCTCGGTTTGACGTTCGTATGATCCTACGCCAGTTTAATTTAACACAATTCTTTCTTCTTATCAGATGAAAAATGTGTGGCCCAATTCCTACAGCTATTTCACAATGTGTGAGCACAGCAGTGGCCTGTTGGTTGTTTCATAAGTGCTTTGTCATCTGTGGCTGCAGTGGGAGACTCAGTGGCCTTAATAGATGGCGCAAGAATCAAGGTCAGTTGGTGTCTGCACTTGATGCACATGCACACATGTGCACGCACGCACACACACACACACACACACACACACACACACACACACACACACACACACAAACAGATACACACAGACACACACACGTGTTCATTTAACCTCTCTGTACTACAGTAGGTTCGCTAGTAATTCCCTAAGTGCCAAATATCTTAGCCAAAAATAGCTCAATAGCTCAAAAAAGCTCACATCTGCAATTTTCATGAAATGTGGCTTGACGGCTCGGGTACCGGACCCATGGCTGTCTGCACCCTCCAAATGACTACTGTGGGGACTAGCAGGGATGGATCGCTCATAGAGAAGTAGGGTATTGGGGATTGGCTTATTTACTAAATTGGGAATATGAAGGGGTCTGGGTGGGCCTTTTCTTCTTCTTTTACTCTTTATGTTCAGTGATAGTCCTCAGATCTCATGCTATTTTTGTGTAATTATACTCTCATAGGAATACGATTTGGGGTGTCATTGTATATACCTGCCGTGAACTGTGACATTGAAATTCCAATAAAAAGATTTGAAAAGAAATGTTAGCCCCAGAATAGAGATTCTAGGGTTTGTGGTTAGGGTTAGTGGTTAAGTAGGCTATTAGGACGCAAGACAGAATGCTTTATGTTGGTTATTGTCACTTCTGTGCTGCCGTGTAGGTACGGCTGTCACAATTAATTTGTAATCGTGTAATTGTCACACAAATAATTGTCACACAAATAACGATTAACAATTACATTTTGTTTTTGGCATTGAACATTGGAACATTTTAAAACATGGAAACGATTATGATGATTATACAAAAATAATTGCGATTATGCAATAATTGTGACAGGCCTACGTGTAGGCACGATAAGTGGAGTGCCATTTTTGCTTTCAGCTCCTCTGCATTCCAAAATAGTTCTCCATTGTCTACCGTTACTATAGACAACTTAACACCAGCTGGACTGTTCTGTTCCACAGCGTATCACTAAAGTGATACTTTAACCTGAGATTTACCTGCCGTTTCACCTGGTGGGTTGTGGTTAATATTGGCACGTCTCCGAATGCCTCTTGGCCAATCAGAACAACACAAGGGTGCTGTGGGAACTACCTGTTGTATAAGCATGCCATATTATTTCCATTTAATTATATCTCAGTCTGGTCTCTTACCACATTCAGCGTAATAAGTACACTCTCTTCTCCCTCTTTAGCATAATAACCTTCTCCAGGCAAAAAGGAAGTCGACATCCTGGACAGGAACAATACGCAGAGTCTCTTTTTACGCAACGAAAAGTTTTCCAGAGGAGATCGGGAGAGAAAAAAAGGGGAGACAGAGAGAAAGTGTGAAAGAGACAGGGAGACAATGGTGGAAAAAATATACTATTTTTTTTTTGTAAAAGTATCAATACTGCAATATAGAAATGCTCTGTTAGGGCACGGTCACACCACACTTTTATTCTACCTATGAGGGCGGATTCTGCCAATGCATTTCAATGGGAATGGAGCGGTTTGCTACCATTCGCGGATTTCGGCCAAAAAAAATTGTTCCATTCTCATTGAAATGCATTGGCGGAATGGGGAATCCACTCTCATACTGTAGGTACTTTGGTGTGGGTGCAGCCTAAAAGTAAAAAAGAAAGAAAAAGAAATAGGCCTTCCTAAAAATTGTACTCAAGTACAGTAGTTGAGTATTATGTACTTAGTTACTTTACACCACTGGTGACCGTTTGTTCCTAGTGAGAATATGGACACCACCCATAGCCAATAAAAGCCAGAAGCCCTGTCCTTGTGTCTCTCCAGGTCACACACCTGACAGCACGTTGTGTGCCAGCGGGGCACTCTGTCCCCTTGTCGCCTTATCAGAGACGGTTACATAGCTTGGCTGCTTGGCACGGAGACAAGGATAGGAATGTGCATGATAAGCAACGTGAAGCAGAGGTAACAACAACAGCTCTTTTTTACAAAATATCCACTTACCAATTATGTTTTCAACAAAAGAAAATCACAGTTTTTTAAAGTGCTTGCAGATCTACTATTTTCCAAATATTTATCCCCCCAAGTCACAGGTGATTCATAAATCAGTTATTTAACACTGAAATTGTGTTTCTGAAAATACATATGTTATATTATCTTTGTGGGGTTCTCTCTCCTGATTGGATAAAATCAGCATCCCGGCCTGAAAATGTACAAAAACATATCTTGTAAGTGGCCTGGTTCCAGGGGATTGGGGAGAAGTAGTGCAAAACGAGTCGTCACGCCTACCGACGTGGTTGGTTATAGAAACAAATGAAACAAACATGGCTTCAAATATAATTTTCTTCACACACAATTTAATTTACTTTGTAGAAGCAACTGTTCAAATATCAATTATCTATTTATCTGCTGTGGGATGTCGCTGATTATTTATTGCCCTGTTGAACCAACAACTTTTATGGGCAATATGCAAACATGCACTGGTACTGCGCACGCACGCACGCACGCACGCACGCACGCACACACTCTTCATACCCATAAAAGTCAAATTAAACAGCAGTTATATAACTGCTGAAGACAATGGTGTCCGGTTATACAATCGTATATGCAGCAATATTTCCTATCATTGGGAGCTGTGGCTGCGGTATTGGGTAGAACTGATGTGCTTGATAAGGGTTGCAGTCAGAAAGGTTACATCCAGAGACCAAACACAAACCACATGATGTCACTGGGTCCTTTCCTGACAAACTCCACTATAGGAGCTTATATAAGTTAAGCTACACTTTATTGAACCCTGTGGGGTAAAACAAAAAAAAGTGTTAAATAGTTCTATATTCCCACAGTAATCATTGCTATAGACCGGGGAGCTATCATCAGTGTTGTTTAAATTAATGTATTTTGTTTACACTGGGCCGGCCCCAGGCCATACCCGGCCCGACTAGTTAGCATACATTTTAGGCCCAACCCGGCCCGAAAATGTTGGGTCGGTCGGGTATGGTCGGGTTTTGGAAAGAATTTAGTAATAAAATAATAGATTTTTTTTTTCTTTTTTCATTGAGCCCGAGGCCCTACCCGGCCGGCCCAACTAAATAGCATACATTTTATGCCCTACCCTACCCTAAATGTCGGGTCGGGTTCGGGTATGGTTGGGTTCGGGCAGAATTTGAGAACTCTAAAAAGCCCAAAAACAAAAACAAAAAAATAATAATAATAAAAAAGAATAGGGATGCTAGGGCTAATGTTAAAAAATATATATATTGTATCATACAAAGATTTGGCGGCCCCTGTACTCAGAGACACCTGTCATAGACTGTCAATAATAGGGCTCTCCAGCTCTTTAGTAAGCAGAAATACAAATGTTCAGATCGGGATACAAATTTCATCCAATCAGGGGGAGAGAGAACTCATACAGGATACAAGATAAACACGTTTAATTCGGAGTAAAACAACAGCAAACAAAATTGGAATTGTTTTTGCTTAAGGCAAGTTAAAACACCATCGCAATGGTTAATGCATGAAGAAATGAAAGGAATGTATGATGATTTCATGTCTTTATATAACTCAAAATTGTTGTTTGGCAACAGGCCTGACATTGTTGGTTAAAGGGCCAATAGGTGACTGAATTTGAGAAAGTAAGCGATCTGGGCCAATTATAAAAATTACATTTTTTTTTTTGCCAATTGAAAGAAACTATTTGACACTCAATCCTTATAATTGTGTCACATCGTTTTGTTTCTGTCGCATAGTTTAGTAAAATATCCCAGCAAAGAAGTGCCAAGTAAAGTTGACCTGGCAATGTGTGATTATTTCAGACTGGAAGACGCCGAACCTGGTTGCATTCACCTGTTGCACTAGACTGTGACACAGGTTTATTTCCACTAGGCCTTAAGGGGGCCCAAAACTATGAGCTAAGAGTAAAATGCCTGCCGTGTGAATATGGTCAATTGTCTCTCAGGTTACTCAAAAACAGATGTCATTGTAGTACAGGCTACGGTTATAGCCTTGTGGTGTACAGCTACCACACAATGGCAGCCTTCATGTGACAGACACAGAAACCTCAATCCACACACAAAATGCTCAGTCAACACACTCGCTCTCCCGCTTGCTTTGAGACACTCGAACCAGAGGCAATTATGAGAGGGGTTTGCCTCCATCTCTCGTCAACTCATTCGGCACTCTGTCAGTTGATGGATAGACCACAGGTTTTCAGACTGTTGCACCAGGGGGGGCCACAGCCCCAGGGGGTACAGTGGGGGTGACATTTGGGGGTAATTTGAAAAACGGGATAAAAAATAATCTAAATTCAAATTCAATTCATAAGTTTGTTGTGAAATTACATTTTGGGCATGTCATTTTTATTGTAAAAAAAAGGAAAAAAAGAGAAAACAATATATATTTTTCTGACTTGAGGCTACAGGTATTTGGGGTCCTTGGCAAGGAAAAGTTTGGGATCCCCTGGAATAGACGATACTTCTGAAAAGTATGGACTCAAAGTAGTCTGTGGAATGAGTTGAGAATCAATCTACCTCTGGGGATTTTGTGTAATACCGCACACGCCAGTCACACCGTTTCAAAACCATTTCAAAATCCGAGGGATCAAAAAGGTTGATCTAAACAATGTGCATATCAGTGCTGCGTATCAACTGGTGTGTTGACACTGACATATGGGCAAACCCTGTTTTGATGGGTTGGCATTCTGCCATGCCATCAAAATAGGACCCTGATGAGCTCAGCCTTTAACTTGCAGTCATATGTAACCGTTTTAAAATGTGGAGGAATTCACACATGAAAACCTCAGAGTGGGAGAGAAAATGGACACTCGGGCATCAGAATTAAATCCACACCTCCAAGCTGTCCCAATAAATCAAAATCTCTTCTGCAGTCAAGAAAGTAAATACTCCCTCAGCAGCCGAAATCTGCCATTTGTACATCATTACGCCTTCAGTCAGGGCTGCGTAGAGACAGAGCAGTACTGACTCTCACAGCAGGTATAAATCAAATATGTGTGTGTACGTGGCATGCACCACGCTCCCCTGAGATCATTATCGCCAATCACCCATTGACTGACAAATCTCATCTATGGCCTACTTCTGGTGAACACACCTATCCACATTACCTCATATTTGAGTTTGTTACACACGCACGCACGCACGCACGCACACACACACACACACACACACACACACACACACACACACACACACACACACACACAACACACACACACATTCACATACAGTACATTCTACAGAGTTACTGACCTCTGAGGAAGTGAATGGATGACAGATGCCGCGGCTCATTCAGGCATACAACCCTCCGCTGCTCTATGGCCATATGCAACGTGACATCATGTCTGCTGCTGGTCAGAGGAAGAAAGAGAGAGTGAGAGAAAAGAGACACATGAGACTTTTTAAAAAGAGATCCACGAGAGGAAAGTAGGTCACCGTTATCCTCTAATATGAAAGGGCCAGAGGATGTCCACAGAATGACAATAATCTCTTCTTTTATACCCGATATGAAGGCTTCACACAACAGCAAAACAACAAAGGAGCGTCTCGACACCCGATACGCTGGCCTGTGAACCGCAGCGCATGGCGGCAGCGGCAAGGAAAGGACCCTGTCTCCCTGTGACAGGAAACAGTGTCCTCCTGGGGCTGTGCCAGATTTGCATTGCAAAAAAACATGCACAGCACAGAGGGACTGTTTGTTTGTGGACAAACGGTGCACTTCTACCTCCCCATCATCAACCCCAAGATGGCCGCCACTGTACAACAGGTAGGGTTGGGATCCGTTTGGATTTGAACGATTCCGCTTCCTTAGAGGTTCCCTTTGACGATTCCCATATGGGGTTCCAGATGTACCCTTGGAAGTCTGTAACTCTGAGAGTGTACAAATGGAACCAAATGGAGTTCCATTCGTACAGTCTCTGAGTTCTGGTGGTCCTTGAAATAAAAAAAAAGTTTGAGAACATTTGTAATTACATAGCAGAGGTAAAGTCCTCACACCAGGTCCGACAATGTGATCAAACCGGTTCCCGAAATGGTTCCAAATGTGATGGAACTGTTCGTCTCTAAAAAGGATTACTGTACCATGACACTCGCTCAGTGTCCGTGGCAAGACTTGTCCTTGTCCGTGGCAAATTCTAGATTCTTGTTTTTACATAACATTTATAATGTTCTTATTTTGATCACAAGACCCAGGCCCATTACAGTACGACACTGATACTATGACACTATGGCACATTATGAGTCCACTAGGACAGTGGTTTATTAAACCACTGTCATTATCAAGTTACTGTTATTTTCAAGGACCACCATAAAGGGCTGTCCATACTTCGACCGAAACCGAAGATTTCCGTCAAAAGGTCCTTTTCGACCATAAAATTATGTCCCTGGGGACTTCTGAAAAGCATTAGACCGAATATGAGTTTGGAAATTTGCACGTCGGAAAACACAACTCACTGAACATTTCGGTCGAAGTCTGGAGAGGCCTTAATAACTCTCAGATTTACAGACCTGTAATGGTAATGCATGCAGGGCTAGCTCATTATGTGTTCCTTCCTGGTAATATTATCGTCCGCTCATTTGCGCGTCCGTGGCAAAAACAGAATATGGACAAAAATGTCCACCATAAGCCAGCATGGCGATGACCCCTGCACTGCATTCACTCTCCACTGAAGTGACCACTAGAGAGACAGTGATAAGATAGCAAGGCCGCGTGGGGCTCACATTGTAGATGACCTACATTCTTCCTGAACCCTGCCTTGCCTTCCATACTCACTGATGATGGTGTAAGCATCTGAGGGTAATTTATCCCTTATGCCAGGAACAAATCACCCTTTTTCTTTCTCTCCCTGCACCTCCCACTCATTCCTGCTGGACATAGAATAATGGTTACAAAACGGCGTGTGTATGGTCTTAACTTTCTTTCAGAGGGAAATCACCTGCGATTCTATCCTTAGGGTGGACTTGCTGTAAATTCCTTACAGAATTATAAGCAGTAGGGAAATTCCTATTAACCTCGATTCACTCTGTTGGCGATCGACATTAGAGACGCCCCCCAGAAATATTTGCTTGCATGGTTTCACATAAGGCTGGTTCACATTCAGTGATATCATATATGTATCCATTGATCCCATTTATTTATACGTTTAGTTGAGAGGGACAGCGCATATTGAAAAAAGTTTGTGAAACATTACTCTAGAGAAGATCATACTGAGTGCGAGAAGTCCTTGCAGCCCCCACTGTTATAAAGTGTCTGATTTGTTTGAAAAAGTTAGAGATCTTCTTGATCCTCTTGAACTACCGGTAAATATTGAATAAAGCACTTAAAAACTGTCAGGGGTGCATGCAAAAGTCAGAGTAGACGTTAAAATGACCCCTAAGTAACATGTTTGAAAGTGAAATATTCTTTTAGGTTTTATTTTTTAAATATTGTTTAAATAGCAGTGTCTCAGGTTTTGGACAGGAATTTTTGCATTGGCCTAGATTTCCAGTTGCAATATAAGCTATAGCCTGCATTCCTCGAGACATTTTGGCCGTGACTGGATACCCAAATATTGGAATAACACACTTTTAAAATGTGCATTAGCAAACATTAGCAAATTCTGACCAAATACATCTACCAAGAAGGTAGGTCATTACACACTGGATGACCCTTGACCCAGTGTTGTGAGTCAGTGAGTCAGTATTGCCACAGAACCGTGCATAGGGACTACAAACAAGGATTTAAAGCTAGACCAATAATAACAGGGTGAACAGACAGAGTAAATATGCTCTCCTCCAGCAAAACTGCCTGACAGACCTGAGACAATCTGGGGCGGCAGTGGCTCAGGGGTAGAGTGGCCGGTAGAGTGGCCAGATGGGAACCGCAAGATAGATATCAAAAACGATAGAATATGAAAGATCAGACCGATCCGTCTTCATCACATGACCAAAAAGATCATGTGTACTGTGTACCGATTTGAGTGATATTTAGATATCAGATCGGTGCAGTTATAGGTGCCAGAGATTAGCTGTACACAGACGGACGGAAGGACGGACACACACACGGGCCGACGGACGGACAGACAGACAGACAGACAGACAGGGTGCAAAACATAGTCTCGGCCATGCCTTTTGGCCTGGTGGAGACAACAACACCATTCAGACCTCAAGGGGGAGAAGCAAACTGCTTCCAACCAGACAGGCTACAGCAACGGATCACTGTTTTGGAAAATAACCTCTCACCTGGCGACTCCAACAAAAGAGTGTTGGAGTCACACTATACGGCTCCAGAGACAGTTCCAGTGTCTTTATAATTACGGTCCCACCCACGCCTGAAGGCTACAGACTCCAGTCTTCACAGTTATCATCTCATTTGTATCTCATTTTAGCTTGCATCGCCTGCGAATGCCGGCTTTGGCACAATGAGACGAACTTCTTACGGCTTAAATTGTCCTCGTCTTTTGAAATCCACATGGGGTACAGCCTAACAGTTATAATCACCACGATCAGGAGTCAAGTGATTCGTAATCTCCCCATTGTGTCGAGTCTGACACCGTGGTTAATTTAGATGGGAACAGGGGAGCGAGTCACACAATGGATACTTTTTGGTTGTTGTTATTGTTGTTTTTTTCCCCAAAGGTTTATCTGCCTCAGGCCAGGGATTAGAGCAGGAGACAGAAAGCAAGGCTGGAATGAGAGGGAGAAAGCGGAGGAGAGGTTAGACTTCAAAAAAATAAATCACAGAGAGATTAAACTTCACCAGAAAACAGCTCACTGGCTGGACTTTGTTACCTAGAAGAGCGAGGGAGAGCGAGATGCAAATGTAGTGTTGTATGTCAGGAATGTTTGCAATGAACCAAGAGTGCACTTGTTGTAGAAAGAGTATGGTCAAATACAAGCATACAGTTAACACCGGTCAGAAACAACCTGTTCCAGCTATCAAATAATATATTCTGAGATAATAGATCTAGACTACTTTCTCCTTGAAACTAAAACCTAATG